>NC_136067.1:285097741-285697741 GCF_964261635.1 Lissotriton helveticus
ATTACTGGTCTTTCATCTTTGTGTATATTCATTCTCTTCTCTTTGCCTACATCCTGATTTTAACCAAATGTCTTTCTCTTCCTCACTCACCTCTTCCTGCATCTGCCTCACTTCCTGCCAAGTCTCAACTACTGTTGTTAGCATTAAAGGACTTGAAACATGTTCAGCTTTTCTGTACCGATTTATAGATGCAAGATTTTTGGCAAAGTATTTAGCAATTGAGTCAACAAAACGATTACCTCTAGTGACATAATCATCTCCTTTCTTGTGAGCTGCACATTTTACAACAGCAATTGTATTAGGTAACTGGATTGCATCAATCAACATTTTCACAAATTCAGCATTTCTGATGGGGGATCCTGCAGAAAGTTAAATAACCTCTTTGGGACTACAGTTGGCCATAATCATGGACAACCCCAAAACCATATTGACTGTCAGTCACTATGGTGACTCTTTTCTCTTTTCCCAGTTCACATGCCCGAATTAAAGCAATCAATTCTGCTATTTGAGCAGAACGAATTCCTTTTAGACAGGGTGCTTCCAGGACATCTGCCACTGTACATACAGCATATGCAGCACTTAGAGCACCCTCATCTGTTCTCAGACATGAACAATCTACAAACCTTACATAATCAGATTCAGGCAATGGCTCATCTTTAATGTCAGGTCTTGGTTTTGTACAATATTCAAGAACATCCAAACATTTATGATCAACTTCATTTGTCACTTCCACATCCATGACATCAGGTAACAACGTAGATGGATTAATATTCACACATCGTGAAATTGTCACATTATCTGCTCCTAGAATTATCTTCTCATATTTTGTCATCCTATTAGTAAGGAACTGTGTCTTTGTCCTAGTGAGGAGAATCTCCACTGAATGAGGTACATATACCCTCAAAGGATATCCCATTACAATACCTTCACTTTGTTCCAAACTCACACTTGTAGCAGCTACTGCTTTCAAGCACCCTGGCAATGCTTTTGTAACTGGTTCCAAAACGGCTGAGAAATATGCAATTGGCTTTCTCAGTTTTCCATGTCTTTGAATTAGAACGGATTATGCACATCCTTCTCGTTCACTGCAATATAGTTCAAACTCTTTCTCATATTCAGGCATTCCTAATGCTGGTGCTTCACATAGACTGGGTTTTAGTCGCTCAAAGGCTTCCATTTCTGTTTTATTCAGTTCTATGGGGGTCTTTTACATCTTCTCTTGTCAACCTCTGCAATGGTTTTGCTATCAGTGAAAATCCACTGATCCATTGTCGACAGTAACCTACCATTTCTAGGAACATTCTCAATAGTCTCTGAGTTTCAGGAGGCTACATTCCCTGTATCATACTGATTCTCTCTATAGTGACGTGTCTAATTCCTTGGGCAATCTTATGACCTAAATATTGTACTTCTTTCTGACTGAACTGTAACTTTGATGGGGACACCTTATGTCCTCCGTCTACCAAATGATTCAGTAATGCAATGGTATCTGAAACACATGCATCCTTAGTTCTTGATGCCACTAACAGGTCATCAATATATTGATATATGCACCATGACCTGGTCTCTGAGGCATCTATTTTTAAACACCTATAAAACGTGCGCATGGTAATGTTGTCTTTTACATTACTTTTACTCCTCTATTTTCTTACTTGTGAGGTAGTTGCAAAACGTTTTTCTGCCTCATTAAAAACCCTTTTTTCAAAAGACAGTCTACAAGAACAGGTAGTAACTGAAGTCTTGTTCCCCGAATTTCAAGTACATTCAGTACCCCAGTGTTTTCCTGAACACGCAGGAAACCATAGAGAACACAAATATTGTGAACAAAAAGTGTGAAAGGACAAAATGACCCCTCACGGGCGCACCACCAACGGGGTAACTGGTAGGTACTCATCCAGATATGCCCACTTTTCTCATCATCGGTGGTCATTTTGTCCAAAATAAAAATACGCTCCGTGAGGCGTCTGGTGGTAAGGAGTGGGGGGCGGTTCAGATTGACTGAGCTTTTTTTTTTTTTTTGATTTTTCAAAAACCTTTATTTGTATTCTTAAGACGTACACCGCTATTTAGCCAACAACCCGGAGGCAGACAGCATATGTTTCTTCTTTCAAATAGCAAGTTAGCAATACGTGTACATTTTGCAAGTAGGTAATATAGTATGTACATACAACATCTAACATTAACACACGTGAGAGATTGTCACAGGTCAACCCTATCAGTTTCCAGCAATTGATCCCAAGTCTCGCCGCCAGCAGTCCCTGGTAGTCTGCATGGAGCCATTTCCCTTACCCCCCCCACTCCTCCTCTGCAGGTTCCCTCATTATTGACCTCAGGCACTCTCATCACCTCCCGAGTGAGCCAGCCAGTCCACCATTGGCTGCCAGATATCGGCAGGCCTAGAGCGGAGTGGCATTAATTCCCAGTACGCCGACAACTGGTCTTTGCAGTACAATGCAGATTTTAGCCAACCAGATATCGTAGGTGGGGACTTTTGTTTCCATTTAAGCGCTATCTGCCGCTTGGCCAGCAGGAGTAGCATCGCCACCAGCTTTCTGGACGCGCTCGGCACCGGCAGCACAAATCCCAGTAGACCTAACAATGGGTCAGGACCCAAGGGTATATGCACCATCAGACCTATAGTGCGAAACACATTCTCCCAGTATGCACCTACCGGGCCACACACCCAAGACAAATGAAAAAATGTGGCCTCCCTCTCTCCACATCTCCAACAGGAGGCGTCAGCTGTCAGTCCCATTCTCACCAGTTGCAAGGGTGTACGGTACGTTCTGTGGAGATAATTGAAGTGTATGAGCCTGAGCCTGTAATTTGGGGACAGGTGTTCTAGTTGCGTGCAACAAAACGTCCATTGTTTTTCCGATATTTGTATACCCGCCTCCCTTACCCAGGCCATCCTCGAGTCAGTATGTGGGACAGGTGTCGCGTTCTGTGTGGCTCTGTAGATCCTCGTTATCAATTTGTGTGAGGAGGCATTCGAGAGAACATCCTCCAATGCCGCTAGTGTCGGCGGTGCCTCCGGGAAGCCCGGGTATCTACGCTTGCACGCAGCCCGCAGTTGGTAATATAATAAGAGCTCCGTAGCCGTCGGGGTCGTAGAGACAGTCATGTCCTGTATCTCTATAAAAGTGTCATCCGGGTACAGGTCCCCGGCCACCTTCAGACCTCTCTCGCCTGCTCTGCGGACCACTGCAGCGTCCGTGAGTGGCTCCAGCAGGGGGTTGCCGTCCAGTGGCATACTCGGGGCATACATGTCGCTTACGCCCGCCCGTTTGGCTATACCCGCCCATGCCCAACGCACCATCTCCACTGTGTCAACGTCCTCATGCGGTCTCTTATATTTTTTGTACACCGCCGTCCTGATGGGGCATGGGGACGCCACGTCTATCTCTATAGCTACGTGAGGTTGGTACGGGATCGGGTGGTGCCAGTAGTAAAGATACTGGGCTTGCGCACTATACACATACAGCTCAAAATCTGGCGCAGCTAATCCACCCTGTCGGAACGGGAGAGTCAGGAGGTTCCAGGCCACTCTAGGTTGCCGACCCACCCAGACTAACTCAATGACCGCAGATCGGAGCCTGCTGAAGAACGCCATTGTTAACGGCAGAGGTATGTTTATGAAAAAATACAGGAATTTGGGGACCACCACCATTTTGGCAATAGCTATGCGACCCGTCAGCGAAAGCGGAAGCGTCTTCCACTTCTTTACTTTGCCCTCCAGCCAGTCCATTGCCACTCCAAAATTTGAGAGCCAGATGTCATGAACGGTGCGGCTCACTCTAATGCCCAAGTACTTGACTTCCTCAACGGCCCAGTCAATCTGAAATTCAGTGTGGCACTTCACCGTGCTATCCGTTAGTGGCAGCATGGTCGACTTTGACCAATTAATATTAATCCCAGTGAGGCCGCTATATCTAAGCACCTCCCTCATCAGTGGATCGAAATTTGTCTCTGGTTCCATCATGTAAATTGTGACGTCGTCCGCATATAGGGAGATAAGCAGACCGCGCGACGTGAAGCCGATGCTCCTCTGGGTGTGGTGTTGCCGCATACGTGCCGCAAGCGGCTCCGTAGCTATGGCGAACAGTAAGGGAGAGAGCGGGCATCCCTGCCTCGTTCCTCTCGTGATCCCTATAGAGTCCGAAGTTTGCCCGTTCACACGCACCCTTGCAGTCGGGCGATTATACAGAACACCGATGCGTCTGGCAAACAGCGGGCTAAATCCCATTCTAGTAAAGAGTGCGTAAAGGAACTTCCACTCCAGGGAGTCAAATGCCTTAGTCGCATCAAGTAGCGCGGCAGCCGCTTTCGACTTGGGGTCCAGGTAGTGGAGCAACCCGAACAGAACTCTCAGGTTGTGTGATGTGGATCTCTCCAAGACAAAACCCGACTGGTCTGATAATGCTATTTGCGGCAGCATATATTTAAGCCGATCTGCCAGCAGTTTCGCATAGATCTTGGCGTCTACATTAATGAGAGAGAGGGGTCGGTAAGAATCCGGCTCAAGAGGGTCCTTGCCGGGCTTGAGTAATGTGATGATCAGTGCCTCGCGCATTGATTGCGGAAGTATCCCCGATTCGACCGCTTCCTCGAAGACCCTGTATAGTTTAGGTACCAGAATATCTGCATATTCCTTGTAAAATTCTGTCGTTAAACCGTCCGGGCCTGGTGCTTTGCCAGGCGGCATGCTCATTATTATTGCCCGTATGTCCTCCTGCGAGAACGGTAAGTCCATGTATTGTCTGGCCCCATTGTTAAACCAGGCCAGGGCGATTGTGTCTAGATAGTCTGTAATAGTTTGGTCGTCAGGTGTAATCTTGGACGTGTAAAGTGTGCGGTAGTATTCTGTCATGACCCCGAGGACGGCCTGGGGTTCCCTCACTACGTCTCCTCCCTCATCTCTGATCTCTAGTACATAGGCCGCACCCTTGGGAGTTCGAAGCATGTTGGCCAGCGTCCTGCCTGCCCTGTCCCCCTCCCCGTATCGCCGGGCCTGCCCATCTTTTGCCAGAAAGGACACCTCTCTGTCTGCCTCTTCTTGGTATTGCGTGAGCTTCGTGCGAAACTCAGCCCTCACTCTGTCCGTAGGTGTCTCTCGAAGTTGTGCCTCAAGCGCTGCTAATTCAGTTTCCAGTGTTTGTAAGGTGCCCCTGATGGATCGGAGTACCCCCGTCTTCAGTGACATGCAGCATCCCCTTATCACCAACTTACATGCCTCCCACAGCGTGCCCGGGGAGTCCACCGACCCCTCGTTCAGCTCAAAATATTCCTCCAGTTTTTCCCTCAATTCCTGGCTAAATACCTGGTCTCGAAGCGCCCTTGAAGGGAATCTCCAGCTGAAAGGCTGGATGTACTGTGCTGGGGTGGATAGTGTAAGACAGACTGGCGCATGATCAGATAGTGAACGTGGTAGGTGTGTTACATCTGTCAAGAGTGTGTGAACATCCCCGGATAGCAACCAGTAGTCAAGTCTAGACCACGTGGCTCTATGCATTGTTAGACATGTGCCTTCTCGGGCTCCCGGGTGCAGTACCCTCCAGGAGTCGATCAGTCGAGCTTCCGAGATTATATCCCAGAGTGTAGCCGCCGCCTTGGGGTGGTGTTCCCTAGTTGTACCCTGCCTGTCCATCGTGTCTGAGAGCACCACATTGTAGTCACCCCCCCATACAACCGCTGCCTGCCCATGAGCCTGTACTTTGTACCAAAGGTCGTTATAGAACTCAGGGTTGTCATCATTAGGACCATACACATTCACCAAAATCATCCTCATTCCACAGAGATTTCCTACCACTATTATGTACCTCCCCTCAGTGTCCAATTTCACCTCTGTCGTTGTCCAGCGGAGACCCCTCCTAATGAGTATCGCCACCCCCCGGGAGTAGTTGGAGTAGTGTGCATGTAAGGTTTCTCCCCATCTATTACTACGGAGCAATGCAGCAGCATTGGCAGTCAGGTGGGTCTCTTGCAGAAAACATATGTCTATATTTTTCCGCAGCAAGTAGGCTTGAACCAGCCGGGCCTTACGCCTATCATTCAATCCGCGCACATTCCAGGTTAACAGTTTAATGTGAGCCATAGCTGAAATTGTGAGTTTGTAATGTCACTCCCTTCTGCAGTGTGCGCACTAGGGTATGACACAATCTATCATGATTAGTCACCATGCAATGCTGGACATCAGATGATCTCTGGGGCCTATCTTGCTCAACTGTGTTGGTGGTAGCTGCCTGTGTCTCTAGTCTCTCAACAAAACAAAAAGCAACAGTGCTCTGCAATCCCGAACCCCCCCAGCCCCCTCCCGCTCCAACCCCCCAATCAGGTCGTGCAATTCTGTCCCTACCCTCCCACCCAAACATCAAACACCCTGTAAGGCTTCTCATCAGTTCTAGTCCAATGGGAATCATCCCTCGGGGAACGGGGGTCGTACGCTCTCTAACCCTGTACTTTTGCCAGGGCGACCGAGCGCCAGCCTGACAGTGCTCCCGTGTAGACCTCCCCCCGCACTCTACATGTAACTACATAGGCCAACTTATCTTAACATGGAGGACCTGCAGTGTCCCAAGCCGTCGGCTGGCCCTTCCGGTTTCTGCATCGTTTAGTGACAACACTGGTAGTCCGAAGATCGCTTCACCGTCACTCTATGTCACTTAGGACAGCTCTCGCTTCCGGTTCTTCAGGAGATGGCTGATTCTTCTGGTCTCGTGACAGTTGCTTCGCGTATTTCAACGCTGCCTTGGCGTCCACAAAAAAGGAAGGTTTGCCCGGGCCCTGTACTCTCAGCTTGGCGGGGTAAATTAGCGAATATTTGGTTCCAATTTGCTGGAATATCTTCTTGGCCGGGACGAATTCCCTCCTTGCTGCCTGAACCTGCATGGTGAAGTCCGGGAAGATCGAGATGTGATTACCCTGGTATTGGAGGTCCTTAATATCTCTCGCCATGCGCAAAATGGTGTCGCGGTCTCTGTAGTTCAGAATGCGCGCTATTATTGCTCTCGGCGGTGCACCCGGTTGAGGCTGGGGGCCCAATGTCCTGTGTGCCCTTTCAACTAGGAACATTTGGGAGAGGCCTGTCCCGAACAGTTCCGACATCATGGTCTCCACATACACTTCCATTTTTGCAATGTTGGTCGTTTCTGCCACACCCGTTATGCGGACGTTGTTGCGTCTTGAGCGGGCCTCCAAGTCCTCGTTCTTCTGCTGGATCAGCGTCAGGACCTTATCCATCCCATCGAATTTTCCTGTCCATGGCAGTATGACTCTCTTCCGTTTCAGTCACTCGCGTTTCCAACACGTCCACACGACCATCCTGCTTGTCCATACGCCTGGTCAGACTGTCCATGCGAGCCGCCAAGTCGTCCATCTTGTGATCTATCCCCTGGAGACTTGTTTTAAGTTCCTGAAACATGGACTTAATTTCAGATGTTTGCACGCCCCCATTATCATTCTTGGCCGCCTCGTCTTCCGACTGCTCCTGGCCTGCCGTCCTCTGTTTGGTCCTGTCGAAGGTGATCTTCGGCTGCCTCGTATCAGGTTTCCCCATCTTGCCTGTCGATCTCGACAGGGAGAGCTCAGGGATCACAGCAGTACGTTTGCTCCGTCTAGTAAGGGCTGCAGCCTGAGGTTTCACGTTCAGCCAAGGCTTCTCCAGCGCCACTGCAGATTGTTGTGACTGCGCACGTTCTTGTATCCTGCGGTTCGTGGCCAGAACACCCCCCGAGGTGCCCCCCGCAGACCAGTCGCGGCTGTGGAACAGCCCTCACAGGGACCGGCAGCACAAAATGGCGTCTCGCGCCTAAACATCCAGTTCCGCTCCGCTGTATTGTCCGCACCAGCCAAGCCCAGGGCCTAGGTTCCAATCGTGTTTCGCCACCACGAGTGTTCAGCGGCCCTAGGGGGGCAGTGGGCGAGCAGGTGTTCTCGTCGGGGAGGGCCCCGCGGGAGGAACGCTCGCACCAGGTGCGTCCGCTCGTCCCACCACGCAGTTAGGCTTTGCACTGGGTCTGCAGTACAGTTACGGCACCCCCGTACCCGACAGGATCTTGACCCGCTTGTCAGCGACCTCCGTTGTGCTCCTTACCGGGTCAGCCTCGAAACGGGTCGTCAGTGCGGCTTTCCGACCGCTCAGCCGCACAGTGCTTCACCACTCCGGAACCGTCCCGCACGTTACTGCTTCTCCGGATTCATGGGGCGACCGGTCTCGCACCTCGAGTTCCTCCGCAGCTAGGTTCGCGATTGTGCAGTGCTCTCTCCGGCTCCTGTTGCGCAGGCCGTGCAGCTCCGGACTTCTCACCGCCCTCTTCCGGATCTCGGCTCACGCGAGGTCCCGGCTTCCGTCTCGCCACAGGCCGTCACTCCGCTCACAGGCAGCCCGCTACAGTCTGGGACAGTCAAACTTTCCGCTTCGATTTTTTACCGCCAGCAAGTGACCCCCGCCTCTCTGCAGGTCCTCCGAGTGGGAAAGGTCTGGGACCCTCGTCAGAGTGATGAAGAAATGACGGATTTATTAGCTCGGTCGGCGGAGCTGCGGGTTTAAGCAGCCATTCCGCCTCGCGTCCAAGCCACGCCCCCAGATTGACTGAGCTTTATGGTAGCGCAATAAGGTAGATCGAGAGGGAGACCCCTTTTTTCTGTAAGTTGTTGGCGAAAGGTGCATGAGTGATGAACCGCGCCGTTGTCTAACTGGGAGCGGTGTTTTTTTAAAGCAGAGAATCCACTGATACGGACGCGCCATGGTAGGCGCAAACTGTGCCCTTTACTATTTGACTTTTTGAAGGGGAATTGTTAAATGTTGAAGATCCGTGCCAAAGGTCGCACTATGAAGCAAAAACAAATAGGTAATACGATGCTGCCCTTGTATGGTGTCTGAATGTAAATAGCTTGTCCATGGTTGCACGGTATAAGCGTTAAGTTATAGATATGTGATTTTGAAACACTCAAATTTCTCTCGGGGTTTGGGTTTAGATTGACACAACGCCTGAAGGGTCAATCTAATAGGAGGACTAATATAAGGAGTTTTTCCACTGGACATCAACTGCAAAAGCTGGTATGAGAGACAGAGGCTGACTGAGGGTAATTATGATTAACATCAATTCATAATATAGAACCGCTTGGGGTTAGCAGTAGGGAGTTTGACGCAGTATGTTTTGTGTTTTTGCAATTGACAGTCTACCAGATCGGTGTGTCCAACACTGGTGCTTTGGCGAAGTGTCTGGCCCTGAAGAATTTGCAAAAAATGTTTGTGGCAAAGAAACATGTTAAAATTTGGGAATGGTATGCATGAATAGCAACCTGACTATTTTTAATTTGACAGTTCACACTTAGTGAATAATAAAGTGATTGCGATAAGAGTGTGCCTGTCAATTTTAATCACATTTGGTCACAACGTGGAGTGTGATCTATTGTCACTTCACTGTACCTGCATTTCTTTATTTTATCTTTCTTTGGACACTTTTTCTTTTGGACAAAATGACCACCGATGATGAGAAAAGTGGGCATATCTGGTGAGTACCTACCAGTTACCCCGTTGGTGGTGCGCCCGTGAGGGGTCATTTTGTCCTTTCACACTTTTTGTTCACAATATTTGTGTTCTCTATGGTTTCCTGCGTGTTAAGGAAAACACTGGGGTACTGAATGTCCTTGAAATTCGGGGAACAAGACTTCAGTTACTACCTGTTCTTGTAGACTGTCTTTTGAAAAAAGTGCTTTTAATGAGAGGCAGAAAAACGTTTTGCAACTACCTCACAAGTAAGAAAATAGAGGAGTAAAAGTAATTTAAAAGACAACATTACTATGCACACATTTTATAGGTGTTTAAAACAAGATGCCTCAGAGACCAGGTCTTGGTGCATCTATGATTTTTGAGTGGAGGGCCACCTGTGGTTTCTATTCCCTCTGTGCTCCTTTTTGAATATACATCAATATATTGAACCAATACTGAATTTCCAGGCATGTTCAAACTCTCCAATGATTTCTTTAGCAACTGATTAAAGATGTAGGAACTCTCAATATACCCCTGAGGAATTTGGCACCATGCCAAAATACAGTCTCCAAACTGGAAAGCAAATATTGGCTGGCTATCTGGGTGTAATGGAACTGTAAAGAACGCATTACATAGATCAATGACTGTATACCATTCTGCATCATGTGGAATTTGGTACAGGATCACTGCTGGATTTGGTACAATTGGACAACATGGGACATCAATTTTATTAATTCTTCTCAAATCCTGTACTATTCTAAATGTTCCATTAGGCTTCTTTAATCCCATTATGGGTGAATTACATGGACTGCTTACTATTTCTCTCAGAATTCCTTGTTCAATCATTTTGTTTATCACGGGAGTTATTCCTTCAATTATTTCTGCTGTCATTTTGTACTGGGGAATGTTTGGGTAACTCGCTCCTTCTTTTACAGAAACTTTCACAAGATCTACACCTTTCATTAGTCCAAAATCTTCTCCTGTGAAATCCCACACTTGTTCTTTGACTGACTCTTTCAATTCAACAGGTATCTTCTCTCTGTCAAATACGGGAAACATACTACTTCGCTCTGAATCTATCAGTGACATAGTCATTTTATACAAACTATCTTCATCTGGGGTTTGAAGCTCAATGCCATCTGGTGAACAATAAATGGCACAACTCATTTTACACAGTATGTCCCTGCCAAGAAGGTTAACAGGACTACTGTCACACACTACAAATCGATGCATATCTTTGACATTTCCAATTTCCACTTCAACTGGTTCTGTCAGGGATGTTTTAATCTGTCTATTTGCTACACCTACTACTTGGATGCTGTCTTCAGAGAGAGGAATATTTTGAACTTCTACTGATCTAACAGTAGAATGGGTAGCACCTGTGTCCACTAGGAAAGTCACATTTACATCATTCACCTTTCCATTCACAAAACAACCAGGTTGATCTACCTCTAGAGTTGCGCCAAGTACCCACTCTTCTCCCTCTCTTAGGCACCGTCAGAAGCTGTCATCCGACTCACTCCCATTTTCCTTCAACCAATACTGCGAACTCACATTCACTCTAGGTGATCTTGTTACCTGTTCTCCTCTGCAGAATCCTGTCTCTGCATTGTGTTTCTGTAGATTTACACTGTGTGGAAGTGGTGGCTGTGGCACCTGACTCTGTTGGGTAACTACCTGCTGCTGTAGCGATGGCTGTTGAATTACCTCATTCTGCACCTGCGGATTTAATGATGTATTTTCGGGATTAACTCTTGGTGGATACTTACACTCTTTCTTCCAATGCCCTAACCTGCCGCAATTGTGACAAGGAAACTTTTTCTTGGCCTCATCCAAATTACCCATTACCTTTGTTTTATTAAAATTTCCTTTAATTTTTGCCTGACCTCCTTCTGAGCTTTTATTTTCTAATTGAACTACTTTATTTATTTATTTATATATATATTTATTTAATGCGGATGTTCAGCAACTTTTACCTGTGCCCTCATTGCTTTCTCTTTAAGCTTTCTTTGCTTAACCTCAATCTCATCACTACAATATTTTGCATGCCTCAAAACTTCATCCACAGAGCGTGACTGCCATCCCATCAAATTATGTTTAATCATGTCTCCTATCTCGGTCTTAATCCAAAAACGAAACGATATACAAAATGACTCATGTCCTTTTCGCTTAACTCCTCATATCCACTGTATTGCTTAAACACTAGCAGCAATCTCTCATAAAAGGAATGTACTGATTCTTTAGGTTCCTGCAATGTCCTGTCAATCTTTACCCAATCTGTCTCTTTTGGCGGGATTTTATTCTTTAAGAATACTATTACTTGTTCATACTTTCGCATTACTTAAGGTCCAGGAGCACCTGTTCTATTATCTCTTGTCTATTCAGTTTTTGGCCAGTCCACTGTAATTTTACACTCAGACCATAGGTCGGCTGGCACTACTGTGTCAAACAATCCATCTAAATCTTCCTATAGTACCTTTGAAACCTTTACACATCGATCCACTTGTCGGTACGATTCCACTGGTTTCTCTCTCAATCTGGGGAAATCATTTGTGAATGACAATATATCCTGTCTAGTCCAGGGAACATGTACATACCCTCCTCCCGATATTTCTCTCATAGGGAATTCATTTGCTACAGGCTCCTTTTCTCTGACTGGGAATGCCAACGACGTTTTATCATTGCTCTCTTCCCTTTTCTTTGTCTATCTAGCCTTCCACTTATCCACATCTCCCCACTTTCTCAGCAACACAATTAACTCTTTTATCTTCTTTAATCTTCCAGCAGTAATCATGTTATCAATATCCTTTTCAGTAAAATCTACTCTGTAAGGTTTTTGTAACAATTTATTCTTTGCAAAGACTACATTGAGTTCACTTGCCAATCCTTCTAGTCGATCATGCAGGTTTTTTGCTCTCCATGTAATGCTTTTACACATAAACATTAATTTGTCATCTTGGTATGCTTTTAACCTATCTGTTCCAATTGTTGCAATTATTAATTCTTCCATATCGACTTTCAACCTAACCACATCTAATACTTTGGGTTCTTGGTCTTTTACTTTTAATGTTTTAAGCCAATCACTCAATTCCTGCTCTGTTGGCCCTACTGGAGTTTGTTACAAATCGATTTTCTCTATACTCCTCTCGGGTGTTGCAGAATCTGATTCCGCACCCGCTGGAAACTTATATGAGAGACTTTGATTAAAAGTCAAGTCAGGCGGTGTCATATGACTAGTACGCCTAACCTCAGACAAGTCTGGATAAACTTTTTCTCTTACTTTTTGTAAACTTCGATTCAACGGGATAATTAACAATGGTTCTTTTATTTTCTGGTTTTCGAACACTGGAATTACAGGACCTATTGTTACTGGGACAGTTACAGCTTCTATATTTTTTTGTAAGTTCCTGTATCTTTTCAGTCAATTCATTAGTAGACCGCACATACTCAGAAGTACTTGGGTGTTCTTCAATTCTCCTCTCTACTCTAGCCACACTACCTCTGATTTCATCATTTTGTCTGGAAGTACCAGTAAGTCTGGTTTCCATTAATGGGGCATTAGAATCACATCTCATTTCCTCTCTTTCCAGAAGGTCTTTGAATTCAGAAAATCGCCTGGGGGTACCAGTAAATCGGGTCTCCATTGGCGGAGCAGTTGGAGTCACATTTACAAAACTTGGTTGATATGAAGGGGGTCTTCTATTTAATATCTCCTCCAGTACCACATCCTCTGTCTCACAATCCTCATAACTCTTCCTTTCTGATTCCACATTATTTATTTTCTCCGTACACTTTCGTCCTACCATTTCATCAACTATTCTCACCCGATACATTCCTACATACATATCTGCGTTTCTCCATCTTCTCATTCTACTCTGATGAGTCGTTCCCCATAACCCTTGGAATCTGCCTCTAGGTCCTCTGAACTCTTCAAACCTTTCTCTCTCTAATTTATGCATTTCATCTTCCCACTCAATGCTAATACACCATCATTCTTAGTATATCTAGCCAAATTTTCTAACCATATACATGTATGGTAGCCATATTTTTTTTATATTCAATTCTGTTTATTCCACCCCTGCAATAGGGCGTAAGCCTAAGAGTGACATGTACACAGCGGTAAGCCTACAACCCTGTCAGGGCCAAACACAATGTATAGCAACAGAGTAGAAACACACGGTCATGGAAACTGTATACACAGCGGTAAGCCTACAACCCAAAAAGGGCCGGCCGCGTAGGATAGCACAAAGTGTACTCTGGGCAGTCACTTCCAATTATAGCTCGGCCTCAAGGTCCATAGAAATTCAAAGAACCAGAACTAATAGAACCATAGGACCATGCGGGTCCAAACCATAACATATTGTCTGAATGAGAGGCAGAGTATAGAAGAGACAGAGGAAAGGAGTGAAAGAGAAAGGTTAGACAGTAGAAGCGAAAGGGCCTAAGGGGGTATGACCGTCACCTCGGACCCTGGGAGATAGCAGCGGTACCTATCCCAGGGCACACCCCAGTCTCTGGGACTGCTATGGCAGGGGCCTGTTCGGCACAGGGGGGGGGGGCACCGCATCCTCCACCAGACGCAGCACCCGTTATTTAGGGGGCATATGTCACGCATGCTCTATTTTGCATAAATATTGCACCAGAGGTTGCCACACTTTCGTAAAGCGTGTGTCGCGAGCCTGCAGCCGAGCTGTAAGGAGCTCCATTGTTATGACATGCCAGAGGCGCACGAACCACGCCGCGACAGGTGGTGCTTCCGTTTTTTTCCAGTAAAGGGCAATGAGCTGTCTAGCAGCGTCTAGCAGCGCCCGGCATTTGAAGCGCTATGGTCCAGTCGCTCCGGGTTAGCGCTAGCAGGCCTGCCGGTTTGACCCCCAGTAAAATTGTGCTAGTGGCATCAGGCAGAGGAAACCCCAGTACCCCTCTGATGTCCTGATGTAGCTCAAGATCTCCTTCCAGAAGAGTGTTATCGAGGGGCAAGACCACCAGATGTGCAAAAAATCACCAGTCGCTGATCGGCACCTCCAGCACTCTGGAGAAGAGGTCGGAAACATTTTGTGGAGTCGTTGCGGCGTATAATACCACTGGGTCATCATTTTATAAGCGTTCTCTTGTTGTGGAACGCTACGGTAAATTTTAGGTATGTCACGCCACAGTCGAAGCCATTGGACTGATTTGATGTCGGTACCCGAAATAGATTGCCACCGCTGCTGATACTTATGCGTAGGCGGCGTCTGAGGGTGCTGCAAAATGTGGTACATTTTTGAGATCAGACCTTTTGATTCCGTGAAGTAGCGGGCTAATCTCTCGAACGAGGTTAAAGCGCGGGTAGCCGCCTGGTACGTCTCATCCGCCATTACCCAGTGCCTCAGTTGGGCATATTGCAATTCGGCGTCAGGGGGCAATCGGAAGTCCTCTCTGCAGTGCGCAAAGGATTTAAGGGTGCCCCCATCAAAGAGGTCTGTAAGCACCCTACAATTGCCCTGGGACCATCTACGGAAAGCCCTGGTATGGAAGGCCGGGGGAAACCACGGGTTCCCTTCAATTAGAGTGTGCGGCGAGGGAAAAGTGGTGAGGCCCCTACGTACCGCTACCCTGTCCCAAACCTCCAGTACCTTTTTCGTGGGCACTGCCATGTAGGCACTCGGGGAACGCCCCGCCCTATGATTCCAAGCCAAATCCCAGATAGTCCCCCATTCAATTTTAAAGCGAAGATGGGCAGCCCAGTAGTACTCTACTAGGTTAGGGCATGCTAGTCCCCCCCGGTCTCTTGGCGCCAGAAGAATTGCCTGCGAGAAGCGAGGCCTCTTTCCCCCCCCCCCAGATGAAGTTAGTTAGGTCCCTCTGCAAACTTCTGGAAGGCCGTCGGGTACCGGCGTTTTCCCTAGGTGGAGCTCCTGGATAGCTGAGGTTATTTCCTCCTGCGTGATTGAACTCTCCAGAAGTTGCGCAAAGTGGGGGTGCAGTGTCGCCCCGCCATATCGTTCCAGCACCTCCCTCACAAGTTCGGGGGGTGGTTTCTCTTCCGAGTAAAGGGACATATAGTAGTCCCTGAAAGCCTGGCACTTACCCTTCGCCGCAGCCACTCTTGTGCCATCCAGCAGCTGCACGTTCGCTATATGTGCTTTAGCAGCTTTAGCCCGCAATCTCCTCGCCAGCAACCTCCCCACCTTGTCTCCACCCTCAAAGAATTTTTTTTTTAAGGCCACCAGGGACGTTTCCGCCCTATTGGTGCGCAGCATCCTGAGTTGCCCCCTAAGGTTAGCTAATTGCCTCCTCGTCTGCTGGGTGGAGTCGCCCTGATTCTGTGCCACCGCCTTCTTCAGGTCCTCTGTTAGTTTATCTTCCAGCGCGCGTGCCTCTCGCGATCTCGCTATCGATAGGGACGTAATATGCCCCCGTATGGTTGGTTTGAAGGCATCTAAGACCACCGGAAAGGGCGTCTCAGGCAAGTCGTTACGCTCAAAGTAGGAAACAATGGCTCCCCGGATTTCTTCGACATCCGCCGCATCCCGTAGGATACTAGGCGGCAGAAACTACTTACGTTCCCGGGGGGGGCGGGGGTTGAGGGGGGGGTTTGGCGGCCGCTGGGTCCTGCATGAGCAATTCTACATGAGCGTGGTCAGAAATGGAGATATCAGACATTTCGACCCCTATGACATCACGGGAGAGATCGTGGGACATAAACGGATAATCGATGCGAGAGTAGGAGCGATGAGCATGTGAGTAGTATGAGTACTCCCGCTTGTCTGGAGAGAAGTACCGCCATGTGTCAAACAACCCAAGGTCCGCGATCTGCTTGCGTAACTCCGAGGACATTGCCCCAGCACCATTGAATGAACCTTCACTCCGATCGAACTTCGGGCTCCAGACCAGGATCAAATCACCCCCCACAATAAGCGAAGATCCACCCTGCGGCACGTGGTCTCTCAAGAGGTCTCTGAGGTAGCGGTCCTGCGCCTGATTGGGGGCATAAATGTTGCACAGAGTGAGGCGGCGATGCCCCACCTCAACACCCACTCTGAGAAAGCGCCCGTCGCCACTCCGAAAGGGTCTGCCTTCCCCCGCCTAATGCCAGCTCTGCACAATATCGCCACTCCTGCTGTCTTTGTGTCGGTAGCAGCCCAAAACTGGAGAGGGTATCTAGGGTGCGCCATGCGCGCAGTGTCAGCCTGCAGCAGGTGAGTCTCCTGTAGGAGTATGCTGTCTGGGTTCCGACGGGTGAGGTAAGGCCATACCTGCTTACGCTTATTAGGCGAGTTAAGGCCCTTTACATTGAGGGACAGGATCTTAAGAGGGCTAGGGGCAGTCACAGCCACACCGGGATTAGTCATGAGTTATCTTCACTCCCACAAACGCCATCGCAATTGCACCACACATACAGCAGGCAAAAACCCGTAGCCATCCACTCCCCACCAAGCACCAACACCCCCATCCCAGCCCCCCGCAGGAAAAAAGGGAAAGCAGAAAAAAGAGCACCGAGAAACAAAGGAAAGAAGAGAGAGACAAAAAGTGAACTAGTGGCCTAGGAGGCCAGTCATCGGAACATAACAAGCGCGGCCAACAGGGCCGAAGGTCTCTGACCCCAGTATAGGGCATCCTACACCCACAGGTTTGGACGCTCTCCGGGATGTCACTCCCTAGGGGGCAGACCATGGGGGTTATGGCAGTCCCAAAAGACAAATGGGCGAGGGGCTCCCACTGCCTCGCAGCCCAAGCCCCTGGAGCCGGCGTATGGAGCGCGAGGTCCCATCGCAATGCTACCCAAAGGGTCAAGCGCCAGCAAGGGCAGGGTCACTAGAGCAGGAGATGAAAAGCAGGCAAGACATAAGTCAAGGTGTGAGGGGGTCTCCATCCGATTCCGCTTTGTCCCCTTCAAGAGACCGAATGTGGGTTATAATGTCCTGCTTGGCCTGGGTGTGTGAGCTTCCCTCCGCCGGGGGGGAGCGACGGTGTCGCTGTACTGTGGTCCAGTCCGGGCAGGCCGGTGTCCTCTTCCTGTTAGGGGGCCTAGCTGGGCTCGCCGGAGGGGATGCCGGCATGCGGAGAAGCTGCGCCGCCTCCGTGTAGGAGCGCACGACTCTGCGTTTGGACTCCCATTGGAATATAAGTGCAAAAGGATGACCCCACTGGTAGGCAATGTTCATACTGCGCAGTTTTTCAGTCACCGGGCGGAATGCCCGCCTCCGCTTCAGTGTGTTGGGCGCCAAGTCTTGGAAGATTTGAATCTTGTGGCCTTTATATTGCAGATCCGGTTGAGCCCGCACGCTTTTTCATATTGCCTCCTTCTCTGTACAAAAATGGACTCTGGTCAAGATGTCCGGCAAAAGTCCTGGTGTCCCCACAGGGGCGGCCACACTGTGCGCCCGATCCAGAGTCGGGGTCGAGGCATCCGCATCCTCCCATACCTCGTGGAGAAGCTGCGCCACGTAGCCCATGATGTCTTCCCCTTCCTCTCCTAACGGAATTCCCCTGATGCAAAGGTTGTTGCGCCGGCTTCTATTCTCCAAATCCTCCTGCTTAACTTGGAGCTCAATATTTTGCTCCTCAAGGGCCGCCAGGCGTTGCCAAAGATGTTCCTGATCCTCCGTGCTTGTGTCCATTGTCCTCTCCAGCCCGTCCACTCGGTCCCCACGGTCCGTCACCTCCTTCCTAAGTTCAGTCACACAGGAATGCACCTCAGACCGAAGGGACCCTATCTCCATTTTCAGCTCAGTCATAAAGGTGGTCATGAATGCCTGAGTGACCGGTGGCGAGTCCGTAGCGACACGTGAGGGGCCTTCACCGGCCGCAGGCGCCCCACATGGCCACTACTGTGTTGTCCTTGGGGGCCGCCGCCGGGTCCGCCTTGCTTCCTTTATTGGAGCGCGTCATAGCACCCCTCCGAGTAGGGAGACAGAAGATGTCACATCCCGACTTGGGGAGCGGGTCCAGACCCTGCAAGGGAGGGATCAGCCTCGCACCCGCACCGAGACTGTGGGATACTCCGCTCGAGTGCAAGGCAGCACGCCAGCTAACGTCAGGGAGATGCAAGGCCCACTCCAGTTACCGCACTGGCCAGAACACCCAGAGGCCCGCAGAAGGGTGATGAGCAGGGCACACCCAGACCTTCCAATGAGTCCCCTAGGTCAGTCTCTGGGCCTCCCAAGGCCGGCCCTCGGCAAGCACAAAATGGCGGGCTCCGCCGTTCTCCCACCCTCGCTCGCTGGACCAGCGCGGCTCACCTCAATGTCTCGGGATCCTGGCCACCTCCGTAGGACCCCCTGCGATCCGATCGTCCACAACTCCAATGCAGCCGCGGCTCAGGGGGGTGGCCCTCACCCTGCGCCTCATCCAGGTACCTGCCCGGAGCACCGCACTGTTCGTCCAGGGACGGGCCCCCACAGTCCAGACAAGAGGTAGCGCTGGTCAGATCCCTGCGCCGCTTTGCCAAGGCGCCACTCACTTTGCAGGTCACTCTAGGCCCGCCGTTCGCCACGGGCCCTTTCAGCTCCCAGTTCGCCGTCCGCAGCTCACAAAATGGCGGGCGCTGCAAACCCAGGACTCCTCCGATGCCACAGCGTATCCAGCGGGGATATATCCGGGGGCCTCTCGCCAGGACACCTCCCCTCCACACCACTGCACAGGGTGGAATGTCGCCCCCACCGCAGGTAGGCCCAGGCGGCCAAAGCACCGCCGCCGGGTCCGGAGCACGGCAAGATGGCGGGTCTCTCTCCCGGGACTCACAAACGGCCGCCGCCGCCTCTCCCCGTCAGAGTCTCACCGATGGTGCAGGAGTGCGGTCGTAGGCAGTCCGCCAGCCAGGCCCGTCAGACAGGGCGATCTAGATACCCCCTTCAGCGTCCAGCCGTCAGGATACACCCTCCAGGGTCGGGCGCGGGAGCCGTTGCCGCCGGGCCACAAGATGGCGGGGCGCCGCTGACAGAGTTCAGCCCAGCTTCACCGATGCCCTCCCTTCAGCCGCCGCTCATACGGGCTGTCACACCGCGTATCCACACCTGCAGGCAGTCCGGGGGGCGAGTGCAGGACCCCCCGACTCCGCTTAAATAGCATATATACAGGCCGATGGCAGCGGGAGCCCCGTCAGTGCACGTCCGCTCACATCGCCGCGCAAGCCACGCCCCCTGGTAGCCATATTTTGTCATCATGTATGATACAGGTGTTTTAGGCGGAGGAAGCAACTTTCCCTCTCTCGTCACTATTTCCCTATCCTTTTTGAACACATTCTTTAACTTGTTAAACCATGTAGGTTTTTCTTTTTCCTCTCCATAATAAAACTAAATTTTTCTGACGGTTTCCTCACTTTCAAACAATCGCACACTCTTCCGCAAACTGCTTTGCTGCACCAACCTATCACAGCGCGGTTCACACTAACGCACCAATCCGAACAAGATACGTTTCAATCACTCTCAACCAATGCTTGCACAGCCTTTGCTAGCACACCAATCAGCGCCTACTCCGTTCTAGTCACGCGGACCAATCCCAGCACAACATTTCTTACATCAGCCCTGCTCCAGTTTCTGCAGCTTCGGCTGACCCCTCCTTTACACAATTTATCGGCACACTGTATTTACACCTTTATACAACTAAAATCGGTTAGTAACCACATAAAACATCTTCATTCATCTGTTTCGCTAAAACCAAAGTGATAGTTTGCTCAATCTCACAAGAATTCTGTATTTCCAGTAGACAGCGCTTATGTCTTCTCTACCAAAGAATTTTAGTTTCGTCGATAAAGTAGCACATTCCTCTACCTTAACCTTCTCTCATGCTTAGGTGAAAAAACTATTACTCTCAGGGATAAGTTTTAGTTCAGAATACACATTGATTCCTGTACTTAAGCCCAAGATTTTATAGGTTGCCTTCGCTATACATTCACCACTTTTACACGTAAATGTTTCTAACTTGTAACATACGGCGATGTCACCACTTTGAAACAGACTATGTGATGTGTGACTGACATGCCACACGTGTGCGATTTACATGCCACCCGTTCCTCTTCCTAGGCAGAGTAACCAGCTTCCTACTTCCCAGAAGCCTTAATTCTGGACTACATGTAGCGCAATACATATAGTGTCATAAATTCTGTACATCAAAATTCTATATACATTGCCCTACTTATTCTATACATTACTTATCCAAGTTAACCTATAGCAACCAGACTCCTGCTACCAAGAAAAACTGATCCAGCACGGCTCCCAACAAAACCTTCAAACCATCACTATACTTCCTAGGAGGTATTCACACTTTACTCGTCTGTGGGGCCCTTAACATCGCGAGTCATTCATACACACAAAATCACCCTGCTCCCAGGATTAGTGAAGACAAGAGGAGAGCTGCTGGATTTTAGCAGAGTGTCTTATTTCATTTTAAAATTGTATACACTATATACATCTTCAGTCTATCAATATTACCATGGTTTTATTCTTAGAAAAACATTAAAACACCCCACCATTTGGTCAATGGATCAGCTAGTAAAAGTTAACTAATGGACAACAAGACCAGCTTAATTCTCCATTTATTTAATTTGTATTTAGAGACTAGATCTCCTAGCATGATCTTAATTTATTTAGCTTTTATTTTAATAGTCAATAAAATATATTATAGCCTGAAAGAGAAAGTTAAATTCAAACAATCACATTTATTAGCAGAATAGTTCAGAAAAATAAGTTGAGACCATATTACCAAGATTTCGGAAAACGGACATCAGAGTTAGGACAGCATATTTCCCAAAAACCACCTCTCTATTCTTTCTTGGTGTTCACCTCCCATCCGGTCTCCGGCGCCCATCAAAAGTTAAAGTAAAAAAAAATTTCAAAGTCCTGGACCATAGGAAAGTACGTCAGTCCGACAGCATGTCGTGGTGCGAAAATAAATCAAAATTAAGCCCCCTTTTCTTACTTCCAAACCTCCTCTTTTATACCCTTTTCCCTAACTTATCTATCTAAAATTTGAAACTTTTAGGGTCGGGGTGGATGAGCATAACCTCAACTTCTCATTGTCCATATTTCCGCCAAGTCATCGTTATAATCGAAAAAATAAGGTTTTGATTGTTCTTGAAC
Organism: Lissotriton helveticus; assembly: GCF_964261635.1. NCBI lineage: Eukaryota > Metazoa > Chordata > Amphibia > Caudata > Salamandridae > Lissotriton > Lissotriton helveticus. Next base: position 285,119,297 of record NC_136067.1, read on the forward strand.
AATTTTTTTCACTTGTGTCCTTTAAATTGTCACTTCAGGGTTGTTTCCCATGCTCACGATGCGGACATACACATTTTTGGCACTCATCAACATCCCCAGGCCATGCTGACCTTGACCCACGCTGTACAGGCACAGGCTGCTTGCACTTCTCTCGAGCACAGTCGCGCATGCGTACGTCACCACAATTTCAGAGTCTCGCAAACTTCCATTATGGAATAGGCCTCATGTGCCATAATGGAACTAATATAGAAACAAACACAATTAACCGTTAGATTTCGAAGTATAGCCCTTCTGTTTACCTCCCCCAATTCTAAGGTAACCCTATGAATTATTACCTAGCATTTCAGCCACAATTAATAGTGGTTTACTTACCATTCTCCATCATTTCTGCCATAATAAGACATACAAAAAGCATATACACATAGATTTTCGTTAGATTATGACATTTGCATACCAGATTAGTATAACGATTTCACTTAATTAGTAGATTAAGATTCGCAACATAAGCAAATTAGTATCACACGTGTAGTTGTGTGTGTGCATTCTATTCTATGTTGGTTAATTTCAAAACCACACGATTAGTACATATTACTGTTATGGGGAAGAGACTTTGGGAGGGGTATACAAAAAACTTTTGTTTTCACCCTCGCTCCATCACTCCCCAGATGTCGTTTCCTACTACCACAGCTTCATGACTCGTGGTATCTGGGCTTGTGTACCTCGTAAGAGATACTGAAAAAAAATTACACCTGAATGGTGTCTGACTGGAGGCAGAAGACCAGAACAAGCCTTCGAAAGATAAGCAGCTCCAGAGGAAGGAGCACTTTCCAAAAATAACAAATTAATATTATTACTCCGAAATATGAAAAAAAATAGAAGTCAATTTATTACCTATTGCTACCAAATGTTTTCACTTATAAAAGAGCAATTGAGCTTAGACATGCCTCAAATTAAGGATATTTTCAAACCAAGGGGTGATATCCTTTGTTGATAGATTTAAAGAGTGCCACTTTCACTAAAGGTCAAATAGGTGTGAGAGATGGAAGTCTTCCAGTGGCAGCCATAAGTTTGTGTTTGGCTTCCTTTGGGCATGGTAATTACCTAATTAAACACCTTTTTACAAGTTAATTCAGAAAGCACAAAACTTAGTGTTCTGCTGCCAGTGGCACCTCTGAAGCCAAAAACAGCACAGGTGGCCATCTTATCCGGGGGAAGTGACCATGAGACCTGCTTCAAAGACGAGGTTTATCCCACCATGCTCTGAAAATCTCACATTTAAATACCAGGAGTGATGTGTGTTGCACATACAGGACTGTGTAAATAGAAGAGATTGAAGTATTAAGTAACAGGCAATACAGTGATAATTACTGCTCGCCACAGAGAGTATTTGATTTTTGTTTTTAAGTTCATAACGAAACACTATATGTTTGCTCTTTTTAAATGGCCTGGTTTAAAAGCTATATGTTCATACCTCAATAGGGGTCCACATGCCACTGAGGCTTCCATTCTACGCCCCCTCTCACCCAGTCTTAGATGGGTTTCTGAATGGTAAGCTGTGCAGCAGACAGCAGTCTTCCAGATTCAGTATCAGGGTGTGATTAGCACATGAACATGCTCCAAAGTCCTACTATAAAGTGGCAGAGATGGACATCCGCAGGAGACAGAAATATGGATACAGAAGTGGGTCCTTTCTGTAATTTTCTCTCTTTAGTATAGCTCTGAGGCCACAATACTGATTGGTAGGACAGGCAGTTGGGACTTGATGGGTGGGTGTACCAGTGAGATGTTCCATGTTCTTTGGGACTGGGCTGCAAAACACATAACCCTTTATTTCTCTGAACTGGCTGGCCCTGATGTGGCCAACTCACCCTCCAGTTTCCGCCGGTCACTTGAGGCCACATACTCCAGGCCCACCCAGAAAAGGACAATTAACTCATGCCTCCTGAGTGGTACTTCTCAAAGCACACAGCTCACTCACTCCCACAGCCCCAAACTGCGAGCTTGCCCAGAGCATTCCCCATTCATATCAGTTTTCTGCCTGCCAGTGCGAATTCTCAGAAAAAGTCCTACGTTTTTGTAAACTTTACCTTGTTCCTGATTTGCTTTTTTGTAAATGCCAAATTGTTGTTGGTATCATTCAGAAATCTTTGGATGTGTTTCTTATTATCACCAAATAATGCCCATATTGTTCTAACATGTCATATAACCAAAGTTGAAGTTCAAGAGGCACATGCAGATGTAAAACAATAGAGAACAAGTCAGTAAGTGACTTAGTAGGTTTGAGCTGTAGCAAGGTAGACTTGGGAAAGGTTGCTGACGACATTAAGTCTCCCCTGCTGGTCTAGAACAAGCCTCGGGTTCGAAGATTAATCATCTCTGGAAGCCAGTGGGCCAGTGACAAGGCCCATTTGAACTGGCATGGGTCTAGCCAGTGCCAAATTTTATATTACTGATATTTGAGCTAAAAGAAAGTCCTGGAAAAGAAGGGGCAAGGATCCTTTTGTCTTATGTAGGGGTTATTAACTTGATAATTGCAGTGAACTGGATGAACTGTGGCATAGTCAATGCTACCACCATCAATTAAACTGCATTTGTAAAGCACAGCACTATCACTCCTAGGGGTTTCTGGGCGCTGTGTCTCCATCGAAGAGCGGGGTCTTGAGTCTGTTTCTGAAGTCTTCCAGCGAGGGGGCTGAACGGAGCTGGAGGGCACCATTATTGGCACACCCTCCTATGAGCCAGCTAATAACTTGCAGGTGCAATTTATGTTTCCCTTCCTGCTTGGGATTTTGAACTTGGTATTTCATGCCATTTTGGGTCATCATTGTAAAATACATGCTACTGATATTTGAGCTAAAAAAAAAAAGGTCCTGGACTAGAAGGGGTCTGGGCACTTTTTGGCTCTTATAGGAAATTTTAGATTGTTAATCACGGTGATATGGACGAGCTGTGGCAAAGTCCCTGGTGGCTCAGTCCGGTGGATAGCCGCACCCTCTCTTACTGATTGGATAGACATAGCAAATTATTTCAGTTGTAGGTTAAAAAGTCTCTTACAGAAATGCTGCAGTTATATCTATTTCAATTAGACATGCCTATGTAGTGGTAGCAAGTTCAAATAAGCTCCCCTTTGGTCACAATGTAACCCTTATTCTAACCCCATACCGCTTCTCCAGTCCTTGGAGCTCTAGTTTATGCAGTCATAAAAGGTCGGCTCAGGTCACCCCCCGTCCTTATAAATGTCATTTGAGAAACTCTTGCAGAGGTGTCTCCCATGCACACACTAGCGCACACACTAGCAGAAGCTGCAGTGGTGTAAGTGGCGATGGAATGAGTTCAAAACCCTAAAGAAAAATTTAATTAAAATGATTTCTGTGGACTAGAGAGACACATAAACCAAGCATTAGAGCTATACAGAAGACATAAGAATGCAAGTCATAAAGGAAGAGAGAATCTCTGGTTAACAGAGCACTGTGGGAGCCATGAACATATAAGCATATAAGGGAGAGGAGTGGTCTGAGGCCCCAAAGGCCTGCACTTGAGAGCAAGTGAATGAAAGGTACCTCTGAGAAAAAGTAGGAGCAACATTAACCAAAATATTTGCACAAAGTGTTCTTTATCATTAACGGTGGCGAAAACATTGGTTCTGAACTTGTTTTACAAGATTTGTCTGCATTCCGCAAAGGAAAATCATTTTGTGTAAAAACGTCAACAGTGTAGTCACTGAAAGCACAGTTAAAATACACCACAGGATGCATGTGGGATGTGGAAAGACTCGAATTAAAGATATGACACACTGAACTCAATTTCAAAGCAGGAGGCTCTAAAATCCAGGGACTCAGGTCGTAATCGAAACAAGGTGTTCTAGTGATAAGGAGACTATATTAAAGATGATCGGAAGAAAATGCACAACAAGTGGGTAACCTCAGGTTTAGTCTCCCTTGCTTCCACAGAAGCCACATTATTCACTCAATCGGGCACAAAGAAAGGAGTAGCGTACTACTCAAGCACAGAGAGGCACTTCTGCGTCTACTCAGAAGCATGAGACAAGGTGCAAAACCTACTACAATTCAGGAAGATCAAAGTACTTTTGAAATCACTTGAAAATTAAAAAGGGGCAAGCCCTATGAAGTTTAAAAGAAACCACAGCATTACATGGATGTCAGGTGGAAGAAAGCAATTAAAACACAGATGAAAAATACAGAGCATGGAAACTCATTATACATATTAGGCTAGACTAATTCACATTAAGATGTACTTATGCAATACTTAATATAGAATGTGCACAAGAAAGAGAGTCAGTGATAGTACTTTGAGGTAAAAAGATGGGTAAAACGAGCCAGCAAGATAACTGCCTGATAAGAAAACCACTGAAGAGTAGGTTTTTATCTATTCAAGTAGGAACAGTTTGTTACAATTTCCGCAGGTAGTTGGTTACCTTCAGAAAAATACTATAATAAGAACCCATCTTCTCCATTTATGGGCAGTTTAGCCCATGCTTCGGGTAGCAGACATTAGTGCACTCGGATTTAAGAGTAGATTGAAGTATCCTCATGAGGGCAGTAGGAGGCAGCCTGATAACAGCGTGCTCTGCGAGGGGACAGTTATGAAGCGTTTAAGGCAGCGGAGGTCACCGAGCACGAGGCGCATTTCAGAAAAAAACGCGGGAGAGCGCGTGAATGTTTCTGAGGTGAAAGTGGGTGGTTCATGGAGGCAAGAGCTTCGTACATGCTACAGGTAAATGTTCCTTGAACAATATGAGCATCAGGTAAACGCCGATATAAAGGGCATGGTCATGGAGACGCCGGTCTCACGATGGTCTGCTTCACCCCCCCCTCATGCAATGTGTCCTGAAAACACCACATGCTTCTCAACAACGAGTGGACTGCACTCTGCTCCTTACGGCAGAAGACGGCCCCCTGCTGCTACCTGGCATATGGTGGCAAAAGGCCGCTCTTCAGACCACAACAGATGGCAGACAAGGACAACAGTCGGGCATCAGCCCTGACAAACGAAGGGGCAAGACGCTTTGTTTGCCAAGCAACAAAAGCGAGAGAGGGGTAAAAGACAATTGGAAACAAAAATCACACATTTTTTGTGGGTCATGCTGAAAACAGAAATGTTTTCATAACGTTGACAGAATACAATGCTAGAAATTACAGCTTCAAAACTTCAACACACCAACCTCTGCACAAATAACGACTAAATTAGTTGTATTACAGGAAAACGAACCATAGAGAAACGGAAACACGTATATAGGCATTGATGTGGAAAGCTGAAAGAAAGAAAACTGTACTTGGATGGAAAAAGGTCGCAGTAAAATAACAAAAAGTAAAGTCAACCTACATAATACAGCATCCTACCGCCTGTAGTATCCGCCCTGTAGTGGGCAGCAAGTCCACGAACTGCGAGAGCAGAACAGGAGAAGCAAAAGCGATATGTCTGTCAGATATTTATATGATGTGTGTATGCCTGCGAGTGTCTGCATGTCTTGCTGCCAGTAACTGGGTGTGTGTTTGTTGTACGAGGGCTGGGTGAAACGTGAGCCTGTTATTGCAACAGCATGGGGGCAATGGCCTGCTCGCCGGACATGAAAGGGTGCCCGGAAAGAGGTGCTTAATTACTCATGACGAAGGAAAGGCAGATGGAAGCGCGTGCACTCGCACGTGCACTCAAGCTTGTAGCCAGCAAGCAAACACCTGGCTAGCTCTTTTGAGATCCCCTTTACTAAAAGTCGAGCTAAGCTCGACCTAATAGTGAGACCTATTGGCTATGCCAATGCTTGTTATTAATGTTATTACGTTGTCGCGTTATTTCAGTTGCTACATTGCAAATCAGTAGTAGGATTGGTTTTATTTATCGCTCAAGGATGAAACCTCTGTTGGTAATAACCACACTTAATACTGTGCCCTTAAGATTGCCTGCATACTTCTGCAGTACGGATGCTAACCCACTGAGCTGGTATTAGTCTTGTGCCCATACATTTCTAGCTGCAAGACTTCCAATCGCTCATATTGCCGTCCAGCATTTCAAATCAATAGGTGACCAAGTATAAGAACTGGTAAGTTAGCTCAGTAGGTAATGGTATACAATGCCTCGATCCAGGCGCACATAGCATCTCTTATTCTGATATTGTTACGAGTATTTATGTTCATAGTGTGCTGACTTCTGTGATGTGTATAATATACACGTCACAAATTAGAATCCACGTTAGTTAGCATAAAGGACCGACGTGTCTCAGGCAGAGGACTGTCTGTAACATGAAGGTCACAGATTTAGTGTGATGTAACTCGACGGATTATGCATCTTGTGAAATTATTTTTTTGCAGCCTTCAGGCAGAATATTTAAGAATGCATCCCTCGTGTCAACGCTTTCCTGGCCTGAATAAAAACGAGTGCCTTCCAGTCGAGTAGAAATGAACACAGTAAGTCACACTTACTGATAAGTTCGTCTTACCCGATTTATATGGGCATTCTTCAGATATAACCTTCGGCACATATAAAGTGTTCATGTGTGGGCAGTCTGGATGTAGTACATTTGGCAGACGTCTGCTGTCGCTTGTTCCATACACTTTGTACATTTTTGTTTAGCAATCATGCTACTTTTCTGAAAGTCTGATAAAGTGCATCGCTTCCATTTCTAACTGGTGCCCAGTTTGTGAAGGGAGGGTGCAGTGCTACTTGGTTTCTTCCCACTTGTCTGAAGGTGAGAGGGTGCGTGACGGCATCCAGCTGAACTCTCACTGACTTTTCACACCAAGGCTCAGCCGGAAGGTCCCAGAACCGGACAAATGGAAAACAAATAGATTGTTCTGAAGTGACGTGTGTAATTGTGGCAATGGCTGGGGTTGTGTTTCAGTTTCGACTTCATGAATGCCAAATCCTTTTTGTGATCCAAGAACAAGGCACAGCGGGCGTTGGATGTGTCATTTCTGTCGTGTTTGGATGGTCTCCGCTGCGTCTCTAAAATCTGCTAGCACGCTGACCCTCCTTTCAGGATGGCCTGGAGACGGCCATAGAATCTGCCACCGAAGCTGGGGAGTAGTGAGAGCTGGGGAGGGAGTGAGGGGCAGAACACTAATTCTTTAACTTGTGCAGTTTTGATGGTGTGGTGTTCCAGTGCTGAGATTCTTGTGTGTTTTGAAAAAGAGCATGCAAGAAAAGAAGTTATTGTCCTTATTGTTTGTGATCACTTTCGCGGCCGCTTTGATGTTCTCAGTGGCTGCGCGGCTCACTGAGAACATCAAAGCGGCCGTGAAAGTGATCACGCAGGCTGACAAAGGGTGCGCGGGCCCGGCGCACATGCACTGTACCCGATCCGCCTGCAGACTTTGGGAGCACTTACAGAAGCCCCACAAAATATCTGGCAAAGCATCGCTTACGCGATAGCTAGGCGAGACCTAAAAATGATAAATATATGTAAAGACCACATTTGCAAAACAGTTTCCACTTTGAGGTGTATTCGGTAAGAGCTAGGCCGTCCCTAATTTTCTTGACGTTCTGTGTGCTTAAAATGAATTGGTTATGCTGTCCACTGGAAAACATTGCTAGTTATGTGCTTTCAATTTCCACTATAAATTATAAAAATCCTAGATCATAAACCATGGACTTGCATTTCCACATGTACCAGCTAATGTTCACTATTAATTCTGCAATGACTTAAATGTCAAAACGGATCTGTGTGTAAGAAATCCCGACTGCTTTACACTTGGTTAAGTAGAATTAAGTGTTCCTTGAGCTAAACGAGTCTCAGTTGTATATGTCCCCATGGTATGCCAGGATCTATAGCCACATCTTTGGCCTTCTTACAGGAGCATCTGCAATCACGCCAAACTGGAACAGCTGTTAGTACATGTGAATTCTAGTATCGGGCTTCCAAAAGAGGCATCAGGACAGTGGAAACATTAAGGATGAGGGCCGAGAGTATATGTACGAAAATGTTTAGAGGTGATAGCTACGTTTTAAGGACATCTCTGGGCTTGCTGTACTAAATTGGAAAAAACAGGGCATGCTTTTTTGAGGAAATATGGCATTTTTCGAAGAAGTTCTCATTTCAGTGCTCAGACATCAGCTTATATTTTTTCTAGCTCTTATGCTAAGTCAAGGGAAGACCTACAGTAGATTTACTAAAGAAGTGCACATGCACGGACTGGTTTGCACCTGTGCAAATTGTACCTATTGAAGAAAGCTGTAGTAGGAGTTTACTCCTGTTTGGTGCACGTTTATTTAATGAATGTGTTTGAAGCACTGGTACTATCAAAGCCCAAACCCAGCTACGAAGAAGCAGATCAATGTAAAACGTATCGGGAAAGGAGTGGTTGATTTAAGATCCTGCCTATGCTAAGGGTTAGGGGATAAGAGGGTTTTGCCCGGTATTGTTTTCTTTGCTTGGGAGTGGTGTTAGTTTTAGGAAGTAGAGACTGATTAACCAGTAAACATGTTATTTGCATGCCATACGTTTGCTTTCCATTTCATCTTTAAGCAAAACCAAATCCTGGCACATTCTCTAAAGTGCCACCAATTCAAGCTCCACCTTGGATCTGCACCGGTCTTTCCTTACCGATAGGGTACAAGTTGTGAGCTTTGGGTATCGGAGCCAAGGCTTTCAGTCTCCCTTGCGGTGTCCCTCAGGGATCCTCGCTTTGCCCTACTCTGTTTAATTTGTATGTTGCTCCCCTTGCAGAACTAATGCACCCCTTTGGCTTTCAAGCATTGTCTTATGCTGATGATACCCAGATTATTGTTTCCATTTCTGATAATACTGCCTCTGTAGCTAATAAATTCAACCTCTGCATGACCAGATTAAGCACTTGAATGAAAGAATCTTTTTTAAAGTTGAACACAAATAAAACTGAGGTTCTGATAGTTGGTGCTCAAGACTCAATTTGGAAAAACAACTGGTGGCTTCAAGAATGTGGTTCTCTGCCTATTCCGGGGAAAGTAGCTAAAAACCTCAGGGTCATCTTTGATACTTATTTGACCTTTGAAGCATAGGTCAATCGCACTGTACATACTTGCTTTCATTTAATCAGGACACTCAGGAAAATGTTTCCTTTAATTCAGTTTGAAATGCGTCGCTCAGTGGTCATTGCTTTAATTTCATCCACGTTGGATTACTGCAATGCCCTCTACTTGAACATTAATGGTTCCCTATTGAACAGACTACAAGTGGTGCAGATTACGGCGGCTCGCCTTGTTCTTAACATAACTAAACGTGCCTCTGTTGTAGAGGGTGTTTGCTCATTAAAGCTCCCTGTCATTCCTGGGTTTCTCAAGGTCAGATGGGGTTGCGTTCCTTTTCTGTGGCCACCGCAAGGATATGGAACACCTTATGTGCTCACATTGCTAAGCTTGATGCTTTTGCTGTGTTTAAAAAATCTCTGAAAACATGGCTTTTTTAGTCCTAAATTGTGTTGCTGAGTTTGTATTATCGAGTCCTGCTTGACCTAGTGTTTAGATGCCCTTGGCCTTGGCTTTAATGCGCTTTATAAATGTTCTTTTCATTTAATGTAATTTCTTTTCAATTCTGGCTACATGGCATAGCTGAGCACTTATTCTGACAGGATGGTGCTGCTGCAGTTTCTCAGAAGCATATAGGAGGCTGCATGGGGATCATGGAAGGGTTCATGGGTGGGAGTCTCTACCATTTGTTCGAGCATTAGCCCCTCAACTACCTCACTTTGGCGTCTGAGGACAAATTGAAGGAATAAGGGGTGGGAGCTAAAGAAAGCAGACATAGCTCTCACAGTTGTTTTATTTATTTATTCTTGGGCAGACTTTACTTTTGTTACCTCAGGCCCATGGGTTGCAAGGTCTCTGACAGGGGTATCAGAAGACAGGTGAGGGGTAGGAGCTCTCAAACCAGACAACCCGTAATTGACATCTGTGAGGCTGAGCGTACCTAAAGAAGCTTATATAGCAGCAGATGTAAGCTCATCTCTGTGGACCGTGTCACTCACTGCTCATGGGGGGACAAGTTGATCCTTCAATTGTCTATCCCTTGTACGATGCAGAATATGGCCTCAAAAGATGTCTCACAACTGCTCCTGAGTGAATCCCTTAGAACTTTGTTTGAAACATGCTGTTGATGGTTTTGTGACATAGTAGTTACAGTTCTTGGTGGCCGCCTATAGGCCTATATAAGAACCAGTCCTTGGTTGACCCAATAGGGCCATATATGAATGCGTTTTTTTTCCTGAGGCATAGCATCTCCGCAACTAGGTGAATCCGGTGGATCCCCCCAGGACCTCATTAACCCATATAACGATAGGTATATTTGCTTCTTATGGCATAGTATCTCCAGTACTGGGTAGTCCTGTTTGACTCATTTATGCAAGATGTCTGCTGCTATTCCAGATACCTTACATATTTTGCTTCTGCATTGAACCCACAGTCCCATGTATAAATGGTGTCTCTTTATCATCCTGAGTCATAAAATCTCCACTCCTGGTTGGACTCCATAGACCCATGTAAGAATGGTGTCTGTCCATTTAATTGGGCCACACTTCTTACACTGGGGTACAAACCCTGAATTACTTATCAAACACAACTATGCTTAAGCGCAACCCCAAGTTCATTTTTAAAAATGCCTTCTTGCCTCATACATACCATAAAAATGCTTCGCACATAACCACATTAGTAACATACACTCTACAGACATGCATAACAAACTGAGTAGCTGCGTACGCGATCATCCAGAAAGTGTTTTGTGGCCTAATTTGGGGTAGGAAATGCCATGGTGCTATTGATTGTTTACATGTGTTTGTACTAGAAGGCTCATGTTTTTAAATGAGCATATTGCGTATCAATGAATATAAAAATATTCCAGGAGCAGCTTACTATTCACAAAACACAAAATGTATCCGATAAACAGATAAAAGGGGTAAAAAGTAAACACAGCTTAAATGCACACAGCATGTGAGAAGAGAAATCCCCATAAACTGAGAACCACCACTGCGATACTTGCCTATCATAACAAGCACCATTTTGTCATTTATTTCTCCATTTGTGGCAATCACTTCACAGGAGGTCCTTATTACGGTATTTTTTTTAATCAACATTATTGAACAATTATTAGTTTATATCAGTCCGTGATCACAAATCCTCCGTGATCCAGTCTTATTTGCCGAGTCTTCTTTATTGAGAATCCTTATCGTTAATATAGCTTTTCTAAGGTGCCTTGTTTATAAAAGCCAACACGTTTTGAGGAAAACCTCTTTACAGAGGTTATAAGTAACATAAGAAAGATACGTCATATGTACGTTAAAGATAAATAAGCAGGTTAATAACCCTTTGTGGACTCACATTATTTATTTCAATCTGCCTGTTTTGTTTTTATTTCTCTCCACCTCCCCACAATGTTTGAGTTTCCAGTCGTCTGTTCCTGAATGGAAAATGTCAAATACATTCCATCAGATTCTGGTTACCATAGAAAGTACAAGACCTGGTCTTCATCACCTTCTACTGCCCATTTTGAGTCTACCCATATCCATATTTATCATGCCTCTACCCATATATATATATATATATTAGGGCTAACATTAGAAAAACATTCTTTCTTTTCACTCAGCCAGCAGCAATTGTCAAAAACAGTGATCTGGAGATGATTAAATCGCAAAGGGTATCTCATAAACGAAAGGTTCTACCTCGTAGAGGTCTGTTTTTTTCTTGTAGCTTGGCTTCTAACGTCTTTGCTGTAACTTTCCTACCTTTGTTCTCTTTCCTGCCTTAGTTGTCTTTATTTTTCATTTATCCTTAATTATGCCATGATGGTCACGTTCCCATTACTCTTAGGTGCCTTTCCCTCTTGTTGCCCTTGGTCTATGTGCAATTACCCTCTTTTGTGGCCTCCTTCCATTTACTTCTCACCTATTGGCCAAGACCAACCACAGCTCGACATGGACTGGTTCATTCATCATGCCTGCATTGTTGAGTCTTCTTGAGCAAAGGCCACAGAGAATGAGGCCAATCGGCGATCAGTCATCTCTGATGCACCATTTTGCAATCTTTTGCTCTGACATTTTTTTCCTTGGCATTGGCAACACCAGTGAGTTTGCTTGCTGCGTTTCTGAAGTCCACGCACATTCTCAATACATTTCACGATGTCTGTAAAGCGCCTTTGCAGGTCTTTGCAAGGTTTGGGTTGCCATTTTAGATAGAACTGCTACCAATTATTACACCTGCAATTAATGGCAGTGTATTTCATCTTCTGCCAATTTTGTTTCCTTATTATTTCCTCCTCTCTTTTTTTTATCGCAACTGTGGATTGGATGCCCCAAGTTATTCTTACCTTGATCTTTAAAAAAAGCTAAAAAGGGAGGGATAACATATAAATCTCTGAAAAGGAAGGTATAAGAGATTAAGGGCCCTAATTAAGATTTGGCAGAGTGGGTGGAATAATGTACACCAAAGGCTTCTCCTGTCTCACCAAACCTGCGGTCTCCCTGCTCTGTCTAGAGGAAGAGGAAGCACACGTTCACCGTTGGCATAGCATCAACTGGCTTTTAACTGTAAACCCTGACCCAGCAGTCTATTTACCACAGGACCAATGGGTCATAGTGGAGGTCACCCCACCTTATTGAGGCAATGCTATGCCGCACAGAGATCCCTGCCAGGCAAACTGGAATTTCGAAATAGGGCCGATGGGCCTCCATTAGAGGGACCATCCACAAGAGTTTAGGAAACTGCTCTTTGAGAGTCTTCTGTAAAGGAAGTAACCACAAGAGTTTAGGAAACTGCTCTTTGAGAGTCTTCTGTAAAGGAAGTAAACATTTCAGATGTTTCTCCCACTTTCCTAACATGTCTAGGGTAAGAAACTGGTAGAGAATCTTCCTTTCTTTTTTCCCTCTTAGAATTCAATATTATCTTTGACTCAAAGTAAGCAGATTTCAGGGTGGGCAGGAGCACTTCATTGGTAGTGCTTGCTGCCGAGATGAGCTTTGTATTGAGGTGAATGATAGTGATAACAGAGCACTAACCTTGTTAGACCTTCCTGCTGTACTCAGTGCTGTCAATGTCCAGCTTTTAATTGGTCTAGAAGACTGTAGCGGGATAGGGACTGCTATAAACAACTTGCTTCTTATCTGTTTGATACATCACAGAAGGTAGCCATGCCTCTATTCCAATCTGAAATGAGACAAGCACACTTGGGTGTTTGCTCGAGTTCCAAACTCAAATCTTTTTTATATAACAATAATACGCAGATGCTGATCTATCTCAAGCCAAGATCAGACGAGAGTAAGCCCTCTACGAAAGCATTAACTCAGTGCCTAGCATGTAGTCAGACTTGTTTGACAGTTACTAAAATCGTTTTTTAAAATATTTTTTTATTGCAATAATCAAACATAGCATTGCGATGACAGCAATTATTGTAGTAATCCAATAATGGGCGAACATAATAGTTTTCAAGACAGTTCACAACACTCCCTAGCACACGTATAGTTATAATAAAGTTCGTATATATCAGTGTTTCCACAGGTTCTTTTAGAAAAGTAGAAAAAGTCTTCTTATTCTTGTAAATCAGATCCAAATTCTATTCTTGATGACTGGATAATGTTTCACACAGCCTTCACACAGCCAACACGTGTTTCGTCATAATTGGGAATGTAACCCACGACTTTTTCAAGGCTAAATCCAGATCTGTATTTTCATGTGTTTCATGCGGTGATAATTCCAACCCGCATATGGGGTTCTACGAGGGACTTCAAATATCTTTAAAGAGTCTTCTTATTAGTATCCAGAATGAATTAGTGGCTTTCGCATGCGGTCTGCTATCGGTTCTCACTTTATCTATCCCCCGTTCATCCGAAGTGTATTTCTTCGAGTACCAAAGAAAACTTTTTCTACTTTTCTAAAAGAACCTGTTGAAACACTGATATATACGAACTTTATTATAACTATACGTGTGCTAGGGAGTGTTGTGAATTGTAAGCTTAAGCTAATATTTTAAGGAAAAGTGGTTCCTTTTACCTTTTAGCACCGTAAGATAAATTCATATCAAATATATTGTGTCACGTTCTAAGAGGCGCCAGAAAACCTATAACAAACCACTGCGAAGTTTAAACAGTTTTCAAGACAGTACATGTATCTTAATCTCCTAAGCATTGCAACAGTTTCCCACCCCCTCAAATAGAGTTTCTTATGACAGCTCCACAGGATCTACTTGAGCGACTGGCATGCATAACAACCCTCTATATAGGTTCCACTTTCCCCAAATTTTGGTCCATTTGTTCAGGCAATTTCTACCCTCGTAAACCACCCTCTCCACCTTCATACACCAATCTATATCCGCTTTCCAATCTCTCAGAGTAGGGGTGGATGCAGCCCTCGACATCTTGGCTACATTGCGTTTAGCCACCATAAAGCCCAATGCCACCCAGAGATGATCTTTGCTGTTCAGATCTATAGCCTCCCTTATATTCAAAAGACACCACTTTGCCGATCTCGTCATACCTCCACTGCACACGTTCAAGACACAGGATGTCACCATCCACCAGTAATCCTGAAGCGTCGGGCAGTCCCTCTGCATATGGAAGAATGTGCCCTAATTCCCACACCCCCTGGGGCACATCGCCGACTCAGCCCTATCTATCTTAACCAGTGTCGTACAGGCATTATAGATTCTATGTAAGATCTTGAGTTGTATGAGTCTAAAACGGGAACATTTAGCCCCTTCTCTAGGAGAGGCCAGTCTCTTGCCATTCGTCATCTTCCAACTGCTTCACATCATCCTCCTATCTTTCACTCAGATGTGGCAAGAGGTCAGGGGAGTTATTTAAGGTTTTACGATAAGTTCAGAAGATCGCCTTTTTCTCCATATAGTCATCAAGTACTCTGTCTTCCAGTGGGTAGGACTCAGGTATGCTCCTCTCCCCTTGGTAATGCCCTACATAGAGCATGACTGATCTGGAGGTAGAGATATGCTTCTGTGTTCTCTGTGTAATTGCTAGTTTCTCTGTAAATCTGCAAAGGACACCACTTTCTCACCGGTCCATGTCTCCTACTCCTCAGAGTCCTATTAGATCCCACTTGTCAAAGCGCTGCCCCGCCAGTACCTCAGTTTCGCTGTGTCCCATAACTGGGTTGCCTGGGTGATCCTGCCCCGCCAACTTAATGCTTCTAATGTAGTACTCCATATTTGTATTGTGACCGGTGATTTGTAGCTACTCCCACCATTCTATATGTTGGCTCATCATGAGGTAAGTGAACCCAATGATTGATTGCTGTGAGCTCGGTGGCCCAGTAGTATTTCTGAAGGGACGAAAGTACTAGTCCTTAATCATACCAGCCCCAGGTCAGTTTCAAGAGGGATATTCTGGGGACATCCCCGTCCCAGAGGAGTGTATGGAGCACGGCATCCACTGTATGAAAGTTTGAAGGCGGTGTTGAGTACGGACTGCTTTGGAGATTATAAAGAAAGTGGAGCAGGGCCATCATTTTAAAGAGTAATGCCTACCCCAACAGGGAATGCAGTAGAGCCCTGAAATGTTGGACATCACTTCACAGATGTGTAAGTGGGGGCTCAAGGTTGTAATCATGAAAAGCATCAGGGTCTCTGGTAATATAGATCCCTAGGTAGCAGAACCCATCCGTGACCACCCATGCTGTGCAATCTCTGGGTAGGCGTGTGGCATCTCCATGATGCACATAGATAAACAACTTGTCCCAGTTGATAGTGTATCTTGTGTATTTACAATACAGGTCAAATATATGTAGTATTCTATGTAACGTGGTGTTCCGATCACCTATGTATAGCAGGACTTCCTATGCGTAGAGGGAGATTCTATCCTTCCATTGCACTGATCATTTTAGCGGCTCACTCCTTATCCATATCGCCAACAGCTCCAGCACTAAGACAAGAGTCAATGCTGAGATTGGGTAACCATGCCTCCTGCCTCGCCACAGTGGCAAAATTGTTGCTGTGCCCCCCTATTCACCGTCACTTGGGCCAGTGGGTCAGAATATAAAAGTCAAATCCATGCCAAGAATCGTGGTCTGAATCCTTGTTTCCTAAGACAGAATACATGAAGGGCCATTCCACCGTAACAAAGGCCATCCTTGCATCCACTGCTGCATCTTCACGGATGTCAGAAGCACGACCCAACACCCAGTGCAAGCATCTCAAATTACCTACCAAACTTCTACCTGGCATAAAACTGGATTGGTCCAGATGGACTAGTAACTGTATGACCTGAGTGAGCTGAGTCGCCAGTGGTTTTGCCAAGATTTGTACTTCTGCATTTAGCAGCGAGGTTGGCCAATTTCTTTTAAGCAAGTGGCCTGTAAGAGCCGTGAATACTACCGCAATCGACTTTTATCCTTCCGTGCTCCACCTGCTGGTCCCCGGTCCGCCACGGCTTGTGCCGGTTGTTGCGGAGGGACATTCAGCAACGGAACACACAGCAGCGTCATCAGAGCTGCCCCCGCCCCTTCCTCCTACATATTCCCCTCCACAGCGCGGACGCGCCGAAGGCGAGCCCGTCGGCGCCCGTCCACGCCAGGACGCCGCCTGCCGCCCCGACCCTGCCTATTTCCTCAGCTGCTTAGCAGTAAGCCTCCTCCATCAGCTATCATGCTTTATTACTCTCGGGAGGAACTAATCGCCCTCAATCCCAGATATCTGCCAAATGTATATAAAATCCATGCTACGTCGAGCACACTGAAGGATAGCACTTGCAAAACCACCGCTTCCTCTGTGTCCCTACACAGCCTTGATCGCTCTGTTTCTAAGAACTCGGTTGCGACCAAAGGATGCACTCAGATATCAGCTCTATATCTCAACACTAGATCCATCCCCAAGCATGCCCTTGAGGTATGGAGCCTCTTAGACACTGAGCGACCTGACATATGTTTCTTAACTGAAACATGGCTACATAGCCAAGCCTCGCCTGATGTGGCTATTGCCTTTCCCCTGGACTATCATCTTATCAGGCAAGACAGAGAACGTAGGAGAGGTGGAGGTGTAGCGGTGGCGGCCAGATCTCCTATCTCCATCACCCTGCTCGAATCTTTCGTCAATCCTTCGCTTGAAATAATAATAGTTAACATCTTGTATAATAAAATGTCACTGGGAAGGGCTGCCCTAGTTTACAGACCTCCGAGAGACAAAACTAAATTTGTCAATGTTCTCCTTGACATCATAGCCTCTCATGTACTGGCCACAGATAATTGTATCTTGGTAGGCGATTTTAATTACCACGCAGACCTTGTCCACGATGAAGATACCTGCCACCTATTCTCAACCTTAGAAACGTTATCATTATCTCAAAGAGTCACAGGACCCACACACCAGGCAGGGCACACTCTTGATTTGATTTTCACCAATCTGTCCAGCCTTAACTGTGAGCCTCCATTACCCATGACGTGGACCGATCACCATCTTGTGAAGTTCAGCTTTTGCAAACCAACTGATTCTAGGCCCTTTAATCGCTCACACACCAAATTAATACGGCCCTGGCGCAAGTTGACCTTAGAAGCATTTTCATCTGCTTTTATACCCCCTAACCATCATATTACAAACATCAATTCAACTGCAGTCCAGCTAGAAGCATCAATTAGGGATACTCTGGACACTATTATACCCGAAACCACAGTCAAGGTGAAATCAATAGCATCACCTTGGTTTACGGAGGAACTTAAAGCTGATAAATCGGCCAGTAGATCGGCGGAAAGACTGTGGAGAAAAACCGGAACACCTGAAAATCGTCTGAACTATGAACAAGTCCATGCAAACTACCTGAAAAACATAAAAGCTGCTAAATCCGCTTACCTCACCCTCAGGATCAATAAAGCCGCCCACTCGAGCAAAGAACTATACAAAATAGTCAATGAGTTCACCTCTCTGCAGGTGGAGCAGTGAGTATTTCTGCCCACTGCTCAGTGGGTCGACTCACTTGCAGTTTATTTTGACAACAAAATTAAGACAATCTACTCCACATTTTCTGCCCCTAAACTAGATATCCCTCAAATCGGAGAGGCCCCCCTGCCACCTCTCTACCCCTGCCCACATCGAGTCCCCTTCCATTTTGGAATTTGAGCCCACCACTACTGCGGAAGTGTTAGAAACCCTCTTGAAGGTGAAATCTGGTTCCCCTACAGATTCCTTGGTCCCGCGTAAGTGTAATAAGATCTTTCCGTCACTGATTAATTCCCTCACCAACATCTTCACTGCTTCATTTGATCTGGCCTCGTTCCCCAGTTGTTGGAAGGTGGCCCAGATCAAGCCTATTCTTAAAAAATCTAACAGTGACCCCACTATCCCGTCCAATTACAGGCCGATCTCGCTTTTGCCTTACTTCGGAAAGGTGCTGGAACATCTGGTCAACAAGTGAGTATCAACTTTTATTGAGGAACAGGGACTTCTTGATCCCTCGCAGTCGGGGTTCCGTGCCGGTCACCGGACCGAGACTGCAGTAATGGAGGTAGTGGACAATATTCGCCTCACTCTGGACAGAGGTGAGTCTGCTATCCTTATCTTATTGGATTTATCAGCTGCCTTTGACACCGTCTCCCACAGCATTCTTCATCAACGACTGTGGAAGATTGGTGTCAGAGGCAAAGCCCGCGCTTGGTTCGAAAGTTATCTGGCAGGCCGGCACACATATGTAAAGGTTGATACCCTGGAATCCAGTAAGATCCCCCTTTCTGTAGGAGTTCCTCAGGGATCAATCTTGAGTCCCCTGCTTTTCAATCTCTATCTCACCCCATTGGCCAACATAATAAAATCTTTTGGATTTTCTACAGTGTCTTACGCAGATGACACTCAGGTGTTGATTACCTGCAGTTTGGATTTTCTTGACACTCGTTCCAGATTCCAGAAATGTATGATTGCGATTAAGGACTGGATGAGTGCCAACAAACTCCAACTGAATTGCAGCAAGACAGAAATAATGCTGTTTGGCAAGGCCAAGCAGATATGGAATGAAGAAAGAGTACTCAATAAATGGTTGGGTTTTGTCCCGACACCTTCCCATGATGCTTTTAAGTGCCGAATTGAATTCCATGAGACCGTGAAGAAAATAAAGCTGAAGACATTTTTTGCTAAACAACCTTCTGAGGAGAAGAAAGGGTTTAACACTAACTTGAGGAAACCTTCCACATTTTGCCCACCAACTGGGGCGGTCGGCCCCGAGGTGGCTGTATTCGAGGCTAAAGTCTTGGAAGAAATTGGGAAGATTGAAAACAACAACAAAAATAATGGATTTAAGAACATGGCCAAAGGAGATTGGGAAGCTGTGAAGTCTCTTCAGAATAATAACAGCATCACAATAAAGAGCGCCGATAAAGGCGGTGCAGTAGTCATATTAAATACCTGTGACTATGAAGCTGAGGTCCATCGTCTACTAAATGTAAGAGCCAATTACCAAACCTTAAGGAAAGATCCCACTCCGGAATTAATGAAAATTATAACGGAATTGGTTGGTAATGCTAAAGAGAAGAAATGGATCAGTGCGAAGGAGGCGGAGTTCCTTATTAATAGCAACCCTAGGACTCCGGCCTTCTATATTCTTCCAAAAATACATAGGCCGGCCTGGCCTCTGCCGGGCCGGCCGATTGTATCTGGCATCCAATCTATATTGGAACCGTTATCTCAGTTCGCTGACTATTACCTTCACGAATCTGTGATAACACAGAAATCTTTTGTCAAGGACACAATGGACATTTTAAATGTCCTAAGTGAAATGACATTCGATCCCACGACTGAATATATAGTGACGATTGACATCGAGTCATTATATTCATGTATTCCTCAAGATGCCGCACTGGTGGCAGCAGCACGAGCATTGGCCACACAAGAGTGGTTTTATGATGCCCCCCAGAGTTTTGTGTTACAGTGTGTAGAACTGGCACTTACAAGAAATTTCTTTAGCTATAAAAATGACCTGTTCCTCCAAGTTACAGGTACATCAATGGGCGCGACCATGGCACCGAGCCTGGCCTGCATTTATGTAGGCCAGTTTGAGGAGCACATCATTGACTCTGACACCAATCCCTTCAAAGGCTTTTTGCGCCTTTGGAGGAGATATATTGATGATGTGCTCTGCATATGGTCAGGAGAAGAAACATCTCTCCTACAGTTCTTGAACTGGTTGAATACACAAGATCGTAGCCTACGGTTCACCTGGACATACAATCGGAATAAGGCGGTCTATCTTGACCTTGATATCGAAGCTGTGGAAGGAGTATTCCAAACGAGCGTACACCAAAAGCCCACGGACAGAAATTCGTTGCTCTCCTATCAATCTTACCATCCGAGAGCCTTAAGAGATAATCTGCCCGTGGGACAATTTTTGCGCTACAGGAGGAATTGCTCCTCGACTGAAATATATAAAGAGCAAGCAGAAGGACTCAGTAAGAAGCTGGAAGCCAGGAACTATCCGCGCAGGGTCATTAAACAAGCCAAGAAAAGGGCTTTGAACACCCCGAGATGTGTACTTTTGGAGACTCATACCAAAGAGAGAGAGGAATATATCCCTGTGATAATGACTTACGACCCAATGGCCACTAAGATTCGCCAATCCATCAGAAAGCACTGGTCTTTATTATCCACTTCGGATTTCAAGATGCCACCCCCACGCTTTGCATTCCGAAGAGCCAACAATCTAAAAGATAAACTGGTGCATACCAGGGTAACTGATATTTCTGAACCAGAAGCGAACACAATTCCTAGTGGACATTTCCCGTGTGGAAATTGTTCAGTATGTCCTTTAACAAGCAAAACCTCTACAGTGACCCTTCAATCTGGTAATAGTTGGTCACTTGAACAGTTTAGTAACTGTAACACTACTAACGTAGTATACAGACTAAAGTGTGAGTGTGGCCTGGACTACATCGGGCTCACTACACGCAAAATAAAGCTTCGCATCCAGGAACACGTGAGCACCATAAAAAGCGGAAAACTTACCACGAAGCTAGCGCAACATTGCCACCGCAACAGACACACTTTCACGTGGGTTGTCCTGGAGAGAGTAACAGGGGATGCCCAGACAATAGAGAGACGTTTAATTACAAAAGAAGCTAGATGGATATTCCAGGAAAAGAGTGAACAGAAAGGACTCAACGAACTCCTTGAGTGGATAAGCTACGCTAGAGATGTTCTTTTGCGAAGGTAGCTACTGAATGCTATGTACTTGCAGGCCCGTAAACATCATTCCGGCTAGATGCTCTAATTACCACCTAATTCAGTAAGAGAAAATATAGGTCCACAACAGGCCTTATAATAGTGTCGCACATGTAGTGGCGGAGAGTGGGGTACTAAGTGTGTAATATCAATGAAGTTTATACAGCACACACAAGTTCAACATAACCATATTATGTGTGTAATACCAATACAGTATATACAACACACATTAGTTCGAACTTTAGCAATACATAACAATTGTGACCTATGGAAGCAGGGGCATCATAACTTTAAAATCCATATTAAATTGTTAATTCTTGCCTATTTTGCAACAAGATGTGTGGTCAGATATAATGTTTCTGACTAATAAAGTTACAGAATGAAAATTCGGCACTCACGGCGAAATCCCGCGAGATTTTGCGTGAAAATTTAGAGAATATAGCATTCACAATAGGAGAATTACCTATCCAAGATGGCGACCATACCTGAGGTATCGATTGGATTAATATCAAGCTATATGAATAAGCGGGCCAATATGAGAGATATCCTTGTAAATAATATCTGCAGGCGAGTCGAGCATAATATTTAAACTGGCAATAATAAGAGCTTGTGAAAAGGGGCACCACGTCTAAATTGGTACATTCTATAGCGGAGGTATGGGCATGTCCAAAATGCTAATATCCAGCATCAGGACTCTCTAATTAGTATCGTGTAAATACAGAAAAACGGATTATGTTTAAAATCAATAAAGCCCATCTAAGAAGAAAGATCGAGATCCCGCGAGAACTCTACGAGATACACGGAGGGTCCTTGTATTACAGCGACTCGGGACCCATTCTAATATGGCGACCGGAAACACGTGACTCACATAACCAATCAGGCAGTGCGAAAATTGGCACTAGACACGCTAAATGCAATAGCTGATGAGGGTGCCGGTGTTCCAGGGCTGAGTGCACACCGGACTGTTCTCCTCTATTGGTAACAACTTAAATGGGGCGCGAGGGGGCCTCTTGGGTGCATCTTTGGTGAGAGATCTTCAAAATTACAGGTACAAGACGTGTCTTTTTAAATGTAACCCTGATCTTTTGATGTTTGGTCTAGCATCAGTAACGAAGGGAGACTGGACCAAGCTCACCAATGGGGGCTGTTATCCTTTTAAAATCCTCTTGGCTGGTATGAGAGGCAAGGTTCATTGAAGGGTAATTATTTCCTTCTTTGCAGCATTACGCTGTTTTTCTGCGCAGAATAGCATTGTGAATTGAACAGGGTAGGACAGCAGGTAACCTCGACCCTGTATGTTTTATATTTTACTACAGCGCGCAAAGCCCAGTGTCCTTTGCAGTGGCATTGAAAGTGGTTTGCCCTGAAGAAATTGCCTGATAGATACCAAGGCAATGAAACATGTCGGCTGTAAGTAGGGTGTGAATCGATTGGTAGTATTCACATCTTCCTTTTTTATTGTTCATATATGTACCATATGCAACAAGAAGGAACACCATTAAAGAAATTGTCCCAGTTGCAGAATATATTATATGTTAATTGTTGAATGTTGTATGTTGTGTTACATATAATTTGTGTTTACTGCACCACTCACTGTCTCTTTGGGTTTAGGACACGTTTCCGTTATAGCTTGATGGCACCAATGATGATAACAGGGCCATCCTGGTGAGTACCAGCCAGGGGCCCCATTGGTGGTGCGCCCGTGAGGTGCCATCTCGCTTTCTCACCTTTTTTCTGTTGTTACACTAGGTGAATGTGGGTTTTGTATTTGTTTAAGTCTGTCTATCAGAGTTGGGCTATTTTTAACAGTGGCAGCAGACTGAGACATCCCCTACTCTAGATTCATTGTAAGAAGAGAGGTATGTTGTAATTTATGTACAACCAGCGATGCCTGCAGATCTTTATATGGTATGGTAACTGCCTTGAACACTAGGACAATAGTAGTTTGTTGACATATTGAGTGGAGGGCGTCCTAGCTGTTTGTTTCCCTCTTTGCTCCTACCTTTTTTCCCAAGCAGATATGGACACAGGATTGGTGGCCGCAAGAAATGGGACTCTGCCCAGAGCCCAAAGAAGTGGTACGTGACCTGGGAATCATGAGCGAACCCACCCTTTCTATGAAGTCCCATGTCAATCTAGTGTCTCGTACCTGCTATGGCATTTTGCGCAGGTTGCGAAACATATTTAAATGGCTCCCCCTTGAATCTAGGAAACCCTTGATTCAGGGGCTCATTATCAGTCGTTTAGACTATGGTAATGCCCTGTTTGCTTCCAATAATGAGTGTTTGTTGACCAAGTTACAAACTGTTCAGAACACTGCTGCTCGTTTGGTGCTAGGCCTGCCCCCTAGGTCATCCGCTCTGCCTAGTCTTAGGGAATTACACTGGCTCCCGGTGCGCCAAAGAAGCCATTTTAAGATACTTAGTATCGTCTACAAGCTCCTTATGGGAACTGGTCCCTCCTACCTAGCTAAGAAACTGGTCTGGTATAATCCCTCCAGAGTCTTAAGATCCAGTTCTAAATGCCTCCTGGTCCAGCCAAGGGCAAGGACCACGAGAAATGGCTGTCGGGCCTTTTCTTACATAGCCCCTCTACTCTGGAACAAACTGACCCTTCATTTGTCATCCATATCTAACCACATGGCCTTTCGGAAGGGCCTGAAAACATGGCTCTTCCCTAATTAATCAGTGTCACTCTCTTTAACTCATGGTTGTCGTCTCTTTCTGCTAAGCACCTTGAGACCTTTTTGGTGAATCGTGCGCTATATAAGAACTTATGACTTATGACTTAAGAGGGACAGCTATCAGGCGGTTTACTGTCTTTATGGATTACCACTATATTAGCTAGTCTTTGATCTGCCGGTAGTGTTCCAGCCTCTCGACTCTCCAGAAACATACGTAATAGGAAGGGGGTAATATTGGTTGCCATGAGGTGGTACAGGTTAATGAGTAGGCCGTTCGGGCATCCAGCTTTCCCTGGGTTCAGTGCACAAATGGCCTGCGAAAACCGCACCATCGGTGAGGTCCTGTGCGAGGAGGTTCCTTTCTTTTGATGCAAGACAGTATTCGGAGATCGGACAGCAATTCCTGTGCCTCCTTAATTGTGGTTGTGGATGACGAGGTGTACATTTATGTGTAGTAAACTGAGAACACGTCAGCTATTCCCTGTCCATCTCTGATTTGGATAACCTCCTCGCTGACCACCTCAAAAACCCACCTTGATTCCGCCTTGCGTCTGTCTAGCCATGGCATGAGCTTGCCCGCCCTATCCCCTATCTCATAGAGAAAGTGTTTGGTTGCAAGGTATCTGACGTTTGCTGCCTCTTCAGCTATATCTTTGAACTCCCCACGCTTGAGAGCCAAGCGATGCCGCACAGCTTGGTTTTCCAAGACCATTAGACTGTCCAACTCCAGGATTTCCCATTCTAGGGATCCTAGCTTGGTTTATTCCCCTCCTTTTTGTGGCCTGCGGTCAGGGATACACCTTGGCCTCTAATTTACATATGAAATTCCTCCCACAGCCCTCGTGCTGAGTCTACTGTCCCTTCATTCTCTACAAAGTAATGGTCAGTGGCTTTCTGAAGGCCCGCTCGAATACGGGGCATCTTGAGATACCAGGGATTAAGCATCATCATGCGTCTCTGATCCAGGGGAATCTGTCCACATGTCGCACACACTTGAGAATGACCTGAAATACCCCAAGCAAGATGATGTATATCACTAAATAGGGGAGTTGATGGGCCAATGAGAATATGTAATCTTTACGGGATAAATTGCAGTGTGCTCCCGAGTGAAAGGTATATTGACGGGGAATAGGATTGAGGGCTCGTCATGTGTCTGTTACGCCATCACGAACTTGAAGTCTGCTAGGACTTTTCTAGAAGTCTCCCTCTGACTTGAGGGCCAAGGTCGATAGTGTCACTAAGAGCTGCGTTACAGTCACACTTCCAATAACAGTCTACCCTTGGGGAGATGTAAGAGCAGTACACCTAGGTCTGAGTACGCCGGGTTGTGTGGTCTCATGGTTATATAAAGTGAAATTGTGTTGAACAGCTGGCCCTCTCAGTGTCCTGTGACTGCCTCAAAATTCTTGTGAGTGTCATGTCTGTCATGCTGAACAATAAAAGGAAACTAATTATGAAGAAGTATACCCACACCACTAGAGCCCGTCGTATAACCTGTACAGAAACCATTTTTTATCCCCACCTATTCATCGCACAATAAGTTGTACCCTGGAGGTGGGACTCCTGCAGGATAACTATGTCTGGAGAGTGTCTGTTCAGAGATTGCAGGACTACTCCCCTTTTTATTTTGTCTCCCAGGCTATTTACATTCCTGGAGAGGATGGTGGCGGCAATGTAACAGCCATCAGACATAGTCAGTGGGCACACCTTGGTGGAATGGGAACCGTCCGTCATTGTCCCGGCCCAGGAACAGAAAGGGGGTAATCATGGGCACACAAACCAAATCGATGTGGAAACTCCACAGGCACCGGTGTGCAGGATCTATGGGGAAAGCTCGTAATGCCATAACTACCTTTACATGGGGTCGGGGTAAGAGAGAAGGCACAAGTGGACACTGCGCCTTTAAGGAACTGTCATCGCTACTACTAACGCACTTACTATGTACAGTAAAATAACTCAAACCCACATTGCAACCCCCCACCCTGCCTCCCTGCATGATGGACCATAAACTGCCCCCCCTTTTCCCCAACTATGTAGAGCGTCTTTTACCCCAACACTCGTAACTTATGGTGGGCGATGCGTGAACACACTCTAAT
Source organism: Lissotriton helveticus (assembly GCF_964261635.1). Classification (NCBI taxonomy): domain Eukaryota; kingdom Metazoa; phylum Chordata; class Amphibia; order Caudata; family Salamandridae; genus Lissotriton; species Lissotriton helveticus. The sequence continues at coordinate 285,145,191 of NC_136067.1, forward strand.
GCCACTCCACCACTCCCCTTGAAATAACAAGCATTGTTTGTTACTGTTTAGTTGCCACTGCAGTCCTTAGCGTACATGCCGGAGTACCCCTACACTGGGTAAGGGAAGGGAGGGAGTATGTCCCACCTGTTTCATTCCAGGAGCTACAAATATAAATGTGTAGAGAACCAGCTGACGCTTCCCTCGGCGAGGCGACTGCTTCTGCCCCTTATTTAAGGAACATTAGGGAGCCCCAGTTGTTGGTACTTCATTAAAGCATCTCTCTGCAGTCGTGTCTCGTTGCAGTCCGTGAGCTTCCGGGTCTGTTCCGCGTTTGGTCTGCTTCAGGTGGGATTTTTTGTCTCTGACTATCTGCCAGCCATTAAGCCAGTTCCAGACCTCTTCTGGAGTGTCAAAGAACCAAGTCTTGTCTTCCCCCACCACTCGCAGTTTTGCTGGGCAAAGCATTGCATACTTCAGTTCACGTTCCCGCAAGGAACGCCGCAACTTTTGCATATGGAGGGTAATATCCAGAAAGAAGGTGATGCTATTGTTGTCCCACTTGAGCGCCGGCCTACTCCGCGCCATCTGCGGGATGACATCACGATTTCTGCAGTTAAAAATGCATGCCACAATAGGCCATGGGGTGCACCTGGTCTTGGCAGGGTACAAGGTACATTCTCAGGATTGGGGCATGTTATCGCCCCTGCCAAACACACAACTGGAGTTGCCTATTATAAGCAATTGTCCAACTACACAAAGTAAATCCATATATTTCAAAGTAATCCAATGTATGCACACTTTTGTTCAACTTTTTAAAACATTTTCTCTCCACACGCGGAGTGGATTTGCCAGTTTTCTCATGTTGAGGCTGGGCCATCCGAACCTCTTGCACAGAACACGAATGAAGCGATTTTGTCAAAGAAAGCGTAGTTAATTTTAATACCCAATGCATTTCGGGCCTCAGGTGCCCTTCATCAGGGGTCACTGCGATAACAAATGAAATGACCAATATTACCATTTAAAGCATCAAACATCATCAAAACGAATACATTAATGTACAATTGAGTTTCAAAGCTCTGTGTCAATTGACAAGCTTTTCATGTTTCTTACGTCACCAATGTTAATCATAATACTGGTGGGATTTACTATCTTTACCCGTTAGTCACCTCTCCCACGTCCTGCTATTAAACCGAACTATCTCGCAACTCCTAAACTCGAGTGCCCCACCAACCTTGTGCTCTGTAGCTTACCCCGGCTCCATTGTGAGTCATCAACTCCCAGACACTCCCACGTGTGTCTACACTTACTTCCTCCGTCTCAATCGTTTTGTCACTCACCACTGTTAACCCACATCTAACCCACATGTAAACCTCTCCATACACTCCCATGTCTGTTGTCACTCGTCCACCCACAGCTTCATAGGCACTTTTTACATTCAGTCACTGAATGTAACTCCCTTAAAACTGATGGCCAGATTACTGTGGGTTCAGAACACCACTGCTAGAATCATGGCAGGTGTTTGCAAATTTGACCTTGGCTCTCTATTTTTGAATTGGTTACACTAGCTGTCTGTGGTAAAAACGCATTCCACACCTGCATTCCTGGCACAGATGTTCAGGCTTGTATGCGCCTCTCGTCCTTTACTCTTAAGACAGCTCATCATGTTGCAGGTCCCAAAAATTCTTGAGCCAGTACATGTAAAAGAGCATGCAGAGTGGTAGGACCCACGCTATAGAATGCACTTGCCATGGAGTTCAAAGCAACACAAAATCCGATACCCTCAGGAAACAATAACAAATATAGTTATTTGATCAGAAATAATCCACTGCTACCAGTGCGCTAGTCTTGAAACAGTGATCTTCCTCCTTTCTCGGCACCAAGAATCCACAGTTTACATGCACTATTTGAATACCCACTGGATAATATTCAGGAGCATTCAGACTTCTAATCATCGAAGTTTTATTTTGCAAATGCCAATAATTTTAAAGTACTTTTTTTCTCTGGCATCTCTTCATTTCTACCTGTGGAGTCCGATTCTGCTGAACCTTTCTATGCATCACCCTCAAATCTCTCTGGACAGCAAGACGGCAGCCCTTCAAAGTGTCTTGTAAAGGACTCTGGCTACCCTCCAACCTTGGGAAACTCCTCCTACTCCACCAATGCTCCACCTTGACTCAGTCTGCAAGATAACGCAGACCTGTCTCCCTCCCACTCAAGCATTCCATGGTGGATGGCACCTCTTTTCAAGGGATGACATACACGCAGTCGTATAAACTTCTTTAAAGTAACCTGGACTAGGTTTCCACCTTGTGGCAAAACAGCCCCTGCACTGGAGACCTTGGGGCTCTCATGCTTGTACCCATATGGGGAAAGTCCCTTCAGCTTGGCGTCAGACAGATATTCTATGCCATGAGTCGCATGGCAGTGGAGATATACCATCTTGCTCTTCTGAGCTGAACTCTGAGGAGGCTAAATCCCATTAACCCATGCAAACTGTCTTAGGGTACAAGCCAGTGCTACTCATGCCGGGAGCCCTAATCCTAGGACGACGAGAAAGGAGACAGGAAGCAACATAAACAATCAGTGGAAGCCAAACTTCATGTCCTGGCTAAAACAATTGTGAAGTGCCTTCATGAAGCATTAAGTGAACATGGGCATACTCCAGCAAGAGGAGACATTACTCCCTGCACATGCATTGGATGGTGGACAAAGGTCAAATGAAGACACTGCTCATCAGTACATGCGGTCCCTTTCCTGCAGTGCAGAAAATGGCATTCTCCCTGACATAGCCATTACCTGTGTAGTTTCCAGTGCATACATGGAGATGCCAGTCATTCTCCTGACAGCTGCTGTCCACGACATAGATACGTGGCAACTGTTGCGCTTGCAAGTCTAGAAAGGGGAGGCTAATGGTAGTCTGGGGACTGATGCCTGACTGCTTTTAACTTGCAGTGTTAGAATCTGTGCCTTAAATTTTTTTTAGATTACCCCATGTATAGGGAGGTAATGATAATGTAGGAAAGAAACAGAAAAAGTGAAAAGGTGACTCCTTTATGTACAGCCCTGGAATAGTAGCAAACCGAACCTCCACTTTCAGGCTCCCCCTGCGACCGCTACAGTCAAACAGATTTATGATTTTCTACCCAAACGTTTGGAAATCTACTTTTTTCCTTAACTGCCCCCAAATGTCTGCCATGCTAACGCAGTTGATAGGCACTGTTGTGTCTGTTATGCAAATTGTGTTCCAAAAAGCATTTCCCATACTGGGTCCGTGTTTTGCTCCAAGCTCACAAAAAATTCATTATCTCTGCCATCATCACACTTATATTTCATCATCTGAACTTAAGGCTGTCTGTAGCAGACCAACCTTGGTCCAGAGGAAATATGGAAGAGGACTATGTATGGTAACCATTTTCATTTAACTCTGTTTATTTTGACTTAGTCCTCTCTCCACCTTTTCTTCCATTTCTATTAATTTGCTTCCCAGCTTTGCCAAATAGAGATTTTTGATCCCCACTGCCTTCTGGGAAATGCCATGATGTTGAATTTCATGCACTTGCCTGTTTTTTTATTTCTGAATCTAATTTTTTCCTGAATATAATTCTTTCAAATAAAACCTTGGAAACTGCTGTTAGGTAGTTACTACAATGTCAGTAAACTGTAAAGTGTTGGACACAAACATTCAAGTTCGTCAGTAGATGTCAAAATTCTGTTGATCCTCGAATTTGTTGCCGGTAGAACAATAGAATACCTTTAGCATGCTCTGCAGCAAGGACTTCCAGAGAATATGCACGGTTGACTGCTTCGTTTTCGGGACTGATAATGAATCAGGTGACAAAAACCGCTCTGAACGATAGAACGATAATGCATTATTGAGCTGACTTTGCGCCCAGTTCAGAAATGTCCTCTGGTCATTGGCGAAGAATATTTGTTAGTGTTCTTCATCGATCTGTATTCCCTTTTTAGGTCGAGCGTCAGCGAAAGACCTATTGTCAGCCGTATTTGGGAATGTGGACACGAGAGGGGCACGAGTGCAGATTTGACCTCGTGGGCGCGCACGGCGCCGTGCCCCTCTCGTGCCTCATATTCCCGTGCGCACACAGCCAGCCCCCACACCCCTGCACACACACCACACAGGCACACGTACACACGCTGCCGCCCCCCCACCACACACACACACATACAGACACGCAGGCATACACACGCCGCCGCCCCCTACCCCCCCTGCACTCACACACAGACACACACACCCGCCCCATGCATCGGGAGATCTGCCATCCCCCCCGAATCTCAGTACTTACTAATTAGGCGCCTCTTCCTCCTCGTACTCCGGCCCGTCTAGAGTCAGGCTCCTCTGCAGCTCCGGAGGCTCTGGGTGGAGGAGGCAGTGGTGGGAAGGCGGGTCCGGCTTCAGGGGAAGGACCGAGAGTGGCTGCAAAACCGGCAGCTTCCCCCAGACCGGGGGCGCATCCCCGCCAGCCTCCGCCAACATCGCAGGGAGCGGAGGTTGCAGGCCCCCAGCGTAGGAAACAGGCCCCCGCGGTGCGCACACTGGGAAGAGGAAAAGGGGACGAGACCCGCGGCGCGCGACACGGCACAGGGAGGCGGTACGCGCCAGGCCTCCGTCGCTGCCTGGAACCTGTGCGCGCGCTCCCCAGCCTGTCGCGAGCAGGCCTCCTTGGCGCAGAGTGTGGTTTTTGATTTCTCCACAGTCCCGACTCTTCTACGGGTGCTCCTCAGTTCCGGTGAAGAAAAGTGTTGTGCAGTGACGCCTGCGCGAGCCAGAGACCTGAGACACTGAGTCAGCCAAGTGACAGTCAGAACAGAAGATTTAAAAAACAATTATGATGGCATTGATACCCGCCCCCGTGCTGCAGCCCTTAGTTTGGTGTACTGTTGTGCCGGTGGGCGGGACATTGAGATTGGGGCATTGGGCTGGATTTGGTTGTTCGAGGGTAGGGGCTGTGCGGCAGCATGCGCAGTTTTTATACAAATTGCCACGCCCCGGCACACCCGCCCCGAGTCATCGTCATTGAAGACAGGGGCCGCAGCAAGACGACGTTGAGGGCAGCCAGCCAGTGTAGCACGAGGCCCAGGCCAGCCTAAATCAGTGAATAAAGGCTCCAAGGCAGTGTGCCCCAGCCCACCATGTAACCGTAAGTAAGACTAAATTTAGCAGTATTGCAGTAACTTAAATTAAATAAACAGTAGTAGTAGCCTCGCTTTGTCTTTACTGTTCGCCCCCATCCTGTGGCGTAGGTTGGGCTGCCAAATGAGCCTCTTGCTGTGGCTCTGCACCAGCGCTTGTGTACAGGGCTCGGGGGCTGTTGAGCTTCGTAACTCCTGTATAATGATTTTCTTGCTCCGGTGAATACCACAAAGTCAAACATTTGTTGTCGCTATTTCATGTTGTACTGTCCACCCCACCGAGAATGTTATTTATCGCCCTAGCGCACAAAACGGACGTAAATGATTGAAACAATTCCTATGGGCGCAATGGCAGTTCTTGTTTTGGAGCTGTGATGGCCTAGTCGGAATGGTCAATCCGATGCACGCATAAATAGCCCATTGCCATTGCAACACTGGGAGTGAAGCGCAGGCAGCTTGCGCAGTCACATTCCTGCCATCCGCAGCCTGCTCTCAGCTCCGCACTTGTGAGACAAGGAGCTGCCGAGCTAGAAGCCCAACCCTTGAAAGCATGATTTGAGGCTTTGTTTGGGAGTGGGGGTGCAATAGAGCAGTAGTAGTTTAATGGCAGTTTGAACCTGCTTCCCTAGTGCCAAAATTGGCAACTCTGGCCATTACGCCATATCCTCTCCTAACTTTCAAGGTTAGTTGTTTGTTCCGTTTTAGGCGGCGGAGAGGCGCTAACAGGAGTTGCAGGATGGCTGGTGCAAGCTACCTCCTACCTAAAGAGAGCACCGGCACTTATTTTTTTACAAATTAACCACTGGCTCAGAGCAATATTACATATCGCATTATATAGGCATCCATTATCGTGTTTTGCAATAGGGAAAACTTGCTGCACGTCACAGGAACATATTGCTCAAAATTCGATCGTACACAACTTGCAATCGTTGGAATCGTGCGCATTAAAACCTCTTTATCAGCACGATTGGCTGATGTTGAAGTCTGGTACGCAACAACTGGTTCAAATATGTTAGCTCAATGTTTCACGCTTTATTACAAATGTCACCAAAAAAATGATATTTCACTTCTGTTCATTGTATTTTATTATGACGAAAATCCAAGAACATAATCTTCCCAAAAGTTATTTACAAAAATTTAAGCTAGTGCCATTATAAATTACAATAACTTTTATTTAACTATTAATTATTGAAAAAAATAAAAGCCATTGTTCTTTGTAATATCAATACATCTAAGTCATGTAAATACAACACATATTGCATTACAAATGCTACAGATGTCACATTTGCAAAAGTTAAAACTATTGGCATTATAAATGACAAAGCTATTCATTTCGCTATTCTCAAAACCAACACATAAATAAAAAATGTGTCATTTACAATACTAATAGCTCAAACTTTCCTAATGCGAGACCTATTGCATTGCAAATGCTTGTTTAATGCTGTTGTGGATGCAAACAAGCCCGGAAGCAAGTGCAATTTGTGTGAAGTCCGTGATTTGAAATCTGGCACAAATGCTGTTTGAGAAAAACAAAATGTAGCAAGTAAAGGTCAGAAACAAACATATATTTTAATTATGGGTGGGCAGAACTCGCAGAGTTTTCACTCTGTGGAATTCTGTGGTGTTACATGAAAACTCTGTGAGATTCCACTGAGTTCTGCGAGCAGGACGGAAATCGCCACATCTTGCTGCACGCGCTGAGTTTTAGCACTGGGAGCTTGTTCCATGCTGCAAAATCAGTGCAAATGACGGCGCACCAGAGGGCAATGCTTCTTTGCTGCTTCTTGAGTCGATTTTCTACTTGAGTGGCAGTTTTCTCACCGCGAACGGTTGCCACTACCCCTGTTGAGAAAATCCCACCGGGTGCCCTCCTAGTGCCCAAAGTTGGTGCTATGGGATGTCAATTCGCACTCTGTAACTTTCTGTTGGTGAGCCGTGCACAAGGAAAATCTCTGCTGCAGAGCGTAACGTGGTGTAACCGAAAATCCGTCAGCGGAGCAGGATTTATCTCCCACCACAAATTTTAATATAGTCTTTATATTTAGAAATTAGTTTGAAAGCCAGAATTTTGAAATGTCAATTTTTTTTATAATCTTGTTTTGTTACTTTTTTGCAAGATCAGACTTTTTCTGCAAGGTACCCTAACTCTGATTCCCACTCTTACTCCTACTCCTAATGCTGACCCCATCACTTACACATTACTGTTATGTTATGTGAAAGGATATTTAGGAGTGCATGTACACTATCGGTTTCTCGGTGCTTCAGGTAATAGGAAAGATGAAGTTGAGAGCCATTTAATGAGGCAAATCTTGTTTGAAGAGCCATTTTATTAGTTTTTTTGATGTGGTTGATGTGTGGTGGAAGTGAGTTCCAAGCTGCCACAACCATCGCTGCCAGTCTGCGTCCCCTCGCTCTGTTTTTTCTGAATCTGGGCTTATTTAAGAAGTTAGACCGAGCTGACCTAAGATAGAGTGAAAGTGTATATCTTTTTATGTTGTTTGCCAGGAAGAGAGGAGCCAAATTGTTCATACTTTTAAAGGTAAAGCAGCTAATTTTTAAATGGGTGTGATGAATCCATTGAACCCTGTGCAATTGTTATATTAACGGAGCAACATATGTGCATCTTGGGAGATAACAACCTGTCTTGCCACTTCATTCTGTTGGCTGTGAAGCTCATTCTTGGGTAGCCCTTGATAGAGCACATTGGCATAATCTAATCTCTAAATGATTACTGCCCGTATAATCAGTTTGTGTTCTTTAAATGAGCAAATTGGGAGAATTTGTCATAATGTTCTCATGAGGACTATACATTTGGATACTACCATGCTTGTCTATGGTTTTAGGGTAGATTGAAGTCCACCAAGACCCCTACATTTACCAATGCTTTGGGTAAGGGAGCTAATCCCATTTATGGGGACCAATGTGAGTGCACCCACATGGACATGTTGAGAATGAAAATTTTGGTTTTGTCTGTATTATGTTTTAATTGTTTATCATTCATCGTATTGGCTATAAAGCTCATTGTGTCATGGAATTCTAGTTGGACTGTAGATATTCCATATAAAGATAGTAGGAGCTGGGAATTGTCCACATAGTTGTATAGCATACATCCTCCAAGGCCAATTCCTGAATTAAAGATTTTGCATACATTTTGAACACGAGGGGTGGTAGGGAAGGTCTCTGGGGAATCCTGCATTCTAGGCTAACAGGTTTTGCAGTAAAGTTGGTTAACTGGACCACTTGACAATGTGTTGCTGGTAAGGATTTTAGCTAGATCAGGTTGGTCCTGTGGAACCCTGCCTCCCTCACATGCCCGAACAAGATCTCATAGTCTGCTGTATCAAAGGCCGAAATAGATCCAGCAGAAGTTAATCTCTAGTCATCATTCTTGAAGTCATCAATTACTGATATAATGACTGCCTTTGTGCTGTGCTGTGGGTTGAAAACTGCTTGTAAAGGATGTAAACAATTGGAGGTTTATTGATCACTGCCGATATCTTGCGCCAAGTGTCGCTTCCTTAATTTTTACTGAATAAGGGAGTATAATATAAGTCAATACTTTTATAAGAAGATAGGTCATCACCTTGTTTTTTCAGAAGTGTAATTATTATGGAGCCTTTAATGGGCACTGGGACAGTGCCCTTGTCAAAAGATGTGTTGAGTACGCTGCATAAAGATTTCTTGATGACCAGCACTAAACTATTTGCTATTTTAGGAGGGCGTGGATCAGATTGAGTCTGTACCCTATTCCACACCCATTAACCCTAACAGTAACCTTTATTCATACCTACCCCTATGCAGAAACCTTACCCAATCCGTCTTCCTATCTTTAACTCTAACCTTAACAGAATCCATTCCCTTAACCCTGTTCCTATCTCTTACACTTATCCTTTTTACCGCATTTCTAACCTTAATCCAAACACTAAGAATAACTGTTACAAATATTATTATCTTATCTTTAGTCCCACAACATGTAACCCCATCTTTAACTCCTACCCCTACACTTACCCTAACCATACTTCTAACTTAACCCTAATGCACATCCTATCATTACCCTAACTCTTACCCTAAAGCTAAACCTTATCCGTTCTCTTATCCATTTTAAATGTGTTTTTTACAATTTATATTTTTTTTAGACTCCATACTTTTTCTATTTTGTTTCTGAAATGTTGGTTTACACATTTTACTCCGAAATTAAGAGCTACTACTGTCGCGAAAGAGTCCTCGAGAGTGAAGTATAAGTTTGGAACTTCTGGGGCTATACCTGAACTGAGCTAGTAACATAAGAACATTGTGTCTGTTTTGCCATGTGCCTGAACTTGGCGTGCTTGCCTGCACAGCTGTGTTAATACAGCTTGGTAGATTCCCTTTCTCCCGAGGATTTCGCCAGCAGGTTCCCGACTGTCGAGGAGAAATGTTTGATTAATGCGGCACTGTCAAATTTGGACTGCAGATTACCATTAAGTGCATCGTTATGCTATCTCTGAAAAACGCACTTGGTTTCACCTGACAGATAAAAACCTTCCCCGTGCCAGGGCAACAGATGAAAAATAAACTAATGCATTGGAAAAAGGAATATAGATCAAAATAAGTGTTGCTTTTGACAGAAAGACATCAATGGTTTCTGCGCATTTTTGAATCAGGCAATGATATATTAAACATCCTGCAGAGATTTCCTTATGGTTTCATTCCAGTTGCGCCTTTATTCATACATCTTAGCCGAACATTAATCTTTTTATGCACACACTAGGCACGTGGCACTTTTATACCTGTACATACTACGTTGAGTTATTGATTACAGTGGGTCAACTGTGAACAGCAGCTCTTTGCTTCCGGTTTCTGCCAGCTTTTACTTTTGTTACACAGGGGGCAGACTTTCAGTTACGTCACAGGGTTTCATTGATTTTACATTGAGTTTAACGAAGTTTGTAAAAACACAGGATCGTCATCTCTTGTTCTGTATTTATGGTCACAGAAATAATACGCTTTCTCAGAGAGCCCCGATCAAGTAACATAAAAGAAAATTGCATGTGGGTTGAACGGTGATCTGTGGTGATGACACTTAGGCAGTTTCAAGAGAAACACGGCTTTAATCAAGATAACTAGAGCTCACAGAAAACGTGGTCCCTCCAACGCCAACCACAATACAAACTGTTGTTGGTGGAACCCACGCGCATAGTTAACAATATGAAAGAACACTGGGGAAAAACTCCAAGGGAAAAGAAACACTGCTAAAAGCAAGTGCAGCATTACAGCACCCCCACTCCCTTCTACCCAAAGGTCAAAGAAAGAAAACAAGAGGAAATACGAGGTAGCAAAATAGAAAAGAAAGATGTAGAAATCAGGTCTGAACAAAATCCTCCAAGAAACGCAGAGGTCTCCGTAACCGAGGAGGTCGGGAAACACCCACACCATCACCAAACTGATGATCAGAGGAAAAAGAACAAGAGGCATCCCCAGAACCCATATCTCTTCTAATCTGAGAACCAGAAGAAGACAGTTCAGCATCACTCATCACCATAAAACCATTAAGATGAACATCAGAATTAACAGAGGTAGGTTCATGTGTGGCTGAATCTACCCCCTCCACCCCTGCGATACAAAGCAATCTTGCATTTGTTCCATTTGTTACCATTGTCCAGAAGCACATAGGTGTCGAACACTTGCTTGACCCTAAAGGGGCCCTAAAACTTCGATAACCCTTTGCAAGGTCTGCCATGTCTCACTTTGACCCAATCTCCAACATGTACACCCCCATGGTTGGCTTTGTCATTCGAAACCTGAGAAATGTGCGGCTTGGGAGATACCAACCAAGATGGTAAGAGTTTGGTACCCAGCTTTCTTCCACAAATCCTTTCAAACAGTGTGGCACAAGTGACAGAATTTACAGTTGTGCGATGAGCCCAAACCATCTCACAGACCATTACACCACCATCCTAACCACTCTGAACAGCCATGGCTATGGTCCCCTTTACCATCCTGTTTGCACGCTCAACCATGTCATTGGCTTGCGGGTTATAGACTGCTGTGCGATGATGAACAATACCACACTTAGCCAAGAAATCCTTAATTTCATGCGAAACCAGCTGAGTACCATTATCCGTGATCAGAGAATGGGGAAGACCCTCCTCATTAAAAATTGCTCTCAATTGCTCAATGGTGCTCTTCGTAATGATACCAGACATGAATTTGACAATGAGCCACTTAGAATAAATATCAATTAAAACCAAAGCATTCCTCAAACTTTCCTCCATATCATGCATTGGCCCAATGAAATCCAGACAAACTGAACTCCACGGAACACCAGGATCATCAATTTGACACGGGGAGATGTGACAACCAGTCTTGAGCCTCTTCTTGCTTTCCCTGCAAACCTCACACCCGATCACCTAAGAAGTGATTTGTTCGTTAATGCCAAGCCACCAGAAGTCCTCACGCACCCTTTTTTGGCTAAAGTTTCGCCGAGGTGGCCTACACGTGCCAGCCCTATAATCCTGGATCTTAAACCCTCAGGAGGCACAAACTAATCATTCCTCATAAGGACATCTTCCCCATTCATGCTCAGCCCGTCCAAAATCTTAACATACTGTCTCACGCAGGTGCCAGAGTGCTCTCTCTACGCTCTCCCTGAACCAGCATTCTTTTAACACATGTAAGGATATCATCCAAACCCATAAAATGACACCAATCTGCAGATGAAAAGACCCTTGCGCCTACATTTCCTGCAATCTTGTTTAGAAGCAAAACACCATTTTGCATCAATAGAGTGGAAGGAGCTGCCACACCTAGAACATCCTTTGGACTTGAACGATTTTTGTAGCTTGGTATTAGGCTTATTGCTCGACATTCTGTCGTGTTGTTCTTTCTTCCCTATGACTGCAACGGCTCCATCAGTATTTTCCACTTTGTTCACCCCCTTCCTGCATCGCTCAAACTCTTCAACCACTTTTGCAATAGAAATAGCATCTTTTAAGTAAGGATTTTTAGCTGCCCATAAACGTTCCTGAGTCTTTTTACCTTGACAATAAACAATGAGTTGGTCCCTTATTAGTTCATCTATCATTTGACCAAACTTGCACTTTATTGACAACTTCCTAACAACTGAAATACATTTGTCAAGGGTTTCACCCAGTTTTTGAGGCCTTGTGTAGAATTTGTACCGTGACATAACTATATTTTCTTCTTTTGCAAATCTCTTCTCCAAACAAATTTTTGCTTCTTTAAGACATCCTCAATTGGGTTATTTTAACATTACCTAACATTTGAGGTGTGTACAAGAAATGCTCCTTTGCCTATGGTGCCTAACAACAAGGCTTTCTTCCTTTCCGGTGAAAATTCAAGTCTATCCAAAGCTATGATGTAGGTATCAAAAGCATCAACCCATTCTTCCCACAGCATTGAAGGTTGACCAGGTTGGGCAAGAAAAGGTGGTGGAATGACAATGGCAGACACAGCCATATTGTCAGTGAACTGTGCTTAAAAACAAATGAACTGCTTGAGACATGTTCTTGAATGCTAGAATGCAGGTGCTTGTAATCCCCATAAAAAACAGTATGCAAACTCAAAGAAGGCCAGCAGGGGGCGATCATGGCGAAGACAAATTAACAGGAAAAGGTTCTTTCTTCTAAAGGTCACGTGACACACATTTAGTCATGGGAAAGCAAGGCAGCAGTGAACAAGTAGTCTGGTTTTTTAAAGATAAGCCGAAATCTCTTATTATTAATCAACCGAGATGGAGTTAGGAACGCGAGCACACAACGCTCCCAACGTTCGCTAACTTATGCAGGGAAAATAATTAGTACCGTGCTGCTAAACAAACGGTAACGTTGATTTGACAGCGTGAGCACGAGATGCTCCCAAGGAATGTCACGCGTTACAAAACAAACTGCAGCAATGTGGACACATACGGCAAGTGATGCATACAGATTCAGGGCAAGGCAAACTTTATGCGCGAGCACCTCAATAGCCTCCTCTTCCTCCCACCGCCACTAAGGGACAAAAATATTTCAAACAATCCTTGCGCAGAGTTGTGGCAGCATACGCTCTGAACTCAAACTCCTCACCTCAACGTAGATCGAGGATATTCGTCTGTAGACAAACGCGCTGTATGCCGGCTCCTCACCACAGCGCAGATCAGCGCAGATCGATGAAAAGCAGCTAACGGCACACGCGCTAAAAGTAGGCTCCTCACCATGGCTCAGCTGTTCCGCAGTCACTCACTGCTGATTTCTACTCAACGGATCAACGGCTCCTCATGGCTCTTCACCGTCACAGCCACTGCACACTTACGGGACCCGCTCTGTGGCTCCGCTACGAGTTAACCGCCGGTGGCTGGCAAGCGCAGCCAAAAATGTGGTGATGACACTTAGACAGTTTCAAGAGAAACACAGCTTTAATCAAAATAAGTAGAGCTCACAGAAAGCGTGGTCCCTCCAACGCCAGCCACAATACAAACTGTCATTGGTGGAACCCATGCGCACAGTTAACAATGTGAAAGAACACTGGGGAAAAACTCCAAGGGAAAAGAAGCACTGCTAAAAGCAAGTGCAGCAATACAACATGATCCTGAGTCAATCTAGTGCGACCAATTAGTGGTCCAAACAGTGCATTATAGTGTTCCCATTATTGGCCATTTGTGATAAAAAACGAACTACAAAACAGTCACTGTTAAATAGCGTCGGAATTCACAAAGGAGCGGACCTACAGAACCACAGAGCATCGTCAGAGCTCAACCCATTCACAAAATCTATTTGACAGAGGTTTGTCATCACTCGACTTAGGATTGTCGTCATTCGACCTAGGACAGTCGGGCAGTAGCGCCTCCCAGGTCTGCGCCCTTTCTGTGTTGCACAGTGGCTGCTAATCAGCCCCCTTTCGGCTTTGATTCAGCTCACATAATTTGATGCAGCTCCGAGCTCTCACAACCCCAAGTGAGGAGTACAGATATACAAAGCAGAGAATGTATTATTAAATACTCCAGGTGGAGGTCATATTATGCCTAATTTCATCAAAAGTCAGGATCGATCCGACTACAAACAGGTACCCAATATTTAAAATTCCCACACAAGATCAAAGCAACTAACTTGCCTTTTGTCCGGTTAAGGTAAATTTTGGAAGATATAACAGGGGTGGCTTTGTGCATATGTCATCCCAACACCAGTGGGGGCCATGTACATCTTCTAGTAATATAACGCTGTTAGGGCCATCCTAGGGAATATCTGATTTCTATGGCATCTGCTGTGTTTGAGGGGCATAGGCTGTCTGTCCCCACATTGTCTCTTTCAATCCCAATAATAATTGTGTTATAATTTTGCCTCTAGTGGAAGTGTGGAAATCGACAATAATTGGTGTTAGCATGAGCTGAAGCCATCTTGTTTGTGGCATCCATTTTGTCACCTATGTAATTCTTCCGTCTAATAATAATAATAATAATAATAATAATAATCCACATTTGTAAAGCGCACAATCACCCGTAAGGGTCTCTAGGCGCTGGGGGCCGTCAGGAAGATTAAGCAAGCTATTGCCCAGAGTCACATGGTGCTGAGCTAATCTTCCACAGGCGCCGGGGATTGAACCATGATCCCCAAATTCCGGAGTCAGTCACCCTAGCCGCGGCGCCACACCTCTTCCATATTCCGTCTACACTGTTGCTTGCCTTTCTATTCTGCTTGTGACATCAGCTTTAGTTAACTCCTTCTGTACTCAGCCAAAGCAATGTATGAGAAAAGGCCTGTAGCTGCTAGAATGCACCTGGCTAAAGATGTAACTGTTGATCACTCTTTGCTACTTTAAGCAGTTCTGTTCCCCCTCCCACTTTGCTGACTAAGTGATCTCCATCTGCCCATGTTTGTCTGTAGTTATTCCTGTGTATGCTTGTACCTTCTATTCGTAACTACACGCTTACCAGTGCAGAAAAAGCTGGATACAAGGCCTGTGTTCTGTGACTTAAATGTACTACCTCAGGCAGCACTCGAGGAGGGTGCTGTGTGGATGTAGTCCCACTCATGAGTGATCTATAAACTTGTTCTTTGAATTCCAGCTTCATTCAGTGCCAATCTCTATAGTGTTGGTCTAAGGACCCGTGGACAGAGAAGGGTGAACTCTGCACCGGTGTGCTCACTGAAAAGCACATTTCCACAGAAGTGAGGCAATTAGACCTCTTCTCTGAGTATCAATTTAGATGGGCCACTTCTAGATGTTTATTATAAGCTGCCGCATATTTGGGATGCTGCTAAAAAGAATGCTTCCTAGATTTGTGCCAGTTAAGGTCAGCCCCATTAGATATGCAGTATGGTCCCTATATCCCCATAGTTTCACCAGCAGCAGTGTGGCTTTGAGCTGTTAAATTCATGGAGACTGGCGGATTGTAGTGCCTATTATGTAGGATTTTGCATAATGCTTATTTACACAATCTTACATAATTATGCACATAATTATAAGGAAGGTTTTGCCCCATTATAATGAAGCCTATCGAGATGACAGTTACTCTTTCTCATTTCGTCTGGTACAGGAGTTTTGGTGTATTGGGGTGTGTTAAGCTGTAACTATATTTTGGATACTAGATGCGTGGTTGATGAGAGAGGTTCCAGGAATTTCTCAAATTGAGTTGGCTTCTGATTTGATTTCCCTTTGGTAGGCCCAATGCCAAAGTTGAAAAACATTGAAACCATTCTGCTTCAGGGATTTCATATTCTTTCTTGACCTTAACTAATGTATTCACATCCTCTATGAAGAAGTCCTGAAGCTTGTAAACACCCATTTTGTAGGCCTGGGTGGGCAAAGTGACAAAAAAACCTCCAGCAAGCTACGTGGAGTTCAGCGAGCAGCAGAGTGTGTTATCTTGTGCCGTTCGCACTGGTTTTTAGCGCTGGGTGTTTGTCCCATGCTGTAATATCAGCATGAACAGCATCACGTGCAGTGAGTGCAAGAGGGCGCTGCTTCTTTCTGCCACTCAAGTAGAAGTTCTACTCAAGCAGCAGCTTCCTCAATGCAAAGGGAAGGTTACTCAACAAGAGCGGCAGTGAACATCTGCGACCGCCCGCATTGAGAAATCTCACTCGAAAGCAGTCTAGTGTTGAATTTTCCTCACTTGCCAACTTACCTTTGGCGATCACGAGCGAGGAAAAAAACTCCCCTCTGTGAGTTTCTGGAACTCTGCGAGCTCCACGGAGCGCAAAAAAATCCACAAACGGAGTGGAATTCACCACCCAGGCCTACCCTTTTTCCTCCAAATCTGTTATTTTGAAGGTACTGTTCCCAGGGATATGTTTTTCATAATCATGGAAGAAAGTGGATATTTGAATGTGGTCAGACTCTCTCTTCTGGCTATAGAATCACAGACCTCCCATGCTAGTGATGGACGTTAACTACTAGCCTTAACTCTGAAGTACTTTAATGTCTCATGTGAACAACCCAAGTAGGCTTCCGGGGGGTCAGACAATAATACCTACTACTGCCTTTTTTCAGTGAGAACATGCAAACCTATTAAAGTTGACAATAAGGCCAGAAAAGCTAGCAACATCTTCAAACAGATGTATTGTTGGTTTTAAGTCACAAAGGAAAGTTTCATAGACGAAAGAGTGTGATCTGCATATAAGGAAATAATTCATCATATACCATTGCACTGTACTGTTTTTTTCTCAATTTACACTCAGCTGAACATAGACTTCACGGCAGCACTGAATGGTGCTCGGCTGAACCTGCCAACTATTTGATATTACTCTTTCTGTTTGGACTTTTGACATTGGCTTGGAAGACAAATATTTGACCCTCCTCATTATCAGTTATACAAAATTCATGGTCTGGGACTTGGCCTAAAGATAGTCCCACGCTTAAGTATCAAAGTCCTTTTTAGTGTCCAACTATGCCACCAAAGACATCCAGCTTTCATTGGGCAGGCCTTTTATATTGTGAGTCAGTGTCTTCAGGTTAGGTGATGTTCTGTGACTGCAGAGGAAACCACTCTGATCTAATAGTATCAGTTACTGTAGTACATCCAATAGAGTGACCACTAGTCTTTTTGCCATGACCTTGTTATCCATGTGCAATATCGAAAAACGGCAATAAGATGATCCATCTAACAAATCATGCTCAGTCTTAGAACCCACTGCCACCAGCTCCTCTCTAGTTGTGTAATGTTAACTGCCTTCTTCCAAAGAAGAATTATACATATCTAGCAAGTGAGGCATTATCAATTTTCCAAATGTTCTATGAAACTCAACAGAAATCCGTCAGTTTGGCCCTGTGAGTGGGGCATCCAAGTTGTCCATACTTTGTAAATTCAGAATGATAGGTGTTCCCATGCTTCCCTCCCAACAATTGTTTCTCCCAGATAACCGTCCCAGCAGCCCACCTAGTAGCAAACTGGATATGTGCCACATAATACAATCCCAAATTCAGAAGGCATAGACCCCTCTCTCCTTGGTCTAATTTTAAGGTGTCATAGGCAACTCAGCTTCTCTTCCCACCACTGAGGCCAGCAAGATATTCAGTTGTTTAAAATTGTTGGGCAACAGAGGACAGAGAATTCTGTTAGTGTAGATAAAACACAGCAGAAACACAATTTTTGCAAGTGCTACTCAGCCTATAGTAGACCGGGACATGGTGTTCCAGAATTTTCTTGACGTTTGAAGACCATCCAGGATTCTCCCCATGTAGTTTTTGTATTGATTTTTAGCAGTGTGCACCACAAGCATTCCCAGGTATCTAAATTTGTTCACTTCCCATTGGAGCCCCAACCCCAGTAGCTGTTCCTCGTAAATTATGGATTTAGGCCCAGATCTCTGACCTGGGCTGACTGTTTGACATTGTGGAGCATTCTGTTCATCAGTTGTTCTTTTTGCATTTGTCACCCCAAGTGGGACTAGTATGCCCAGACGTGGGTCCCGTGCTTTCCATGCCACTGAAGTCAAGCTAGCCTGGCTGATGAGGGGTGATGCCCCGAAACCGGTCCCTGGATGCGATGCGCCTGCTCCAGCGCTCTCTCTGCCACTTTCCTGCCTCGCAGGACCTGGCGGGACAGCTGAGCAAGGGTCCTCTTGTGCAGGATTCTACTCGCCTATGGGATGCACAGAGGACCTGCATACTGGTGAGTGTTCAGTCGGGAGGAGGGGGAGTGTTCACCGCTTTGCAGTTCGCCTGTCAGCAATGCTATGGGCTTGATCACGCACGTCTCTCCCTCTCTCCTCTCTGCTTCTGGGATTGGGAGTGTGGTGCCTCACTGCGTCTTTCTGGGTGTGTTTCAGTTGCTGGGGAGATTGTTGCTCCTAGGTAACTGTGTCAGTAACAGAATGTTCCTCTGATACCTATCTAGGAGATGGCTGTTTCCTAATTGGTGGCATTTTCCTGCAGTTTTGTTTGGGGAGGGGATGTAGTCCTTGTAATAGGTTCTTGGTTTTGTAGGGAATATTTCTACAATGCGATTGAATATCTAGGATCCTTAACAAAGGTGTTTATTCAGATTAGTGATATTATGGAGGGAAGGTCTACTAAAAGACTTCATTCACAGTCTCCTGTGGAAGCGGGTGAGTCAGGATGATGTAGGGGTGCAGGCTGTACCTCTTCTGTTGGTATGGTCTCCCTTTCGGCACTTGAACTCCAGGTAGTGATCGATGCAGCAGTGACAAAGGCTTTGGCTACTAAGCATAAATCTAAGAAGGCCTCCTCTCAGTTTGACAAAGGAGCAGATTTAGATTCCTCTACAGAGCCTAGACAGGAATCCTTTGTAGAGGGAAGCCCTGTTCGCAGGAGTCGCTGGTCTGTTGGAGAACACAATAATTCTGGTGCCTCTGGATCAAGCTGGCCAGGGGGGGTAGTCTATACCCTTTCTGGTCCAGAGAATGTCGAGGATGATTTGTCCAGTGTTGGACCTGAAGCGACTCAATCACTGTATTTCTTCAGTTCTCTTTCAAGATGCTGTTATCACAGCAGCTCATTCCTCTGATTTACCCTGGAGATTTTATGGCGACCATCAACCTTCAGGACACATACCTGCATATTCCTGTCCACCCGAACCGTCTACACGCAGGGGTCTCCAACCAGTAGCTCGGGAGCTACTGGTAGCTCACCAGCACCCTCAAAGTAGCTCTCAGAGGTGAAGCCAAACCAAGCTAATCTGGGAGATTCTGTGTATATTATAGAAGGCAGGACTGCTCATTTCACTACCCTTAAGAGTTACAGATAGCGAAACCAATGGCAGGACCTGTTGATAAAACTCAAACACACACTTAGGTGGCCTATCAATCAATCAGGGATTTATAGAGCACACTACTCACCTGTGTGGGTCTCAAGGCGCTGGGGGGATTTGGGCAGCTCAGGTAATTCGAAAAGCCAGGTCTTGAGGCTCATTGCCGCTGTCATTGCCACTGTGGAAAGGCATACGGTCTTTGCTTTGGGGGCCCGTTGTGGGCCCCCAGGGTGAAAGGGGGGTGCACATGGGGGTACCTATGGTACCCCCCTGCAGTTGCATGCACAATGCGGCAGGCACCGCGCGGTGCCTGCCGCGTTCATGAATTTGCATATATTTGAAGTACATTCCATCATTCAGTTTATATATGTTTTTTAGTGCTTCAAATCCTAGAAAACCGTTAGTGCCATACATATCCCCCAGTGTGATTATCCCATGCCTTGTCCAGGCTATACCTGCCCCGTCCGAAAAGATTCTCGGTAATCCAGGGTTTTCCCATAAAAAAAGAGACTTTCTCATAAGCCATTAATTGTTTCCAAATTTGAGCGATGTGTCTAGCAGTCTTAAACTTGACTCTTTTAAAATAGTTAGGGTCATTTACTCTAGTAAGAAATTGATTGCTATCTTGACCTAACAGAAACTTATGAAAAAAAAAAGGGTTTTCAGTGCAGAGTAAACTCCGCAAACGTCCAAAAAAAGAGGAAAAAAAATAAAGTCTGAAATCAGGGAAATTTTTCAATTGGGAGTTTCAACTGATTAAGAGCCCTACGCGCTTTTTTGTAGCCCCAAATAAAGCTGCAACATATACCATCAAGTTTTTTAAAAAAAACAATGTTAAGACGCCAATTGATTGATCTATATAGGTAGAGCACCTTGGGTAAAATTTTCATTTTTATTAAATTAAGGCGACCTACAAGACTTAGTGGAATCTTGTGCCATTTTTTTAAAGATGCAGCTGTTTCATTAAGAAACAGGTCATAGTTGAGGATTATTATGTCTTCTAATTTGGCCGAGATCTTAACCCCAAGGTAGGTTGCGTTCTTACATATACCCAATACTATTCCTGTTGGCTTATAGTTTACGATAACCTGAGTTTTTTTTAGCATTTAATTTATAGCCAGATACCTTGCCGAATCTTTCTGCCTCTTTAGTTATAGCCGGAATTGCTTTGGACACATCAGTGGTAAATACGGCAATATCATCCGCGTACGCGGTGATTTTTAAGCTGTTTCCCTTGTGATTAAAAGAAATAATGTCGTTAGATGTTAACAAAGCATTAAGAAAAGGTTCCAATGACAAAGCAAATAGCAGGGGTGACAAAGGGCACCCCTGCCTCGTTCCTCTTTCTATTGAAAAAGATGCAGAGCTTTTGCCCGCATAGTTAATCGTGGCCATTGGATGATCATATAGTGACTGAATCCAGCCAAGGTATCTGCCCTTAATACCATATGCACCAAGCACTGCCCATAGGTACTCCCACCCCACTCGGTCAAACACTTTCTCAGCATCAAGAAGAATCATACCGAGTGGGGTGTGGTTAGTATTAGCTATATCAAAGGCCGTGATGGCCATATTGACGTGGGCCGTAGTGTCTCTGCCCATAACAAACCCGTGCTGTTGCGTGTTAACAAGTTCTGGCATGAGAGGAGCCAGACGATTTGCTAGAATCTTGGCAAACGCTTTCGCATCTGCATTAACCGCTTCACTGCGGCGGCTATTCCGCCGCAGTGCTGACGAATTTTCCCGGCCGCACGGCGGCCGCATGCTCGTGACGGAGCCGCTCCGTCACGAGCGTCGGTTGAGCTGTGCTCGTGACGGAGCGGTTCCGTCACGGCCCGCCCCGCTCAATAGAACGCTCAGCGCAGGCGCGGAATTCGTGCCGCGCATGAGCGTTCTATCGAGCTGGGCGGGCCATGACGGAACCGCTCCGTCACCAGCACAGCTCAACCGACGCTGGTGACGGAGCGGTTCCGTCACCAGCACCGAAGGGGTTAATCAAAGATATGGGCCTGTATGACCCACATTCCTCTACAGGTTTTTGTTTTTTCAGAAAAAAAATTATCCTCGCTGTTCGCCATGAGGGAGGAGCAATCCCAGTTTCACCCATTGAGTCAACTACTAACTTAAATAAAGGAATAAGTTCTTCAGAGCAAATTTTATAAAGTTCGATGGGAAGCAAATCTTCTCCAGCAGCTTTTCCCATGGGAAGTGGCAAGAAAGCTGTTTTGATCTCATCTAGTGTAATCTCAGAGCTAAGCATATTGACGGCTTCTTTTTCATAATCTCCATTCAAATAAACTCTCAAATATGCCATGATATCTTTTTTTAATTGGACGATATTCGGGGGTATATAGGTTGTGGTAGTATTTGGCAAATTGTTCTAGAATCTCATCTGGTTGATGGTACATAATCAAATCCATCCCCTTAATTGCCTTGATATTAGTTTTTGCTTTCTGATCTGCAGCCTTATATGCTAGGACTTTGCCAATCCTATCTCCACTTTCATATTGAGACAAGTGGAATTTATGCAATCTGGCGCTACTCTTCTCTCGTAGGTGTTTTTTTGTCTTTGATTGTGAGTCCACTAGTTCTAGTCTGATCTTAGCGATATCGTTATTTGATGCCCCCTGCCGGAGGGCTAGTACTAATCTTTTTTCCAATGACAATATATGTAGGTTAGTTTGTTTAAGAGTGTTACGTATTTCTGCGTTTTTCCAAAATACATATTGTTGGGCAAAGCCCCTTACACTAGCCTTACATGCTTCCCATATATTAGTGTATAACTAAATGTCTATATCTTAATTTAATTTATTTACATATTTTTTCCATTAATTTATGTGTAGAGATTTTTTTTAACAATACCTATACCACTGCCTTAGACTACACTAAAGACTCGTTTCTCAGGAGTCCCCACCTTTCCTGATGCTGTCTATCAAGCTGTCAGCCTCTTCTGTTGACTGTATATTGCGCATTTGGTTATTCCACATAACCCGGAGCATGGCTGGGAATTTTAGTTGAGCTTTAGCACCCAGAATATTTAGCTCCCCCAATCTTTTCCCCAGTTCCAATTGTTTCTGGTCGTTATATGCCATACATCCAATCTGATGGTAAACGTAAGGTTCTGGGTTGTGTATGGGCTATTTCGTAATGCGGCTAACAAGATGGTTTCTTTGACCAAGTAGGATAGGAAATTTACCTAGATTTTCCTTGGCTTCTGCCGCTGTGGATTCCTCTTGAATGGGTCTCTATGAACCCGTTGTATTTCCTGGTCGAGATTGATATCTGGTCTGTCTTTCAAAGATGTTTCCTTTAGCAATTGAATCACTAATGCTTTAAGGTTTGACCCCTCCTCTGCTTCTGGAATGTTTAAAATTCTGAGATTATTCCTTCAAGAGTGATTCTCTATTCTTTCCAGATCCTCCCTTTAGGCTAGAGTTCTCTTTAGCCAGTGCCTCTACGTATATTTAGATATGTCCTTTCGCATCAGGCAGACTTCCTCCTCTAGTTGCCCCGTCCGGGAAACCACGCCATACAGCTTTTGCACAAGCAGGGTGCAGGAGGCTTGATTATCAGCTTGGTTCCCCTCTGAGGTTTTGAACCGACTTTTAAGCTCTTCTTTGAGATCCAGAAAGATAGACGCCAATGGGACCTCAGATGTTGCGATGTTGGACCGGATTGGCATCAAAGGCTCATATTGTATAAAAAACTTGGAGGGTTTAACGGACCCTCTGATAGAACGATGGGGACCCCCCCCCCTTTATCCTGCTATGCTTCCTCCCCATTCTCATCTTCATCCTGTAGAGTCAAGATACTGAACATATTTTGCGTTCTGTCCCTAGGCCTCCTTGCTCCTCTATTCCAATGCTATTTTCAGGTGTATTAGAGTTATTGCCGTTGGCTCTCCTTCTCTCAGGCTCCGTTAATACCTTCACGTGCGCAAGGGCCCCTGTCGTTTTCTTCCCAGAGTCCCCTCCATTTCCTGACTCCATTGCATGTGTCAGGACCTTGTAGTATGTTTTTAAAGATGGGGTGATTTTTATTTGCAACGGGGAGATTTTTTTCCCCGACCACAAGGGGTCTTCCCTGGCAGTTTAGTAGCCTTTGATGCTCTTACCACTTTGGGGCGATGCATAACCTTATTGGTACTCACATCTTCAAAACAGCAACTGCCTTCAAAACTGCACCTGTCAGTTTTAAAATGTTGGGCTTTGGGCTATGGGACTCGGGCATTACTCTCTAACATCAGGTAATTACTTACATCTCCTCTACTCATAACGTAAACCATCAATCTGCTACCAAATTCGACTGGAGTGGGAAATAGTTTAGATTATAATCCTGGTTTACGATCATCAAGGCTAAACCCTGCTGTTGGTGGACCTTTGACGTTGAGAGAGATAAATCAGGAACTGTACATCACATGACATTTTAAAGACCATTTACTGATCTATATTAGACAATATTGAGAGTTTGGTATGAGTTAAAGTGTTTTATTATTCAACAGTCATCTTTATTAGGTCACAAGTTAAATTAATACATTTTAGTAATTAGAATCTCCTTAGAAGTCAATAATCAAACAATAAACATTCAATAAATCAAACTAAAATGCATTAAGCGTGTACTATACAGGAAAGAAAAATCCCTATTCTAAACTGAGGATAAATGGTTCGTCTGAACCCATAAAGAGTTCCAGTTCGAAAGAGTGAAAGTAAAAGCATAAAGCTTCAGCATTAAGAATCAGATCAACAAACCAATAATCGATCAAAGCAGAATTTCCCATAAGGAGAGGTTCTAGAAACTCAGTAGATACTCAAAGCAGTGTGGATATGTCTGAGAGATGGTCAGAAAAAAAAAAAACAGAACGATTGCCAATACTGAGCAACACTCCTAAACTTGTTTGATTACCAGAACCTAAGAATGAAACATATAGGTCCGCACTTTTTCTATGCCATCAATTATTTTATTTGGCAGATATATTTCAAATCACTTTATCAACAATACTTTGTATACATGTGCATCAACAATGAATACAAAAAGGAGGGGAATTATGTACAGAAGACTACATTTCATCAAAATCCAACAATCACCAAGACGCCACCACACAATTAATGCAAACCTTCAGACATACCTCAAACACATTCCAAAAAACACTTATACCAGGCACTCACACCATCCAACCGCCACACCAGGACGGGTCTAGCCACACTATACAATACCTTTTACGTAGCCCCAGACCTGCTGGACCACACTCCTACTGCCAAGCTCAAACAACCAAAATAAATCCTATACACTATCACTGAAGTGCAGAAATGATTCTAATTGGTCACCATTTCCTAAATCCAACAACTATTTCACTACACCATTGGATCAATTACAAAACATGGTTTGTTTGACCAAGCAGAAAAAGGTTGACGCATTTCGAAACCAACTGTTTGTAGGGTTCTCATCAGGACCATGAAGTTCTATAAAGAAAGAAAGAAAACAACAGTTCTTATTTAGATTGGTACCTACGACCATTGCTTGAAAGAAAGCACACACCAGCCGGTGCATTTCGACTACCTTCTGCAATATGCAGACCAAATCTGCTGCCTCAGAACCACAGTGATATTAACATTCTGGAAGAGACAAACGAAGGACACAAAACAATCTTTAAACGTGATGTCAAACTAAAGCACTGTTCTAACGTGGCCACAAAGGTCGCTTACCAGATAAGGATCTTGTGTATGTCTTCCCTGATATTTGGTGCAGATTCAGGGGTAACCTGCCAGAGAGTGGCGGACTATTAGTACATATTGAAACGTCGTGCGAGTGATACTGGTTATATCCAACAAAGCAAGGCTTACCTCAGTAGCACATCGGGATGTCCGTTAACACTTTACACCACGTCTCCAGTTTGCAAGCTGATCTATAAGGTAGATTTTAAACATTTACTTGTATGCAAACTCCCTTAATGGCCAAAAAATGTTTTTTAGTGGACCGCGAGATTGTTACCTTGAAAAATCAATCTCCCATTTTAGAGAAACAACGTCCACGTCCTCTAAAGTATGACGTGTGACGCCTGCTCCCGCTTTGAATGGTGGGATGTGAGGGGTGGCTGGTAATTGTAGTATTTAATCTCCCCGTTAGCGAGCCAATGCCGACTAACTCTACGGGTATCACTGGACCGCCCACTGGGCTTTGCCACATACTCGTTGGGTCCGCAACGCCCATCCGTATCTAAGCCGCGTAGTCATGGTTACAAAGGAAAAGCTAAAAAGCTTTATTGAGTGCCTGGAATTCCCGCATTAGATATTTGAGAGGTGAATTATGGCAGGGGATCCTAATGTACGAAACAACCTACCGGCAAAACCATTATTACTGGCTCGAAGGCTTTATTGTCTCTTCCGTTGGGCATTACCCCATATTTAAAATATCTACTGCATATATACGTACCAAAGATCCCGGTCCATCAGTGTATCATCATCCTAAATCCCATTCAAATAATCAAACTTCATTGGTTACAAATCGTTAACAGTATCTCCCATTCTTTAGGTTATAACAAATCGTGCAACAATACCCAATCACTCCACCTTGCCAGGCGGACTGAAAAAACTATGTAATTAATAATGTCCTCACCAAATCAACAATACTACTTTGTGCAAACTGTTTGTTCAGTTAGCTTACACTTGTAAGCAGACATCCCATAACATTTTACATAATCTATGGGGTGGGGGGTCAACCGACCCTCCATGTTCATCATAAAAGTAACAGTCTTTGAGCCAAGGGTGTCAAACTTTGCAACTTTCAGATGACGGACATCTGAACAGCCCCATGCAACTTCAACTAAATACCCTGATCAACCAACAGCATAACTGAGCCGTCCAAGTCTCCACAGGGTGCCATGGCAAATTATGGTTTGAATATTACAGAAACTTCATTCAGTCCATGTGTTGCCGTATTGAACTTCATAATTAATAGTGCCTCTTGTTGTCCTAATTTAGCCTCAATGTCACCTCCCCGAATATCTGTCTCGATTTTGGAGATCTCAGTCCATTTCAAATCTTTCTCCAAATGCTCTTTTGACTTCCAATAGTTCACTAAAGGGGCGGTAGCAACATTTCTCCTAAGTCTTGACTTGTGCTGCGTAACTCGTTGGCGGACTTCCTGACTAGTTTTTCCCACATACAATTTTGGACATCGACACGGAATTCCATAAACCACGTTCTTTGATTTACAGTTTGTGAACGTTTTATGTCTCCAGTTAATGCCTCCGTGAGAATATAACTCCTCCCAATGTTTGATCGCAGAAAGAAAAAGATCCGCGTTTATGGTGGCCAATCACCGGTGCTAATCCCATCATGCTCCTTAGGGTGGCTCCTTCCGATTTTGGTAGCGCAGCCCGTACAATATGATTTGCGATGCTTTTCTCTTTTTTAAAAGCAAATAGTTGGGGCTGGAGCTGTGCTTTGTCCAGATTTTTCACCAAGTGCCAGTTTTGGTTGACAATTTTCTTAAACTGGTTTGCATTTGGGCAAAAGGTTGTAACACACATCATTCTATCCATTTGTGGTTTGACTTTTCTTTCCAATAATGTCTCTCTCAGTACCCACCATGCACGGCGAAGAGCGTGCCTCAACAATTTTTTGGGGTAGCCACGATCACATCCCACCATTCAATGCGGGAGCGGGCGTCACACATCATACTTTGAGGATGTGGTCGTTGTTTCTCTAAAACGGGAGATTGATTTTTCAAGATAACAAGCTCGCGGTCCACTAAAAAACATTTCTAGGCCATTAAGGGAGTTTGCATACAAGTAAATATTTAAAATCTCCCCTATAGATCAGCTTGCAAACTGGAGACGTGGTGTAAAGTGTTAACGGACATCCCGATGTGCTACTGAGGTAAGCCTCGCTTTGTTGGATATAACCAGTATCACTCGCACGACGTTTCAATATGTACTAATAGTCCGCCACTCTCTCGCAGGTTACCCCTGAATCTGCACCAAATATCATGGAAGACATACACAAGATCCTTATCTGGTAAGCGACCTTTGTGGCCAAGTTAGAACAGTGCTTTAGTTTGACATCAGGTTTAAAGATTGTTTTGTGTCCTTCGTTTGTCTTTTCCAGAATGTTAATATCACTCTGGTTCTGAGGCAGCAGATTTGGTCTGCATATTGAATAAGGTTGGCAAAATGCACCGGCTGGTGTGTGCTTTTTTTCAAGCAATGGTCGTAGGTACCACTCTAAATAAGAACTGTTGTTTTCTTTCTTTCTTTATAGAACTTCATGGTCCTGATGAGAACCCTACAAACAGTTGGGTTCGAAACGCGTCAACCTTTTTCTGCTTTGTCAAACAAACCATGTTTTATAATTGATCCACTGGTGTAGTGAAATAGTTGTTAGATTTAGGAAATGGTGATCAATTAGAATCATTTCTGCACTTCAGTGAGAGTGTATAGGATTGATTTGGGATGTTTGACCTTGGCAGTATGAGTGTGGCCCACCAGGTCTGGGGCTACGTAAAAGTTATTGTATAGTGTGGCTAGACCCGTCCTGGTGTGGCGGTTGGATGGTGTGAGTGCCTGGTATAAGAGTTTTTTGGAATGTGTTTGAGGTATGTCTGAAGGTTTGCATTGATTGTGTGGTGGTGTCTTGGTGATTGTTGGATTTTGATGTGTACATAATTCCCCTCCTTTTTGTATTCATTGTTGACGCACATGTATATAAAGTATTGTTGATAAAGTGATTTGAAATATTTCTGCCAAATAAAATAATTGATGGCATAGAAAAAGTGCGGACCTATATGTTTCATTCTTAGGTTCTGGTAATAAACACGTTTTCTGTACATCAAATACAGTGTTAGCTTTTTTAGACTTTTACATCATATATTCTCTTTAGTTATGCTTCATCTTCATATGTGAACTCCTTCATTACCTCAATAATCAACACATTTCTAATCATTTCTTAACAGTGATCTTTGTGTCAGTAGAAACATTTGCAGAGTTACATGAAAAACATTTTTGCAACTATTATTATTTTTGAAAAAACATATCCATGAGAAGACCAAGAAATAAACATTTTATGCACATTTAAGCATTTTCTAGTCTTGTCAGCTTGTCAGGCATTGTTGCTTCAGCTATTTGAAGTTGAATACAAGTATACATGATTGCCTACTATAATTGTTTTGCATGTATTGCATTTTTACTTTTATTAAAGCCTACACATTAATTATGCACATTTATTATAAACTATATTATTAGATTCTTTTTTCAAAATCATCCAAGCAGCACTAGTGACCATTGGTCTAAACACATTCTATACATACCTGATCATGTTATCTTAAAATGGGGACAATGTGATTTTCAAACCTATGTAAAATTGAAAAATGAATACAAAATGGATCTTCGCTTAGCTGAAGAGGAAGGTTCTGGGAAAAGGTTGTGAGAGACTGAAGCAAATATCTTAAAAGCCTATTTTTAGCATTGTATTTTGAATTAAACCCTTCTGTGATTTTACTAAATTATTGCTAAACCTGCCTCGGCTTTGTCAAAATGATAGTATTAATAACATCAACTGTACCATAAGTGCACAAAGCTTTTGATAAACTAGCAACAGCCTGGCAAGGGTATTAACAGCTTGTTAGAAAGATTGGTGCCAGGTGAATCACTGGCAGCATTTTGCTGATCTTTAGTAGCTCAACTGATTCAACTAAAACACTAAGTAAAGGCTCTCCTACATCCAGTAATGTTTAACAGCAAAGAATTATGTTTTCACAACTGAGTGCAGGTTGGCTGGATTTGAAATAGAAGTGGGTGCTTTTATTGTGTTTGTAATTACCGTGGCAGTGTCTACAATCTGTCAATAGTTGTGTCTGACTTATTCCTGAATAAAGATTTATGAATCAAGCCCAAACTAGAGCGCTCTCCTCCGCATCAGGCACTCCCATATTAAGATGGTAGGCTTGGCACAGTGTGCACTTGTAAGAATTTCCATGTGTCTTTCCAACCCTCTTTTCTTTGTTGCATCTTTCCTAATGCTGTTCTTCTGAGAATTGTGAGGTTTTGTTAACTGATTTTCTCCGTAACTGAGTTTGCTGAAGCCCTGGGGGCATTGGGAGTAGGTGGGAAAGGGGCTTTTGAATTATTTTCCTGTTTTGTTTAGTTACCATGATGAAAAAACAAGTTATGTTGATACAACACAGAAAGGTATTATAATTCTGTGAGCCTCTACAGTCATTATTCTTGGCCATGCATGTATACTTTACGTTGACATTACGTATAAGAATCATGTTTTTCTATTTCTTTGACTATTTTTGTTCAAGCATCATGCATTTGTTTGTTAGCTTTGCACAGTGATAGGCATTTGTATAAGCTATTTGGGATAACTGAATTTTAGATTGCATGTTGGTATAAATATGTTTAAAAAAAATCATGGCTCAAGTGTGACTTTAAAGCATTAGAGATTTATATATTATCATTTACAGGCCATTTACAGACCTACAGTAATTGGTATTTACTTGATCAATGCACATTTTGCCATTACTGCACATTCACAGTGGTTCAGTAATATTGTTGAAGTATCACATGACACCACAAAAATGCCATAAGTGATTTCCAACAGTTAAAGGCTCTGAATAAGTAGGTGATGACAACATTAATTCACACTAGTCTACATTTTCTTTACTCTTAACACTATCTGTTAGACCTGACACCTTTATGGTAGTCCCCTAAACCTTTTGCCCTTTCTCCTTCTGTTTTGCTGAATTTGTTTTTGTTGGCTTTAAGACTCTGTGCACCAGTGCTAAAGTGCTTGTGTTCCTTCCCAAAAACATGGTACAATTGGCCTACACCTAATTGGCACATTTAATTTTCCTGCAAGTCCCTAGTAGATAATACTAGTAGGCCTGCAGCACTCTTTGTGCTAAAGTAGCCTTTAAAAACACGCTGCAGGCTTGCCACTGCAGCCTGTAGGGCAGTTAATAAGTTAATACACTGCAATTTTGACCTGAGAAAATAACCCTGCTGCCAGGTCTAAACCTTCCTTTTTACATGTAAGTCACCCCAAAGTTACGCCTTAGAGCTCATAGGGCTGGGTGCATTGTATATAAAAGGTAGAACATGTGGGTTTATATTTTACCAGTCCTGGTAGTGAGAAACTCCTAAAATTGTTTTTCACTATTGTAAAGCCTAACTCTCCCATAGTGTGCCCCACATTGTGTTATATTATTACATTTAGTACGTGATGACTAAGGTTTGGGAGCAGTTAGAAAATTATGTTTGCACTCAAATGCATTGTAATTGGAAACCCTCTTTAATGGGAAAGCCTAATTTTTAAGTCTCAATTCTGAAAATGCCACATTTAGAAAGTTTTCTGGTCAAAACCATTTGTGCCTCCTGCCTTTAGCTTGGGTCACATGACTGAAATTAGTTTAGCTGTTGGCCTTTATATATTCCTCTCAGATATAGAGACAAAGGGGGACTAGTGGTTGGCAGGTTGGGTGATCCTGCCAGGATGGTTGGAACGGAGTTGTCCCTGCCCCATTTACATTTCAAAGGGCTGTCTCCAGCACGTACATAAAGGTACTTCACACCAGCCTTTTGTCACCCTAGACTACTTGGAACCTTGACAGGGGACAAGAGGAACTTTTCCAGAACTAGATGTAGGGGCAATATAGGATGTCCCCACTTCTACTTTCACCAGGAATAAATATTAGAACTATTGAACCACTCATCAGATCATTTCTGACCCTGTGGAAGACTAAGAAGGAGGATTGCCCTGCTGCTGGAAGGACTGCCCTGCTTCCGGAAGGACTGCCCTGCTGCTTGAGTAAGGACACCTGAAACTGGCTCCTTGAACCCAAGACCACCAGAGGGACTCCAAGGCTAGCTGGCTGGCCTCCTGTTCTGAGCTACAGGAACACAAGAAGATACAAAGGCCTCTCTGAAACTGCACAGCTGACCTGCTGCAAACGGACCTGCAACTGGACCTGCCTGAGCCCTGCTGGCCTCTTCTAGAGTGATTTTCTTATCCCCAAGAGGTGCCTCCCTAGGTCCTGGACCTTTGGCCGGCATCTATGTGTACTCCTTTTGAAGAATGGGGAAAATCCTGAAGTCTTGTGGAATTTGCAAACAAGTAAGTACCCAGTTTGCACTGAGACTGCCACCCACAATGACTGCCAATGCTAAGCCGCAGTTAACCCAACTCATTGCTTTACAGGGTCCACCAGTGGCGACTGGCAACGCGAGATCTGCACTTCGCGCTACATCAAACGACAGTCCATTGTGACCACCAATGCGAAGCTCCAGCAAGAACCCTCCACGAGGCCCAACCATATGTTCATGGTTCAGCGACAACTATCTGCAACGCCAGGCCTGATCCTCTCTGCTCCCTCTTCAGCAAACTGAACTCTAAGCCATGGACTTTGAGAAAGTAACTTTTTCATCTGGACTAATCTGGTCCCTGTATGCAGCCCACGCTCCATCTCGGTCCCCCCAGCCAGGCACAATCAGTTGACCGCGATTGCCGCTTTGTTCTTTTAGGTGCTATACTTACTTAGAAATTGTATGTCTCCGGTCTGTTGATTGGATTTTTGTCATTCTGGTATCAATTTATTCATTAAAATTTAGAAACAACGGTGAACTAGGAAGGCCGTACCTCAGTCACAATTTGTATATTACATAATGTCCTGTGCACAAATCTCCCGGCACCTGCCACTGTTTAGTGCCAGTGTCCAGCAGATTAAAGATTATAGCACATAGGAAGGTGCACCAGAAGAAAGTTACGTTCCAATATGTATTCAAAATATATCCTGTATTGTATTTCTTCAATGAAAAAATATTAAAATCCAGCCAACACATTTTGTTCCGATTACTCCTGGAACTTCAGGACATGAGAACAAAACACCGAAAACAATAACATAAAAGAATATAATACAAATATAGTATATAGACATACACAATACAATCATTATTCTAATAGTGCATACAAATATATGAATAAATAGTACATGACATACAAAACAATGGTTCTAGGAGCAGAAACCCTATCATAGAACCACCCTATATTACATAAAGTGGCACACCAACATTTACTAAAACACAACCTCAATCACAAAACCTCATTTGGGACAATATTATGTCTAAATATCACTGTAAATTAATAATCCATATTTAAACCAGAAAGGCAGATGACATATTTGACACCAACAAGGACCTCAAAACATATATCTGAACCACAAAAATATCCATGACAAATTGCAAACGGGTAGGAGACACACAAACAAATTATAAACCAATTGAGTATTATGACACTAAGCGATGATTAATTCACCATAAATTAATGTTTCTTTTTGCATACCATTAAATACATATTGGTGTTAAATTTTCATCACATATTTTTATCAGAAGTGTCCGGTGCTCAAGTTCACGTATTTGAAATTCTTAATAGTTCTCTCACCTCAGAATGGTATTTGGGAAGTGTTTTCTTAACAGCATGGCTGTCCATCCACACATTATAAAATGAAAGTCCTCCACATGAAATCATCAGTCGAATTGGCAGCTTTTGGTTAGTACAGAGGAAGTTCCTAGAACACTATGTTTGATACCTGTATATATAATGCGGTATAATAAATTGCTATTGCATTTCATTAACCGTTCTTTGGCAAAATAATACCACGGTCATGCATTCTTATGCTGCCTCAGCTAGAATCAAAGGTAGGATGACCCACTTCAAAAAAGGGTCTCAGCATGATAGTGAAAAATGGTGGCCCTCATGGAATATATACCGCTTTCCATTCTAAACAGTTAGGAGTAATACAGCAGCGTGTTTATAAAGTAAAGATACTTTATCGAATTAGTCCATATGTATATGGCAAACTAAGAAGGGGGTTCTTGTACTCTGTATGGGGGAACACACATCTTTAGCGGTGTGGAAAGTACTTTGTCAAAGAACGGTTAATGAAATGCTATATACCTAAATATTCACTGAAAAAACCATAGGTTTCAGACAGGTTGTAGTTAGGAATTAGCATTTAAAAAACCTTAGACATATTACATCACCCATGACATGGTCAGTGACATCATTCATGACATCACTCATGACATCTCAAATGACATCACTGATGACATCATCCAGTGAATGTGTGTTTTTTTTGAAAATTAAATATGTTTCATATATGTATATCTCAAGGTCGATGGAAGAATAAATGGGTATTTAAGTGTCTAAATGAATGATTTTGTTTGTAAAACTGATTATATAACGGACTGATTAAGTGTATCTTCGTGAATACATGAGTTAGTGAGTAATGTTTAAATACGTAAATATCTTTATCAGTCTCTCACTTTGTGAATAAGTGGCTGCATGGGTTGGTGAGTACTACATGAGTGTCTATATAGGTTATTAGTTGTTTTAAACTAGTAAATGTTAGTATTGGTGTATATAAGTGAGTATATGTGAGAGTGAGAGATTGGAAGAGTTCCTGTAGAAATAAGTAGGTGTTTCTATGAGTGATTGTTTAAGAGAGTAAGTATGTGTAAGTTTCTGTAGAAGCAAGTGTGGTAGTGTGTGTATAACTGTAAATGCAAGTAAATAAATGTTTGATACTTTGTTTGCATGTGTGAGTATGTGTGTGAGTAACTCTGGATGAGTGATGGTGTGTAACAGGATGTATAGTTGTATGAGTACATATGATGAGTGAATACATGTATGAGTGACTGTATAGGACTGTTGGTGAATAAGTGGATGTGTGTGTAGATCTTGGAATTACTGAATAGGCGTGTTGTAACTGGTATTGGTATGTCCATTGTTTTGAAAATGTTAGTTTGTATTTTTGAGTTTGTGTATCAAAGGTTATATTGGGGTGAGAAGAGGTCTGCCACTCTATCACAAGGATGATGTCATCAGTGATAACATCAGTGATGTCATTTGAGATGTCATCAGTGATGTCATCAGTGATGTCACTGACCATGTAATGAGTGATGTAATATATGACGTCATCAGCAGTGCATTGCTGGCGCGCGAGTTATAGTTAGCTGAACTAACTATAACGTGGGAATTTCTAGGGTTTTGTACGAGTGAAATGTC
Source organism: Lissotriton helveticus (assembly GCF_964261635.1). Classification (NCBI taxonomy): domain Eukaryota; kingdom Metazoa; phylum Chordata; class Amphibia; order Caudata; family Salamandridae; genus Lissotriton; species Lissotriton helveticus. The sequence goes on from NC_136067.1 coordinate 285,179,565, forward strand.
CAGCTAACTATAGCGCCCCTGAAACCTATGTTTTTTTCAGTGAATTTCTAAGGTTTTTTAAATGTTAATTCCTAACTATAACGTGTCTGAAACCTATGGTTTTTTCAGTGTATTTCAAAGGTTTTTAAATGCTAATTCCTAACTATAACGTCCCTGAAACCTATGTTTTTTTCAGTGAATTTCAAAGGTTTTTTAACTGATAATTTCTAACTATAATGTCTCTGAAAGCTATGTTTTTTTCAGTGAATTTGAAAAGTTTTTTAAATAATTTTTAAGTGTAATAATAGTCATATCTATTTTTTGGTACTGATTTTCTAGTTCTTTAACTGTTTATTTTTAAATATTTTATTCATTAAATAACATTATATATTTTTGATGAAAATTGCAAAAAAACATTTTTTAATAAAATTCAAACTAAAATATTGTTTATTTTTTGTTTTATTTTTTAATTATATTTTAATTATTTTCTTTATTATTATTTTTTTCAAGTTTTTTTTGGAGTCGCGCACCCAAAGCGTATCCATCACGAAGGGTGCGTGAATTCTAGCCGCCATTTTAGAAAAGTAGTGAAGGATCTGCGTACGTTGAGCGACGGATTCGTGTTTTTTCAGTTACATCATTTACATTTAACATTACGTGATGTGCGAGATCGGTATGCCACCAATCCGCGACTCCTGGTCCCGGGCATTCGCGACACATGCGCATTACGGTACGTGACGCTTGTGCGGTGTGGATCCTGCGTGACCTCATATACGTGTTGGTGCGCGCTAGATGCGTAACTCCCGCAAAAAAATGTTATGTTCTAAAATGATATGTATGTGTCTTTAATATACATATTAGGACAAGACATTTTCTAAGGTATTCATAAAAACAATATATTTCTACTTCTAATCAACTTATTACTTATTACTTTTAAATATATTTTTGCGAAGTCGCGTCGAGTGCGTGCTCCATGAGCGCACGATGCGCAGATCCTATGTGACTTCAGAAGAAAGCTTTTGATTGGTTTACAAACTTTTCTTTCTAGAATGTGAAAGCGCCCCTCCCTTTCTTCTATTGCTTTTAGGACATCTTTGAAGACACACCTGTTTTTTGGCTGTCCTAAAAATGTTTGGGGTGTTTAGGGCAAATTAAAAAAATGGCTTCATCTAATCCACATCAGAACTTGGAAGAAGATGAAGATGAAGAGATACAGGAGGAGGTCAAGGAGAAGAAGGAATTTTTTACTATTCCAGAGGTGAAAAAAAGAAAATGCAACAAAGGTGAGCTGCACTCTGTGTTCTAGAGTGCTTTCACGAGGTGATGAAACCAAAAAATATTCTTGAGGGACTGCCAGCATGTGGAAGCACATGAGAACCATACATCCTCGTCATCTGGCACGTGAAGAGCTACGTGAAGCACGGAAAGCAAGAAGACAAAGAGAGCAGGCTGGTGGGCCAAGCACCTCTGGAGTAAACAATGCACCAGACATTCGTCCAGAATTTGGAAATTTAGAGCAGCACTGCATCAAGTGCAAAAGAATAATATGGTGTGGCGAACAGTCTATTGATGCTATTTGTGGAGCTGCAAGACACCACTACTGTTAATATTTTTTTTGCATTATTTGTTGCAATGACACTTTAATTGCAAAGTTCTTCAGTTTATACTGTAGTTTTTTGTTTTTGAAAAAACCCCACCAAATTCTTTTTCAAAATATTTAAAAACTATATATAAAAAAGAAAAAGCTATTTTCAGAACTAACTTATCTGATTAAAAAAAGAAAACAATTGCATGGGAATGTCTAAAAGATTGCATGAGTATATGTATAGAGCATGATTAATTGAAAGAATGCATTAGTATTGCATGGTGATAATCTAAGTATATTAGTAGAGTATGCATTTTTGAACAAGTGTAAGGGATAGATTGTGCACATTTGATTATAGTACTGCATGTGTTAATGCCTGAGTCATTATAGAAGTACATGGACAGTGACTGGATAGTTACAGTGCTGCAAGCTGACAGCAGGGGGAGTTTATATGTGCGTGGGTTTTGGCACAGTGATTAGATAAGGACATGGTTCTATTAGGATGATTAGAGGAGTGGACATAGAGTGACAGTGTGTTTGCTGGATTGCATAGGTAGTACCTGTGTAATTGCAGGAGTGAATCAGTAGTGTGAAGGGGGTTATGAGACTGCATAGATTATGAACACTTGATTGTAGCCCTGCATGTGTTAATGGCTGAGTCATTGTAGAAGTACATGGACAGTCACTGAATAGTTAGAGTGCTGCAAGTTGACAGGAGGGTGAGTTTATATGTGCTTGGGTTTTGGCGCAGTGATTAGATAAGGACATGATTCTGTCAGGATGATTAGAGGAGTGGCGGAGAGTGATAGTGTGATTGCTGGACTGCATGATTAATACTTGTGTAATTGCAGGATTGAATCAGTAGAGTACATGGGATTAGGAGACTGCATAGATTGTACACAATTGATTATAGTACTGCATGTGTTAATGCCTGAGTCATTGTAAAAGTACATGGACAGTGACTGGATAGGTAGAGTGCTACAAGTCGACACCAAGGTCAGTTTACAAGTGCTTGGGTTTTGGTGCAGTGAATAAATAAGGACATGGTTCTGTCAGAATGCTTAGAGGAGTGGACGAAGAGTGACAGTGTGATTGTTGAATTGCATGGTTAGTATCTGTGCAATTGCAGAAGTGAATAAGTAATGTGAAGGGGGTTATCAGACTCCATAGATTGTGCACATTTGATTGTACCACTGCATGTGTTAATGCCTGAGTCATTGTAGAAGTACATGGACAGTGGCTGGATAGTTAGAGTGCTGCAAGTTTACAGCAGGGTGAGTTTGTAAGGGCTTGGGTTTTGCCGAAGTGATTACATAAATACATGGTTCTGTCAGGCTGATTAGAGGAGTGGACGGAGAGTGACACTGTGATTGCTGGATGGCATGAGTAGTATCTGTGTAATTGCAGGATTGAATCAGTAGTGTGAAGGGGGTTATGAGACTACATAGATTGTTGTTCACCCTTTACACTTAACACACTTGGCCTATCTTTATTTCTACTTGTACTTTTCATCACGCTCATATTATCCCGGTTTCACTCACTCGGATGAATACCTTTTGAAATTTCCAGACCGTTGGACCGGAGCCGCGAGTACTCTCGCAATTCCGTTGAAGTAAGTTTGCTCACGCTTTAGAGCTCCGACATTTCTCCCACCGTGCTTCCGCACCGGTTGTTCACCTCGTAATTTCTTTCACCTCCCTCACCTCGTATTCTATCTACCCTTCACTCCCTATGTTTGAGCACCTCACATTATATACCACATCCGTGGAAATTCACTATATTCACCTCTATTGATCAGCACTTTAAGACCTCTAATGCAGAGTATTTTTCTGTTTTTTTCCCGTTTTTTACCCGTTTTTCACCCTAACCTGGGCTCGTTTTCATCTTTTCAGCTCTCCTTGACAAAGGGCGTTCACGCCCGAAATGCATTGGAGTTTCGATTTATAATGAATATATATGCATTAAAATCACAGCCTTTGATATGATGTAAATATCAATGAGGACTGCAACTATACTACGCTGACACAATTAAAACTTCGTTAATCTTCATTAAAAGACTTTTGGAATCTATTATTTGATCCCTTCAGGAGTGCCTCGTCTGGGGATGTATTCGCATGTTTATGCATACACCACTTGATCAACTACATAGATTGTGCACATTTGCTTGTAGCACTGCATGTGTTAATGCCTGAGTCATTGTAGAAGTACATGGACAGTGAGTTAGAGTGCTGCAAGTTGACAGCAGGGTGAGTTGATAAGGACTTGGGTTTTGGCGCAGTGATTAAATAGGAATGTGGTTCTGTCAGAATGATTAGAGGAGTGGATGGAGAGTGACACTGTGATTGCTAGATTGCATGAGTAGTACCTATGTAATTGCAGGAGTGAATCAGTAGTGTGAAGTGTGTTAGGAGACTGCATAGATTGTGCACATATGGCGGTAGCACTGCATGTGTTAATGTCTGAGTCATTGTAGAAGTACGTGGACAGTGATTGGATAGTTAGAGTGCTGCAAGTGCACAGCAGGGTGAGTTTATTCTTTTCACAATAACTTTGGCACCAGTTCACGAATCTCCGGGAAATTTTCAAAACTCGTGGGGCGCTCCGGTCAGCTCCTATCTTGAAAGTTTTGGGGTGATTTGACAAGCAAGGGCTGAGAAAAAAGGGGGGTTCCAACACGTGTTTTCTCCATATTATTTCCTATAAGAAACCTTAGACATGGCTACAGCCCGAACTGCTGGACGGAATTACACCAAATTTTGCAAAAAGATAGCCCTTGGTTCAGAAAGCACTCTTTTTCTTAAATGGTGTAAATCTGTTCAGTAGTTACTGAGAAAAAAAAATATTGATATATAGAGGCACGGAGGATCCACACACCCTGCATTGATGGGTAGTAGTTTACTAAGTAGCTGGTTAGAGGTTTATATATATAGTGCAGAGCTGAATGTAGTAGTGCATCGATGGTGTTTGGATTACTTGATCTTACCTTGGCAGTAGTAGATGTCAAAAAATGCTAAATATTTTTTCAGTTGTTTTTTATAATTTAAATTTCGCAAAAATTCGTAATTTAGAATTAGGATCTGTGAAAGAGAAGAAAAAATACAGTTATAATATATAATATTATATATTTACAACACAACATAATTTTAGCATTATATAAAGTATTTAGTTTGCCTTCTTTGCTGTTGTCAGAATATATAGAATTTCACTATAGCTAGTGATTTCAATGTTACTCATCACATAACAGCGGGCAAAAAAAAAAAACAATCAATAAGGTTGTTTCAAAAAACCCAAATCTGTGTCTAAAATATTTTCAATATATTCAACTATCTTTCAACATTTCATAAAAATAACATCCTCAATAGCATACCATATAATACAAATCACACATGTATAAAATGTTTTTTTCTAAGAGAATTTTCTTACTTCAATACGAAAGAACTGAAATAATAATTCAATGATTCAATGAACAATTCTTTATCATTTCCATATACTCTAAATGAGGTTCCTTAAAAATATATGCTGTGAGAATGTCCAAGAAAAAGTCCTTAATTGAAATTAATACCTTTTCTCTAGGCCAAATGGTATTCCTGAAATCCTTTATACTGAAATTGTCCAATAGTAATCGTATTAATACATTTTAACATATTCCTAATAGGCCGAATTATGTTCTTTAAACTTTGGCTTTAAAAATTTTAGGTAGGAATTTGGTAATCCATCCATCCTTTATAGCATTTTAAATAGTGTAATGTCCAGATGTTGTAGAAGGACCATCTTAAAAAATAATTGCTACTGCTACAAATGTTCTTCCTGATATTGATAGTTGACTTGCTACAAAATGTTTAATTAAAGTTTCCAATTTTCTTCCATCAGCTGTACAACGTTGTATCAAAAAATGATATATTGTCCAAATCTTTGTATAAATAATGTTGATAACATTTCTGATTTGCATTGGCTACATTCCATGTTTTGATTTGCTGCGTTAACTAGTTTGTTGAAAGACACTGTTTTACAGTCTGGTAATGTCAAATATATAAATCTTTCAGTGTCTATGTTAGTGCTAGATGTAAACGTACAATTTTCACATTCATGTTCCCATTTATAACGAAGGCCAAAAGGATTTTCAATTTCTATTCCTTCATTTTCCAATACTGCAAGCATATACATAAGAAATTCCCGAGCATCTAGTTGAATATTCTGCGTAAATTGTGTAGAACCAGAACATATATCCAAAAGATTAAGAATATCAGAAACACTTTGTATTTTGCTTTTATCAGTTTTCAATTTTTCATAAATACAATGCAACAAGGAACAACATTTTTTTCACGATTCTCCATAATTTGCTGTTGCACACTTTGTAAAAAAAAAACAACATTGACCACTACATTAGAATAGCAGTTGATACCTGAACTATTTTCTAAGTGATACCCTACAATCTCTTCAATAGTGTCCTTTTTCTTTTTGCTTGCAATCTCAACATTATCTTGATTTTTTTCCTTCTCTATAGCTTCACTACAGATATTCTCAAATCTTCTTTTTCAACCTACTACACGCTTTTCATATATAGGATATTCACCGAAATTGGGAGCATACACTCTTCTTAACAGATTATATACCTTTTACACAGTTTGCATCTGCACTAATCTTTCCCTCATCAAAATCAATCAAATACAATCCAATCCAGGTAAAGTTCTGACTCGGGACAAAGCAACATATGCCATACCCTCTTTAAAAACGGTATTTCCCATATTTACCAAAGCATTATCTACATTTAAACCTTGAAATTTATGAATTGTCACTGCATATGCCAGAGAAAGAGGAAGAAAACAAGTTACTTACCTGTAACTTTGGTTCCCCAGTATTGGTAACTTTCATAGATTCCCATGCTTTGTATCATTCCCCGTCGTCGGACTGGGAGTCTCGGTAATAAAAAATATCATAGTAGTAGGTACAAAAGAGAAAGGAAAGGCCTAGGCCTCATTCCCTTTTGTAACATATCAGCCTCTTTTTGTAAAAGAGACCAAACTCTAGGTGTCAGCCAATCAGAAGAGCCTCACCCTTAGAACCTTCCTGAAGGAACCTCAGAGCCTCAGATTTTCGTAGCCGTAGTGTGCTAGACACCATACTTGCTGAAGGCTGAGCTTTCCCCGGGGAGGTGGGTGGGCGCATGGGAATCTATGAAAGTTACCAATACTGGGGAACCAAAGTTACAGGTAAGTAACTTGTTTTCTTGCCCCAGTATTGGAACTTTCATAGATTCCCATGCTTTGTATCAGAATAGCAAGCAGTAAACACCATAAACACATTTTGTAAAGCAGTATACCATAACATTAGCCAGAAAATTACAAAATGTGTCACCCATGGAAGGTGGGATAGAAAGGAAAGCTCACCCATCACTTGAAGAGGTTTCTCAGGACAGCCTGGCCCACAGCCGCGTCATCCTGCTGCAATGACTCTAAGCAATAATGCTTAGTGAACGTGTGCACGCTGCTCCAGGTAGCAGCTCTGCAGATGTCCTTGATATGTACCCCCGCAAAGAGGGCCGTAGAAGAAGCCACTGATCTCGTCGAGTGAGCACGGATCTTGCCCACTAGAGGTTTTCCTGCTAACTTGTGGCAATGCAGAATGGCACTTGAAATCCATCTCGAGATCCCCTGCTTAGACAGAGGGAGACCTTTGTTTGGACCGCCGAAAGCAATGAACAATTGTGAAGATTTTCTAAAGTCTTTGGTTCGGTCCATGTAGAACTTTAGACAGCGTTGCAAATCCAGAGTGTGCAATGTCTTTTCTGCTGGAGTGACTGGGTTCGGAAAAAATGTCTTTAGTATGACCGGCTCATTTAGGTGAAAGTCAGTGGGGACCTTGGGAATGAACCTTGGGTTCGTCCTTAAGATGGTAGTGTTCTTTTTGAACTGCAAAAACGGTTCTTGGATAGTTAGGGCTTGCATCTCCCCCACTCGCCTCGCTGACGTGAGGGCCAAGAGTAAAGCTAACTTCCATGATAAGAATTTTAGGTCTGAGCGGTGAATCGGCTCAAAAGGTCCCTTCATTAGTTGAGCCAGAACTAAGTTTAGATGCCATGTTGGAGGAGGAGATCGCACTGGCGGATAGACCCTGAACAGGCCTTTGAGGAATTGTTTGATAATTCTTGCAGACCACAACGAAGGACCAGAATCAGATCTTCTGAATCTCGAAATCGCCGCTAAATGAACCTTGATAGTAGAATGGGACAGATTAGACTTAGCTAGCGAGAGTAGGTAAGGTAGGAGCTGATGAGGTTTTGACGTGAAAGGATCAATCTTTTCTTTTTTGCACCAGATACAGAATCTTTTCCACTTTAGTCTGTATGTTTTGTTTGTGGACGGAGCCCTTGCCTGAGAGAGGATGTCTTTGACCTCATTGGAAAGAGGAACATTCATGTATTCTCGCTGGTCAGGAGCCATGCACTCAGGTGCAACGATCTTGGGTCTGGATGCCAAACTTGTCCTTCGGACATTGCCAGGAGATCCGGAACATCTTCCAGCTTTATCGGAGGTACTAGCAATAGCAGATGGAGCTCGGTGTACCAGAATTGTCTTGGCCATGCCGGGGCTATAAGGATGAGCTTGCATGGTTCCGTCCTCATTTTCCTGAGGAGACGAGGAAGCAGGGGAATCGGTGGAAATGCATAGAGAAACCTCCCCGTCCAGGCTATCGATAGGGCATTGCCCAATGAGCCTTGGTGATGGAACCTGCTGGCGTAGGCTAGGCACTTTTTGTTGGTCGGCGTCGCAAAAAGGTCCACCTCTGGTGTGCCCCATTTTTGAAAGAGTAGATCTATTACTTGTTGTTTCAGCTCCCACTCGTGACTGACTGAGGCGAGCCTGCTCAGCCTGTCGGCGCCCTCGTTGAGCACTCCTGGTAAGTGCTCCGCCTTTAGAGAAATTCCGTGAAGAATTGTCCATTCCAGAATCTGTTGAGCCTCTCGCGACAAGGGGAGTGACCTCGTCCCTCCTTCCTTGTTCACATAATGCATAGCCGTGGTGTTGTCCGTCCTGACTAGCACCTGTAAACCCTGGAGACGCGGAAGAAAGGCTTGAAGGGCTAGCCTGATCGCTCTCAGCTCCAACAGGTTGATGTGTCGCTTTTGGTCGCTTGGAGACCAATGGCCGCTGACCTGCAGGTCCTGCATCACTGCTCCCCATCCCTCCAATGACGCATCCGTCGTCAGTATGTGAGGTGATGGAACGCTTGCGAAGGATAGACCTTGGCATAAGTTCTGCGGATTCGACCACCAAAGCACTGCCTCCTTCATCTCTCGAGTGACCATTACTTTGTCGTCGAACGATCCGTGCACTTGCTGCCACTGGAGGTCCAGTTGCTCCTGCAGGGGGCGCATCCGGAGCCTGCAGTGCGGGATCAGGGGTATACAAGATGACATCACCCCCAACAGCGACTTGTAGCTGCGTACAGAAAGACACTTTTTTCTTTGAAGGCTTCCTGCTAATCTTTGCAGTTTCTGTACCCTTTCTCGAGTAGGAAATGCCTTTGAGAGCCGCGAATCCAACATCGCTCCCAGGAACCGCGCTGTCCGTGACGGCAGCAGCGTGGATTTCTCCATGTTCAAGGTGAGACCCAGATTTTGGAACAGAGTGGTGCAAGCCTGCACCGCGTCCTGCGCTAATGCTCTGGTCGGGGCCTTTAGTAACCAATCGTCCAGGTAAGGGAAGACCTGGAAGTGGTTTTTCCGCAGAAATGCTGCTACAGGTGCCAGCACCTTCGTAAAAATCCTTGGAGCAGAGCGAAGGCCGAACGGCAATACTCTGAACTGAAAATGGCTCTTGGCTACTGTGAAGCGTAGGAACCTTCTGTGCGCTGGGTGAATCGGGATATGGAAGTACGCATCCTCCAGATCGAGTGTGGCCATATAATCCCCCGGGTTGACCATTTTCAAAACGTCCTGTAGGGATACCATCCTGAAGGACAAGGAGATGAGATAGGCATTTAGCTCCCTGAGGTCCAGGATGGGACGCCATTTCTCCTGCGTTTTTCTCACCAGGAAGAACCTGGAATAGAAACCGTGGCCCTGTTGATTGGAGGGGACCGGCTCTATCGCTCCTTTGCGGAGCATTTGTTGTACCTCTAGCCGCAGGAGATGCAGATGTTTTGAAGGGATGGCTGATGGGGGTCTGGGTGGAGGGACTTCCGTAAACTCCAAAGTATGTCCCCGTCTGATGATGTTGAGCACCCAACGGTCCGATGTAATTTGGGACCAGTTCAGAAGGAATTTTGACACCCTGCCTCCAACTGATGATCTCTCGGAGGAGGGAGCAGTAGGCAGAGCCAGAAGGCCGCTATTGGCGTTTGGACGAGTCTCGTCCACGGGCAGCTTGCTTGCCTTTGTTGTAAGGCCGTGAATAACCAGAGGACTGGCCCTGCCTTTGTTGGTATGACTGGCGATTCGGCTGGTACCCAGAGCTGTTCGAAGAATAGCGCTGTTGTTGCTATGCGCCTCTATAGGTGCCACCTCTGCCTCTTGTGCCCCTAAAAGGAGTTTTGCGGTACTGGAGTGTTCCCAGCGATCTAGCTGTCTCCGTGTCCTTTTTGATGTCTTGCAGCGTGTCGTCGATCAATTTGCCGAAGAGTGCCTCGCCATCAAAAGGTAGATCAAGGACCTTGTTTTGGATTTCTGGCCGAAACCAAGTCGCTTTTAGCCACCCTTGGCGTCTTAATACTGCCGCTCCTGCCAAAGCCCTAAAGGACGTTGTGGCAATGTCCATGGCACAGTCTATTATCTCCATGGAGACCGCTTCACCTTCTTGCAAGGTTTTCTTGGCTTCCAGCCCGTTTTCTGGTGTAAGCTGATCCAAATAGGGAGCTATATCGCACCATAACTGGCGATCATATCGTCCCAATATTGCCAAAGCATTGGCGGCGCGAACCAGAAGGCTAGCAATGGATGAAAATCTCTTGCCTGTGTTATCCAGCCGTCGTCCATCCTTGTCAGGAGGGGCTGTCAAGGGAGCAGAAGGGTTCCGTGATTTCCTTTGCGCCGCTTGTGAGATTACAGAGTCCGGTTTGGGATGACCTGTCAGGGCAGCCGGTCCATCCTCCGGCGCTTTATACTTTTTGTCAAGGCGCGGTAGCACAGGGACCACCGTCGCTGGGTTTTTCATGGTCTTCAAACCCTCCTCCCATAGATGGTCCACAATCGGAATGGACCTCGTAGTCTTGCGGTGAGTGTCTTTAAAATCGTACAAGAAACAGTCTGTGGTTTGCGCAGGCAATACCAACTTAAATCGGCCGGCTGCACGTTCCATCAGTTGGTGAAAACTGCCAATGTCAGCAGGAGGAGAATCACCTAGGTCCTGGTGGGGCGAAGCTGGATCCGGGATGATGTAGTCATTGTATTCATCCCCTTCCTGATCCGAGTCCTGATTATCACCGGATGACGCATCCGTATCATTATCATGATCCCCATCCGGATCATTCGCTGTTCCAGACGCAGCCTGGGGCACTGGCCGCTGTGGTTGAGGAGGAGTCTGCACTGGGTGTACAGGAGGGACAATTGAAGAGTGGTCCTTTACTGGTGTTGACGGAGTAGACCTCCTCGGCGCTGGTCGCTCGGCCTTGGACTTGTAGTCTTGCAACATCTTGTGAAGGTCATGCAGGAAGGACGTCGGGACTGAAACCATGTCTTGTGATTACAGTCCATTAAGTGGTCTGTTTGTGGGTAGTCACCTACACCTTGTCCATATGCCTCCTCTGAGTCCGTCTCTTGACTTTTAATGAGAAGCTGAGATGGGCTATTCGCATAATCAAAGCCATCCTGACCGTCTCCCTCAGAGTACTCCTGGTCTAGCAACATCGTTGGGGGTAATGAGGTCACCCTCCTTGGGGATGTCATTTCAGGCGTGATCCTTGTGAGAGATATTGTTACCCTTCTCTCTGCAGCCAGTATCGTTGGTTGGTCCGTCGACGCCGGTGAAATCCTCGTCGACGAGATAGGAATAGTAGATGTCGTCGTCGGCGCCACCGACGACGAGCCCGCCGTCGATGTAGAAATTGTTGTCGTCGTCGAAGCACTCGTCGACGACATGACCGTCGTCGACACTGTCGTCGACGTCGTCGTCAGTACTGCCGTCGTCGACACCGTCGTCGACGATGATGGTTTCTTCGTCGACGATGACTTCGCCTTCGTCGACGATGTCGTCGGCATACTTCCCGTCGACGCCGCAGTCGTCGAGCTCTTCGTACACGACGACGAAGCTTTCGCCGTCGACGCTCCCGCCGACGAGCCCGTCGACGGGACCAATTGGATCTTGGGCTTCATTTTCGTCGTCGACGGAGCCACCGTCGACGAAGTCTTCGTCGTAGAGGACTTGGAACTCCTCTCTGAAGAGTGTGAAGAGGGTCTTCTGAAGGCTGGGTCTGTCTTCTCACCCTTAGGAGGCGAAACCAGTTCTGCCTTGCCCGACCCACTGTGGTGGGGGGAACCTCCTGAACCCCGGCCATCAGACTCCCTGGGGGTCTTCTTTGAAGCCTTAGAGGGGCGCCCAATAGAGGAAGATGGGGAACCTCTACCCCTTTTCACTGACCTTCTAGAGGAAGCACAGGACGCCGATTCCTCCTCATCACTGGAAACTCCATGTTTCCTTTCCTTCTGCCTCTGCAACCATGTAAGAAGCCTTCCAGCACGATCTCTCAAGGTCTTGGTGGAGAGAGTGCGGCAAATCTTACAGTCCTCTGCCTTGTGATCTGGATACAGGCAGTAGATGCAATCCTTGTGTTTGTCTTCCACAAACAGCCTTTTCTTTCCACAGGTGGAACAGGGCTTGAAAAGGGCTTTCTTCTTCTCAACCTCAGACATTTTGAAGAAGAAAGAGTTTCCTGAAGAAATCTGAAGAAAATTCTGAAGAAATATCTGTAGAAATGAGTTTTAAAGAGTAGAAATAGAGCAGAGCTCAATGGAGACTCCCTAGCACAACGTGCGGTAGAAAATCTGAGGCTCTGAGGTTCCTTCAGGAAGGTTCTAAGGGTGAGGCTCTTCTGATTGGCTGACGCCTAGAGTTTGGTCTCTTTTACAAAAAGAGGCTGATATGTTACAAAAGGGAATGAGGCCTAGGCCTTTCCTTTCTCTTTTGTACCTACTACTATGATATTTTTTATTACCGAGACTCCCAGTCCGACGACGGGGAATGATACAAAGCATGGGAATCTATGAAAGTTCCAATACTGGGGCAAACTGTTTTCTACGAACATATAAATCTTTAACAAGCAAAAAACGAACTGAACAACGACCAATTTGTTTTACTTCAATCTGATCAGATTTGATTTTCAAAAATTCAATTCCATCTCTGTTGTGATAATTAACAAAATCAACAACTTTACCCATTGCTCCATTTACTAAACCTTTTTCCACATCCAAATTACACATACATATATATTATTTTCTAAACCTGCAGTTTTAGATATATATTTTTCTAAAGAATCCAATTTTGTTTTCAATTTTTCCATCAAAATAATAGTGATTCCTTCATGCTCTATTTTATCAAAGGCTTCCATTTTGATTATTTGTTCATTTTCTAGCTTGAAAAGTTCTTCATTGAATATAGAACACTTGTGCAGTGTTGGCATTAAACAGATTATAGATTTATTTTCTGCAATTTATTTATATATTTTTTCAGGAACTATATTTTCATTTGGAAACAAGTTTGTAAGTAGTCGACTTTGCAAAGCTTGTTTGCCATGTTCTGTCAGTACACCAATTCTTATATCTTGAAGAATAGTTCCATAATCAACATCATTTGCCTGTCGCATATTTTTAATGAGTTCTTTGTATTCAAAATATGACCAAATGTTACCTTTTCCAACACTTCCCAAAGACTTTTTGGTGTCTTCATGTACAAGTGTTTTAAATACCGGTTGTCCTTTTACGGGAGTAAGTTGCGGTGGATCTCCAAAAACTATCACATGTTTTCCTCCAAATAAGACATCGTACTCTGTTTTAAGAATTTGCTGCATTCTTAAATGCACAAAAGCAAGCATTAAGTTTGAGACCATGCTTACCTCATCAATAATCAGAAGTTTCATTTTCTTTAGCACTCTTGAAACTTATAGCAAGCTTCTCCAGATAGATTGTTATATTCCAATTTATTTTCATGTTTACCTCATCAATAATAAGAAGTTTCATTTTCTTCAAGACTCTTGAAACTTCACAACAAGCTTCCCCAGATAGCTTGTGGTATTCCAATTTGTTTTGATGCTCTACTGGTAGCATTAGTAAACGATGTAATGTAATTGATTTAATGTTGTGTGCTGCCAACCCAGTTTGAGCAGTTACAACAAAAGACAAATGTGAGTCAGTTGTTTTCTGTAGATAACTGGTCAATATTTTAATTAAGAAACTTTTTCCTGTTCCAGATTGATCACTGACATACATTCGGATAGGTTGAAATCATGTGCAAGTGCATTCTTTCTTTTCATGAAGAAATCCATGGTCAATCTGTTGTCTCACTTGCTGATATATTTCTATCTGTTCAACATTTAGTTGTTCTTCCAAGTTTCCTAAGTCCATAATATCTTCTTTAGCTTGATGCATTGCTGTTTCCACTTCATTTATGACGATTGCCGCTTCATTTTCAAGAATTGTTTTTCTTAGTGGATCTTGACTCAGTAGAGCAGAACTTTGACTGTCTTGAGAACTGTCTCTAGCAATCTCAGCTGCAATAGTAATAATAATAATAATAATTTCTTTATTTCGGTTTGTTCACAGTGGAAAAACCATAAAAGACACAATATTCAACATTCATTACATTTTTGTATGGTTAAAAAAAAAAAGAAGCTATTATCGAAAGATTGATTAAAAAGTTTTTCTGTAACAATATGCATGAAGTAGCATCAGTAAGACGGTTTATAAGTTATTTCTGTGCTTCAAGATGCATTTTAAAAAATTGCTCACGAAATAACAAACATTTTCTGATTCCAGCATTTGGAGTCTAAGAAGAGCTGGTCTACATTGTCTAAGACCCCAAGTCCTTAAAATTGGCAATAACCAGATTTTTCTGTGTGAACGGTGGAATTTGCAAAGCAAAATCACGTGTAAGGTTGATTGTGTGGATACTTCGTCGCACGGACAAGGAGAGAGAGTATCTTTCCAGCAGTTTTTCTCAGGGAACGTGACCAATCTAAAAAAAGAATTTAGTCTAAAACGTGTTAGTAGCATTCTCTCGTAGATCGATAATTGCAGAGTCAGATATGGGTGGATGCCATGAGCTAATTGTACCATGTTCGCGTGGACAACCGACATTTTCATTGCGTTTGATGATAATCTTAGCGATTCCAGGTGTCTTAGCGCTAGAAGTTTAAGAGCTCTCTTTGAAATGTCCCTAATGGAATCTGGGTTAAGGTAACAGTGCTGGAGGTCTAGGTCTGTAAGAAATTTTTTTACATACGACAGCCACTTTATGCTAGAAGATTTTTCAAGCGCCATCGAGTCAGTGATGATAGACTGAGTCAGATTGTTATTTTCAGATGCCCAAATGCGCCGCCACAGCATCACAGGTTCTATTTTAATTAGGTCCTCTATATAGGGAATTCCTAGTTCTTGATGCATGGCAATAGTAGCTTCTTGATCAATTTCATCGTTAAACATTTTCAGATAATTTGCAAAAACTGTACATTCTATGGTATCTTTACAAGCTTTGAAGGAACCTTCATAGCTCTGAAAATCTCCAAGTAATTCCCAATTCTGTACGCCACGGTTGGAAGAGTTGCAAAAGTGCTAAATAGTAAAATTCCCCTTTTCAGGAGTATCACAACTCAGTTTTCTGTGATTAATCGAAATTCCTTTCCTTTGTTTCACCCAACATCCTTCTGAACCAATCACTGCATAGTTTCCTTCATTTATGTTTTCTGTAGAATTCATTTTAAAAGTATAATATTGCAGCACTTCATAAAGACATATGTTCTCAATATGATGACTTCTATTTGGATAATATGTGTCCAACATGTTTGTTTTGACAATATCTGTACTTTCCGGTTCTTTTACTGCCAACTAGTCGATTTCTTGTACAGATTTAAGTGCTTGATTTCGCGTTGCAGCAAGACCTAGACTCACCCAAATGATTCTTCTAGATTTTGAGTACAAATTTGCAGATGATAACCGATCTGAGCATTAATACGCTCCAATTTCTTGATGGGATAACATCTTCAAACTGAAACTGTCCAACTTCTTATTAAGACTCTTCTTGTGAGAAATTTCTTCCCACATTTCTTTCAACTCCGTCTTTTCTGATTTTGTTATGTAAGATGTCACATACCGGGCAACAGCAATGGAATTATCCGCAACATACTGGATATCCATATTAGCATTCCACATTGAGAGAATAACAGGATTATAATCATGGATATACTTTGATTCTTCACTTCTTCTCAAATTGTATGTATTTTTAGGAGATTTTCTAGTAATGGTATGTCTCACAGCTGACATGAAACTGGTTACTCTTCCTTTGGATGTTACTGGACGTGGAAATCCAAAATGACATTTGGTATAAAACTTTTCCTTAGACTTGTACTTTCGTCGATAGTATTTGTCACATCGATGACTTTGGAATCGTAAGACTTGTTTCCTTAAGGTGTTTTCTTCTGTTCTTTTTGGTATAGCACATGTGACATATTCTTCAATAAAACAACAAATCAGTGTCATCCAAATCAGTTCTGAATTTGGGTGCATTCTTTATTCATAACAGCACATGTATATGAGGAGCACCTCTGGCTTGATACTCCTTTCTCCAAATTAAATCCACAACTACTCCAAGAGGAGGATTCTTTTTATTGCAGATAAAAGACATCATAGCTTCAAACCTATGATTGAAATATCTGCATACATTAACAGGATCCAAAGAGCACAATTCTCCAGGTGTTCAATATTTTTTATATTCGAATTTGCTTCTCGGAGAATTTCAAGTAAATCATCCCAAGTGTATTCAGCACAGCTTAGGGTATCAAACCATGTAGGAGTTCCTAAGTTCCTTAGCATACATTTAAGTTCTCCATGACAACGGTACCAATACTCATTAGTACCACTCTGACATGCCATCAAATTAATCAGCTGAGATTCTAAATGATCGTCTCTCTGATGTACTTTATCCATAAATTCCTTTGCAGAAACATTTTGAAGATTTACTCCTGTTTTTAATATATGGTTAACTGCATATGAAAGTCCATACAAGTCACTCTCAAACAAAAGATGAAATATATATGG
Source organism: Lissotriton helveticus (assembly GCF_964261635.1). Classification (NCBI taxonomy): domain Eukaryota; kingdom Metazoa; phylum Chordata; class Amphibia; order Caudata; family Salamandridae; genus Lissotriton; species Lissotriton helveticus. The sequence goes on from NC_136067.1 coordinate 285,196,370, forward strand.
GATACATTGTCGAAATCTTGGATCTTCTGCATACAATCTTGTTGTCCGATATTCTGATGCAGGAATCTGCACTGATCGTCATACCGTCCACCGTTTCCAGTTGGGAACAGCTGCGGAAAACAACGAGTTTCCAAACTTTTTTCCCATACACTCATGGGAGTCCCCTTTGCTTTTTTCATATGAAATAATGCAATAGTATTCCCCATCACTTATTTCGAATGAAGTGGATGTACGCTATAATGTTCATAGATTTCTTTACTTTTGGACATGTCCACTTTTTCAATTTGACCACTTGACGTTTCACTATCATCTCCTAAAAGTATTTCTTCTTCTTCCACATACACATTTTTGTAGTAATCATTGGTTTTTATCAGATATAATGTTGCCTTTTGCACTTTCCTAACATCCACTAATTCTTGCCAGATTTTCTTACTCTTAGTAGGAACACCATTAACTAGAATAACTATTGGTTCACTTTCTACATTCTCCACATCAATAATTTTAATATTTTTCTTTAAATCTAGAGGTAAATATACAACACTTCCATTTAATCCTCTCTGTAAATCTGTAGGAGGCAATTTACCTGTTTTAGGCTCCATACGAACAATAGCCTGAAATGAGTGCACACATTGAATCCGAATAGAGTCATACTTATTTAAATCTATCAGTTCTGGAGGAATAGTTACCAACTCTAGATTATTATGGACAGCTCTAGCAGGCATTTTATTCTTGTCTAATTTGTTATACAATATTTACAAATACGCTGATCAGAACCCAAATCAAAGCAATTCTCTATCAACAAATACATTGAAAATTCCTTCCACTTATCATTATTTTCTCTTTCACTTTTTAAATATAGATCAACAGTCCTAGTCTGATTTGTTTAGTGAGTTCGTCGGCAACAAATACAAGAATAATTTGGCCTTTCACCTGAAATCAAATTAAACTTTGTAATTTGTTCTTCAAACTTTTTTGTAGTAGTATGTTCCACATTCTATTCAACGTCTTCTTCTATTAATGTGTCAGTTTCTGCACTCTCTTGTTCAGGACCAAAGTAACAAAACTCAATTTCATCACAAACCTTCTTCACATCTAATTCTGACCCACGCAAAAGAGCACTGTTCAACTCATTGAACTTTAGTGCTGGACTTTTTGCGTAATACAATCTTCTGACAAACTTCCGCATTTGAGAATGATGTACTGCTAACATTCTGAAATGATGAAAAACACTTTGACATACTTTCCTAGAAAGATAAGCCAGAGAATGACCTTGCAAACCAGTATTTTTCCTCACTCTGCAAAGATCTAGTCCTTGCAACATCTTAATCTTTTGTTTAAGTTTTTTTTTACTACACTGTCGTACAAATGTGCGTAAAATATCAATAGATTCCTGTTGTATACTACAAATACTACTGCAATCCCAAGTATACTCTGGGGCTTTAGGACGTCCCTCTAGAACTTCATCAGCTATTGTTTTTTTTGGTTTTCTTTAAAGCCTTTATTGAAGACCAACAATAGTTATGCATCTCAGCATACGGCCTACAACCGCAATCGGGCCGGCATAGCGACATTGCAAGTGTGTAGGATAGGTGTAATAGGGGGGTAGGGAAGTACACAGCAAGCCGCCTACAACCCTTCCGGGCCAGCCGCGTTGGATGGAGTACTTAGCTGTGACGGCAGGAACATCATTGTACGTATATAGTAGCAAAACACTAACAATCAACTAAATCATAGATAGCAAAACAACTCCACTTATGTATTGTAAGCTAAAGAAGTATGACCACAGTGAAGGGGTATTCCGGCCTAAAAATAATGAGGCAGTGTCCCAATGAAAGGCTCTATCAGGGGGCATTGGTTGCATATCATGAGGCTTCCGCGTCAGTGGCGTGTTCCAATAGATAAGTTTGCAGCGAGCCCCAGATATCTTTTGGGCGTGATGAGTGGGGTTGAACTTCTGCATAAGTGTGTAGCTGCTCATGGCAATAAATAAGGCCCTGGAGCGAGTCCTTAAATTTCGGCGCTCTCCCTCGTCCCCATTTACAAGCAATTTTTCTTTTGGAGAGTAGCAACGCCAAGGAGGTGTACTTGCGTATTTTAGCAGCGAGGGGTTCAGTGTAACCTAACAGGGCAGTAAGGGGGTCTGTAGGGATATGCAGGCCTGTCATGAGGTCTAATGCAGCAAGTACCTCTACCCAATTGCGTTGTATAGGTGGGCAATCCCAGGCTAAGTGTCTAAAGTTGGCCCCTTCCCTTTCACAGTGGTCGCATCGATTGTTGTCACGAAGCTTTAATTTGCACATTCGCGTTGGTGTATAATATAAGCAATGTATGTTTTTATAGTGTATAATTCTGAATCTACTGCTAGCGGAAATTTCTCCTGTTAAACAGTTATGGGGTGACCAAGTTCTTCCTCCCATCTGCTATGGGCTAATGGTGAATCATATTCTCTGTTGGTTTGTACGGTTTGTTATAATTTCAAGAGTACATGTGCAGGGGCGTCCTGTTGCAACAGTACATGTAGCGGGGACATCACTGGAGCTTCGAGGATGAAAGTGGGTGTAGCGGCTATCACGTCCTGCCGGAGTCGCTGGTGCTAAACTCCCCATTGGTATAAAGGTGTCCCCAGGTGTGTATAGAGAGTTTGCGGAAGAGCTGGCGACAGCCACCTTCCTGCGTTACCGGGAGTTCCTGCCGCCCAGGGAGGGGCAGGAGCGGGCAATACAGTAGTGTGCATTGAGTTGTTTTGACAAGGTCATGCCATGCGCTGACGGTGCACTGAACTGTGGTAGATGCGAGATGTCTGGGGACCTCGGGGGCACTGAGATAGGCGGTGCTAGGGGTAGGGTTCATGTAGCCGTCTTCAAACGCCAGGTGAGGCATAAAGGGGGGGGTTCATCCAGTATGCAGCATAATGTGCCTGTGCACAGCTAAAATATAGTTCAACATCCAGTACCGAGAACCCACCCCCACTGAAGGGACGCGTGAGTATGTCCCATTGAGCCTGGTTGTTTTGCTCCCCATAGGAGTCGTATGAGGTGAGTCTTGATGGCTGAGAAAAAGTGATGGCTGGGGGCATATGGGATATTTACAAATAAATTCAGGCGTTTGGGTAGTATGACCATTTTATTTATAGCTGCTCTACCAGCCATGGATAGGGGCAACAAAATCCCGCCCGTAATTTTGTCAGTGATGGAGTCTAACACGCGTCCGTAGTTAGCTCTCATGAGTTCATCGTGAGCGCGAGACACAGTGATTCCCATATAGGTGAGAGTGTTGTCACACCATTTAAGGGAAAATTAGGGGTACATTTCGTGGTGGAGTTAGTGAGATATTAGTGAGAGGATATATCTGGGATTTGTTCCAGTTAATGTTGACCCCTGATAGTTGCCCAAACAGAATAAATAAGCGTAATATGGGATTCAGGCTGGTGTCAGGATGACGCAGGTATAGAGTGATATCATCTGCTTATAAAGATATGAGTATCTGATGTTCTGGATAGATGATGGCGTGGTCTTGGTGGTGTTGTCTAATTTTTGCGGCGAGGGGTTCAATTGCCAAAGCGAATAAAAGAGGGGGAAAGGGGACATCCCTGTCTGGTGCCCCTTGCCAGTGGGAAAGAGGAAGAGCGTAGTTAATCCAGACCAGAAATGGGGGGGGGGGAATCCCACGTGTACCAGGACAAAGCAAAGATAGTCCCACTCCAGGCAATCAAATGCCTTCCTGGCATCAAGGAATATGGCAGCCAAATCTACTTTGGGGTCTATGTTGTGAAGTAGGGCGAACAGAGTTCTCAAATTATGGGCTGTACTCCTAGTTGGGACAAATCCCGATTGGTCCGGGAGGACCAGCACTGGCATATGGGGGCTGATGGGGTTTGCAATTAGTTTAGCGAGGATTTTAGCTGCAACATTAAAAAGAGAGAGGGGCCTATACGAATCTAGGTGCGTGGGCGGCTTGGGCAAGGAAATGATGAGAGCTTCGCGCATTGTCCGGGGTAGAATGTCGGTCTCTCGAGCCTCTTTGAACACGTATACTACAAATACTACTGCAATCCCAAGTATACACTGGAGCTTTAAGACATCTCTCTAGAACTTCATCAGCTATTATTTGTTCTACATTTCTAGAAATCATATTCTCTTTCTCAATAAGACAACCATTTCTAACTTCATAAGCTCGACCACTGGTATCAACTGCAAGCAATAAAGTATTGGTCTGAAAATAACTCTCTTCATTAAAGACAGGCTCTGAAGTTGAACTGTGTTTCCATTCACCCAAAAAAATATCACAAAAAGTTAGTTCTGTTAATTGCTCCTTTCTTCTTACTTTTGGCCTAAAATGGATTGGTAAAATGCATTAGTGATTGAATTCTTTTTAAAACTAAAATGAATAATTTATTTTTTAATTCAAAAGCCTTTTCAACAATAATTTCTATTTTTTTTTTTTTTAATAAAAAGCTGCTCTTCTTTTATATTTTTTCACATCTTTTAACAAAATAAAGACAACTCTATTGTAGAACATCTTCTTTCTTATTTCTTTATACTGACTCTGATTCCTTTTACCATACATTGTGTCTTTAGAATATAATTTCACATCTTTTAAAAAAAAATTCTCTGTATTCTTTTTTCTGGTTGAGGCATTCTTCGTACTTTCCACAATCTGCACACTGTTTCTAGGCTTTGAAAGTTTTTTAATAAATTATTTTGTTCTCTTACCGATAGACTTATTCTTTTTCCCCACATGATGTTGGTCATCCAATACTTGTTGTTGAATTTTCTTCAAATAATAGTTTTTTTTCTGTTGTTTTCTCTTTTGTGTTTTTTTAGTCATGATAACTTTATTTTAATGATGATAAACAATATCTGTAAAAAATAAATATATATAAAATTATTTTCATAAATCCATAAAATATACTTTTCTATTATTAAACAAACACATTGTTCATAAACACCATTTGAACACTTCCTTTTGTAATCACAATTAATTTACTGAAGTACACAGGTACTAATTGAATAATTATTACAATGAATACGTTTTTTACAAATGCATGCACAGTAAATGAGGACCTAGAGTACTAGTAGTTCACAGTAAAGTGTGCCATTGCTTCTATGAATGACCGACTCATTCTCCAAGAGCAGTTACTGGGTTCCCATGCTGCTACTAGTTGACAGCCCAATAAGTTCATAAGTGCTTAGGTTTCAGCAGAGAAATTAGTTTGTAGGAGTAAACACAGACTCATCGTGTGTTTCCAGGGAACCATGACTATTCCCTGGACTTTCCCAAGACTGATTCAGTAGTCTGCAAGGGATTAGGAGACCGCATACATTGTGCACATTTGATTGTACCACTGCTTGTCTGAAAGCCTAACTCATTCTCCTAATACTTACACAGTGACTGGGTTCTCAGACTGCTAGTAGTTGACAACAAGATAAGTTTATAAGCACTTATAAACTGGACCAGCGCGGAACTGAGCAGCAGGAGCACCTGTGAGAGCTGTGAGAGCCTGAGCCCGAGCACGCTGAGTGCGGAGCACGACCGGAGCACGGCCACAGCCTCACCCAGTCACCGCCGCGATACAGCTGCTGCGGAGGGGGCCGGTGTACGGGGGCCCGGAGCCCGGTGCCCAGAGTCTGCCCAGAGTCTGCCCGGAGTCTGCTGAGTGCATACTGCCCGCCGCAAGCCGCAGCCACAAAACATAAGGCGGGAGAGCGGAACGGAACGGAGCAGCAGGAGCAGCTACGAGTGCAGCTGCGAGAGCCTGAGCCCGAGTCCGAGGAGCCCTCTGAGCGCAGGAGTGCGGAGATTGGCGGAGCACTCTGCGATACAGCCGCTGCGGAGGGGGCCGGTGTGCGGGGCCTGGAGCACAGAGTCTGTGGAGTGTACACTGCCCGCCGTAAGACTAAGCTCACTCCCGTAATTCATATCAAGGCTGAGAGTGGAGCAGCGAATGGTGAGAATCAGCGGGCGAGCAGATGAGCAAACGGAATTGGAGACGGGAGGAGTTAACAGCTACCATTTCCGTGCCAGTTGTGGAAGAGCTGCCGTTCTCACAAGCGGGCCCTCGGCACGAAAGAGTGTGTGTGTAGAAATCGTAGCAAAAGTCAAACACTCGCCAGCAGGGGGCAAAAGTCGTGAGTAACCTAAAAGCTTGTCAGTAAAAACTGTGATTATATTAATTGCATAATAGCTAAGATAACTGTCCTGGCGGCAAAATTAAGGGGCACCGGGTTTTGGGAGACGGCGAAAGGTCAGGGGTGCCTAGCGCCTCAATACCGGAGAAAACAGCGGCGTCCCTTCAACTTTAATACCCGAACAAGTAAATATACTGTATATACTGTAGACGACCAGCACAGCTCTCCACCTCCCTGCCCACAAGACGGCCGGGAGCCATAGGGGCTGCTCCTGAATAGGTAATAGGAGCGAAGTGGGAGTGGACCAGAGTGGATTAGAATGAACAGCTTTGTGGCCAGAGGGTCGGAGTGAGCTATAAATACCGCATAATATTGTCTAAACCTTTAGGAGGCAATAGAAATAGTCCAAACACAGAGAGATACCCAGATATAACCTGTAGCTTGGAAAACTAAGTCAGCTTAAAAATTAGCCCATTGTAGACAACTAGATAGAACAACCGAATTAGGACTATGCGGTCAGGAAAAATTCGACAAGCACCTATACAGAAAAGTAAGAGAAGGGGGGCTACAAAAGATCAAAATAAACAAGGGAACAAAAACAAGTCAAAGGAGAGTGCCAGCAAGGAACAAAAAGAACCTGATCCCAGTTTCTACGCCAGAGCCTTTTAAGTTCGGGGAGAAAAACTTAAAGCACAAATTTCATTTTTTAAAAGACCAAATGGCAGCAATTTACACTATAACTGAAGAAGCAAAAAGCTTACAAAGCCCAATAAAACCAACATATTTAATCACACCGAGTAAACAGGAAGAAAAAAAACAGGCACACCAGGATTCTTTGAGAGGAAAACAAGAACCACGACTACAGTCGAAATTCAAAAAAAGAAATGAATCAGAAGTGTGTCTGGGTACACAGACCAAAGAAAAATCAACAATTAAAAATTGGTTGCTAAAAACCACGGCACAGATTCATGGACCCATTTGCCAACTTATGTCCACACCAGACAAGATAAACAACGAAGAAAATGGAAAAAGTTTAACATTAAAAAATTACCAAAGCCAAATTGGTTCTCAAATAAAATCACAAGGAAACATACAAAAGATAGACTGGTCGAGATCTTTCTCAATCTTTGAGGAAGCAGAACTTCTGAAGATGCTAGAAGTGAATACACAAAAGGTAGAGGACCTGGAGCAAAATAGTCAAGTAGAAAGGAAAGAATCCGAAAATTCGGAAATTAGAGAAAATGGAGAAAAACGAGAAACTACCATTATATCTAAAAAATTTACATCCAGTCCCATCAGACGGTCGGATCTCAAAATTAAAGGAAGTGGCCCCATACAAGGAACAACAAACGCGCCAATAACAATCTCCTCCGCCAGTGGTTTTGATTCTATTTCAGGGGTCCAGATGCAACTAACTGATACACAGTTTGCCACTTGGGGCAATTCTTTACTAAAAAGCTTACAACAAGCGATCAACGTCCTAAATTTTCAATCGGACAAACTGGATGTTCAGGTGGATTTGATGAACCTAATTGCAACGCATATAGCGGGAATAAATTCAAAACTGGATATAATTGCGGTATACATCTCAAAAGAAACAGATAAAGAAAAACAGTTGAAATCCAAACCAATGGAACAAAATTGTGTCTGTGGGGAAATAATAGATAAGTTGGCCTCACTACCAGATATCCTGTCAGAAATCCTATGTGTGGCACGCACGACAAAAATACCTGGTGAAACCAGCTACCAAGAAAACAATGGTGAGGCTCTAAAGTTTGAAAAGCAAAATAGAACAAATTCCCTTGTCGAGAAGGAAAAAGTCTTAAACGTAGCAGAAGCAAGTGAAACAACCGAAAATGGTCAAAGCGAAAATAAAGCATTGAGGTCATCGGGTACAATAGAACCCCAAACTAAAAGGCAGCGTAAACGGGCACGGAAGGCAAGGAAAAATGCCATCAAAACCAAGCAAGAAAGACAAAATTATGCCATATTTGAAAGAAAAAAAGAAAGAGAGCATAAATGAACAGGGTGAAGAATCAGACACAAAAGAATCCAATAACCAAGAGGCAAATAAAGAAGGACCCACAGAGCTGCCGAAAAGTTCAAGGCATAACGTCAAATTCACAAGGGAAATTAAAAGCTGAAGAGAAAGCTGAAATAAATCCAACACGTAAAACAATAAATAAAGTAGATGACATAGTAAAATCTCAAGGAGGACCGGTCCTCAAACAGCAAAACGTACAGGTAAATGTCCCAACACAACAATCTCAATATGAATTACCGGCACAAAAGTGTTCAAAATCGCTTATAGGAAGAAATGAGGAAAACTCACTAAACACAATTAAAAAAGATACGAGCTATAAAGCCCAAGTAGACCAATTCATGGAAACGAACACACGCATAACGATCATGGTAGGGAAAAAAGGAAGGATATGCAATGCTTCGCTAGGAATCACACAAAGTGATACGGAGAGGCAAATTACAAGTCATACAAAAGTTGAGCCAGAATCCAGGCTTCATAATGAAGCAGCGACATTACGAGGGTCCAGTCCATCAGAAGTACCCACTGTTGAGCGACTAAGACCATATAACCCTCGGGAGCAAACAGAGGGAAAAAGTGAATTTAGCCAGAAACAGAAATTCCAAACGGTCACTACAGAGACAGGCTGTAAACTATAATTTAGGCCTGAATTTCAGACAAAAGGAAAAATGGACACGCTGAATCGGGGGAACATACTGAGATTGTTCCGAGAGATCCCTAAATTAAGGGGAATAACTTCAAAAGACCTTATAGCAGTAGAGTTTGTCCAAACACACATGGAGATGGAAGAGGAAACAAGTAGTACCACATGGGCATCAAAAGAAATAGTGGAGCTTATTTTTTCAACAAGAACAGATTTTGCAGGATGGGGAATAATACTGGAGTACCCAATGCCCATAAAGTATCCATTTCCATTATTAAACAGCATGGTTCCCCAATCCAAAAATTCAAATGGAAAAACATCCTCCATTTTTTTTTTTTTTTAAACAGATTTTATTGGTTGCACGGTAGGAATACATCAAGCAATTCTCTGACCTCCAGAGACAATCACTAGGACAAGTTATCCATTACCTTGACATGCAAGCATTTTCATGAGTGATTACGCAGTTGAGCCAACAAAGAAAGTAATGCATTGTTGCACAAACCCCCCCGCCCTCCCCCACCTACCCACAACTCCCCCCTCCCTCCGTGCGTGCCGCTGCTTACTCTGTCCATGCCGTGCTGTGCGCGCTACAATGTTCACCATATCACAGGCTATCAGGCTGTCAGATTAACTGTGGCATGTCTTCCTCTGGGGGCGGGTCCAGGTCCAGGCCCCGATAGTCGGCCCATCGCTTCCATATTTTGTAATGCTTGAGCGGGCACGCCCTTGCTACATAGACAGGTTGTTCCAGGCCCATACAAAAGTCCATTCCATACTGCCATGCTATGAAGGAAGGGGCGCGGGCGCCTTCCAAGACCTCGCAATGTCCCTTTTGGCGAGGGTCAGCCCCAACAGCATTAAATGGCGCTTATATTGGTTACCCCCCACTCCCGCCAGCACATGAAGAAGAGCTAGTTTAGGGTCTTTCTGCAGCTCCCAGGCCAGAATCTCATTCAAACAACGCAACACTCTGTCCCAGAACCGCTGGAGAACCTCGCAGTCCCACACTGTATGCAGCAGCGTCCCCACCTCTGTGTTGCATCTAAGACAATTCGGGGATGCAATTAAACCCACCCTCTACAAGCGTTGTCTAGTGTAGTACGTACGGTGAAGGTACCTGAATTGTATCAGTCGCAAGCGCGTAGAGATGGCCGCTCCCCTGGGTCCCTCCAGCGCCTCCACCCAATCCTCCTCGTCTAACTCTCCAACATCACGCTCCCACTGGGTCCTAAGATGAGCAAGGTCTGAGGCGCTATGGCGCACAAGGGTCTGGTATATGCGGGATATCTTTTTGTCCGGCAGTTCTCCCATGAAGACCTTGGCCTCAATAGGACTAAAGTCCGGTATGTCTTCCACTCCCTGAAGATACGGGGTCAGAGCATGTCGGAATTGGAGGTATTTATAGAATTGGGTGTGAGGCATCTCAAACTCCTCCCGCAACATAGCAAAAGACTTGAGCACCCCCCCAGACATGACATCCCCCAGTGTGGAGATGCCAATCGCATCCCAACTCCGAAAGCCCATCAGGGCTGCCAACTGAGGTAGTCTTCCGTTCTGCCACAATGGGGTCTGCAGGGTTAGGACATTCCACCAGCCCACCCTGCGCAGGGCTTGCCGCCAGATCTGAAAGACCACCTGCGTGACAAGTGGCAGGGATCTCCGAAGAGACGCCGAGTAAAGTAGCGTGTGCAGGGAGGCAGAACCCATGAGGGTTCTCTCTATAGCATAGGCGGGGTCGCCCCTGTCCGCATACCACCAGTCGTTCAGAACTAGTAGGTGGGATGCCTGATAATATGACAGTACGTCTGACGTGGCAAGGCCGCCAGTATACGTGGAGCGAAAGCAGGTCCGCAGTGCCACCCGCACTGCGCCCCCCTCCCACAGAAAGCCATTCAATGCAATGTTCAGGCGCCGGAACCAAGAAGGTGGAATCAACGCCGGATGGTTCTGTAATTGATATAATAAGCGCGGCAAAGCGACCATCTTAAAGATGGCAGATCTGCCCTGAATGGAGAGCGGCATCATGGCCCATGCCTTGAGATCTTCCCGTGTGCATTCCCATACTGGGGTAATATTGCGCTCCAGGGCTACGGACGCATCCTCTGTAAGGTACACCCCCAGATATTTCACTCCATCTACGGCCACTTGGATCCTGTCGGCCCACTCACCAAGGGGTTGCGGGCCCCCCAGAGTCCATAGGGTGGACTTCCCGGGGTTCATAAAGAGCCCCGACGTTTCTCCAAAAATTTGCAGGATCCGCAGAATGCGAGGCCCCGAGCGATCCAAGTCGGATAAAAAGAACAGCACGTCATCGGCGTATAGAGCTATTCTATCCGCCACGCCAGCCGACCACTGAAAACCCCTCAATCCGCACCCACGCCGCAAGAGGTTCCATGGCGAGCGCAAATAGGTACGGGGAGAGGGGGCACCCCTGCCTAGTCCCCCGCTGGATACTAAAAGGGCGGGAAGTCCCGGCGCCCACACGCACCGCTGCCGTCAGATCCGTGTAGAGGAGCCGAACATACGCCAGGAATCGGGGGCCCAGGTTCAGGCGGCTCAAGAGGGCAAATAAATACGTCCAACTCAGAGAGTCGAATGCCCTATCCATATCCGCCAGCAGCAGCGCAGCCCGTTCCCCCAGGCCTCGCCAGGCTGAAATCGCTACTTGGGCTCGCCTAATGTTATGTCGAGTGGCTCGCTGGGGCATAAAGCCGGCCTGGTCCGGGTGGACCAGGTCCGTGATATGGGGCTTGAGCCTATTAGCGAGGGCCTTCGCCAATATCTTGGCCTCGGTATTGAGCAGCGAGATAGGCCGGTAGGACTGGTGCCGCTCCGGGGGGCGCCCTGGCTTCAAAAACACAACCACCTTCGCATTTCTCCAGTCAGGAGGCAGCACACCCCTTTCACGGGCCTCCTCGATGACCGGCCGGAAGTGGGGTGTCAACTGCGTCGCATATTGTCTAAAAAATTCGCTCGGAAACCCATTTGGGCCCGGTGCCTTGCCCGGGTTCAGTTCACCCAAGGCCGTGGCCAGCTCGTCATCCTTGAGTGGCCGATCTAGAATATCGCGGACCTCACACGAGACAGCCCTCGGTGGGAGATCATCTATGAATCGCTGCACCATATCGGCATCTAGGCACTCCCGGGGAGCATACAGAATCTCGTAGTAGGAGGCAAACAGAGACACTTGATCCAGGGGTAAATTGGATACAAGTCACCAATCTAGAAAATAAAGAACGTAAAAATGGAGTAGGGTGGAAGTTATTGATCTTAAATATATATATCCACACTGAGAAGGCCACAAAGATCAAAAAACTCTTAATGTTAGTAAACTTGATAAAAACTACAAAAGTCACACCAATCCCATGGGATGTTAATTACAGGTGACTTTAATAGCAATTTGACAAGAGTCATGGGTAATAAAAGCAATATCTAAAAAATATGGAACAAGCTGGAATCTTTGGGACTAACGACTCTAAATGGAAATACGAAGGGCGATCAACCCGCAAGAATCACCTTTTCGAGTGGAAAGAAAAATTCCATAATAGATTTTACTTTAATTAGTAAAGATCTTATACAGTTGGTTAATCACTTTGCTATCACAACCCGTCCAGAAAGCGACCATTTCCCGCAAGAAACCATACTAAGCTTAAACATCGAAGAAAAAATGAGTACAGCGTCACTAGCTATAATCCCGGAAATACATACTTTGAGGAAACTTAAATGGAGAGGTGCCAAAATTAGCGAGCTAATGGACACAGTGTTCACGTCCGTAAAAAACACAGAGGTTCTGGAAAATCAATCACTTGAAAATATGTGGGAGAACTTACACATGCTTGTGTTAGACAAATTCCCGGCAAAAGCAGTAGTAAATTATGAATATGATTCTAACAAAGAGCCATGGTACACTACAAAGTTAAGAGACAAAAAAAGGGAAATTGCTAACAAACTAAGAATAAATGCTGCAGAAAAAAGGTTGGGAAAAGATGTCGAGAAAAATGAGATACAGAAAATGAGAAAAGAATATAAAGAGGAATGTAGAAAGGCGAAAAGGCTGCATACTGGGAACATTTGGGAAAATCTGCTACGGACAAGCAAACTACCTAACAGTAGTGAATTCTGGGGCATAATAAATAAATGATCAAAAGGAACTGGAGGGCAGCAAAACATCGGAATAAGCGAAACTACATGGCTACATTATATCGACAGCCTGTATAATACACACATGTACCAACCCCCGCAAAAAGAATTGAATAAAGAAATAGAAAAAGGAATAGAGCTGGAATATGCAGTAATCAGACATGGTAAAGATGAACAGGATGAAGATCCTTTCAGCGGTGAACAAGAAGACCTGTCCTCTCTGACAACAGTAAAACAAACAACCGCTTTGATAAAAAGACTGAAAGTCGAAGGAGCCGCAGGCCCCAATGGGCTCCCAAACGCCATATTTAAACATGACCCCGACTTTTGGGCAAAGTACCTCACTCCACTCTTTAACCAACTGTTCACGGAAAATAAGATACCCAGGTCCTGGCATGGTAACATCTTCCATCCAATATACAAAAATGGGTGCAGAATGGAACCCGGGAACTACAGGCTGAGCTTTTCGCATCCTGCATATTGTGCCATCTACAGGAATGGATAAACAAAAACAATATAGTACCGAACATCCAAACGGGATTCAGGGAAGGCATGGGCTGCACAACAAATCTCTCAGTACTGGCGCTGCTAATTGAAAGAGCAGGAAAAAAGAAGGCAGGATTATTGGCATGCTATATCAATTTAAAATCCGCCTTCGGCCGAGTTCCAAGAGACCGTTTGTGGAAAAAACTTGAATCATGGGGCCTCCCTCAGAAACTAATCAGCATTATAAAAGTTTTATATAGCGACACATGGGCATAAGTAAAGCTTGGAGATGGAAGAAGGATATCCGCAGAAATAAACACAAAAAATGGTCTAAAACAGGGCTGTGTGCTCTCTCCAAGTTTATTCAATGTATACCTAGCAGATCTAGAAAGTCAGCTGCAGAACGTGATCGGTCACCCGCCAAAACTAGCAAACGAACCAATCCAGTTTTTACAATATGCCGATGACATTGTGGTTTTAAGTCAAACCCCGATAGGCCTACAAAGGGTCATAACCAAATTAACTGAATATTTCGACTCAGTAGGCCTGGAACTGAACACCAAAAAAACAAAGGTTGTGAGATTGGCAGGCCCAAGCAGAGGATCTTTTAAATGGTATACAAAGAACACGCAAATTGAGGAGATAACCTCATACAAATATTTAGGTGTTAAACTGAGCAAAAATATGTCCCTGTTGAATCAAAAACGGGATATTACAGCTAAAGCCCAATCACTTACTTTCGCTTATAAACTACTTCAAAAGAAACTTCAATGCCCTTCATATGGTCATCTTTTAAAAGTAATGTCAGCACAAGTACTACCATCCTTGTCCTACGGGTTGGAAATATGGCATGGGAAAGAATCTGATATCCTAAACAAATTACAGATAAAAATATATAAATCTGTGTTCAATCTTTACAAAGGATCATCCCCAGCGCAAATACGACTGGAATTTGGCCTGCAAAACCAAGTGTACCAAAGGAAAGCTGTTTTTGCAAAATGGAGCAGGAAACTCAGATCAGCAGAAACAGGATCACTAAATAATTTATGTTGGCTGGAAATTAAGAATCAATATGAACAACAGGAACAAACTCCTGGGGTGCCTATTTGAGAACAGCCCTGGAAACTCTGAACGTCGAGGAGATTTGGAACAGCCACTTGGAGCAAGCATATTTTAATAAAATCTGCAAACTGAATGCAAAGGCTTTATCCTTGGTTGAAGATAAAAGGAATCTGGCCAAATGTCGTCACGCATGGACCGTAATAAATTCATATAAAAGATTAAAACCGCAACCTTATCTTGAAGCACACTTCCAGTTATCTTTAAAAATGAAATTTATGGCATTTAGGTTGGGCGACCACTGTTCAAAATACTTGATTCCATCGTGGAAAAATAGACAACAAGAAATGGCATGCCGATTATGTGGGTATCACACAGAAAATCTTTGCCATCTAATGTGCACGTGCGAGTCAGTAAAAGAGGAAAGAAGAACCTTCCTGAAATCAACTCTACATGCCCTACAAAGTCGCACCTGTAGGCAGTCGGTCACAAGCTGGATGGGTGCTGCTTCGAACATTTTTATATGCCGCGGTGTAAAATTCATGTCGCAAGTAGAGACTCTTCTTTCAAAAGTTGAATGAGTTTAAGACTGGGGCCTGGAAGTGTTTTTTTATTATTTTCTTTTTAAGAAATAGAAATATTTTAAGAATAGGAATTTTAATTCTCTTTTATACCTGATTGTTATTTGTATATGTATACTTTATGGTTGTGATAAACCAAATAAAGTTAAATTTGACTTGACTTGACTTGACTATAAGCACTTATGTCTCAGCAGAGAAATTAAATAAGGGCATGCTTCTGTCAGGATGATTTAAGAACTGGACACAGACTCACAGTGTGATTCCAGACAGGCAAGACTATTCCCTGGACTTTAGCAGGAGAGACTCAGTAGTCTGGAAGTGGTTAAGGGACCGCATACATTGTGCACATTTGACTGTACCATGCTTGTCTGAATGCCTGGCTCATTCTCCAAGTGCATAAACAGTGACTGGGTTCCCATACTGCTAGTAGTTGACATCAGGATAATTTTATAAGCACTTATGTGACTGTAGAGACATTAAATAAGCACATGCTTCTGTCAGGGTGGTTGTAGAAGTGGACACAGACTCACAGTGCCATTCCAGACAGGCAAGACTATTCCCTGGACTTTAGCAAGAGAGACTCAGTAGTCTGGAAGGGGTTAGGGGACCACATACATTGTGCACATTTCACTGTACCACTGCTTGTCTAAATTCCTAACTCATTCTCTAAGTACATAAACAGTGACTGGGTTCTCATGATGCTAGTAGTTGACATCAGAATATGTTTATAAGCACTTATATGTCTGCAGAGAGATAAAATAAGCACATGCTTCTGTCAGGATGATTCTAAGACTGGACACAGACTCACAGTGTGATTCTAAAAAAGGCATGACTATTCCCTTGACTTTAGCAGGAGAGACTCAGTAGTCTGGAAGAGGATATGGTACCGCATACATTGTGTACATTTGACTGTACCACTGCTTGTCTGAATGCCTGACTCATTCTCCAAGTGCATAAACAGTGTCTGGGTTCCCATATTGCTAGTAGTTGACATCAGGATAAGTTTATAACCACTTATGTGTCTGCATAGAGATTGAATAAGCACATGCTTCTGTCAGGATAATTGTAGGAAGGGAGACAGACACATAGTGTGATTCTAAACAGGCAAGACTATTTCATGGAGTGTAGCAGGAGAGACTCAGTAGTCTGGAAGAGGTTAAGGGACCGCATACATTCTACACATTTCACTTCACCACTGATTGACTAAATGCCTGACTCATTCTCCAAGTGCATAAACAGTGATTGGGCTCTCATACTACTAGTAGTTGACATCTGGATAAGTTTATACGCACATATGTGTCTGCAGAGAGATTACATAGGCACATGCTTCTGTCAGGGTGATTGCAGAAGTGCACACATACTCACAGTGTGATTCCAGACAGGCAAGACTATTCCCTTGACTTCAGCAGGAGAGACTCAGTAGTCTGAAAGGGGTTGGGGGACCGCATACATTGTGCACATTTGACTGTAGCACTGCATGTCAGAATGCCGACTCATTCTCCAAGTGCATAAACAATCACTGGGTTCTCATACTGCTAGTAGTTGACATCAGTATAAGTTTATAAGCACTTATGTGTCTGCAGATAGATTAAATAAGCACATGCTTCTGTCAGGATGATTGTAGAAGTGGACACAGACTCACAGTGTGATTCCAGAAAGGCAAGACTATTCCCTGGACTTTAGCAAGAGAGCCTCAGTAGTCTTGTAGGGATTAGGGGACTGCATGCATTGTGCACATTTGACTGTACCACTGCTTGTCTAAATGCCTGACAGATTCCCCAAGTGCATAAACAAAGACTGGGTTCTCATAATGCTAGTAGTTGACATTAGATTACGTTTATAAGCACTTATGTGTCTGAAGGGAGATTAAATAAGCTCATGCTTCTGTCAGGATGGTTGTAGTAGTGGACACAGACTCAGTGTGATTCCAGACAGGCAAGACTATTCCCTGGACTTTAGTAGGAGACACTCAGTAGTCTTGAAGGGGTTAAGGGACCGCATACATTGTGCACATTTGACTGTACCACTGCTTGTCTGAATGCCTGACTCATTCTCCGAGTGCATAAAAAGTGACTGAGTTCTCATACTACTAGTAGTTGACATCAGGATAAATTTTTAAGCAGTTAAGTGTCAACAGAGAGATTAAATAAGCACATGCTTCTGTCAGAATGGTTGTAGAAGTGGACACAGACTTACAGTGTGATTCCAGACAGGCACGACTATTCCCTGGACTTTAGCCGGAGAGTGCATTTCGCAAACTCCTCATCTGTGCTACAAATGTGTTTGAGTCTTAATAGTTCCCCATACGGGATGCTTCTAATAAGGTGGCTTGGATGGGAACTATGTGCATGTAAGGTGGCATTTCCAGCTGTAGGCTTCCTATAGAGTGTGGATTCCAATTTGCTTCCTGATACATAGATTGTAGTATCTAGGAATGCCACCTGTATTGGTCTAATGTGTGATGTAAATCTGAGGTTGCTATCGTTGTTATTAAGCTCATTGATGAAAGATATAGCACTTTATGTATCACCCCTCCATATCAGAAAAACATCATCAATGTACCTTAGCCAGTACAACACATTATTGTCATATATCCTGCCCATAGTGCCCCTGAGAACCTGCTCTTCCCATCAGCCAACGTGCAAGCACGCATAGCTGGGAGAGAAGCAGGCTCCCATAGCTACACCCCGTTTTTGGCAAAATAACTTGTTGTCAAACATGAAATAATTGTTGAATAGACACCACTTAATCATTTCGAGCAGCATCAAATTATGATTGTGAAAAATCAGAGGTCTTTTATCTAAATAGTGCTTAACAGCGGTCAAGCCCATTTGGTGATTAATGCTAGTATAGAGCGACTCAATGTCCATGGTTATAAGCAAAATGTTATCCTCCCATGTGATATCTTTGATCTTATCAAGAAAGTCACTGGTATCTCTCACAAAGGAAGGTAGTGCCTGGACATGAGATTGCAGGAAGTAATCAACATATTGAGTAATTTGTTCGCTCATACCACCAATTGCAGAGATGATAGGCCTGCCAGGGATTGGTCTGATTTCTTTGTGAATCTTAGGAATAAGGTACAAAGTCGGAATCACAGGAAAGTCATTCATCATAAACTTGAACTCTTGAATAGAGATTAAACCTTGTCTTTTCCAGCCCATCAGGTCTTTTTTCAGGCTTTTCTTGACTTTGTTGTAGTCCGCCATAGTGCTAATGGCATAACAGGCCGGGTCAGATAGTTGTTTATATGCCTCTTCTGTATATTCTTTACGTGGCCAAATGACAACATTTCCCCCTTTATCTGATTTATTAATGACTATTTCCTTGTTATTGCGTAACTTGTAAATAAGGTTTTCATGTTCAGTATCCCGATGTTTACATTTTTCCTTGCTATGGTTCACCTTATGATATAGTTTCTTCATTTCATCGATAATTCTTTCATGAAATATATCGATAGCGTCTTTAGGCATCATGGGGTAAAATGTAGATTTGGCTTTAAAAGGGCTAATGCCTACACTAGTTGGAACCAAATTAAATCTAGTCAATCTTTCTTGAGTGGATGTTTGACTAAGCCCACTCGCTTACTCTTGATGATTTTCTTTATTCAGCTCATGTATGGTTAGTAGAGTCGTGGCATCCGAGGCTAAGATGTTGGCCATATTGGCTGTTACATGATTACATTCATTATCCAAGTTTTTGTTGCCATTTTTGATTCTGAAGAACTTTTTTAATTTGAGCTTTCTGATGTACTTGTAAATGTCCACTCGAGTTTTCCCATAATTAAAATTGCTTTCAGGGCAATAGGATAACCCGAGAGCCAACAGTTGAGTCGAGCTGTCTTCTATCGTTTGCGCCATTGCTGTTTCTTTGCTTTTCCTCTCCCTATGCCTGCGCCTTTCTCTGCGCCGCCGGTTTCTTCTTTGTCGGGCGCTTTGGCCGCATTCCGATTCCGTGGTTGTAATGTCTTCAGGCGGTCCGTTACTAAAAAAGTTAGCTGTTCTGAGGGGCTTAATATGTTGGCCATATCCAGGTTGCTCGCTCCTGGTATTCCATCATCAGAATCGTTTTCACTTTTCAGGGAGCCTGTTTCAGAGCTCTACCTGTCTGTGTTAACTCCACTTGCCATAGTTTCCTTTCCTTGTCTTGTTGCATTGTGGGTAACATTACCCAATCTGATTTTTTTTGCTTGATCGTATTTGCGAGAAAATGTAAAGACCTGCCCCAGCTCGTAATCCGCTTTATCACGTGCATATTTAAATGCCTTTCGGGATTTTATTTTGTCTTCATGTTTTTTCATTCTTTCATCAATGTCCTTTTTAAATTTAACAATAAACTCTGTTTGTTCCAATTTGTTCAATTGTTCATTTATGCTCTCTATTTCTTTTAAAAGCTCTTCACGATCACTTTGGGCATACTTAACTAGAATTCTTACAAAATTCATTGAAGCGGCCAAATTGTTCGTTGCCCATCCCTTAAGCATTTCCGGATTGGGGTTTTCGAAGGAAGGTGCCAATAAAATATGTAATCCTCGGGGCACACGTCCTACCTCCTCATATTCCTGCAGTGATTTATGTTCCCACCATTTTGTTATTTCGTTTCTGGTGCATTTCTCTAGTCTTAAGTAGTGACTTGGCGTTGGTTTGATTTTCATTCCCTTGTGGGATTGGATATCGCAACACAGCACTTGGTGTATTGTTAAACAGCTCATCAGCTGCTGCCTCACGGTCCCGCAAAGCGTCTCTTGACATTGCAGTAAACTACGAGAGCCCCACGAAAAATGTGAAATCGTCGGGAGAAAGTCTCATTGCCAAGCACCTCCTTACCTGTGATTTATGCTCTCAATAAACTTGCCGCTGGTCCGAAAAAATGCCCCAGACGCGTCCTCCGACGCGTTCGTTCATCTCTCCTAGCCGGTAAACCAAACTTAAAGCTACACAGAGGGCTGCCGGCGATAGTATCCTCCAGGATTGCTACTCGCTCGTGTGGCTGAAAACGGCTGCCTGCTTCAGAGGAGGGGGTTCGGTGACAGGACGCAGTCCCACTTCCCTTCCATGAATACATTGCAAACATTCATTCCAAAACCTCCAGGTATGGCGAGAAGGAACGAAGCGAACTCCTCTTTGTTGCAAAGAAAATATTTTTATTTCATCCCTCAACTGTCTGCCATTACGCGTTTCGGTCGGAACGCCAGCCTTGATCACATGTAGTAGGTTTTGCAGAAAGACACATTTTTAAAATGCTAACCCCATGTCACATGATTAATGAATATGGAAAACAGACTTAAAATCGTAGTAGTCCAAAAAGATTAGAAAACATACCGGTGAACAGGGCACAATGGTAAACAAGTATACTTCAGTCTAAAATGAATAATTAATTTAAACCTACTAAAAATAACATTGGCAAGACATATAAATATATACTGGATAAATAAATATACATTTAAAATTGATATAAAAATATATCAATAAATAAATAAATATCTGTATAAATACTGTGATAAATACTGGACCATTTATAAAAGCATGAATGCAATATGTCCACTTCAGTATAATAGGTGTCCTGTACTGATACTACCATTTTGTATATAATGTAACACATCTGATCACCATAAAGGACAGTTTAAAAGTCTGTAAAAAATATTCCATAAAAACATCACTTGACCCCCTCCTAAATGTGCAAAACATCACAAATGTGTGATACAATTAGATTATTCATATCGGTGCAATAATATAGATTTATATATATATGTATATACATATATATATATATATATATATATATATGTATATATTACCTACTGGCGGTCGCCAGTAGGTATATATAGTTAGGATTTTTTCTCTATGGGATTTTTGAAAATTCTATGTCTAATAACTTTGGCGTTTGTGGACGGAATTGGCTGAAATTTTCAGGAAAATGAAACATTTTGTTTCTGAGCAGCCACTGAAAATTTGGGGGGGGTTCGTCAAGGGGGGCCGAGAAAAAAGGGGGGTCCCAAAACGCGTTTTTCCCATGTTAATTTCCATAGGGCGGTTGGCCTCACTTTTAGCCCGAATGGCTGAATGGATTTGCACAAAACTTGGCAAAATTGTAGGGACAAGAGGAGGCCAAAACAAAGGGGGAAATGACCATAAGGGGGCATAGTAGATCCTTCCTGACCCCCTAGGTTTGATGTGGAGGCTTTAAAAGGGCCCCGCGGGGCAAAAAAATAATAATTTTTTGGGGGGGTTTTTTGCGTGGGTAGCGCCCGGTACGCGCACCGGGAAGCGGTCCGGGGAGCGTACTATAAGGAAAAAAGAATGACAGACTATGATATTTTGAAATATTGCATGTTTATTGATTGTTCTTTTTGTTGTTTTTTTTATTTTTATTTAAGTAGCAGTATTAATGATTATTAAATATAAATGTATTTTTGAAATTGTGCACAGTATACTATAAGTCTGACTTTACTTTATAATCAATTTGGTACTAGTTTATGAATTACATATAAAAATGATTAAAGACTCAAACAATTTTTAAATATTAAATATAATTTTATTTTTCTGATTCTTTTTCACAATTTAATAGAACGTCTAACATTTGACTGTCCGATATGTCCTCTTGTTGAGTGAACATAACTTCCCACATTTGACCGTCATCATAATGAAGTAAATGATCCACAGATTCTACACATTGTAGAAGTTCATGGTCTCGTGATTCATCCATGAATTCCAAGTCAATGGGTTCAATTATTTCCTCATTATTCATGTCTAGGACAATTTCAAAGGAAACGTTCTGTTCTCCTTGCATTTTTGTGCTGAAATTTGAATAAAAAATAAATATATCAGTAGAGATAGGGCACTGTTGGGTTTAAGTTCAGACAGGTAGTTTTGAGGCATGAAGTAGTACTATTAAAAAGTGCCTGTGAGAAAGCCTATGTAAATTCATAATAATACCACAGAAACCTAAATCAATCCATAATTATAATAAACAAGCCTTTCTCAATGTCTAACTCTTACAGAGGGATAGTATATAACTATCTGAAAATGTTTTCAAATTTATAAAATAATATCTTACCTTTTAAAAACAAATTTAAGTTGTGAGTGAAAATTATCTTGCAATGTAGTTCAGGAAGTAGTAGTCAAAATGGCTGTGTTTCTCTCTCTTTTTTTATATATATTCAGGTACATAACCAATCAAATGTCAGGTAAAAAAAGTAGAAAATGAAAGTAACATTTTAATTGGTTGTCAATTCCAACACTTCAGATGTGTTTTGCGAAGTAATTTACCTCAGGGTATTTAGAGAGGTCTACAGGCTAAATGGCTAAATGGAATTCCAACCAAATGTGTGAAAATGGTAGGGATTGATATGTAGTATGAGCTAATCTATATTTGGTGAAAGTGTCTCCAGGGTTTCTTCTGTAAATTACTTTCCCACCTTTTTTAATGGAGCGCTTCCCGGTGAGCGCCCCGGTACGCGAACCGGCAGCATTACGGGAGTCCACCATTTTGTGTTTCGGTCGAATAAAGATACAAGATGGAGGGCAAATAATGTTCAGAATGGGTAGAAGGGGGCACGGTAGACGTATTTTGACCCCCTAGGTTTTCTGAGGGTGGCTGAGGAGGCCCATATGTGTGAAAAAAAATCATTTTTTTAAAACATTTCGCGCGGTAGCGCTCCGGGGTGCGTACTTTGTTGAAAATTAGTGAAAAAAGTTAGAGTAAAATAATAATTGTGAGTGATCAGATGTAGGGTAGCTCTGAGAAGAGCTTTTGGGTTTATGGTACATTTAGGTACTTATAAGTAGGTACCAATGCACATTTTTAAATTCAGAATGAAAACTCTGTTCCCTTCATCTGAGAAGTGAACTCCATCTCCTCTGTAGATATCTTGCATGTAGTAACGTAAGTTATTGTTGTAGATGGAGCCCATTCCATGGTCTCTCATGTAAGCTGAAACAGATTTGTTTACATGCTTCCTCGATTTCTCAATTTGTGGACAAAATTGGTTCGACCACCTCCATTTCTGTCTTTGGGATATATTTGAATATACCAAGGCAGTTTGAGGAAAAAGTGCCATCAATTGCTCAAAGGTGTCCTTTAAAAGCATTTCCAGACCTACCCCAGTCAAAGTGCCCAAGTCATTTCCTCCACAGTGCACAATTAACAGGTCAGGTTTAGGCAAATGCATAAAGGTTTTCACCAATGGTATCAATTGGTGACATTTTAATCCTCTGTGGCCAAACCACTTCATTTCCACATCTTGTAAATTGAGGTTAGGTAAATTTCTGTTATCAGCATACCTCTGAGCCCAGTAGATGTAACTATGTCCAACAATCCAGACAGAAAACATGGTGAGAGGAGGTTCTGCTGCAGTCAGATGAAGTGTGGCAATGAAATGGGAGTTGAAAAAATAAGAGTTTAAAATGAAAAAAACTGTGGAGTTTCTGTGTTAATGAAGCAGTAGCAGTGATTGGTGGATTTTGATTGTTGAAAACAGAAAGTTAGGGTGCATGGATGAGTTCTTTGAAAGATGTAATTTGAATGGTCAAAAAAAAATCATTTTATGAAAGATTGCACTGGATACGCAGGTGTACTGAGAGTTCAGAGTTCAATTGAAACATTGTTGTGTGAACTTGCAAACATGAGAGGTCTTTCAGGAGGTGGTTGCTATGCAAAAAAGGCAGAAAGGGCAGAGGGGGGAAGGGTGTTGATTTGAAAAAAGTGAGGGAAGAGTTTTGATTGGGTGACATGAGAGATATGTGTGATGAATTACAGGTTTTCTGTGCTTTTTATGGCTGCAGACTCTGGAGTGCATACCTTTTGCTCTGCTAAAGACAATTTGGTGTGTTTCTGAGACTGTTTTGAAACTCATAAAGTATTTGCTAAGGTGAGAAAAGATTCATTTAATTTAGATAGAGAATAGTATGGTTTAGGGAGAACATTATGAAGAAAGTTGTGTATTTAAAATTTTGATTTGTGTCAAGTGTTTTACAAATAGATTTTGTTTCTTTGTGTTACATAGCCATGTTAAAAGTGACGCTAAAATAGTGCAAGGGTCTTACAAAAATGCTTTCATGTGTCTTAGGGTATTTTAACTCACTTCCCCATGAATGTATGAATATAATTGCTTTACGAGTTGTGTTTAAAAACGTTTTTTGAAATCAATTAGGTTTCTTGATATGTACTGCTAGAGCTTCATAGGTTGCTTGGGGCATATTTATAAGGCCTTTGTGTCTCTCTGATGTTATTTTTCCCATTTTAATTTAAGACCTTTCCCTGTGGTGCAAGGTCCTTGTAAATACGCCCCCATCTGTGCTTGGCAAATTTAGATCTTGATTATTTGACTTACATAGCCATGTTAAAAGTGATCTAAAAATGGAGCACGGGCTTAAAAAAAACGATTTCATGTGTCTTAGGGCATTTTAAGTCACTTCCCCTTGAATGTAGGTATATAATTTATTTAGATGATGTGTTTAAAAACGATTTTTGAAATCAATTAGGTTTCTTGATATGTACTGCTAGAGCTTCATAGGTTGCTTGGGGCATATTTATAAGGCCTTTGTGTCTCTCTGATGTTATTTTTCCCATTCTAATTTAAGACCTTTCCCTGTGGTGCAAGGTCCTTGTAAATACGCCCCCATCTGTGCTTGGCAAATTTAGATCTTGATTATTTGACTTACATAGCCATGTTAAAAGTGATCTAAAAATGGAGCAAGGGCTTAAAAAAAACGCTTTCATGTGTCTTAGGGTATTTTAAGTAACTTCCCCATGAATGTATGAATATAATTGCTTTACAAGTTGTGTTTAAAAACGTTTTTTGAAATCAATTAGGTTTCTTGATATGTAATGCTAGAGGTTCATAGGTTGCTTGGGGCATATTTATAAGGCCTTTGAGTCTCTCTGATGTTATTTTTCCCATTTTAATTTAAGACCTTTCCCTGTGGTGCAAGGTCCTTGTAAATACGCCCCCATCTGTGCTTGGCAAATTTAGATCTTGATTATTTGACTTACATAGCCATGTTAAAAGTGATCTAAAAATGGAGCAAGGGCTTAAAAAAAAACGCTTTCATGTGTCTTAGGGCATTTTAAGTCACTTCCCGATGAATGTAGGTATATAATTTATTTAGATGATGTGTTTAAAAACGATTTTTGAAATCAATTAGGTTTCTTGATATGTAATGCTAGAGCTTCATAGGTTGCTTGGGGCATATTTATAAGGCCTTTGAGTCTCTCTGATGTTATTTTTCCCATTTTAATTTAAGACCTTTCCCTGTGGTGCAAGGTCCTTGTAAATACGCCCCCATGTGTGCTTGGCAAATTTAGATTTTGATTATTTGACTTACATAGCCATGTTCCATACAGTTCTAACCTTCTGCGTAGTCTTTGATATGCTAGACTCCATCTGCACTATGAGATACCTAAGCAAAGGAAACACAGGTGATGTGATTGTGAAATGAGGAAAAGAAACTACACATTTTTCAATTACATCACATGTGTTTCCTAAGTTGTGCAGATGAGGTTTAGGTCTGTCCACGGACACAGAAAAGGTCTGGCCTTTGTTCAAGAGTGAAGTGGACATGACTTACTTCATTGGTAGGCCTTCACATGTATTATCTCCTCTGTACTCTTCAAAAAGCGTAAATTTCATCTGCAACCCTGAGTAGGCCTCACCTCAAACAAACCTCTGGATAGGCCACACTTTATCGTCATCCTGAATCAATCATTTAAAATGTTAGGGACAGATTTATGATAGGTGTAAGCTTATTTTGCGTCACTGTGCGTGACTTTTGTGACGCAGCGGCGGTGCAAAAGATTTGCTATGTGGCGACATATTTACAACTTGATGCATCTAGGCAGATGTGTCATGCTGTAAAGTCCCGTGCCACATGAAACCGATGCAGCAGTGATGCAAAACATGCACCATGTTGCAAGACAGGCCTCATTTCATCTCCAACAAGATAAGAAGCTGAATCTTCTGTAAATGTGAAAATTGTTGTATACACTGCTCAACTTATGTGTACTCTTTGATATGCTAGAGTCCATCTGCACTATGAGATACCTAAGCAAAGGAAACACAGGTGATGTGATTGTGAAATGAGGAAAAGAAACTCCACATTTTTCAATTACATCACCTGTGTTTCCTAAGTTTACGAATGACATTGTGCAGATGAGGTTTAGGCCTGTCCACGGACACAGAAGAGGTCTGGCCTTTGTTCAAGAGTGAAGTGGACATGACTTACTTCATTGGTAGGCTTTCACATGTATTATCTCCTCTGTACTCTTCAACAAGCGTAAATTTCATCTGCAACCCTGAGTAGGCCTCACCTTAAACAAACCTCTGGATAGGCCACACCTTATCGTCATCCTGAATCAATCATTTAAAATGTTAGGGACAGATTTATGATAGGTGTATGCCTCTTTTGCGTCACTGTGCGTCACTTTTGTGACGCAGCGGCGGTGCAAAAGATTTGCTATGTGGTGACATATTTACAACTTGATGCATCTAGGCAGATGTGTCATGCTGTAAAGTCCCGTGCCACATGAAACCGATGCAGCAGTGATGCAAAAGATGCACCATGTTGCAAGACAGGCCTCATTTCATCTCCAACAAGATAAGAAGCTGAATCTTCTGTAAATGTCAAAATTGTTGTATACACTGCTCAACTTATGTGTACTCTTTGATATGCTAGAGTCCATCTGCACTATGAGATACCTAAGCAAAGGAAACACAGGTGATGTGATTGTGAAATGAGGAAAATAAACTCCACATTTTTCAATTACATCACCTGTGTTTCCTAAGTTTACGAATGACATTGTGCAGATGAAGTTTAGGTCTGTCCACGGACACAGAAAAGGTCTGGCCTTTGTTCAAGAGTGAAGTGGATATGACTTACTTCATTGGTAGGCCTTCACATGTATTATCTCCTCTGTACTCTTCAACAAGCGTACATTTTATCTGCAACCCTGAGTAGGCCTCACCTCAAACAAACCTCTGGATAGGTCACACTTTATCGTAATCTTGAATCAATCATTTAAAATGTTAGGGACAGATTTATGATAGGTGTATGTCTCTTTTGCGTCACTGTGCGTCACTTTTGTGACGCAGCGGCGGTGCAAAAGATTTGCTATGTGGCGACATATTTACAACTTGATGCATCTAGGCAGATGTGTCATGCTGTAAAGTCCTGTGCCACATGAAACCTGCGTCAGTTTTCATATAGGTGTTTTGTTGCAAGGTATGCATTAATTTGCATGAAAGCCCTGTAAAACTAACACAGTGAAATTTAGAAGATTTCACTGAGTCAGCTTTATAGCATTGCTGAATCAAATCCTTACGCCTGTTTGAAACAGGCATAAGAAGTGATGCACCATGCAATGTGAGGCTTCCTCCTGTGCATTGCAGTAGACATGTCGCGCTTATGACGTGATTCCTGCAATGTGCTGCTTTTGCGGCACAGATGCGTGACGCATCTGTGCTGTTTTTGCTCAATGGTGCTCCACATTGTAAATGCGGCACACTATGGGTGGCAGAGCAGCGGTGCACATTAACTGGTGCATCTGTGGGGATGCGCCACTTAGCATAAATCTGCCCCTGTACATTTAAGTATGAGCAGGGGACACAGAGTCGGTGAGGCTTATCCAAGGTTAAGAAGAGATGAGTCCTGTTCACTGAAAACTTGGACATAGGCCTCACCTCCTCAGCATCGCTGGACATGGCTAAATAATAGCTGCAAAATGTTACTCTTGTTAAACAATTTTACTATTATAATCTCTGAGATTTGTCTCTTACTCTGCAACATCTCATTGTTGTTCTCTTTCTTTAAAGATAACGACAACATCAACCATGAGTGACAATCAGCAATCAGTTGATCTCGACCTTATCATTGAACTTGTAATTGAAACGTCAGTGGAAGTAGATCCCTTGGATGATTTAAATCCTGAGGATGATGAAGAACATGATGAGGATGCCGATTTGTCAGAATTGTATGACATAGGGTGGGAAGCTGACCTGCTTGAGCCTATGGAACTATAAACATTTATTTTTAAAATGTACAATAAATGAAAAGTAAAAATGTAAACCGTTTCATTTAAAATTAAACACACCTTCAAAAACAGGTTATGTGTAGTGTGTTCAATAAAATATTAAAATATGCTCATAAAATTAGATCAGATTCACATATAAAACAGGACAGGTAAAATGAAGAAGAATTCCATTTCTTTTCTGCTATTTGTGTATTCTAAATTTGCCAAAGCACTAAAAAATATTCTATGTAAAAATGTCAAGTAGTGTGTTAAGTTTTTGATGACTGTTATTGATTTACTGTTTGGTAATAGTGGTTAATAACATTTTTTATTATATTTTACCACAGATTCAACTGCAGATCATTTCAAATTTTGAGAATGCCGTCTAAGGATAGAATCAGAAAGGCTACAAAACGTCAAAGACAGCAGGTTCATCAATTAATGCAGCAGTCCTCTACAATAAAAAATCGTCAAGTCACCAAGAAAGCACCGGGTAAGACCACGAAATCATTCATAAGAAACATTTGTAAAAAAAAAAGTACTACTACAGAAAATGTTTTAGTCCAGAAAAAGAGAAGCAATTTAAACGGAAAGGAAAGGCCAATCCAAAATGTTACTGCTAGAGCAAGAAATAACTCTGTGCATGATAGTAGAAGGAAACAACAGTTTAGGGACATTCGTAAACGAATGTTCCGCAACAGGATAATTGGCAATTTGTTAAAAAATATTAAGAAAGGTCAACAGAAAGTGGTTTTTTATAAGAGAAAAAAATAAGTTGAGAAAGTTATTGATCAGGCATTTGAAATTAAACGAAAGTTATTTATTTTGATAATCAATAGAATTAGTAAGCTAAACAAGGCAATTTATGATTTCAAAAGAAATAGTAGATGGAAGAGAATAGTTAATCGTAGTAATTTTTGTGAAGTTTTTTCCGGAGAATGGATGCATAGTTCAAGTTGTGAGGCATTTTTTAATGAGGAGAGTTATTTCCAGGATAATGATTTGGTGCATGCAGTTGACACCAATGGTCGAGCTTATGAGGTGAAAGATGGTTGTCCAGTTGAAAAAGAAAAACTTGTGACAACAGAGACAGAAGAGGTGTTAGGTAATGAGGTTTTAGGAAGACGTCCTAAGGGTCCTGTGTACACCTGGAGGTGTAGTAGTATTTGCAGTGTGCGACAGGATTCCATCAATTTGCTTTGTGATTTTGTACGGACATTTAATAAGAAAAGTTTGAAGCAGAAAATGAAGTTGTTGCAAGAATTAGATCCTTGCAGAGTGAGAGAAGTGACAGGTTTGCATGGTCATTCACTGGCTTGTCTTTCCAGGAGAGTATGCCAGAGTGTTTTTCATCATTTCAGGATGCTAGCAGTGCATCATAATAAAGTGAGGAAATTAGTTAGAATATTGTATTATGCTAAGAGTCCAGCAGTTATGCTTAAACAATTATGCGCTGCTCTTTTGCATGGTTCTGAAATAGATGTGAAGAATATGTGTGAAGAAATTGAGTTTTGTTACTTTGGAAGTAAAGAGGAGAATGTTGAAATTGACCCACAAGAAGAGGGTAATGTGGAAGATAGTGTACAGGTTTCCAGTACAGATAATTTTCAGAAGGAAATTGCCACGTTTCAGGTGAAATCAAGTGAGAGGCCTAATTTCACTTGTGTGTGTTGTCGACGCACTTATTATAAGAATCAGACTAAGTTAGTGGATTTATATGCAAAAAGTGAAAGGGAAAATAATAGTGAATGGAAGGATTTTGCAACATACTTGATGGTAGAAAATTGTTTTGATTTGGGATTGGATCAACGTGTGTGTACTTATTGTTGTAATAAATTAAATCAAAACCAGATGCCTGCTAGAGCGGTTCATAATAATCTGGAATTGGTTGAGATTCCTTCTGAATTGAAGGATTTAAATACTTATGAATCTATTTTGATTCAAAGTATCCATCCCTTTCAGGCTATTGTAAGAATGGAGCCAAAGACAGGGAAATTGCCTCCATCAGATTTACAGAGAGGATTAAAGGGAAGAGTTGTTTATTTGCCTCTAGATTTGAAGAAAAACATTAACACAATTGGAGTAGAAAAAGTGGAAGAGGAACCTCTGGTTATCTTAGTTAATGGGGTTCCGACAAAGAATAAGAAAATATGGCAAGATTTAGTGGATGTTAGGAAAGTCAAAAAGGCAACATTGTATTTGAAAAAAAATAATAAGTACTATAAGAATGTATATGTTGCAGAAGAGGAAGTAAGTGAGGAAGAGGATAGCGATTTGTGTGCTGGTCAAATTGAGAAAGTAGAACCCTCTAAAAGTGAAGAAATATATGAACATTATAGTGTTCATCCTTTGCATTCCAAGGAAGTCATGGGGAATGCTATTGAGTTGTTTCAAATGAAACAAGCCAAAGGGAGTCCCATTAGTGTTTGGGAGGAAAGTTTGGAAGCTCGGTGTTTCCCACAGCTATTTCCAACAGGTCAGGGAGGAAGATATGATGAGCGACCTCATCAAATTCCTGCTTCTGAATACCGGACTTTACGATTGTATGCAGAAGATGCTAGGTTTCGACAATGCATTCCCTATTTGTTTCATCTCCTGTTTGAAAGCGATCTGTCTGGACTGTCATATGCAGTGAACCACATCTTGAAAAGTAGTATACACATGCAAAACATCTCTGCAAGTGACTTTATGGAAAAAGTCAATGTGCAAGACAGTATTTTGGATTCTCACCTGATTAATCTCATGGCGTGTCAGCGTGGTACTAATGAGTACTGGTACCGTCGTCATGGTGATTTAAAATGTATGCTGAGGAACTTAGGAACTCCCACATGGTTCCTCACTCTGAGCTGTGCCGAGTATGGCTGGGAAGACTTACTTGAATTTCTACGAGAGGCAAATGGAAACATTGAAAATATCGAATTCAAGACACCCGGAGAACTGTGCTCTTTGGATCCAGTGAATGTATGCAGGTACTTCAATCATAGATTTGAAGCTATGATGTCTTTCATCATGAACAAGAGAAATCCACCTCTTGGAGAGGTGTTGGATTTCTTCTGGAGAAAGGAGTACCAAGCAAGAGGTGCTCCTCATATACATATGCTGCTGTGGATCAAGGATGCACCTAAATTTGGAACAGATCCAGAAGACTTAGTGATGAGTTTCATAGAACAGTATTCTACATGTGCTGTTCCAAACGCAAAGGAGGACAAAAGCCTAAGAGAACAAGTTCTACGCTTCCAAAGCCATCGTTGCGGAAAGTACTGTCGTCGTAAATTCAGAAACAAGGACAAGTTCTACACCAAATGTCGTTTCGCCTTTCCACGACCGGTGATTTCTAAAGGAAGAGTAAACAGTTTGATGTCTTCGCTGCGACATAATGTGATGAAGAAATCACCTAAAAACACATACAATTTGAAAAGGAACGAAGAGTCCAAGTACGTCAACGACTACAACCCAGTGATTTTGTCCATGTGGAATGCTAACATGGATATACAGTTTGTGGCTGATAACTGTATGGCTGTGGCTCGGTATGTGACATCTTACATCACCAAAAAAGAAAAGACAGAATTGAAGGATATGTGGGAGGACATTTCCCATGAAAAGAGCCTCAGTAAGAAGTTGTACAGCTTCAGTCTGAAGATATTGTCACATCGAGAAATCGGAGCTTACGAATGTTCTGACCGGTTGTCTTCAGCAAGTCTCTATGCCAAATCCAGGAGTATCGTTTGGGCGAGTCTTGGTCTTGCTGCAACGCGTAATCGAGTTCTGAAACCTGTGCGGGAAATTGAGTATTTGGTGGAAAAGGAGCCAAACAGTACCGATATTTTGAAGACCAACATGTTGGATACATATTATCCAAATCGAAGCAGTCACCTCGAGAATGTTTGCCTGTATGAGGTTCTACAAAATTACATATTCAAGAGGAACATCAAAGAAGATATTGATAAAGGAGTGTATGCTGTAATTGGAAGTGAGGGATGTCTCGTCAAGCAAAGAAAATGCCACTTGGTAAACCATCGAAAATTGAGTGGCGAATCTCCTGAAAAAAAGGAGTTTTTCTATTTAGCACTTTTGCAACTTTTTAAGCCTTGGCGTGCAGAAGAGGAACTGCTTGGAGATTTCCTCTGTTACGAAGACTCTTTCACTGCCGCCAAGGAGACCATAGAATGTCCTGCTTTTCCCAAATATCTTGAAATGTTGAATGCGGAAATCGAGCAGGAAGCAACGATTGCAGCCGAGATTGCCAGAGACAGTTCTCAGTACAGTCAGAGTTCTGTTTCATTGAGTCAGGATCCACTAGGAGGACCTGTTATCGAAAATGAAGCTGCCACTGCCATGAATGAAGTGGAAAGAGCCATGGCACATGCTCAGGAGGATGTGGTTAACTTAGAAGACTTGGAAAGACAACTCAACGTTGAGCAGAGGAAAATATATGACGAAGTTACCAAGCAAATTGATCATGGATTAAGTCATGAGAAGAAAGAGTGCTCATGTACGTCGTTGAAGCCTGTCCGACTGTACGTGAGTGGAGAAGCGGGAACTGGAAAAAGTTTCCTCATTAAAGCAATTTCATGTTATTTGCAGGAAAGGACTGAGTCATCGCTGTCTTGTGTTGTCACCGCTCCAACTGGACTGGCAGCACATAACATTAAAGGTATTACTTTGCATCGTCTATTGATGCTGCCAGTGGAGCATGATAACAAATTACAATACCACAAGTTATCTGGAGATGCTTGTTGTGAAGTTTCAAGAGTCTTGAGGAAAATGAAACTTCTTATCATTGACGAAGTAAGCATGGTTTCTAATGTCATGCTTGCCTTTGTGCATTTGAGAATGCAGGAAGTTCTTAAAACAGAGTATGATGTGTTATTTGGTGGCAAACACATCATTGTTTTCGGAGATCTTCTGCAGCTGACACCAGTGAAAGGACAACCTGTGTTCAAAATGCTCACGCATGAAGATACCAGGAAGTGCCTAGGGAGCATTGGCAACGTCAATATATGGTTAAACTTCAATTATGCTGAACTGCATGAAAATATGCGTCAGGCGAAGGATGAAGTTTACAAGAATATTCTACAAGATGTTAGAATTGGAAAAGTGACCGAGCATGGGAAAGAAGCTTTACATGCACGATTACTGTCAAATTTATATCCAGAACAAGACGTTGTGCCTGAGAATATTTTTTAGAAAATTACTGAGAAGAAATCTGGAATATGTTTGATGCCAACTCTTGCAGAATGTGCCATCTTCAACAACAAAATGTTGCATTTAGAAAACCAAGAGATTGTGAAACTGGAAGCTATTGACTGAGTAGAGCATATGGGGTCAACAATTATTTTGTCTGAGAATTTGAAAACAAAATTGGATTCATTAGAGAAGACTATATCTAAAACAGCGGGTTTTGAAAAGACTCTGAATGTGTGCTTAAATTGCCGTATAATTTTAAGAAGGAATTTACATGTTGAAAGAGGTCTGGTAAATGGATCAATGGGTAATGTTGTTGATTTTGTGAAATACAGAAATAGAGATGGAATTGAATTTTTAAAAATTAAATTTGATGGCATTGAGGAAGTACAGCTAATTGGTCGTTGTTCTGCTAGATTTTTGCTTGTAAAAGACTTTATGTTCGCCGTAAGCAGTTTCCTGTTTGCTTGGCATATGCGGTGACAATCCATAAATCGCAAGGTTTAAGTGTAGACAGTGCATTGGTGAATATTGGCAGTTCTGTGTTCAAGGAGGGTATGGCATATGTGGCATTGTCGCGAGTTAGAACTTTATCGGGATTGTACTTGATTGAGTGTGATGTCACAAACATTTGTGCGGATCTAGATTGTGTTAAGGAATACAATAGGTTAAGAAGAGAGTATGCGCCACATTTGCCTCAATATCCTTTGTTTGAGAAACGTGTGGTAGGCCGGAAACGAAGAAATGTGACCAATAGTAGGGAGGTTGTAGCAAAAAGACGAAAAGTCGATGAACCTGAAATTATAAGCAGAAAGAAAAAGGATTCTGTTGAAGATGTTGTTGGTTTTCAATTTGAAAACAGTTCTGGTGTCAACTGCTATGCTAATGTAGTGGTTAATGTTTTGTTTTCTCTAGAAAATGTAAAAGAAGAGATTGTGGTCAATTCTGATCAAAGATTTTGCAGTTTGTTAAATTCTGTGTTAGAGAAATGTAGCACTGATAGAACAAAAATAGAAAGTGTGTCTGAAATTCGAAATCTGTTAGACAGATGTTCAGGTTAAACACAATTCTCTCAAAATATTCAGCAAGATTGTCAGGAGTTTTTAATGTATATGCTTGATGTATTGCATGCTGAAGGTGTAGATTTAGATCACCTGTTTGGGCTTTCTTATCAATGGCAGCATGACTGCGAGAACTGTAGGGTATCAAGTACTACTAGTGTAGACTCAGAAAGATTTATATATTTAACTTTGCCAGAGAGTAAATCAGTGTCCTTTAATAAGCTAGTAAAAGCAGCTGATCACAACATGGAGTGTAGCCAATGTAAGTCTGCAATGTTGTCAACATTATTTATACGAACATATGGCCAGTATGTCATTTTAATGTTCCAACAATGTAGGCCTGATGGAACAAAATTGACAACTTTAATTAAAATTTTTGTGGCTTTACAGTTGTCAATATCAGGAAGGACTTTTGTAACTGCAGCAATTATATATCATGACGGTCCTTCAATAACATCAGGACATTACACAGCTTATTTAAAGTCTAGAAATGGCTGGTCATTCTGCAATGATTCTGTTTTAACTTAAAAAAAAAATTGCCTTTTGACCTTAAAAATTCTTACCTGGTGTTTTTAAAACCAAACTTTTAGGGAAGGAATCTCAGGATTTGCTCTGAGGAATTTCAAGAGGTTCTAATGGCTCCTACACGATTTGGCCTTGAGGATAAGTGTAGTACAGAGTCAAAAGTTATTTTTGAGTTTTAAATAGTTCCTGGAAAAAAAGAAGATTTTCTTACAGAAAGTGATGGGCAGAGATTAGTTGAAGGACAACAGAGTATTTCCCAAAGCAAACGGTGTTCTTACCATAACACTTGACGTCATGGAAAAATAACTGGACTTTGTATGAGTTCAGAAAAACTGTTTCTTTTTATAAGCTAATTCAAGCAGCCAATCAAAACATGGAGTAGAGGGAATGTAAGTCTGCAATGCTGTCTAGATTATTGGTCCAAACTTTTGATTATAATGTCATTTTGAAAATCCAACTATATAAACCTGATGAAAGTAAGTCTTCAACTTTAATTACAAATGTTGTGGCTACACAGTCGTTGATTTTAGGAAGAACATTTGTAACTGCAGCTATTATATGGCATGATGGTCATTTGACAGATCCGCTTATTACACAGCTTAAAATGTAAAAAAAATTGCTGTTTCGGAAATTATTCCCATTTGACTACGATGCAATGTTGCCTTTTTATTTAAAAATATTCTTACTTTCTGTTTTCAGAAAAGAGAATTTAGGGTAGGTAACTGGCATATAATGATTCTAGGGGTTGATATAATTTTATCTACTGTTTTATATTGCTTTGTGATTAAAAGTGATGTAGACAATTAAATAATTGTAGTAGTCATAGAGGTAGTGTAAGTCTGCTTCATAGTAAGCAGTATCAGTGTCATAGGAAATGTAGAACATGAGTGAGCAAGAAGGGTAAGATATTACTAGTCCAGGATTGTGAAAGTGATCTTGAACGTTTTCTTTCTGAAAGTTGCGGAAATACAAAATGACGGGATTTGCTTACAAGAATTCCAAGAGTTATAAATGGCTCTTACATGATTTGGCCTTGTGGAAACATGTGGTAGAGAGCGAGAAGTCATTTATTGTATGTAACATATTTTTCAAAACGATGGAGGTTTTCTTTCAGAAAGTGGCGGGCTGAAAATAAAAACAGCACAACCGAGTGTAAGCTGTTCGTAGGACATCCTTCGACGTCATGGAAAGTAAGTTACTTTTGAGGAGTTCTGATTTCTGATTGGTTATGTTATATGGGTTTTTTAAACACAATCATTTTGATTGTGGGTTTTTTTCCCCGCTGTTATATGATGAATACCTTCAAGTCACTGTTTTAGTGAAATTTGATAAATTCTGAGAACAGCAAAAATAAACCATTTAACATGTATAATTAATTCTGTACTTTTTGTACTTATGATCTACATTTAGAAATGTGTAGTAGACATGGAGAAGCTGAGGCTTCTGTAAGTGTCAAAGTTGTTGCATACAGTGCTCACATTCTACATAGTCTTTCATATGAATGACTACATTTCCACAATGAGATACCTAAGCTAAGGAAACACAGGTGATGTGATTGTGGAATGAGCAAAAAAAATTGCACGTTATTCAATTAAATTACCTGTGTTTCCTAACATTACACATCACATTGTGTAGATGAGGTTTAGGCCTGTTCCAGGAGACAGAGGAGGTCTGACATTTGTTCAAGAGTGCAGTGGGCATGACTCACTTCGTTAGTAGGCCTGCACATGTATTATCTCCTCTATACTCTTCAACAAGCCTAAATTTAATCTGCAACCCTGAGTAGGACTTACCTGAAACAAATCTGTGGATAGGTTACACCTTATCAGCATCTAGAAACAATCATTTAAAATGTTAAGGGCAGTTTTATGAAGGCTGTGTGCCTCTTTTACGCCGCTGTTCCGTCACTTTTGTGTAAAAGATGCACCATGTTGCAAGATAGGCCTCAGTTCTTTTCCAGCAAGATACCGTCAGTTTAAAATGTATATAATTAGGACTGTGTAGGGGGTATGGAGAAGCTGAGGCTTCAGTAAGTGTCAAAGTTGTTGCATGCAGTGCGTACTCTTTTATATGCTGGACTACATCTGCACAATGAGATACCTAACCAAAGGAAACACAAGTGATGTGATTGTGAAATGAGCAAAAGAAATTGCACATTTTTCAAATACATTACCTGTGTTTCGTAACATTACGAATCAAATTGTGCAGATGAAGTTTAGGCCTGTCCAGGGAAACAGAGGAAGTCTGAACTTTATTGGTTGGCCTGCACATGTATTATCTCCTCTGTACTCTTCAACAAGGCTAAATTTGATCTGCAATCCTGAGGAGGCCTCACCTGAAACAAACGTCTGGATAGGACACACCTTATTGCCATCCTGAAACAATCATTTAAAATGTTAGGAACAGTTTTATGATGATTGTGCACCTCTTTTGCGCTGCCATTGCGTCACTTTTGTGAGACAACAGCAGTGCAAAAGATGCACCATGTTCCAAGATAGGCCTCACTTCATCTGCATCAAGATACTGTTAGTTTAAAATGTATATCTTTAGGACTGTGTAGGGGGCCTGGAGAAGCAGAAGCTTCTGTAAGTGTCAAAGTTGTTGAAAAACTGTTTGTCCTTCAATCTTTTCCGTTGTCTTTTCTAATTTTTAAATACATGTTTTAATATTTTTCAAATGTTTGTTCTCTCTTTCACAGATTGAAAGTATAAAAATAACAAGTGACTAAGTTAACGACAATTATAAGGTAAATGTTTTGTACTCTTTTCATTACATTTCTATCACATTTAACTACTATTAGTTCCACTGCTTCATTTCTTTAACCCTCACTTTCCTGCCTTTGCTACTTCCCTCATTCCTTTCTCTATTACTTACTTACTCTACTCCTTCCACTCCTTTTCTCAGTCCCTCTCTTCTCATAGTTCCTCACTCTTGTTCACTCACTCCGTCTCTATTACTCTTAGTGTCTTTGACTGATCACTCTTTCACTACTTGTTCATTATGCTTTCTCTGTGTAGTTGAAGCACACTAAGAGGCATATTATGAACAGAGCCAATAAAATTATTGCTGTTTTTATCGGCAGAAAACTGCTGCAAAAGCGGTTTTAGCGGCAGTTTTCTGCCGCAAAAGCGGCTTTAGCGACACATTTCTGCCGATAAAAGCTGCAAAACTTTTATTGCCTATGTTGATAATATGGGCCTATGTTATTTACATTTCTTTGCTGTTTCAATTATTCTTTTTCTGTTACTTCTTCTTTTCTGCTTTCTGGTTTTTCTCTCTGTTATTCCACATGTTTTAATCTTATTTTGAACATTCACTCACATTCTCTAAGAAACTCTTCTGTGTTATTCTTCTACTCTCCTTTTTTTCTTTCATTTCCTTATCTATTTTGTTTTTCACAATTATATCCTCTTCCATCTTTTCTTCGGTAAATAAATCTATTAAACAGTATCTCTGGTTTAGTCCCTATAGCTGTCTTTCTTTTAACATTACTCTCTGTTTACTTCCCTTATACTTACTCTTCTTCTTTTTAAAAAAAAATTTTTGGGTTCGCTCCCGGTTCGCGTACCGGCGAGCGAACCGGGAAGCGAACCAAAAGAAATAGAGCTTGCCAGAGTGCTAAACATTCTAGCAATTTTTTTATAAAG
This sequence comes from Lissotriton helveticus, assembly GCF_964261635.1. Lineage (NCBI taxonomy): Eukaryota > Metazoa > Chordata > Amphibia > Caudata > Salamandridae > Lissotriton > Lissotriton helveticus. Next base: position 285,234,870 of record NC_136067.1, read on the forward strand.
GGGAGGTAGTTCTGAAAAGAACTTTTTTTTTAATGTTTTTGTTGTTTATTTTTTTTTTATTTTTCTGAACATTTTTTGTTTTTTTGTATTTTTTGAACAATTTTATGTTTTTTTTGGTTTTTTGGGGGGGAAACACCAAAAAACAGGCATTGGAAAGGGCTCAACAGGAGCAAATTTTTTTTTTATTTTTTGGGGCGTTTAGAGCACTTGTGGTTTTCAAATGCTCTGTTTATTAAGTTAATGCTCATATTGGCACATGAGAGTAAGGTACCGCAATATAAACAGACAATCTTCATGTGGATAAAGTTATCCTGAATGTTTGGCACTGTTTCCCGTGCCTCTGGCCCCGACAGAGATACCTGTGCCGATGTCCTGGCCACAGGAGTTGGTGGGTTGTCCTGGAGGTCACGCATCTGTGCCCGGCTGTAATTTAGTGGATGCCACCTCAGCATGTGACGGTGCATAGTATAGTTGCCGTAACTATACTTCTTATCTGTGCCTCTAGATAAGTCCTCTTTGCATATGAGGCACGTCACATACCGAGCATTAACTTTTTTCTGTCCTTCAGGAAAAGAAAAAAACTGCCAAATGAAACTATTTTTATGATGAGATACCCGGGGCTCCTCTTGTAAAAACTGTGTTCCCTGTATTTCCTCTTCCTCTTCTTGATCCTCTTCCTCCTCTGTGTTGGGAAGGAACTGTGGAGGTGGTCCTCTCTTCCTATGAGGAGGTGGTGGTGGTGGTGGTGGGGGTGCACCAGCTGCAGCTACTAGTGAAGCCATTTTCCACTGAGCAAAATAGGTCTTCCTTTCACAAAGTTGAAAGTCAGAGTGAGAAAAAAGGTGGGGGCTTTCATCATTTGGGAAAAAAATAGTTCTAAACCAATGAAAAGTGTTATTTTTAGGTCACCTGACCTAGCCTTACATCATTAGGAAACCAAAAGTGAAATGAACCAATGAAAAGTTGTATTAACAAGTCACATGACCTGTTACGCTTATGTTACGCGCTGCGGAACGCGCCCCGGATCGCTTCCGGGGAGCTGCGCTTCGCGCCTCGGTTCGCGCTTCGGAGCACTTCCGGGTGCGCTAACGCGGCGCGTCATAAGACGCATTACGCGGCAACGCGATACGTCGCGCTTTCGCGACGCGCCCCGGATCGCTTCCGGGGAGCTGCGCTTCGCGTCTCAGTTCGCGTACCGGAGCACTTCCGGGTGCGCTAACGCGGCGCGTCATAAGACGCATTACGCGACAACGTGATACGTCGCGCTTCCGCGACGCGTCACGATGTTGATTTCTAACGCGGCAGTTGCGCAAACGGAACGTTTACCGGTTCGCGGACCGGGTCGCGGCACCAAATTGAGCTAACGGGATGCTTCCCGGTTCGCGAACCGGGAGCGAACAAAACAAAATAATAATAAAAAAAATTATTAATAAACATATCAAATATATTTTTTGATTTAAAGAAGAATACATTTTACAGCTATAGATATTAGCTTTTAAAAAACCAATGAAATTCACTGAAAAAACCATAGGTTATAGACCATATATAGTTAGGAATTAGCATTTACAAAACCTTGAAAATTCACTGAAAAAACCATAGGTTATAGACCATATATAGTTAGGAATTAGCATTTAAAAAACCTTTTTTTACTCACACAAAACCATTGAAATTACATATATAGTTAGTTGTACTAACTATATATCGCGCACCCGCAATCCACTGCTGATCATGTCACATATTACATCATTCATGACATGGTCAGTGACATCACTGATGACATCACTGATGACATCTCAAATGACATCACTGATAACATCACTGATGACATCTCAAATGACATCACTGATGACATCACTGATGACAACATCCAGTGACTGTATGTTTCTGTAAAGTTAAAATATGTCTTACATATTGAAGAATGAGTGGATGTATACGTGTCTGAATGAAGGATTTAGTAGGTGCATGACTGACGGTATGAGTGAGTGAATAAATGTGTGTCACTGAGTGCATGGGTTAGTGACTAAACTGTCTTAATTTGTGCATCATTATGTCTGTTGTTCTGTAAACTGCTGCATGTGTTGATCAGTAGCTATATGAGTAAGTATATGGGTTATTGATTGGTTGCCCAAGTATTTGTATGGGAGACTGAGTGTGTGTGTGTGGGTGGTTGGGAGGTGTATGACTCTGTGCATAGATGTGTGAGCAGTTGATTCACTAGATGTATGGGTTCAAAAGTGCATGTAGAAACACCTGTATGGGCCGTTGACTGAGTGCATTGGTGAGTGAATGGATATCTCAGTGCTACATGTCAAAGTAAGTACATATGTAAAACACAGTACATGTGACAGTTGACATATATAAATAACTGTGCATAAGAGCCAGTGAATGTGTGAGTGGCTGTATTGATCATTGTGAACTTGTATCAGGCATTGTAAAAGAGAGTAAATATGTGTTAGTATATGTTTGAATAAGTAAGGTGTGTATAACTGTATAGTTGAGGAAATGGAGGTGTGATTGATTCTTTGCATGACTGACTAGGTGTGTGAGTAACTCCATGGATGAGTGACAGTCTGTGAGTGTCTGTTTACACTGAGTGTATCTAAGGTTATATTAGAGTCTGAAGAGGTTCATCGTATTATCACATGAATGATGTCATCAGTGATGTGATCAGTAATGTCAAATGAGATGTCATCAGTGATGTGATCAGTAATGTCAAATGAGATGTCATCAGTGATGTCATTTGAGATGTTATCAGTGATGTCATTTGAGATGTCATCAGTGATGTCATCAGTGATGTCATTTGAGATGTCATCAGTGATATCATCAGTGATGTCATTTGAGATGTCATCAGTGATGTCATCAGTGATGTCACTGACCATGTCATGAATGATGTAATATGTGACATGATCAGCAGTGGATTGCGGGTGCGCGATATATAGTTAGTACAACTAACTATATATGGAATTTCAATGGTTTTGTGTGAGTAAAAACAGGTTTTTTAAATGCTAATTCCTAACTATATATGGTCTATAACCTATGGTTTTTTCAGTGAATATATATATATATATATTTCATGCTGTATGATTTAAGAAAACACTCGCCAGATACCATTCTGAAGTGAGAGAACTATTAAGAATTTCAAATACGTGAACTTTAGCACTGGAAACGTATGATAAAATATGTGATTAAAACAGTTTATACTTACATTTTACACTAATTTAGCATGCACGCAAAGGCACGCACGCACGCAAAGAGTCTGATGCACGCAAAGGCTCAGGTCTGCCTTCGATAAGAGTCTGATCCGGCACTTGTCCTGGACCTGAAGGGGCGCACCAAGCGAGCCCTCTATAGTGACAGAGGACTAGTGTCCCTATCACAGGTTCATGCATGTAGCACAGTGGTGGCAGCATACAGTGTGTTGTAGTGATCATAGCGTAATCAGACATTTTAATCTGCATCACAAGAGTGCAAGCCTACTGGCCCACTCATTTAAATTTCCACTGCTAGCAATGAATCTAGATCCTAGCGCTGTGATCCTGAGCATGTGTGCATGTGGTGAGTGATGAGCGAAACACATACTGTATGATGTTATAAGTGAAGCAGGGTGTCAAAGGCCTGGGAGTTTTTAGGAGGCTTGTGCCTGTGCACAAGATGGAGTTAAGGTTACTTTCCCAACAGTGGAAGTGAATTGTTGATAGTCCTGAGAATGAAGGCAGGGATCCTAAATAATGAAGTTGGGAAAGAGGAGGTTTGCTCCCCCCTTAGCAATTCCGTTGTTAGGTCCTTTGTTGTAGAGGGGTACCTATTCATCTTCTTGGAAACTACCATTTGGTGAATGTAAGGAGATGAAGGTGATACTGCAGTTCCTGTGGTCAGGGTGTGAAGTGTCTTTTGAAGAAGACAGTCCTTTTGTGTCTCTTCCTCATCATTGACAGGTGTGGCTATTATAGTCGGGTGCAGACTGCTCATCTCTTTGTGACTATGTTGTGGGTACGACAGGCTGGAAATGACCTTGCTATTTTTTTTTTTTTTATTTTACAGAGTTTTATATAGCGCGAACTTGACCCGACATAGCACCAGTTGCATTACTTTAGGACACGTTCATTTTTTTTGTTAGGCACGGGGAGTTTAAGTGATTTGCCGAGACTCAAACCCAGGTCCCAAGACTCGAGGTCGACCGCCCTAGTCGTTAGGCCCACTCCTCTCCCCTTGCTATGAAGTGCATCACTCTAAATGAAGGCTGTGTCTGTAAGATTAACGAGAAGGACGTGAAAAGAGAACCGACCCATCTGGTACTGAAAGTACAGAGTGGAAATTCACATCCCCTCTGTGATGGGCTTCTGAACCACCTATTGTGCTAGTTCCAAGTCCTTTCTGACCAAGAAAACTACTGCAAAACCAGAGCTAGGGTCTACATGACAGCCAGCTTTCTAGAGGTGACAAGATATCACCTGTTATGTTGTAATATTTTATTAACCCATTTTATAGAACATATGCTCACCAGAGGTCTGGTGGCGATAAAGGGCAGGAAAGTGAAACAGATTAGAAGTAAGAGAAAGAGCAGTTAACCCAAAATAGGCTTGTTTAAATAGCCCAGTCTCTAAGTTTTTTTTTAAATAATCAATTTTTGTTTCTCCAAATTCAGATGGTTCTGCACTGACAGGGATGATTTTTGCACTGAGAAGTGGTGTTCACCCTTGCCTTTTTTTAAATCTGGGACTGATTAGGAGAATAAAGTGAGATGACCGAAGAACGTGCGATGAAATATAGTGGACCAAGTCTCATTAGATCTTGAAAGTAATACAGAAGATCTTGAATTTTATTCTTTGTTCCACTGATAGCCAGTGTAATTTCCTCAGAAGTGGGGTAGCAGGGGAATTTCTAGGATATGTATGTATTATGCGGGCTGCCTCATTTTGGATATCTTGTCCTGGAGTATGATCTGGAGAAAGAACTGCTTTTTCTGTCCTGAAATGCCTGGACGGTGCTGCCTGATCAAAGAGGAAAGATGTGAGCTGAGCCTACAGGAGGTCCTAACTTTTGTTGTAATTACTAGCAGTTGGCTCCGGTGCTGTGGTCCATCCACTAGAGACTCAAGAAGAGCATGACTGGTGGGTGCCCGAGCGAATCCCGTCATCATCCCTGCTGTTGCAGCCGTGGCAGTAGCTCGAGTGGGCTCTGCAGTACTGATTTATGTACCTAAAGCAACTGCTGTTGGCATGATTGTTGCACTTGTCAAGTTGTGCCAGAGCGCTCCATGCTGCTGCAGACCATCATTCTGAAACCATGGAACCAGCACTTGTCAGTTTTGTGCAACGCAAACTATGCCACCCAAAAGAAGAAAAGGCTGATGCCTCAAGGCACTATGGGCCAGATGTAGGTGGGTAAATACCGGTCGGTAACGGTGAAATTCGTTAAATTTCACTGTTACCGACCGGTATTTAGCCATGTGGGATTGAGGGAAGGAATCGGTAATAAGGAATCGGTAAATACCGATTCCTTAATACCGATTCCTTATTGGCCTTGCATTTAAGGAATCAGTAATACAGATTCCTTAAATGCAATGTAGGTAGCAACTTCAAGTTGGTGGTAAGTAGCGATTTCCTTTCAAAAAGCACTCTTTTGCTTTTTGAAATGTGCCATGTGGCACACATCCATGCCCTTAGGGCATGCATGTGTGCCACATGTGCACACATGCACATTTCAGGGGTGCAACAGGGTGTCCTTTGGACACCCTGGCACCCTTGAAATACCTCCCAGTATTCCCGATTCGGTAATACCGAATATCTTCACATTCATTCCTATGGGCCTCCAAGCCCATAGGAATGAATGGACAGGTATTCGTTATTACAGAATCTCAATTACGGATTCGGTAATAACGAATATTAAGAATTCTGTATATTTTACCGAATTCTTACCTATATCTGAAATACCGATTTCTAAATACTGAAACGGTAAAATTCAGTATTTAGGAATTGGTATTTCCCTATTACCTACATCGGGCCCTAAGTCCCTTGTGTGCCAAAGCACTAATTGGCTCCCTGCGGGACTAACTCTCAGCATGCCCAACCATACCCTGAAGTTCTTGCCTAGAACACCTCTAACTGCCTAGTTACCACCCCAGGACCTGTACCTGGAAGGCAGACTGCATCACTGCCCTCCATAGTCACCATCTCCAAAACTCACTGGTCCAGAGAGATTAAGCCCACTGTAACCATGCTACCCACTTGCTGCTGTTACCATCAAGACGGGAAGTGGGCTGCTGTCCAAAGACAGGTCTTGCTGCCTCAGGAACTCTTCTGTGTGGCCTGCAACTGCCCAACCCCAGTGGGGCAACCATGTTACTTGACTCCGGCCAGCAAGCCTCCAGTGAACAAGGTCTGAGAACACAGCTCAGAGAACCAATGAGAGACTGAATGCTAATACAGCCCTAAAGAGACTAATAACTAAAGAGGGAAAGCTCTGCACTTACACTGTTTTCCAGACCTGAAAGACCCTAGTATACAAGCACGGCAAAAGGGAGTTAAGTCATCGGGCCATCCGGTTTAAGAAAAGGCCTCTTTTTGCATGATGACCCCCGATTTTGTTTTGGACTGATGCTATTGGTTTGTATACTCGGCCCTGGTGTCAGGCCTAACAAAATGTTTTAATACGTATATGTTTCTCCTAAGGTAGACCGTAAATGCCCATAGGGGAGGGAGCATGGTATTTAAAAAGTAGGGCATTTGTACTTATTTTTTTTCATGTTTTGATGTTCTATCAGTGAAATATCTCCAAAGCCATTTTTCAGTATGGCAAGGCTGGATCTCCGAAATAAAAGCACTGGATTACATTACACCTTATGATGCATAATTTCAGTTCAGGAAAAGTGTAGAACAATGTTTCAAGAACTCAAATTAATAGTAAATAAAACTCCAATCTATGGTCAATTTAGATTTTCAATTATTATTGTGAAAATGCCACTTTTAGAAAGTTGCAATTCCTCCCTCAGCTAGAAGTGCCTTTCTGCCAATCTTTATTGCCACTTGACTGTTAATGGCTCTTTTGACGTGAGATTTGTATTGCTGCCAGACAATGGACAAAAGGCTTGGGTGTGGGGAGATGTCTTCCCCTTAACAGAATTACCTATTGAGCTGTGCTCCGGAACTAAATTAATCTTCAAAAGGTGCCTACCCTGTTACACACAGATGTAACTCACACCTATGCCTGCGTCTGGATTGTCCTGCTGGTCAAGCAAGCACCAATACCAGTGGAAGAAGAACTACCCAGAGAATCAGTTTTAAGTGTCCACAATGGAGGGTTTTCCCATTATACTAGCTACACTTCTGGGTGGGCACAAGGAGCTCTGCACAAGGGAAGTAAGGTTCTGTATATTAGTTTTATGTAGAGAGGGGCACTGTGAGATAGTTTAAAGTAGTACGCACTGGAAGTAGTGTAAAAATGGGTAGGTTCACCCCTGGGAACTTTTACTCCATTGGTTAGGGAGTGGTCAGGAGTTTGTCAACCACATGCTGGCACTTGGCATAAAAGTGGCACCCCAGTACCTGCTTCAGAACACCTCTGGATCTGTGGAAAATGAAGAAGGGCTGCATCTGCTGTTTATCATATGGAGGTAACGCTCAGGGCTAAGCCTACTTCTCACTTTTACCCAGGACAGTAGAGTGAACTCCAAGGGCAAACTGGCTAGTCTCCTATTCAGCTTAAGGAATACAAAAAGTGCAAGAAGCCCACATCTCTGGTGAGCCCAGCTGCTCAATTCCAACTAGATTTGCCCTGAATTCTGCTGGTGGCTTATGGGAGATTGAGTACTAACCCCCAAGTAGTTCCCAAAATGTCCTGGACCCTTTGCTAGTGTTAGAGTGTACGACTTCCTCTTTCAGAATTGCAAGAATGAACACTTAGAAACTTTTTCTGAGCTCTAAAAGAACCAGGGGCCATCACCGCCAAGCCGCAGCCACCGACATCGAACTGCTGGTCATATTCAACTTAGTGGTTTGCATCGCTGAAAGGGCCCTGACTTCTAGAAAGTTTTAAAGTCTGAACATAGAGCAGCATCCCGGTTGCTTCCTGGACCCTAACGTCAGACTTTGCCCACTCTGAGTTTTCCCACCTTCGATGTCATGAGCCTTGACCTTCCTGCTAGAGCCAAGGCTCCCAATGAGGGGCTGCACAACAGTCGTCTGCTGTCAGTGAGCCCCTCTTCTGATCCAGTCTGTGGCCTGACCCGATGACAACCTCGTCAAAGAGGGCTTTTCTTCTGAAAAACTACTAAGTCCAGAGGTTTCCACCAGGGCAAACCTGGCCCCATGTAGCGCGACCAGATACCTGCGGTTGGCACTTTTTGGGCTCTATAAGCATATATAACGTTTATAAAATCATACCTCCTGTTCCTTACATCCGAATTTTGTTGTTTTAGTGTCGATTAGTTCATTAAACTTTACACTATTGTCATTACTTGGAATGGGATTTTTATTATCTCGTGCTTTATACGTTTTACTTGTACTGGTACTGACAAATGCCTTACACATTTCTCCTATGTTAAGCCTGCCTACCTGCTCTGTGTTAAAGCTAACAAATGTTGAGCTCAGGTTTACATTATTGAGACCTATCTGGACCTAGGACAGAACTGTGACAATATTACTTGGTGAGGACTCACATCCCCTCCAACTAATATTCCACTTTCAGACATCAGGTACTTGATACACTTTGGGTTAATGGTAGGTGTTATGTCTGTTTGTGTAATAAGGTACTATTCATTTTTCTGAGAGTAGTGCTAAGCTAGACAATCAGGTTATTGAGCTGCCGGTTGCCTGTTGAGCTCTGAGCCAATTGTACACCCACACTAACCTCTCTAAAAAGCCACAGTCAGCTTCTGGTTGCTACAACTTAGTGTCAAATGCTGAATGGGTGTACTCTGCCCAGTTTTCAGAGCCATAGTAGGATGGACCGTAGCTTCTGCCCATCCAGTGGACCCTGAACTGGCCAGTCATGGTAATTACCTCTATTTAGCACTGCTCTCTAAATGGACCTGTCACTGTGTTTATAGGTTTCTGTAAAAGTTTTGTAAAAATTCTTTTTATTGAAAATTTAGCACAGTGAAACATGAAAGCAAAGCATACTATTTTGTACCACAATTCCTTCAATCGCTTATGAATCCAGCCTCTATCATAGCTGGTAACACAGACATTAATCTTGCATCAAAAACAATTCCTCCTGACTGTATAAATGAAATGTACGTGCTGATTTGATAGAACTTTTTCCCCCAACTGACCCTTCTCCCTTCCCCCCCTAACAACGAAAGTGGTGTCACAGTTTATCTGTTTTCCCATGTGGTTGTGAGGTATGTCCAAGGAGATGAAGCATTGGTAATTGGGGTAGTGGGGAGCACTCCGGGGATGTACAAATCCTTTAGGTTTATCCAATGGTGCTATGTTATATTTACGCAATTTGCCCTCCTGTAGCTCTTTTTCATATTGATGTTGATGTTATCCAAACTAATTTTCCAAGTATCCACAAGTGGATACTTGGAAAATTAGTTTGGATAACATCAACATCAAATTGGATAAATATGAAAAAGAGCTACAGGAGGGCAAATTGCGTAAATATAAACGCGATACTATAGATTATAAACTCAACGAAGTTTATACATGGGCAGACATCTATGCCCGACGTCAATTCATCCCCAAAAAAACACCACCATCTAACCGCTCTTCAGAGGAAAGTTTGGTAACTGACAGAGAAACATCCATACGTAGGGGACCAGTATCAGCAACACAAGAAGGCGTTATACTATCCACTGGGGCAAGCAATCAAGCAACTACCAGCAGAGAGGCAGCTTTTTTGTCACAGGAACAAACTCAAGGACAACCACCAACGCCACAAATAGAAACACCAGCAACAAGAGGAAAACAAGGCGAGGAAACGGCCGGAAAAGAATTGAGGAGCGGACGAACTGTGATTTAATCATTAATATATCATCTATGACATTAACGAAACAACAAACGAAAACATTAAATAAAGGTCTCACATTCGTACCCACAGTGGCAACTAATGAAATGGAGACTGAAGGAGCGTTCTTCAGATTCATGAGAACATTAAAACTTAGACATTACTTTGAAAACGTGGTGGAACCCACAGATCAGAGTGAGCACACAACTGAGAGAACATTTAAACCCAAAAGTGTGTTTCAAGCACCAGTATCACATAAGATGCTGGACACATTTGAGGTAATGGTTAAAAAAGACTTGAAAGAATTAAACTACAAAAGAACTTACCACAACAATTTGACCAAAACAGAATTAAATATCATCAATAATTTGGCAAATAATGCAACTATCACGATACAACCGGCAGACAAGGGCGGCGCCCTAGTTTTAATGGACACAACTTTTTACGAACACAAAGTCAATGAACATGTGGCCGATCAAGATATTTACTTTAAATTACCAGCGGATCCCACGACAACATTGCAACAAATGTTAAATACCATTCTACAAACAGCTAGAGAGAATGAATGGATTGACGAGCAAACATCAATGTATCTCACACAAAAGAATCCTAAACGACCAACACTGTATATGATCCCAAAGATCCACAAACATCCTACAAATCCACCATTTAGACCTATAGTGTCGGGATGTGGGTCAATCTTTGACCCCCTCGGCAAATACATTGATTATTATCTACAACAATTTGTCCAGCAATGGGGATCCTATATACGGGACACGACAGATTTTTTGAATAAATTAAAGTGGATAGGAGAAGGATACCAAGAACATTGGATCATGTGCACCATAGATGTGGTGGCACTTTACACCTCTATACCTCATCAAGCAGGATTGGAATCAACTGAATGGGCATTGCTCAAAATGGAAGAGTTACCTACTACCAAAACGATTTTTGTGCTACAGCTATTGAAATTCTGTCTACACAACAGTCACTTCATATGGAAAGATGAGTTTTACGCACAATTGAATGGAACAGCCATGGGTTTTGCAGGGGCTCCTGCGTACGCGAATACCTTTATGGCCCAGTATGAAGCCAACAATTTGATGTCATCAAGAGAATGGACACACGTGAAAATGTACAGTCGATTCATCGACGACATCTTTTTAATTTGGGATGGCACCCCAGCAACTCTTGAACAACTAATCAACCAATTAAACCACATTGATACCAGAATTCAATTTACACACAAAATAAGTAAGGACACCATCGATTACTTAGACGTCAGAATTACCAAAACAGTCAATGGATTTGAAACATCATTGTACACTAAATCTACAGACCGAAACAGTGCACTTGAATACACAAGCTTTCATCCTAAAAACCTCATCAGGAACCTACCAGTATCCCAGTTCATTAGGATTAAACGAATATGTTCCAATGAACAAACATGCCAAACTACACTGGAGAATCAAGTACAAAAGTACCAAGACAGAGGATATTCAGCAGATGTACTAGCAGCACAATTAGACAGGGTTCAACAAATGAATAGATTGGATCTGTTGAAACAAAGTAAGAAAGCAACACAGAACAGGATGGTATTTGTAACAAAATACACAACCTTGTCCACAAGGATCAAAAAAATTGTAAACAAAAGATGGGAACTTTTATCTCTGGAACCAGACTTTCATGGTATTTTCAAAGAACTTCCTCTACATGCATATACGCGAGGTCCAAATTTAAGGGAAAGACTTAAACGGAAACAACAACCTATAACAGCGACCAATTACAAGGGAACAACCAGATGCCTGAACTGTACAAATTGTAACAACGTGATTATAGGCAATACATGTACACACCCTACAACTGGCAAACTCATACATCTAAAACACTCGAGTGATTGCAATACAAAAAATGTTGTGTATGCCATTAAATGTCCATGTGGCAAGATGTACATTGGGAAGACGGAACGCAAAGTAAAAACACGCATAACGGAACATAAAAGTCGCATCCGCAATGAGAATTTGACCTCACCATTGGTGTTACATTGGAGAGAAGAAAGACATACAATTTCACAACTAAGGTTTTTCATTATTGAACATGTACAGACTCAACAAGGTATAGATAATCACCAGAGGTTGTTGCAACGAGAACTATTTTGGATTAAGTATCTAAGGACCTTGGCACCAACAGGCCTTAATGACAAATACGATCTGGCATGCTATCTGTAGGTTTTACGATTTGACACTAGCATCATGTATTATTTGCTCTCCAAACAAAAACATTTGGAGTAATGAACATTGTGTATATAATGTCGAAATTCCAATCATGTAATGCTTATTAATTACAATAGATGCAACGAAATTACTTTGTTCATAGAAGAGGATAATAGTGAAAGATATGTTTAATTATGGTTTGCGTGCACTGATATTTGCAGGTTAAACGAAGTTCATGAAATATATGAACAGTAATCATGTAAATGTTTGTTTAACATAACAACTGCATAGAGAGAATGTCTCTACTTTACTTTTTCTGATGAGTAATGAACGATATGTCTCATTGAGGCTAGTGTGAATATGCAACACTGTACACAAACACCAATGATCATAACACCTACCCGCGTAAGTCGCGAATTGAAACGAGCGTATAATTGTGCCAACATCTTATTTCCAACCTATCTGGATATTAACACAATAATCGAGTCAGAAAATCCTGAAACCGGAAATTAGATTGTAAGTTTGCGAAGACATCATGAAACCATCTAATTCATATATGTGAGGTTACCAATTATATATAACCTCATTTAGTCAGGAAGGCCATAACATATAGTGCTCAAACTAGAGCAGGTTTTATCAACAAACTAACAGTTCCAATATGGCGCGCACAGTGACTACCACACTGAGCGTTTTTTACATAGTGAGTCCGTCTTTTGTTACCAAAATCGTGCACTCGCGCGGAGAAGACCTAGTTTAAATGGAGTTTACTTCCTGGACCTAGCCGATCGGATATTCACCGGGCAGCGGTTTTTCGTGACGGCCAATTTTCTCGACATGACAGGTACTTCCCGTTAGAGACATATTTCCTTGCACTAGGAAAGTTAAGCATTAACGCGGTATTAAACGAGTGACATTTTTTTGAATTTGTAGACAAAGAGAAACAACGAAGATAAGGTAGGGCGTTTCATCTTTTGAAACACTGCTCCTTTGACTTTTGCATATGGCTTGAGAACTCATTAGATGTATGCTTGTTGTTACAGCTAATCAAGAGCAAGACAAGCAGGTATGTCGTTTTACCAACATAGGTATTGAAGTTAACAAATTGCTATAAAACAAGCCCTCATTATCGTTTTTTCATTCACATAGCGTTACAGTCATTCGGGCAACCATCCAAGTATATCACCATTTGAATTTCAGTTGACCCCAGGTACGCTATTTATCAAATACACAAGAATACCCCCATGATCAACCATATATTATATTCTTACAGAGTACCTTTTCATTTTTTTCAGAGTTTCCCCTGATGAAGGCACCACCCGGGTGCCGAAATGCATTGGGCCTATTGATAAATGTTTGAAAAAGCAATGTCATGTTTATAATTTCAATGTAACAACAATATACATGTATTTGTAGATTTGTATGAAAATTGTTATGAATAATGCAAATAACAAATGCCAAGAAGCATAATAGAAAAAGTGAAAATAAATGCACAAATAAGTGTAAATACGAACTGTAAAGAGTGGTGTTAAATGTTTAAATCATTAAGGTGCGGAGCACCAAGTGAACAGTGCATGGTTAGGTGAGCTAAAACCCACCATAACCATTGTCTCAAGGAGATGAAGCAACATCAAATTGTCTAACCCTATCATCTATTGGTTCTGCCAACCCAGATATGGCTAGGGAATCTACTTAAGGGTCTCCTCCTAGTTTAGAACTGAAAAAGGTGCATTGCCCTCAACCTAGGAGGGCACACTGCCTGGGGCAGACCCTTTGTGAGATACATTACCAATGGGCCCCACTTATATTCGAAATTTTTATAGTCATCTCTGAAGATATCTGCTAATCTTTCCATAGCGAGTAGCTTCCAAAGTCGGGTGCGCCATTGCTGGGGCCGCTTTCTTCTTCCAGGCAGCGGCTATCGTCAATTTTGCCACCCCCAGCCAAGCCCACATGATCGCCTTGTCTGCCTTCGTTTGGTGCTCTAGCATTGGATCTCTCAGCCCCAGGAGAACAGATTCAATAGTAGTCGGTATTGGATATCCCATCGTAGTTTTCATTTCAGCTAAAATCTCTTCCCAGAAGGGCCTAATGATGGGGCAATCCCACCATATGTGGTGAAAGTCTCCTAGTAGGCCAGAGCCCCTCCAGCACAAGTCGGAGCGTTTTATAGTGCGCTTCCCATAAGTTTAGTGAGTGATTTTTTTCCACAATATCACCCCATAAAATGTTTCCACTCCATCTCCAATAACTCTTTCCCCAACACGTTAACCCAAAAGGAGGTTTAGCGTGGTCTAGGAGCATGGAGAGTGGTTAATAACAAGCCATATGGGAAAGAAATTACTCCATTCATAGAGCTCACCTTCCTTACAAAAGCCTCTATCGGAGTCAGTTCGTGGGTGGCCGCCTCCCTAACCTGTGGCTGAGGGCCCAGTGTTTTAACTGAAGATAATGGAAGTGTTCACTGGGTGCCAGATGAAAATCCCTTTGACAATTTTCGAATGTACGTATATCGTAGTTGTGGAAGCGATCTTATAGCATGAGGCAGCCCCCCTCCCTCCATACGGCAAAGGGTCCCTCACGTATTGCCAGGGTGAATTCTGGGTTAAAATAAATCTGTGTATAAGGGATGGGGAAGGTAGTCCAGCCCTGCCCTTTAGTAATGTTGTCCCACGCTTTAATGGTGGTTCTTGTGGGTGTGCTCCGATAAACATTCTGGGGACGATCCTTCTTGTGCTTCCAGAGTAAGTCCCAAAGTGTTCTCCCCGCTATTGCCCTGTCCATGTGTAGCCCGTGTTTATTTGACTCCCTCATGGACCACTCTGCTATTACCCTTAGTTGCGCTGCTTTATAGTAAATACTGAAGTCTGGAAGAGCCACCCCGCCCTCATCCTTCACCTGTCTGAGAACGTGAAATGGGAGACGTGGCCTACTGTTTTGCCAGATATAGCGACTGATAATTGAGCGTAATCTGGGGAGGAACTCTATATCGAGTTCAATCGGGAGGGTCTGAAACATGTATAAAAATGTGGGTAAGACCGTCATCTTTACTGCGTGAGTACGTCTTAACCATGAAATAAATAATGGTTTCCACCATTTACGATCCTGTTGTAACTGGAGCAAAAGGGGGTGGTAGTTTGCCCGGAATAGCCGCTCCAAGTGGGATGTAATGTGTATTCCCAAATATTTGAGAGAATGTTTGGCCCACTGGAATGGTGGCTGCCCTCGTATAGGTGCGGATTCTTCCTCTGATAGTGTGAGGTTCAGAATAAATGTCCATCTTGAGTTATGTGCGTAGTTCGATTTTAAATTCCCATAGGGAGGCCACCAGGTTGTTCTTGGTGAGGGCCATGTTAGCGGTGGGGTCTCCTTGCTCCTGTAGGGCCCTTTTCTCTGCAGGGGTTAAGAAGTTGGTGTTTCTGTAAAAGTTTAAACTAATTGCTGCCAGTTGTCATGAAATTCTTAACTTGGATTTTTCATTGAATTTCACATTGCAATGTGCATTAATGAAGGTGACCCTAGAGCCTGAGGTAAGTTGGTCACAATATGCTTGCTCCCGCTTGCAGGCTGTGCTCTTTGGCATCATGAACAATAGGCAAAACACCACCTTTTTTGTGGTATGTGCTCAGTGTACTTGTAACATTGACAGACAGCTCAGGGATCTAGTGACGGAAGTCTAAAACCCTTGATTGATAATTGCTGTCACTAAACCGAATTGCTGTAATCTGCCTTTAATTATCTGTTGCTCAGTTGAAGCCAATGGAAACGAATCAGAATAAGATCACCAAAATGCTATACACTGCGATAATAAGTCTTCCTGAAAAACCTTACATAGCTCCATTTGTCTTATAGCTGAATTTTGGTAATTTTCCTCTAATTGTGATCCCAAGAAAGTAAAAGAGTGCTATAACCTTTTCAGAATGTTAAACAATCCAATAAACACCGTACAAAACCCTTGCATGCACGCTCTGTCTCAGGATGACATTTTGCTGATTTGCATTTAAAGTTGCCCATTTCTGTTGAAATCATCATGCAATATAATTTAAGCCAAAAGCCATCGCTTTGCTTCCCATTTGTATGTACGTATGTACAAATATGGTATTTCTATAGTGCAACCCTAGCCAGAAGGTAGCGTAGTGCTGTACATGGTCAAAGGCAAGCGTAATGTCAATGTGTAATAGCAGAGGAAGGTCAGTTGTGGAAGGTTAATGCATTGTGAGGCTGTCCTGGATTTGGGGACATTGTTCCAGGACTGGGTGCGTCGATGGAAAAGGCCTGCTGTCCTTTTTTTATGTACGTGTCACAAACAAGTAGTTCTAATTCACCTTTAGGTACTCACGAGAATTCTTTGGTGCCTCCCTCATATTTTCTGTGCACCGCATAGAAAAAAAAGCAAGCTTGGTTCCCGAGTATTCTATAAAAGGGATTGAAACTACTGCCTTCCCTTCGGCTTTCAAAATGGCTGCATTAACTGTACCAAGTGCCTCCTATTCTTTCCTGAGGTTTACATAGCTGCTGTTCACACTTGGGCCCCACTAGCTGTAGGGTGCAGAGCAGAAACAGTGGCAGACCCACAGCACAACAAACACATGTATTCTAGTTGGTAACAGCAACCCATAAAGATAATGGACTGAACATTGTCAAACATTCACCCCCCGTCACTGATCTGGGTTACATCCATTGTTTTTTGCTCACCATGCCACCCCAGTTTGGACCCAGCCATATGCAAATCAGTCTTGACCCTACTCCCCATGGGAACAGTGCAGCCCGAACTACTAGGCCAGGTCCTCCCCGGACCGGAAACAAGCATCCTGGGATTGGTTTCGGGATTCCACTCCTCATCAGCAAGGCTAGATCGAATCCAGTGACACGGTTAGCACGAGGCCCATTCCAGGGCATACCCTTCCACTTGGGCAACTATAGCAACACGAAAAGATGATGGATGTAATTGTCAAACATTCAGCCCCAGTCACAGATCTCAGTTAAATCTATTGTTTCTTTGCTCACCATGCCACCCCAGTTTGGACCCAGCCATATGCAAATCATTCTTGACCCTGCTCCCCATGGAAACAGCCCAGCACAAACTTTCCCTGAACTGGAAACAAGGATCCTGGGACCGGTTTGTTGCCATATTCTAGTTGGTAAGACAAACACACATCTAGTGAATCATTATATGTTGGCCACAACTTCAAATAGAAGAGATATATGAGCAGGTAACTGACACAAACCTGCAGATGAGGAGAAGGAGGATAGACAAACTGGGTGGAAGAGATGTGGGGGAGGTGCTGCTAGCTGACCTGTTACAATTGAACTCTAATATGCTGTTGTCCAGGTTGCAATCAGCAGGAGCAGAAAGGGAATTGATGTACATACTCTGCCTGGCAAGCAGGGGAGCCACCATTTGCTTTGATTTTTACATCGGTGCCCAGTGGGAGCAGAAAGCGAAATTCTCTACACACACTTGTAGCCAGTGGTACTGGAACAATTTTTAGAGCAGGGGTGCTGCCATTAATGTTCTATACTGAAGTTTTAGGGATTGTGAAAAATCCAAGTGTCACAAATGGGTTACACCCATTCAGCAGAAGTTTGGTAATGATATGGAATGTAGCTGGTGGTGCATTTTGTAGCACTGTTGGGGTGGTGGTTTGACCTGTCAGCTTTAGGGTGGCCTTCCCCCAAACATTTCGCCTTCTCCCTCCACTTTTTGCTAATCTAGTTTTTGCTGGCCTTAGGACTCAGCACACTTTTCCACTGCTAACCATTGCAAAAATGATTGTGCTTACTCTTTAAAACATGGTAACATTGGCTTATCCCCAGTTATAGTGCCCAGGGCCTGTAAATTAAATGCTACCAGTAGGCCTGCAGCACTGATTGTGACACCTACTTAAGCAGTCCTTTAAACATGTCTCAGGCCTACCATTGCAGCCCATGTGTGCAGTTTTAAACTGCCATTTCGGCCTGGCAAATAATCCTTTTTTCACAGCCCAACCCTTCATTTTCTTTAAATATTTATGTCACCCCTACGGTAGACCCTAAACACCCTTCAGGGAAGGATTCAATGTATTTAAAAAGTGGGACATGAAGTTTTAAGTTGTACATGTCCTGGTAGTGGAAAACTCTTACATTTGTTTTTCACTCTGCAAGGCCTACCTCTCCCATTGACTAACATTGTGGTTACCTTATTACATTTATTAAGCTGTAATTTCCAAATTGGAACATGTAACCAGTTTTTGTTTGGTGACTAGGGAATTGCAATGAAAAATCCTCTCTTATGGTAGAGTCAGATTTTAAATTACCATTTTGAAAATGCCACATTTAGAAAGTTGGCATTTTCCCACCTTGGTCCTTTCATGCCTGTAGCCTGCCTCTGGGCCACATGACTGGGTGTAACTGACAGTTAGGTTTTGTGTATTCCTCGTAGGCAGCCACACACAATAGAGAGCTTAGGTGTGCCTGAATGGGCTGTCCTGGCAGGATGGGAGGGCTGAGCTGAGCGCAGGGCTACTTACACTTGAATAGGCTGTGTCCTGCCTCCACACAGAGGGATGTATACCCCCTGTAGTTAGTCAAGAGCCAGGACAGTGAAGGCAGGAGGTCTGGGGACTTTAAAGGAAAATCCCCGAAGCTTCTCCCCCCCACTTCAGAGGTTCAACTGAGTATAAATATTGGATCTCAGATTCCACCACTTCAGTACTTTTCTGGACCTGTGGCTTCTCTGCCAGGAAAAAGGACTGCTGTGCTGCTAAAGGACTGCCACTTTTCTGGACTGCTGCACTGCTGGACTACTGCTTTGCTGTGCTGACCTGCTGCCCTCTTGCCTGAGGGAAAAGGACTGGACTTGCCTCATGACTAGAGTTTCAGGGACAGAAGGCTCCAGCAACCTTGAACCCAGCACCTGGACTCTGTCATCTGTGAGTCTACGCTGCTATGGGGTGCCACCCCAGTCCATGACCCTTGGAAGTTGGCCTAAGGTTCTCAGCCAGCCTCTGGCATTGCCGCGTGGATCAGAACTGTTGAAATGACTCGCATTGCAGCCCGTAGCTGCGACAGAACCGCCAGTCTGTGACACATCCTCTGCACAGGCCTTTGCATTCCTCATCGATGGCAGTTTGATGACAGTGCGGGACTTTGCTTCGCAGCTCCTCAGAACCGAGGTATTGCCCCGACTGCGCAATGCATGCTCGATGCCAGACTTCACATTGCAAGCCATCGTCGATGGGATCCTTGACAATGCAGGGCCTTGCACCACAGCATTGCCGCATTTCAGAACCCATGCATTGTTTTGGCTGCGCAGTGCTTCTATGACGCAGATCCTCGCAGCTCCCCACAAACCAGGATTTAAGATGCTTTGTTCAGCAGGCCTAACAGGGTCCCTGTAGCTGACCCACGCTCCATCGTGGTGAGCCTGAACTTGGGACTTTGTCCTGGTCCGGTGCGACCAGGTATCCACACTTGGCGCTTTATGCTTTTTTAGCACTATTTTTGCTAAAATCTTTCAAATTGAATATCTCTGGTTCCACAGTTTCAATTTTTGTTATTTTGGTCTTGTTTCATTTATTAAAAATACACTATTTTATAAATCTGATGTGAGCTCTTTTTTGTGATGTGTTTTTCACTTTGTTACTTTTTAAAGTGGTGCACAAATACTTTGCACATTGCCGCTGAGTTAAGTCTGACTGCTCTGTGCCAAGCTGCTGAGGGTTAAGCACAGGTTAATTTAGGGTTGGCTTGTGACTTCACCATGAAAACAGTTGTAGTTGCTGCTTGAGAAGGGTTTCACACCCCCCCCCCCTGCTCCGCCAGTACCCAATTTCATACTGTAGTGCACTGTAATATACAGACAGCACATTTTCCTTTGAAATGGGCAATACATTTGAAAAGATATGCAGTTTTACCGGTAAAACCGTATATCGCACACACTATAGTGAATATTTATCATTTGTGCAGCAAAGTGTCTTGATTTGTTGTTATCTATTAAAATCTTTGTTTTCATCACACTTTAGAATTACAAAAAATGGGTTTCATTTGTCCTTTTCTAATCGCTGATATATTTTCAAATATGTGCAGTTTATTTACAGGTATTGAGTTATGCGTTAGAAAAAACTGAGCTGACATCCTACACCTTTTCTTTTCACTTACTGCACCCTAATATGATGTCATCTAGATCACTTTTAAAAAATCCTCTCACTCTTCAGTCAGAGAAATAAAAATAAACACTAGATCCCAAATAAGCAGTAATTTGTAAGAAGACGTAGCCTGACAGTTCATCTTTGTCTTTAAACACAAAGCAAATTTGACAAAATAAACGGAAAATGTAAAGACTTCTTTATTGCTCATTCATTGTCTGAACTCCACTGTATTTTGAGCAGCGGCTCCTCCGCTAAGGCGGAGGAGCGTCTCCCCACTGCTTTTCAGCAGTACAAAATAGGAAAAATAAAATGATAATAACGCAATGTTATTCTCATTTTATTTTTCAATAGTGGCTCAGTTCTAGGACCGGACAGGGCAGTCCAGACCAGGGGAGGAGCGTTGGGCACTCTTTAAGTGCACATGACAGTTTGGCCGGCTGTCTTTGGCCAACCAAACAGTCATGCACACTTAGCATGTTCTCTATTCTGTATTGCACAGCCTGGGTGGACAACATGCACAGGCTCCCAATTACTGTCTGAGTGCCACACCCCGGCACTCCGACCAGTCACGAGCTGCTGTCATGCTGATGATAAAAGCATTGTGATTGGCTTAGGGGAATCTGTGTGCTTCCAGGACTCGTCAGGAAGAGAAGCGGAGGAGAGACGATGGAGGAGAGACGGCAGGCATGAAAAGGTTAGTGTAATTTTTTTTTTTTATCCCCCTGCCATCGCCGATCCATGCCAGCCGCGACTGAATATTATTGGGTGCTCCAGCACCCCTCTCTGTGCACCCCTTCTACCAGCGCCTTTGCGCACCGGTAGAAGACGATCTGGAGGAGGGATGGCAGGAGCAAAGGTGAAGTTTAACAACATTGTGCAATTGTGCAGCAAGTCCCCTCAAGCAGGGGACTTGGGCACTAAACAAAAAAATATCATTCTTCCAAGGAAGAAAGTAGTATATACATTACAAAACACCTGTTTCCACATACAACATTAAAAACCTCACACTACCAAGAACAAAAGCTCGAGCTATTTTTCCCCCATCACTAATTTAGTTAGAAAGAACTGCAGAAACATACACAAATGCTAAATACTCAGGGCTGATACTAAAGCCTGACTGACACCACAAATAGCCAAGGATTAAAGGTGGATGTCAACCCAAACAAACCAATGGCTGAAGAGGGCTGATGCAAATCCTTTTCTGTGTGTTTATTACCTGTTGTGTGTTGTGTTTTCTTGAGGTCTACCATGTTGCCATACCTAAACATGTGCCTCACTGGGATATCCTACTTGGAGATAAGTTCTTTAAGAGGTGCAATGAAGGGTCATTGAGCATTGGGATAAAGAGGATGGCCATAAAGCTGAACTACGACATTGCCTACAGTAGACTAGACCTTTTTGATTCATGTCGCCCCTTCCTTATTCAAGGTGCCTTTTCTTGTATCAAAGTACAACACCCATCTTAAAGCACATAATGTCCCCATAACTGTTTGCGAAAGGTTGCAGTCTACTTGTTTCACTAAATATCTACTTGGTCGATGTGGGTTGCCCTGTACCCTTAGGGCTCAACGGACCGCTACTGTGGATAAAGATGGACGCATTATGGCATTGGAGGGATGGGGAGTGAGCGGGATGGGGTGGTTGACTGCATAGGGGAGAATTTAGTCTGGGGTACTAAAGGTGCCTTTGTTATTGCATAGGGGTGTCCTCGGGGTTGATCCTTTTATGAAGGCCAATCTGGGTACCGATGGGGGTTTTATGATTGATTTTATTTGCATTTGTCAATGAACTT
This sequence comes from Lissotriton helveticus, assembly GCF_964261635.1. NCBI lineage: Eukaryota > Metazoa > Chordata > Amphibia > Caudata > Salamandridae > Lissotriton > Lissotriton helveticus. Next base: position 285,256,949 of record NC_136067.1, read on the forward strand.
CCGATGCTGACTGATGTGCACTGTTATGGAGCTGATTTTTGCAATAAAAAGTTTTCTTTAACCCCTTCCACACTCATGACGAGCTGGGCTCGTCATGAAGTAGCCTCCTCGCACGCTCATGACGAGCCCAGCTCGTCATGAATAATGGGATTTACAAATTCTCAGCACAGGAGGGGAATATGCTGAGCAGCGAAGTGGTTAAAAAATATCTACTTGGTCTGTTCCTTTCCTCCTTCCCTACACTACCCATCCCCTACAAACGAAAATATATCCTTCTAGTGTTGTAAATACTGATTGGAGACACATGCTGCTCTCTGAGAATATTTCGGAGAAATAGAACAATCACTATTCGAAGGTAAAAAGAAGATGGGATAAAGGAGGCCTGTAAAAATACATATAGTGGTGCACCAACAGTAAATAATAATTTGAAAGAGTACATATCAAAATGTAGAATGTTCCATATCTTCTTTATTGTGCTTGTACAGTAGATATATAGAGCCAGCTCTTAGAGCAAAACAACACAGCTAATGCGTTTTGTTCACCACTGTGAACTTTTTCAGGGCTTTATTATTTTGTACAGCCAATATACCATGATATGCATCTCGTGAAACTGTAGTTCACCATATGGAACTATACCATATATGCGCAGGGTCCCGTTAAATTACACATCCTAGCTCTTTTTAATGTCAGACCAAGCTGTCCCTTACTTGACACCTTAGTCCTTGTCAATGATAGTAGACAAACCGCAACTCGAACTGCTTGAGTGCAAAAATGAAAGAGGACTGGGGTTGACATAGACCACTTATGTACCTGCCATTCTCCCAACCGGCGGTAACCCAATGGAATTACAAAGGGCTGGTTTTCTGTGGTGGTAGAAAGCCCAGGTTGTGGCAGATATCAGTATGGTTCTTTAAGCTTTGCCATGCTCCTCCTAGCGGCTCTGGTGGACCAAACCCACACCTGACAAACATCCCCCTACAGGATTCCCTGGGATTTGAATGCATGGCAGTCCAGGTGTGGGTAACTCAGGAATTCCCTGGGAGGCTGTGGCATTTCACTGATCTTTAGTATTACCATGGTGCCTTGTTGTAGAGATGACAGGAGATACCTCCCCAAGGACCTGCTGGGGGAGAGAAATGGATGCTACTACCAAATCAGCGATGACGGGCCCACTACCATCCTCCCTCCTTACTAGGCCATATGAATTCAGGTGACTACTACTGCTATACTAGTTTTACATGGATGTTTGTTGGGTCTGCGTTTGCAAGGGAGCTGGGGGATACCTCCTTTGGATTGGATTGATAGCATCCTTCCTCTTTCAATGCTTTGGTATTTGGCAGCTGTACAGCAGGAGGCAATAGCTTGTGAAAAGGAGGGCTATGTTCAGGTTTAAAGGGGGCTTGACAGTGCTGTGATTTTTTATGGGGCATTCTTGATAAGGGTAATGTTCTGGGGATCCTTTGGGGTTACTTCACAATGAACATTTAGGTCATTTACAGCCATTCTCATAATTGAGCACAAAAATTCTGTTGTGCAAGTTGCATTTTCTCTGGACGTCCTGTGAGTTTTTGCATTAATTTACACATCTGCAAAAACTGTGGAAGAATACACTCGGGCGGCGTTAGTTTGTGCTTGCAAACTCTGCTATTTGTGACCCCAATCTGCGAGATGTGGCAATGTATCCTCAGCTTTAAATAGGCCATTGTGCTGAAACAGGTGTAAACACCGCTTGCTTCTGAGTTAGTACCATCACCAGGAACTATTAACCCTGATAATGTTCTCCAGATGACCGGTGCAGTGCTGTAATCCAGCAACTATAAATTATGTGGATTAATGCACTACTGGGAACCAGGGCGAATCTGTTTTTGATCTTAAAGACTTTAACTTTTAACTTCTGGTTGGAATATCCTAAAACTAGTATATAATTCAGTACACATTCTACATTCGTGTACTTCTCTTGTCGATGGCCCAAGGTCCATGACATAAAACGTTGCTTTTCAGTCAAATTAAAAGAGGCAAACAAAGGGGGAGGAGCCAAGCCGACGACCAAGATGGTCGTGTAGAGCCTCGGCACCGCCGGCCTCCGCTCCCAGACATCATATCCTGATCAATATCCTGTAAGCTGGAATCACCCCCTGCTTCGGGAGTGCAAGCGGAGCACCTACCTTGTTCCCTGGATCGCCTCCGTGGCTTGAGACCGGAGCGGCGGTGTTCGGAAGTTTGGGGCCTGGTCCGAGGATGAGCCGGGGCCTTGCGTGAATGAAGCGGCTGACCTCCAGTGTCACAACATCGGGAGCCGCGAAGTGAGTCGTCCTGACCGGAGGTGTGAGCTGGTATCCCGCTGTCCCCGCCTGGGGATCGTGGTGTGTGGGGCGAGACGCCGGCGACCGGGACCTTCTGCCCGTTTGTTATCGCAGGACTGTGGGGCGCTACAGCCGGCCACCTCTGCAGGGGTGCTCGCGGTGAGTGGCGAGGAGCGTGGGCGGAGGAGTTCCCTTTTGCCCGGCTCCGTGAAGTAACTGCGGGGATCGGAGAGGCTACCTTTTGCCCCTGCTGCCTGGAAAATATTTTAAGTAGGCGGAGGAGCGCTGGCGGTGGCTGCCGTCTGCCTGATTCACTGAAAATAAGCCGCGAAACAGTGAGGCACTATAGCTGCATTGAGCCACACACGCAGGGACCGGTGTGATTGGTGTTACCGCTCCCCCGGACACAGATCCATACAATGTGTGCGTGGCCCCCGGGAGGATTGGTGCTTTTGGGCTGGATTGCGGACCTCTCTGGGATTCATGGCTAGACCAGCTCTCAGTATTAAACAGTATTGCCTCCTACTGTCCTAAGGGTGGTTGAGAACTGGTGTTCCGTGTGGGGAGCAAGGGACCGGTGGAGGATGAGAAGCGTTTTGGAGGCCCATTAGCCGCTGGTTCCGCCTGGGCTGATCGGAGGCGGCTGCTCAGTGTGACATATACCATCGACCCCTGAACCCTGGGACATGTGCCAAAGGCCCTTTTGAGAAATTGCTCATTCCGGATCTGGTGATAATTTGCGACGAAATGGCGGCAAAACCGGAATCAGAAAAGCCCATACCGCGCTCCTCCAAGGGATCCAGGACTATCCAATCAAATTGACTGGATCGGTATACCGTCTCTAAAGGATCCCCGGGGGAAGTAAAGAAGTCGCCATCGGTGGGTGAGGGGGTACTAACTGACCCTATTGAACCAATGCTAACGGATCTAATGGCGGCCATTAACGGGGTGCAAGCAACACTGGGCCAGAAGATGGAACCCCTTGATGTCAAACTAGACACTGTCACAATCGAGATGGGGCTAATCCGGACAGATCTCGCGAAGACCAACGAAAAGGTCAAATAACTTGAACTTAAGTCTAATAGCCTGATTGATGATGTGAGTCAATTGCAGCGAGAGGTGCAAGACCTCAAGACCTCTCACTGATCGCAAGCTGGATGAATACGAAGGAAAGGTCGGACGCAATAACGTCCGCATTCTTGGAGTACCCGAGAAAACAGAAGGTCAAACACCGGATTTGTTTGTCGAATCTCTGATCCTCAACCATCTCAAACCTTAAGGCTTCAGTAGCCTGTTCACAGTGGAACGAGCACATAAAATCCCGGGTGGCAGACCGAGGCCGGGCGCGCCCCCTCGTCCGATGATCGCAAGGGTCCTGAATTTTTGGGATAGGGATGTTATTCTACAAACTGCACGAAATGGACCCCCCTTGAAGTATGAAAACGTGACCCTTTCCTTTTTCACTGACTTCACCCAGATGGTCCAGAAACAGCATCAGAACTTTCTATCAGTAAAGAAAAAACTGAGAGATAAAGGACTAAAATATGCTATAATGTTCCCGACCCGACTCCGAGTGGAACTTAATGGGAAATCCTGGTTTTTTTACACTCCTGAGGTGGCGGCGGATTGGTTGGATAGTGTGACTACTACGGACATGGAGGACCAAGACCGGCGCGGGTTGGAGGAACAGTAAAAATGGGAACAGGGGACAGTGGGTTTATATTTTCTTATGTTGTGATCCAGGGATGGAGTGGGTGTGTAAAGTTCTCCCTAGATTTGCTATGTCCGCATAGGTGCTGCAATATATGGACCTGAAATGGGGTGGCAGCGACGAAGTGCGGGAGCGGGGTAAGGTGGCGGGCGAGTGTAGGCCCTCCTCTCTTTTCTACTTCAAGTTAGTTGTAGATTAGTATTGGGGTGTGAGGGGGCGACAGGCACACTGCTAGTTGGGGATGCGCGTAAGCGATATGCAGGGGTGCAGGGTGGGGGGAGAGGAGTTTAGGAGATTCTTGTATTATTGTATAACACATTATTGGCAATTGGTTTAATTTTTTCTATGTTGTGTGTTACCGATGGCATCAATATATTGGATTTGATTAGCATGCAGCAGACACCAGATGATCACTTTGCTTTTTCCTATGATGATGGGGGGTAGTGAACTCAAAATCATAAGTTGGAATGTGAATGGGTTGGGGGACAAAATTAAGCGTAGTGTGGTTCTTCAATACCTCAGGCGTCATGCACTGGATGTGGTCCTGCTTCAAGAAACGCACTTAGTTGGAAACTCATGCATGGCTATGCATAGAATGGGATACAAATTGGTTGGACACGCAGGGTTCACCTCTGGGTCTAGGGGCGGGTATCCTGATTCGAAATGCACTCCCCATAGTGATAGATTCCACGTGGGCGGATGACAGAGGGAGATATGTTGGGATCTCAGGTAGATGGGAAGGGCATGTTCTTACCCTCTTGTCGGCATATGTCCCCCCGGGTTTGCAATCTACCTTATTCTTTGATTTAGGGAAATTGTTACTCGAGTTACTGGTGGGACTCTTGATTGTAGGCGGGGATTTCAACGCTGTGGTTTCGGGGGGCTTGGATAGATATCCCCCACGAGATACAGGGCGCGCTCAGAGGTAGTTGCCTGATTTTTTGGATGCAATGGGCTTGGTAGACACCTGGAGACTGTTCCACCCAGATAAGAAGCAATACACTTTCCACTCGGGTGTACATGGCAGCCTCTCCCGGTTAGATTATTGTTTGGTCCCAGCGGCTCAGGCATCCTATATTATCGAAGTGGTTCATCTTTCTAGGGGCATTTCTGACCACTCCCCACTTTGGCTTCGGTTTTGTGTCACATCGCACTCAGCAGGTAGGATAGCCCCTATTAATCCATGGTATATTCGAAATCCTAAAATCCGTAAGGACCTTATAAAGGCTCTACATGAATATTTTATAGATAATGAAGGGTCGGTGTCCTCTGTGATATCTCTCTGGGAGGCATTTAAAATGGTGATCAGGGGTCAAGCGTTATCGTTAATAGCTGGGACCAAAAAGGAAAGGAATAAAGAGATCGTTGAGGCGGAAATTGAAATTAGGAGATTTGAGGAAGAGCTGGAACAAGGAGTGACTCGAGCTAATTTACATATTTTGAGCCTTAAACAACATGATTATAAATCTTTGGTCACAGATAGGGCCAGAGCTCTTAGCAGGGAACAGAAGGGACGGCTCTATGATCTCGGAGATAAGGCGGGGAGGTTAATCGCTTGGCTGGACAAAAAAGAGGGGGCCGCGCGTGTTGTTCCGGAACTTGTTACAGACGAGGGGAACTGCTTACTGACCCCCAGAATATAGTGGACAGCTTTGCGAGGTATTTCCAAACTGTTTATGCCTCGGTCTCGGATCGACCAGAGGTGGACATTTGTTGCTTCGGGATATACAGCTTCCTTGTTTATCTACCCAAAATATTGGCCAAAATCCTCTCTAATAGACTAATAAAGGTAATAGGTGGGTTGGTCCACCCGGACCAATCAGGATTTATCCCTCATAGAAATACTGCCTTGAAATTAAGAAGGTTACATGGAGTGATAGCCAGAGCTCATACTTTGCAGGAACCAGCCATGATCGCCTCCCTTGATGCAACCATGGCCTTTGATACAGTTGAATGGTCCTATTTATTGGCGGTCTTGGCTAAATTTGGATTCAGACTTGATTTTATTGGCTGGGTGCGGTTATTATACCCTAAACCACTCGCCCAGGTAGTGGTTAATGGACGAGTCTCGGCAACCTTTCGTCTGGGGCGGGGCACGAGACAGGGTTGCCCCCTCTCCCCCCTCCTTTTCTCCCTGGTGTTGGAACCCCTTGCGGCTTGGATCCGCTGGGAACCATCAATTCGTGGAATACGATGGTCCCCTGAGTGGGAAAATCGGATCTCCTTATATGCGGATGATATTCTGTTATATTTGACCTCCCCTCAGAAATCCCTCATGGTGGTATGCGATGTTCTCGCCTCTTTCGGCAAAAACTCCAGACTCTCCATTAACTGGAGTAAATCTCTTTTGTATGTCCTCTGAGGAACTGTCCCATTCAGATCGATACGTGTGGTTTTAAATATCTTGACATTTTTGTTTCTCTGGACCCGACAGCCAGATATGTTGGAAATCTTCTTCCCCCTCTGCAGAGGCTTAGGAGTGGCTCCACTCATTGGCGAAAGCTCCCGATCTCTTTGTTGGGCTGAGCGGCCCTTTTTAAGCTGATGTCTCTGCCTCGCTTTCTCTATGTCCTTCAAAATACTTTAGACGCAGTGCCGACAAGCTATTTCAGCGAGGTAGAGGGACTACAACGTAGTCTGTTATGGGAAGGGAGGCCTCGTATTGCGTTAGCCAAGCTGACGCTCCTGTGGTATGACGGAGGTATTGCCCTCCCAGATATCAAGCGTTATTACTGGGCCTCCCAGCTGGCTCCTATTAATCATTGAACATATGGGCCCGTCGCTGATCCAGGGTACGCTATGGACAAATGGATCCTCCCGGGGCGTAATTATAAGAGGGCACTGTCTTCTAAGCCGGTGAAGCTGGGTCTGACGGGACCGACGAAACATGCCGTGAAAATCTGGCATGATGCCACGTGCTCTCTGGGGTGGAAAGACAAACTGACACTTGCGACCCCAGTTTTTGATTTGGAACGATTAGGTAAGCTGTGGAAAACAAAGGGATTTGATAAATGGGAGTTGATAGGAATTTCAACTGTGGGGGACATGTGGGGCCAGCGGAGGATCAAATCATTCGAAGAAATTCAGATAGAATTTGAGCTTTCAGGAGCGGAATATTTCCGCTATATGCAAATTCGTCATTCATTAATGGCCGCTCTGCCTCTAGAGGAGGAGCTACTGGAGGCATCGCCTCTTGAGGATAGAATCTTAGATGGTCATCTCCCTGACAAGACGATCTCCCTGATCTATAAGAAATTAATCAATAACAGGGCGGATCTACTTAAGGAACTAAGGGTTAAGTGACAAGAGATGGGATAGAATTGGATGATGAAGATTGGCAATCAGTTGTATCCTCTCCAAAAATGGTTGCTATACCTTGAAGGCTGCGACTTGTACAGTTAAAGATTTTACACAGGGTCTATCAGCCTGATTCATGTACATGCCGTTTTGCGTGTCCCTAATAGCGAATCATAGCGATTCGCTATTGAGGACACGCAAAACGGCATTCATGTAGGAATTGCTACTTAAATAGCGATTCCTACATGTTCTTTATTTGCGAGTAGCAATTTGCTACTCGCAAATACTCCCCATTCATTCCTATGGGCCAAGAGGCCCATAGGAATGAATGGGGATTTGCGAGTAGCAATTTGCTACTCGCAACTAAGATAGCGATTTTAAGGGTGCCAGGGGTGTCCAAAGGACGCCCTGTAGCACCCCTAAAATGCACTTTTGGACAGGTGTTGCGCACACACATGTCCAAAGGACATGTGTGTGTGCTACATGCAACTTTGAAAAATGCTTTTAAAAGCATTTTTCTGAGTTTTTGCTATTTACCGACAGGTCTGACCTGTCGGTAAATAGCGGCCCCAAAAGTCCAAAATCGCTATTTTGTTTTGTGTCATGAATAGCATTTGAGGAATCTCTATTAGAGATTCCTTAAATTCCATTCCACGCAAATATGCGAATTCTTACATAGCGATTTTTGCATTTGGTATCATGAATACCAAATGCAAAAATCGCACTCGCAAAGGGCCAGATTCTCAGAATCTGGCCCTTTGCGAGTGCAATTTACCTACATGAATCAGGCTGTATGTCACTGGCCCCCGCCTAGTGCTGATGGGGTTGTCGGAAGATGGATTGTGTCGACGTAAATGTGGCTTAGAGGGTACTTTTTCACATATCCTTTGGGAATGCTGTTATATAGCTGAGTATTGGGGTAAGATTCATGATACTATTCGGGAGGTCACGGGGGTCTCTTTGTTGCCGGAGGCGCGGAGATGCCTTCTCAATATATGGGAACCTACTGATCTAAACAATGTTATGTTATGTTATGTTATGTTATGGACATTTATTCGGCGCACAGCTGCCCCAGCAAAGGGGCGTCCTGGCGCCTGACAAGGTAACCAACACAACACAACTAAAAAGACAGCAGACTAGAAAGGAACAGGCTTAAGAAAATAAAAAAGTCTTGATGGCCCTACGAAATAAAAAGAGATTATCAGACGCACGTATCTTTAAAGGAAGAGAATTCCAAAGGGCCACAGCCCGAACTCGAAATGAGCGGCCTCCAGCTCGGCTAAGCTTGAACCGAGGGACAACTGCGAGAGCCTGGCCTAAGGATCTCAGGGCGCGGGCAGGGACATAAGGCGTCAAGAGATTCGTAAGAATCGGAGCCGACAAGCCCTTAAAGATTTTATAGGACAAACAGAGCACTTTAAACTGAATCCTCTGCTTGACTGGGAGCCAATGCAGAGACTTCAGAGTATTGGCAGCGGAGCAAAACCTGGGCAGACCAACCACAGCTCTGGCTGCCGCGTTCTGCACCCGTTGCAGACGTGTAATTTCAGCTTGGTTCACCCCTACCAAAAGAGAACTGGCATAATCCAGCCGAGAGATCACAGTCGCCTGCAACACCAGTTGCCTGGTTGCGGCATCAAAAAACTTCAAGGCTGGTCTTAGTCCTCGCAAAATGCCAAAACAACTGGCGGCCGTTCTCTTGGTATGGGAGACAAAGCTAAGGGCGGGATCTAGCCACACACCAAGATTTTTTGTCTCCATTGCCGGAGTCGGGGTAGGTCCCAATTCCGGAGGCCACCAAATGTCGCCCCATAGTTCCGATTTCTTGCCGATGACCATAATCTCAGTTTTTTTTGCGTTCAACTGGAGATGGTTGGGATTCATCCAGCTGGCAAGCGCCCTCAGCCCATTCTGGAACCTAGGGGCATCGAAGTCAGAGTCCCCGCTGAGCGTGACCGCCAGCTGAGTGTCGTCAGCATATGAGACCATAGTCAGGCCCCACTGTCTGAAGACATCCGCCAGCGGCCTCACGTACAGATTGAATAACGTGGGGCTCAGCGAGGATCCCTGGGGGACCCCCTGGTCCAGCGGATGGAATTTGGACTGATGGGGTGGAATGGCTACGCAAAAAGTACGATCGGCAAGAAAGGAACGGAACCACTGGAGGGCAGTCCCTGTGATACCAGCTTCTTCCAGGCGCTGGAGAAGAATATTATGAGAGACGGTGTCAAAGGCGGCGCTAAGATCTAATAAAACAAGCGCCGCCGTTTGACCCGAATCTAACACCATGCGCAGATGTTCCACCATATAAAGAAGAGCTGTCTCCGTGCTGTGGTCAGCACGGAAGCCATTCTGCGTAGGGTCTAAGATGTTTGCCCGCAAAAGGTGGTCAGAAAGGACTCTGTTCACATGTGCCTCCACGACTTACGCCGGCCACGGGAGAAGCGATATCGGGCGGTGGTTCTCTGGTTTAAGAGGATCTAAACCAGGCTTCTTCAAAATGGGCGTAACCACGGCATGCTTCCAATTAACAGGAACCATACCAGTGGAAAGCGAAAGGTTAATCAGGGAGCGCACCGGCAAAAAATCGATAGACAACGGGTCCCTAAAAGGAGCTGGTCTCAACGGATCTGCCGGAGAACCGGACTTAATATGTTGGGCCAGTTGATTAAAACTCTCAGACGATAGGCAAGGGAGAGTATGCAAAGCCATGTGTTCCTCGGGCCTAAGGGAAGGTCCGACATCCAGTGTGGAAGTGGAAAAAATAACGGCGGATGACTTGGACCTTCTCCACGAAGAAATTCGCCAAGGCCTCACACTGTGCAACCGAACCCAAATCATTAATAGGGGCTTTTTTTGCCATCAGATCTTTGAGAGCCTTAAAGATCGCTTTGGAAGGGTTAAGGCTGTTGCGGAACTCGAAGGAGTAAAAAGCCGCACGCGCTCTGCAGACCGCTCGATGGTAAGATTTGATAGTGGCGAGATATGACACTTTTTTACCAGTGTCATAGGCTTTCCGCCACTCTCTTTCAGCGCGCCTGCACGCACTCTTTAAAGTACGTAAAGAGCCATCGTACCAGGGACTAGGGTCCCTTGAGCAACATTTGCACAGACACAGTGGACCACACTGGGCTATATGATAGCGAAAAGAAATATTGCCCAACAATGGGGTGCTGAGTTACCCCCCAACCTCGAAAACTGGAAAAAGGACTTAGACTGGAGTATGTTCCGAGAAAAAACTGTGTACATGGCAAGAGGGCATCCCAAAAAATGGGCCTTAATTTGGAATCAATGGAATTGATATAGAGGAGAGATTTGTGTACCACCTAGAAATTCAATCTTTGAAGTTCCCTCATCCCCGTGAAGCTTTTGACAAGTGTGTACTTCGGTTCTACTCCCCCCACCCCACCCCCTTTTACTTTGCAAATGTGCTGCAGATTATAATGTGATTCGTCTGTATTGTGTCTCTCTTTGTTTGATGCCTTGTTTTATAAAAAGAATTATAAAAAAAAGAAAAAAGGGGCAAACAAAGATGAAGTATTCATGTAGTGCCATGAAACTTTCCCTGATTTAAATGTCTGCAAAGTCCAGGCAAACTGCATAATGGAACGCAACTGATTTTGACCATGGTACAAAACAGACACATCATCTTGCATAATATCAACAACAGATTAAACAATATTATCCAATGTGTAAATGCGGGAAGAAAGCGTGTTAATGTTGTTATCTACAACTGCTAGCACTTTTTCTAAATTTGCTTGATCTATTGCCCTAATGCGAGAAGCAGCCTCAATCTGGGACAGTTTCCAAACTTCGTTGTAAATAGCATATATCCATCTTTTCGATCTGCCGGAAGCCGGACCCTTGACAAAATCATTCAGATCAACATTGTCAGTCAATTTAGATAAATTCAGCTTAACTGACTCTAAAGTGGAATGTTTGAGCCAAATCTGACATAATTTGCCTACAGAATAGGTAGTCAGAATGGCCAGTTTCAAAACGGGGATCCACTCTAACCTGAGTATAGCCTTGAGCTAAACCCAGAAAACGATGCTGGCAAGAATCTGCACTTTTGAGCCACAGCAAACAACCCTTAGGATTCAACCTAGATATGTTAAAGGTAGAATTCAATAACAGCGTCTGTAAAGTCCCTAATTGAAAAATTGGTATTATTATCCCAGCCGGAGTATTCCTCTAATTCAGGAAAAGAAGGAGCATTTAATTTTTTAGTGGTAGCCAATCCAAAGCAAGTTGTTTGTGAAATTGTAGAATTCAAAAACAACATATGGTTCGGGATGAGACATGCATGATGCAAAGCCTCAGTGCCTTGCACTTGCCAACTTTTAGAACCCCAAACTGATTTAAGATCAACTGTATCCTTCCACAGTTCATAGCCCCCAAAAGCCAATTGGTCTAGAAAGGACTTCAAATATAATCATTTTGTGTGAGTAAGTCTAACCTTGGAAGTGGACTTCTCGGTCATTTTAAAGTAAAATGCATTGGGATTTGACTGATTAAAATCAGTACAGTAAGTGAACCTCTTTAAAAGAGAAGGGGAGCTGCCTTCAACAGGAGCGGGACAATGTTCCCATTGTGTATAATTACTCATATTCCTCCTGGTGTTAGCCTTATGCAGGTAGTGTATGCCAAAGTGTTGATAACAAAACAAATCACCATAATTTGCGGAATCTAAATACAAATCTTCAGCATCACAGTCAGCATAATATTTCAAATCAGAAAACAAAGCTTCTACGGCCTGAACATCCCAATCATCAGAACGTATATTTTGTTTAACCACATCACCCATAGAAACCCTTAGAACATTTGGGACATGAATAACCTCTGTGCGTCCGTGGATTTGAAATCTAATAGCATCCCACACAATCCCATCTAAGACGGGCCATTCAGCAGTAATATTAACAAAAGCCAGGTCCCTCTTCAATCTATGCGATGAGGAATGGGGTGCCAATGTTCCATTATTGTGTCGAATACATGGTCTTTCTTCAACATAGTGTCCGTTGACAAGACAGAAAAAATAAACCACAAATCCAAATGACATGAACAGGTAAATCGAAAAAAGCACCAACCAAATGTAGGTCCAAGGAGGAATCAAAAAATGTTTTTTAAACCATGTTGCAAAAACAGAAATCTTTGAAGGGGTCTTCGATGTGTTAGAGTCAGTGTCAAATGAAAATCTGGACTCTGTAGCCAAACAAGTTTGCAAATCAGGCATCGATAAGTCAGTGGGGGTAAGTATATTCAGTCTCATCAAGGCGAGCAGCAGGTGGAGAACTCAATAAATGACTGGAAACTGCTGGCATCTCGAGGGCAACGTCAGGCCTGGTATTAGGAGCTGGGGCCAAAACTGAATGTCTCAAAAAAGATGGACAGGAGACCGCTGGTGTCATACTAAGAAGAATCAGCCACGCTGTGTAGTTTGACATTGTCAATGGAGATGTACCTTTTCTCTTTACGACCTGGAAGTGGTGGTAAAATGAATGTTCTTGTGCCCTGCACGCCAAGTACAGGAACTGGAGCTCGATATGAGGGACCAAATTCTTTCTTGTTTTCGATCTTCTCTCGAACCAGTTCTCCAACTCGGGGTAGCCAGCCAACTACCGGAATCTGCAACGCAGCATCAGAAGTGGAGGGCAAGTGTTCCTTAGTTTCTCGTCTCTTGTAGATTCTGTAAAACATGACAATGTTCATCCATGTCAAAGGGGGCAGCAACCACCGCCTAGTTTAGACCTTCAAGGTCCGAGACGAACATTTTGATACCAAAGAGCATTTCATATGGGATCCGCCCACCCAGAGACCTTCTAGGGAGATTATTAAGTGCACGTTGTACGCTATTGAGTTGGGCCAGTCAGTTCCTGCCAGTGCCTATAACCCTAGCTTTCAAAGAGTACTTTAAATCTCGGTTCATTCATTCCACAACACTATTACCCTCAGGTCTGTATGGAGATGAAAACTTGACTTGGACCCCCAACGAACTTATGGCATCCTTGTACGCCTTAGAGGCGAACGCTGGACCCTGATCCGAATGGAAGGTGTCATAGGCGAGAATTCCTAAAAAGATTCGCAGTCTCTTATGACAGTTTGCGAATCAGCGCTGCGGTGTGGCCACACCTAAACAAAGCGTGTGCAAGAATCAACTGCAACTAAGATGTTCTTATACGTAGTATCAGAGGAAAAAGGACCACAGTGATCTAAATAAACACAACCAAGTGGTCTATTAGAAATGTACAACTGTGTCTGGGGCGGACGCGTAGCAATCGAAGGTTTAATCTGCTGACAAATGTCACATTGAAGGACATAATCACGTGTCTGTTTGTACAGTCCCGCCACTAGAAACGTTGTTGTAACTGAGATACAGTAGCCGAAACGCCCGCATGCGCAGACGCAACACCCTCGTGGGCAGCTGTAATCAGTGTGGACCTGTGGTCCGCGTTGGGAATCAACCTTTCACCAACGTCCGGTATTTTCACATACGGAACTTTATCAGGACTTAAATGATAAGAATACTTTGAAGGAAACCCTTTAGGATATTTACTTCCCTTCTCAGTAGTGGCAATTCCTGCCAAGATGTCATCATAAATCTTACTTTTGGAACCTGTAACTGCTGCAACCAAATATGTCGAAACTGCTGTTTTTGCGGCCTCATCGGCCAAACTATTGCCAACAGCGTGTACTCCCACACGCTGATGATCGAGAGTATGAATTACATACACGAGTGGCAATTGCTCTTTGAGTTCAGCCACTCGGACCCAGATCATTTTATGTTTCATTGTGCTACCTTTGGAATCACGAAAATCATTCTGAATCCAAAGAACAGGTCTTCATTGTAAGACTGGACACAGTAGTAAGAATCACTCACAATGAGAGTAGTCACACCAGGATCTGCGTACTCCAATGCATGCATCAGAGCACGGAGCTCTGCCAATTGGGCGGTAAAGTCCCCTAATTTCTGCATATGTACGACATCGGACTTGAATTCATCATTCACCATGGTACCAACCACAATGGCGCAAGCTGAGACGTATGCGTGCTTAGACCCATGCATAACTTGCGCTGAACCATCAGTGTAAATGATACAATGGAAATCTTCCAAAGGCCGCATAGTCAACGGAGCAGGATGAACAAACTTATACTGCAAAAACTCTTGTGACTGGAAGGAGGCATCGAAAATAAACGTGACATCCGGAGATGTCAATGATGCAGCCCATTATATCCACCGTGGGTGCAAAGCTTTAGAATTTGGTACACTGGCTTTCGTCATTTTTTCAGTGTTGTAGGAGTGCGCAGCTGTGCGCATTTCTCCAAGAAGTGAGTGTAGGAGAGTAGGGTCTGTTTCCTATGGTCACCCCCACTTTTTGCTGTGATTTTCTGGTTTTTCGACTTTAGTGTGGCTGTGGGCCTGCTAATCAGACCCACAGCCCAGCTGTTCTCTCTCTAAATTGATACATACCTAATTGGGAATTGGGTCACCTTTGTGAGTTCCTGTATAGTGTACCATAGGTACCCAGGGCATAGGTGCATCCTAGGCCTACAAGGGGCTGCAGCATGTATTATGCCACCCCTGGCTGGCCATCCAAACTGACACCACAGGCTGATCACTTAGCTTGGGCAAGGAGGTGTAATCACCCCTTGCTTAGATATAGTATACCTATATCGACCCTTATATATAGACACATATATAACTATAAGTCACTCCTATGGCCGGCCTTGACAATGCTGAAGGCAGAGTGCTTGGTTTTATGTGAGAGGGTGCTCTAGCATGAGCTGAGCCCCTCTGCAGCTTTCGGAACCATGTCCTTATAGCTGTTCTGTTCTATGATATAGCCATACCATATACTCTTAAGTGCATTATAATCCTCGCTGTTATTGCTAACTTTGGTTTGGCTTCATCAAAACATGTTGTGTAAGGTGTCAAACACTTTGGAATACTACCCGCCCCCGCCAGTTCTGGCGGCAGTTCTGGCGGCAGGGGTAGCATTCCACCCTTCTAGAGGGAGAAGACATGTAGTTACTGCTTTACCTGGTTAAAGTTAAACAGAGCCTCAGCATTACAAAATGGATGCTGCTGCCACAGACACGAGTCTGACCTCCTGCTGCTGGACTAAACTCCGGCAGGGGAGGCCTGGACAATAGCTTTCCTGCCTTGGGAGGTGCTAGCATCTCCCCAGACAGGCTTTTAGTGTATTGGGGCAGGGGGGGGCTGCAAAATGAGACACTGCCTGGGGCACACAAGGTGCTCCATGCATATCCCGGTTCAAACCAGTTGCTGTGGCACTCCAGCCCCACTCTGGCGCCAAACTGGACAAAGAGAAAGGGGTGTAACCACCCCCTTCTCAGGGTCCACCCATAGGAGGGACCTAGCAGGTAATCCAGCCCCTTAGATCAGTATAAAGGTAGGAGCTGTGTCTGGAGACATTAGATTATCCTGGACTGAAACGGAACTCTTGGACCTTCAACGTTCTATACCGACTAGAAGAGTGAAGACTTTGGTCAAGGAGTGACCACCCTGTGCAAACAGGCACCACCAGTAACTTGCCGGTTTGCTTTGTCGACGCTCCTGCCGGAACCCGAAGACTCAGCGACTCAGGAACTGGACTTCCAGACTTCTCCGACTTCGACCCACATCCACAGCAAATTCACAAAAGTCCTGCGCACTCAAATTATAACAACACACAATGTGTAAGTCAATGTTCTGTAGAAATCATCCAACGTTGTAGTAAATTCCGGAGTATAAGTTCTCCATTTTTGCTAAACCGTGCAGCTTCTGAGGCACCCTCGAAGTTGTGCATTGGGGTTTGAGAAGCCCCAGACCCGAGCACCATTTGCACCGAAACTCAGCCCTCCACACTCCACGAGTGCCGCGTGGGGCCTGCTCCTGCATTTCAGCTAGACGCGTCTTCCTGGTTGCTAGCCCGTTGGATAGTTAGCCCTCCGAAGACTTTCTTGTGAAACTGTACTGCTTGCCTGGTTGCTCCGAGCTTGCTCCAGCTTCCCTGCAAAGGAGAAGCTCCCCAGACCTTGCTGGTCTGACCTGAAGCCAATCTTCCCTTCCTGCGTGGATTGTGTTTGCCAAGGCTTGTTGGGTCCAATCCGGATACCGACACCGCAGTCAACTAGATCCTTCGTGGGACAGCTCGAATCCAGCTCCTGGTCATGGTCGACGCCTCCTGGTCCTCGTGGCTGCAGAGACAAGCTTCACCTCTTCACCTGATTGCATCTCGACATCGCCTGGTTCATTCCTGGTTCCTTCCTGGTCACTGGCTAGTGACCCAGACTCTGTCCCCTCTGCTTTCAGGTTCTTCTCATCTTTGATCCACCCTTGGATCCACCCGTACACTTTTCTCCTGGTCGCCTGCAGCACTTATTTGCAGCTCTCCATAGGAAACAGCGACGAAACCCGACACGAAAAATCACCTATGCAACAGGCTTTCCTGGGTGAGGTAACTCGAGTACTCTGGTGCTCCCGTGGGTGTTGACTCTCGAAGTGTCCTAGTTTAAAAGGGTTTTACCGTAGTCCATCCGGAAGTGTCCTTAATCTACTACTTTGTAACTTTTACGTTCCCATTATAACTCGATGGTAACTCGCGACTGTGTTCCCACACTGCATGCGTCTCACGTGGGTCTCCTACTTCCTAACCTTTGGTTCTGTAGAGTAGCCCCAGCGATTCCCTAGGCCCTAGGCCTATTCACTATTCCTGAAGTGGTCCAATTACTTAGTATACGGTTCGTGAGGCCCCTAGGGCAGAATTGTATTTGTGCAACTTATAGTATGCTAAATGAGTAACTTGTAACGTATCTCGAACCCTGACCTCATAAAGAGTGCAGAGGGGTTGTGTTAGTAATAAATACATATATATTTGATATATACCTTGTGTGGTGTCCTTTCATTTGGTATTCAAGGGATTATATACGGTAAAACAGCTGGCTTCACATGCTCTCTGAAGTTTTAGCCTAAGACTGCTGGTCCATGCTACCACTAGGATAGCTGATCTATAAGGTTGACTTTACAACCACCATCATAAGGGTCGTTTAGACTGGTGCAAGGTGCCCACTAGAATAGTGGACAACATATGCCAGGCTAACTTCTCACATTGGTGTGCAGCGGTTGGGATATAAGATATCATTTGAAAGATCACATTAAGGTACCTAGAGGTACATATAAATCAAGTCTTATAATACTTAAGTTCTACTGAACTTAGTTGTTGTAGAGCAAAGGGCCTAGCACACCCTGACTACAACTCCTAGAGAGGTTCTAGTAGATAACACTTAGTGTAGGTAGGTGCACACACACACACATCACTAGAAAATGTCCTTAAGAGGAGAGCCTAGTGTGTCTCTCCCAGCAGAAGTTGACCCTCCCAGGGCACCTTCTCACTATGATACTATGATACATTTACTTTTAATGAACTTAGAAGTTTATGTTCACTCAGGAAACTGAGACAAGGACAGAGTCCAACCCTGAGGAACCTGATAGATCTATTAGTGGAGCATGATACCGAAAAGGCAGCAACCCCAGATCAGACAGGTAGTGGAGTGGGGGGCGGCATCCCTCAACAGAGGATTCCCATGATAACCATCAAGGGGGTACTGATGATGAAGAGGATGATGATCAGGTCCAAGTTGGAGAACTGAACCAGGTCAACCTAAGACTACATGGGGCTGGAGGGGAGAGAATCCAAACCAGGCCCCCAAGTAGGCTTAACACTGAGCACAGAAGGGGGAGATCACTTTCCAGTGAATCCAACCACTCTGGTGACTCAATAGGGTCAGACACCTCAGCAATGGGGAGAATGACTTCCCCTCAGAGAAGAGAGCATAAAGCTAGGATGAGGGAAGTCAAGCTTAGGATCACGAGGCAAGAAATTGCCCTTGCCAAAGAGACCCTGGCTCTTGCTAGAGAGCAAAGGTTGAGTGGATTATATTCCACTGGTGGCAGCAATATCCCTAGGAATAGGGAAGGGTCATATGACCATAGAAACCTAAGTAAGATTGTCCCTCCCTACAAGAGTGGGGATGACAACCACAAGTGGATAACTGCTTTGGAAAGGGCCTGTAAAGTACAACAGGTACCCCAGAGTCAGTGGGCATCCATACTATGGCTCTCCTTTTCAGATAAAGGCAGAGATAAGCTCCTCACAGTTAGTGATGAGGATGCTGACAACTACACTGTCCTGAAGAGTGCTCTGATAGATGGGTTTGGATTAACCACTGAGCAGTATAGGTTGCTGTTCAGAGACACCCAGAAGACACAGACTCAGGACTGGACTGACTTTGTAGATTGTGCCACTAAGGCTCTGGAAGGCTGGTTACTGGGCAGTAAGGTCAAAGACTATACAGGATTGTATCATTTGATTATGAGAAAACAAATTCTTAAT
Organism: Lissotriton helveticus; assembly: GCF_964261635.1. NCBI lineage: Eukaryota > Metazoa > Chordata > Amphibia > Caudata > Salamandridae > Lissotriton > Lissotriton helveticus. Next base: position 285,275,653 of record NC_136067.1, read on the forward strand.
AATTGTCAGAACCAGTTATTGCATCAACACCTGATTGACTCTGATCTGACCTCTCCCCAAGAATTGGGAAAGAAGGCAGACAAATGGGTCAGAACCAGGGTGAAGCAGAAGATACAGAACCAAGGTGGCGATCAGAAGAAGCAAGACCAAAAGGGTGGGGAGAAAGCAAAAGACCAGAAGTCTTCGCCAGGTCCCCAAAAAGCTTCTAATGAGGGGGGTTCCAAGAAATCCAAAAAGAAAGAAGGTCCGAAGAAACCATGGTGTAATTTTTGTAAGGTTAATACTCACTGGACCAGTGAGTGCACCAAGAAGGAGGCAGCTCCAGCCACCATTGCCCCTAAGGCAACTGTTCCCCCTAGTACAGCTAATAGTGGTGGTTCTCAACAGAAGGGTGTAGTAGGGTTAACCCTGGGAACTGAGATGGATTCTGGCCTAGTCAGAATACCAACTCAAGCTGTTCTTGTCTGTGATGTGGACATGGCTATGCCCTCTACTGTGAGCCCCAGTAACTTGGGCAAGTACAGACAGACTCCTTTGATTAACAATAAAGTGGCTCGGGCCTACAGGGACACATGTGCCAGTGTCATCATGGTGACACCTAACTTTGTGGACCCTGGACAGTTTATACTAGGTGAGAATTACCTAGTGACCAATGCAAGCTATGTCACTACCACCCATAGTATGGCAATTGTTAATTTCTCCTGGGGAGGGGTAACTGGCCTCAAAAGAGTTGTTGTTAGTTCAGACCTCCCTGTAGAATGTTTGTTGGGCAATGATCTGGAATCTTCAGTCTGGTCTGAAGTGGAGTATAGGACTCATGCAGCGATGCTAGGTATATCAGCACATGTTCTTGTTGTGACCAGGTCACAGGCCAAAAAGTGCAAAACTGAATAGGCCCTGGATCCTGAAACTATGGACCAGTTCCCTACCAAGAGAAAGAGCAGTAGGGTTAAGGCAGTGCCTTCCCCCTTGCCTCAGGATGAGGATCAGTCCTCCAAGGAAACTGACTGGGAGACCCAAGAAGGAACTGTCATAGAAGAGCTTGAGCCTGATCAGGTTGAGTTTCTTGGGACAGGGGGACCTTCAAGGGCAGACCTGAGGCAAGCGCAATTGGACTGCCCCTCTCTTGAACCCCTCAGACAGCAAGCGGCTGCTGGGAATGCTACAGGTACCCATAGAGTGTATTGGGATGAAGGGCTCCTTTATTCAGAGGCTAGAGACCCCAAGCCTGGTGCTTCCAGGAGGTTGGTCATACCTTTGGCATTCAGGGGCTTCCTTCTTACCTTAGCCCATGATATTCCCTTAGCAGGACATCTTGGCCAGAACAAGACTTGGGACAGGCCACACATGTCAGAAGATACCAAGGAGTTTTGTCGCTCCTGTGTCACCTGCCAAGCCAGTGGCAGATCAGGTGGCACCACAATGGCCCCCCTAATACCACTACCTGTGGTAGGGGTTCCCTTTGAAAGAGTTGGGATAGACATTGTTGGACCAATGGATCCCCTGGGCACAGGTTTATTCTGGTGGTAGTGGATCATGTTTTTAAACACAAAAAGGAGGTGCCCTCAAATCCAATAAGGGACGGGGTATAGTTTGAATCAAAACAAAACAGGTCCCTATTTCAGGATCTAAAGTATCGCTCTGAGATCACTACCGTCTGCTATAGTAAAACATATAAGAGGCAGTATGTAACAGTTACCTGAGTATGAATAAAAGCCCAAGTTAAGTGGACAAACTAATCTCCATAGGGAACAAACAGATTCACATTCTAATAAAAAACATATATGTACACAAAAACGTCAGGGGAGCACTGTCAGCTTCAATACACAAGAAACTGATCCATTATTAAAAAAAGATCAGATATTTATTCTTAAAAAACAAGGCTTAGCCTTATACACAATACATAAATAACACAATATACAGTACATTCGTAGAAAAACCATTAAAAGTCGACGCAGCATTTCGGTGCTTGTGCGGATGTGACACCTTCTTCAGGACGGTTTTCTCTACAGAAGAAATACATATATTAAAAATACTAAATATACAGGCTCACTACTAATACTGACGTTAAGTGTTGTTGTAGTACAAAAAACAATTCGGTCTAGGTACTTCATAATATAAAAAACATTACATACCCTCAATCATTTATATAGAATCATTGATATCTCTTGGAGTGCCATATTACGTCTAAAAAAGTACGGCTACTTTTCATAAACTAATTGCACCCTCTCATATATTCATGTTATTTGCTATTATCACTTACAATTGTAGTGACCAGCATCATATTAATTATTTGTCCATCAAGTTAAGAAATATCAATTGTGTAGGTAAACCACATACCTCTAGTCTCTGGGGGCTAGTCTTTAGTATTGTTTAAAAAGGACAAAGCTGTTTAATCAATTGCGCTGTTGTCAATTCTCGACGTTAGTCTTAGAGTAATCCACCTATATCAAAACACATAAATACATTTCTTAGAGTAATAGTAATATCTAATCAATGGACTCGAACTTTAGAGCATTTTCAAGAGCCGTACCTGTAGATAGTCCCTCATGGATAAGGAGGAAGCTGTGCAAGTGATGACCACCGTGTATATATTTTCGTGATAATATAGACAACACTAGATGGACAGAAATACAAGATTTCGTTTACATAGTATACTCTCTACTACCCCGATGTCTTTTAGTGAAAACCAAAAGGATTTTTTAGATCAATCTCTACCTTGTTATGGGGTATTAAGCGTGGTCCTATACTGGGATCTGGCAGTACATTAATCTCATGCTGCATACGAGCTTCGGGTGGCTGGCTTCTTTTTCTTTGTTATGCCCAAACCGTATGTTTCTTAACTTTCATAAAACGGTCTACAGGAAAAAAACAGGATGGTATTATTATGTTTTATATTCTGTTTGGTTTTTATTCGAAACTGGAATGATTCCTATTTAAAGAGTCAGGCTATTTCCATTATTCATACAGTCTAACACATAGGCTTGAGAACCACGAGACCTCGATAATAACCCGTCTCCTCAACACACCTTGCGCAATATTGAGCAGGCTCTACTTCTATATTGTAGTCCATCTGGAAGTTGGCGCCAATTTTACTAAGACATAAAAATAAAAATGAAAATAAAGATATCTGAGCCCTATCTACCAACCGAGTAACTTTACCATACTTGTACGTTATGTTTAACTTATAGGATATGATACAATAGCATGGGCATGTTAATTTCAAAGATAAAAGGCTCCCTACCATTAACGATTAAGCTTAGCCAAACCCTGTCGGGAGCTTGAAGGCAAATGTCCCGGGTTCACATATTAACATTTTTTTTTTTAAATTTAACGGGAAACGAGTACCCGTTACGTAGTCATTACATACCTTGATTACAAATTATGGCCTCCCTGTCATCATACGTCCGCACAGCTTCCGGGTTTTGGTGTGTTCCCTGACCCTCCCCGGTCGCGTTTAAGAAGCCCGTGTGCGGGGTCAGGGGTCAAATAACCCCAGGAGATGTTATTTACAGGGAGAGACTATTATATCACGGTCACCCACAGGATAGAAAAAATGTTCGCCTGTTGGTTGTGATTAAATATATCGTAGATTCGGGGATCTTCTCGGTGTTGCTAGCGTGTTAACCGTTTCGTCCGATCACGTGGTATTATCGTGTCGGCCATCTTTAAGTGGGAAGACAAACAGAACTCGACATCTATTATAATAATAGAATGGCCATACATTAATTGTTGAAACATTGTCCGAATAAGCGCTAACTCTCTACTGCTTATTTACATCATGTTTTCGTATTGACATTGTCTCGATACACAAAAATGATTATTTAAGTAAAGAATGTTCATGTCTTCTAAACCGGGACACTAAAGAATGGTTATTAAGAGTTATAATGTCGGCCATTTTCCAATAGAGCAAAAAACAACAATCCCGACTGTGCCATTTACAATTGCGGCCATCTTGGTCGAGAACAAGACATGTATTAATAATTATGTCCATTAATTTCGAAAAATCATATTGATGATGATTTTCTTTCTACATTTTTCATTTGTAGCAGCTTAATTGTGACCTAGATTGGTTGATATTGCCGATCCATCGTTCTATAGGGGTCTTTTTCTCAATCTGGACAGATCTTTATGCGTTTATAAACTGACATAGGAAATGTCATGTATCTGTCTTTGACATGTGAAATATCATGTATCTATCTATGAAAGGAATATAGCAAGGGCAAATATTTTTGTTATTCGTGTTATTCCTGTAAGTAGCAGAGGTCAATGAAAAAGGCAGAAAACCTAATAGTAAATCAAACATTAAGACTTAGTCGTCTCTAATCTTAGTGGTCTATAATCACTATGCCTCTTATGTTATATATTCCTACTGCAATGGTGTCAGGTTGTAAAATCTTATTCATATCGTACCCTGGTCTAATACCGATCAATTTCAGCAATTACTACATTCTCAACACAGTAACCTCTCCCAGTCTTCTTTGCTATTCAGTTCCTTACGGACCGTGTTGAATTTAGACATGAAAAATAGTTCTCTCCTTTTTCTTTTTAAGGTAACATCACCCCCTCTGTAGTTCATTTTTACAGTTTCCACAACACACCAGCTAAGATGTTCTACTGTGTGTTTGGCTTCTATCCAATGCTCCACTAAGGGAGCCGATTTCTTGGAGGTCCTGATTGCCGATCTGTGCTCATTCATTCTCACCCTTATTTCCCTCGATGTCTCACCTATGTATCCTAACTCACAGGGGCATTTGATCAGATATATTAAATGTTTGGACCTACAGTTAAAAAAGTCTTTAAGACTATGTACCTTATTGTTTACTGTAATTTCAGGGCCTTTCATAATGTATTTGCAACTGCCGCAGCCGCAGCAAGGAAAAGTGCCCTTTGGAAGCGGGGCGTTGTCTATCCTGGGTTGTGTAGGAAGGTCATTATCTCTGTACGTCTTCACTAAGCTGTTTCTTATAGTTTTGTTGCCTCTATATGAGAACATCGGTTTGGGTAAGGGGATATTATTTTCATTTGTCACTAAAGGCCAATTTCGGTTTACTATGTTTTTTTTATTTTATTGCTTAAGTTGCTATGGTTTGTGACAAATGTCAAGGGTAAAGTTGTATTCTCTTTTTTAGAACTTTTATCAAAAAAGCTATCCCTCTTGAAATGTTTTGCTCTTTTGTAAGATTGTCTTATTAACCTCCTGGGGTAGCCTCTCTCATAAGAATTTTTGTGTGAGGGTCTTGGCATGTTTATCTTAGTCTATCTTTCTAGTGCAATTTCTCCTCAGTCTGAGAAATTGTCCATATGGGATATTGTTTTTCTGACAGGCGGGGTGGTAACTCCTAAAGTGTAACATTGTATTTCTGTCAGTGGGTTTCGTGAAAAGTTCTACTATTAGACAACCTTCTGCATGTTGAATTACTATATCTAGAAATCCACACTTGTTCTTATTTATACAGTGAGTGAATTTTAAGTTTTGGTCTCGTAAGTTCAGCCAATTTATAAATTCCATCAGGCATTCTTCTGCCCTTGTCCATATAAAAAAAACTTCATCTATATAACGTGACCAATGACTAATATTTTCATAAAATGGTGCTAATGAGTTGAAAATATGTTGTTCTTCAAACATGGCTACGTACAGACAGGCCAGACTTGGGGCACAGGTTGCCCCCATGCTGATCCCCTTCACTTGTTTGAATAACGTTTTTTCAAACAAAAAAATATTATTTTTCAAAATTAGAGTCAAGCAATCCACAATAAATGTTGCGTGCGCTGACAAGTCCTGATGATCGACCATTAGAAGTTCCTCTACCATTTTAATGGTATTGTCTTGGGGAATATTAGTGTACAATGCCTCTATGTCTAAGGTCACTAGAAATTGGTTGACAGGGCTAAAGCTTAGATTTTCTACTTTTTCTATCATCGCTGTGGTGTCCTTAATGTACGCTTTTTGTTGTGTGACCAGAGGCTGTAGAAAAACATCCGTGTATTTGCTCAAAGGTTCTGTAGGGAGTTTATGCTAGATACAATTGGTCTCATAGGGAGGATGTTTATGTCTTCTAAACCGGGACACTAAAGAATGGTTATTAAGAGTTATAATGTAGGCCATTTTCCAATAGAGCAAAAAACAACAGACAGATACCCAGAAGCTATTCCCTTAAGGACCACAACAGCACCTGCAAGAGCCCTTCTGGGAGTTTTCTCAAGTGTGGGTTTTCCGAAAGAGGTTGTCTCAGACAGAGGTGCAAACTTTATGTCTGGATATTTGACTGCTATGTGGAAGGAGTGTGGAGTGAACTATAAGTTTACCACACCCTATCACCCCCAGTGCAATGGTCTGGTAGAGAGATTCAACAAGACCTTAAAGGGCATGATCAAGGGTTTACCTGAAAAGCTTAGGGGAAGATGGGACATCCTTCTGCCCTGCCTATTATTTGCTGATAGAGAGGTCCCACAGAAGGGGTTTGGCTACAGCCCTTTTGAACTTCTGTTTGGGCATCCTGTAAGAGGACCCCGTTGTCTGGTGAAGGAAGGATGGGAGTTACCTCTCAAAAAGCCTAAGCAAGACATTGTGGACTATGTAACTTGGTCTCCGACCAGGATGGCCGAGTACAAGAAAAAGGCATCCAAAAACCTTGAGGCTAGCCAGGAACTTCAAAAAGCCTGGCATGACCAAAAGGCTGTGCTGACTGTTTACCAGCCAGGTCAGAAAGTGTGGGTGTTGGAGCCAGTGGCCCCAGCAGCACTCCAAGACAAATGGTCTGGACCCCACACTATTGTTGAGCAAAAGGGAGAGGTAACCTACTTGGTTGACTTTGGAACTCCCAGGAGCCCCCACAGGGTGCTCCATGTCAACAGATTGAAGGCATATGTTGACAGGGCAGACATGGGCTTGCTCATGGCTACAGATGAGGGACAGGAGGAGGAGAGTGACCCTCTCCCAGACCTGCTTTCTGAGAACCCTGACGATGGGTCAGTTGATGGTGTAGCCTTGGCAGGCAGCCTCACTGATCAACAGCAACAGGACTGCAGACAAGTTCTCCAGTCCTATAGACATATCTTTTCACTTACTCCAAGTCAGACACACTGGTGCACCCATGAGGTGGACACTGGTAACAGTCTCCCTGTGAAGAGTAAAATCTACAGGCAACCTGATCATGTCAGGGACTGTATCAGGACAGAGGTCCAAAAGATTTTGGAGTTGAAAGTTATTGAGCCCTCAGAGAGCCCTTGGGCCAGTCAGTAGTCCTTGTGCCTAAACCTCACACCCAAGATGGTAAGAGAGAGATGAGGTGTTGTGTGGACTATAGAGGTCTCAATGCTGTCACTAGGACAGATGCCCACCCAATACCAAGGGCAGATGAGCTCATTGACAGATTGGCTTCTGCCAAGTTTTTGAGCACATTTGACTTGACAGCTGGCTACTGGCAGATCAGACTAGCTGATGATGCAAAAGCCAAAACAGAATTTTCAACCCCAGGAGGACATTATCAATTTGTGGTAATGCCCTTTGGTCTGAAGAATGCACCTGCCACATTCAAAAGGTTGGTGAACCAAGTCCTCTCAGGTCTGGATGACTACTGTGCAGCTTATCTTGATGATATTGCTGTCTCTAGCTCCACTTGGGCAGATCACCGGATCCACCTAAAGAATGTTTTGGAGGCCCTGCAGAAGGCAGGCCTAACTATCAAGGCTACCAAGTGCCAGATAGGGCAGAGTTAGCTTGTTTACCTGGGCCACCTTGGGGATCAGGTTCGACCACTGGAGAGCAAGATCCAGACCATAAAGGACTGGACTCCTCCAACCACCCAGACACAGGTCAGAGATTTCTTGGGCCTGTCTGGTTACTACAGGAAGTTTGTTAAGAACTATGGGTCCATTCTGACTCCTCTTAATGACCTCACCTCAAAGAAAATGCCAAAGAAAGTTCAGTGGAAAGTAAGCTGTCAAAAGGCATTTGATGACCTGAAGCAGGCCATATGCACTGCACCTATTGTGCAAAGTCCAGATTACTCCAAATAATTCATTGTCCGAACAGATGCTTCTGAGTTGGGTGTGGGAGCTGTTCTTTCACAATTGAATAAAGATGGTCAAGACCAGCCAATAGCTATTATTAGCAGAAGGCTGACCCCTAGAGAGAAACGTTGGTCAGCTTTTGAGAGGGAGGCCTTTGCTGTGGTTTGGGCCCTGAAGAAGCTGAGGCCATACTTGTTTGGTACTCACTTCAATATTCAGACAGACCATAAGCCCCTCTTGTGGCTAAATCAGATGAAGGGTGAAAATCCCAAACTGCTTAGGGGGTCCATTTCCCTACAGGGGATGGACTTTACAGTGGAACATAGACCTGGGACTGACCGTGCCAATGCAGATGGACTCTCCAGATATTTCCACTTAGAGCATGAAGACTCAACTGGTCAAGGTTAGTTTAATGTCCCTGCGTTTGGGGGGGGGGGGCGTTTGTGTAGGAGAGTAGGGTCTGCTTCATATGGTCACCCCCACTTTTTGCTGTCATTTTCTGGTTTTTCGACTTTAGTGTGGCTGTGGGCCTGCTAATCAGACCTCCAGCCCAGCTGTTCTCTCTCTAAATTGATACCATGTACTTTAGGTACATACCTTATTGGGAATTGGGTCACCTTTGTGAGCCCCTGTATAGTGTACCATAGGTACCCAGGGCATAGGTGCATCCCAGGCCTACCAGGGGCTGTAGCATGTATTATGCCACCCCTGGCTGGCCATCCAAACTGACACCACAGGCTGATCTCTCAGCTTGGGCAAGGTGGTGTAATCACCCCTTGCTTAGATATAGTATACCTATATCTACCCTTATATATAGACACATATATACCTATAAGTCACTCCTATGGCAGGCCTTGACAATCCTGAAGGCAGAGTGCTTGGTTTTATGTGAGAGGGTGCTCTAGCATGAGCTGAGCCCCTCTGCAGCTTTCGGAACCATGTCCTTATAGCTGTTTTATGATATGGCCATACCATATACTCTTAAGTGAATTATAATCCTCGCGGTTAATGCTAACTTTGGTTTGGCTTTATCAAAACATGTCGTGTAAGGTGTCAAACACTTTGGAATACTACCCCCATGCCAGTTCTGGCGGCGGGGGTAGCATTCCATCCTTCTAGAGGGAGACGACATGTAGTTACTGCTTTACCCGGTTAAAGTTAAACAGAGCCTCAGCATCACAAAATGGATGCTGCTGCCACAGACACGAGTCTGACCTCCTGCTGCTGGACGAAACTCCGGCAGGGGAGGCCTGGACAATAGGTTTCCTGCCTGCCTTGGGAGGTGCTAGCACCTCCCCAGACAGGCTTTTAGTGTATTGGGGCAGGGAGGGCTGCAAAATGAGACACTGCCTGGGGCACACAAGGTGCTCCATGCATAGCCTGGTTCAAACCAGTTGCTTGGACACTCCAGCCCCGCTCTGGCGCGAAACTGGACAAAGAGAAAGGGGTGTAACCACCACCTTCTCAGGGTCCACCCATAGGAGGGACCTAGCAGGTAATCCAGCCCCTTAGATTAGTATAAAGATAGGAGCTGTGTCTAGAGACATTAGATTATCCTGGACTGAAACTCTGAAACGGAACTCTTGGACCTTCGACGTTCTATACCAACTAGAAGACTGAAGACATCTCCCTTGTGGTCAAGGAGTGACCACCCTGTGCAAACAGGCACCACGAGTAACATGCCGGTTTGCTTTGTCGACGCTCCTGCCGGAACCCGAAGACTCAGCGACTCAGGAATTGGACTTCCAGACTTCTCCGACTCTGACCCACATCCACAGCAAAGCTGAGACCCGTGGCGGACACGAGAGACGTGGGACCGGACACCCTGGACTACCTGCTCTTTGCTAAACCGTGCAGCTTCTGAGGCACCCTCGAAGTTGTGCATTGGGGTTTGAGAGGCCCTAGACCCGAGCGCCATTTGCACCGAAGCTCAGCCCCCCACACTCCACGAGTGCCGCGTGGTGCCTGCTCCTGCATTTCAGCTCGACGCGTCTTCCCGGTTGCTAGCCCGTTGGCTAGTTAGCCCTCCGAAGACTTTCTTGTGAAACTACATCACTCGCCTGGTTGCTCCGGGCTTGCTCCAGCTTCCCTGCGAAGGAGAAGCTCCCCAGATCTTGCTGGCCTGACCTGAAGCCAATCTTCCCTTCCTGCGTGGATTGCGTTTGCCAAGGCTTGTTGGGTCCAATCCGGATACTAGATCCTTCGTGGGACAGCTCGAATCCAGCTCCTGGTCGTCGTCGATGCCTCCTGGTCCTCGTGGCTGCAGAGACAAGCTTCACCTCTTCACCTGATTGCAACTCGACATCGCCTGGTTCCTTCCTGGTCACTGTCTAGTGACCCAGACTCTGTCCTCTCTGCTTTCAGGTTCTTCTCATCTTCGATCCACCCTTGGATCCACCCGGACACTTTTCTCCTGGTCGCCTGCAGCACTTCTTTGCAGCTCTCCATAGGACACAGCGACGAAACCCGACACAAAAAGACACCTATGCACCCGGCTTCCCTGGGTGAGGTAACTCAAGTACTCCGGTGCTCCCGTGGGTGTTGACTCTCGAAGTGTCCTAGTTTAAAAGGGTTTTACTGTAGTCCAACCGGAAGTGTCCTTAATCTACTACTTTGTAACTTTTACGTTCCCATTATAACTGTATGGTTACTCGCGACTGTGTTCCCACTCTGCACGCGTCTCCCGTGGGTCTCCTACTTCCTAACCTTTGGTTCTGTACAGTAGCTCCAGCGATTCCCTAGGCCCTAGGCCTATTCACTATTCCTGAAGTGGTCCTTATACCACTTATGTGGTTCGTGAGGCCCCTATGGCAGAATTGTATTTGTGCGAAATGTGAAATCAAAATAAAAAGGGAGTGGCCCAACTATCCAAGGGACAGGGTACCAACACAACCAGTGTAATCAAAGACTTCCCTTGGTTTAGATGTCAATCATACTTTCATTCTCACCACAACTCCAATACAATATCAAATGGTACACCGTCTGTCAGCTGTGAATATAGGCACAAAAAACTAAAAAGAAAACAAATTAGGAAAAATATATCAATTTATTCAATACAATCATAAAACACGTATAAACATAATCAACTCTATAAATCATCTCCATAATCTCCCAAATATTTCATAAAAACAGTTAAAAACCCAAAAAGAGACAATAATAGGTGAATCAATGTGGAAACATCCTAAACTATTGTGAGACTTTGCAAAGTTGAATTTGTAACCGAAGTCCGCAAAGTTACAAATAATGCGGTCAACGCGACACAGATGCGCCCAAATTTCGTCATCTGTGAGATAGATGTCATCCACATACGAACACGCATCTGGGTCAACTCTCTCCAAAAGAGAGACAATGGGGGCAGCAAACACATCCAGACTATTCTTATAGCCCATGGCCAGGGGTTTAAATAGGCGTTGTTTGCCTCCACTGGTAAAACTGATCCATTGGGAACTCAGACCAGACAAATTATGGGCAAAAAACCGTTGGATATGTCAAGTGTGGTTTTAAACCTTTTGCGCACAAGACCATCCACTAAAGCAAAGCCGTGGGTATTCTGTACTGCACAGGTACGGCAATGCGAGTTTAAATGCCGGTAATCCAATACCAAACGGTACGAACCGTCAGGCTTGGTCACAGTAAAAAGTGGGTTATTCATCGGTGACACACAAGTTTCAATCACTCCCTGATATTGTAATTGTTAAAGGATTTCCGCCACGGAAGCCTTTGCTTCACGACGTATAGGATATTGAGGTTGAGGCTGTGGCATAGACCGTAAGGGAATCTCGTGGTGTGGGAAAAATGTATCCCAACCACAGTGAGTACGGTATAGAGCCGGCGCAAGGCCCTTAGCCCACTCTTCTGCAAAATTCAGCGCATGCTCCTTTGAGACTGTGTGCGCGAAACTAGGGAGGATTACCTCCTCCCCTCTTGGAGCTGCGAGAACAAAAGTTGGGGGCCAGTCAGCCTCCGCTAACAAAATGTCATAGGTAGTTGTAAGATTTTCCCAAAATACCCCTTTTATGGTACGTTGTATGTCACCTTCAATTAAAAGGACAATTTCAAAAAGCCTATCAGGGGAGCTACTCTAGTATCAGCTGTCTCTACAGCAACATATTGGTCAGTCGCTGTCACCTTCAGTAGTGGACGCAGGGCCTCTCGCACTATGGTAATCTCCGCCGCGCTGTCCAATAAAGTCAGCGCCCATGTCTGATTCCGAAGCTCCGTTCTCACTATCTGTGGCATATCTCGCTGTTAAAGCGACAACTTTCTTTTTCTGAAACTGGGGTCTTTTCTGTGAAGAATCGTCCTGTTTGCCTTTTCCGTCTTTCAGGCGGGCTGGTTGCGACTCTGCTGGCCACCCGACCTCTGCCGGCGCTTTCACCACCGGACGAAGAGGCCGATGTGTCCTGTAAAGAACGAGGAGAGCGTTGATTAGGAACCTGAAAATTATCAGGCGACTTAATTGTAGTGCGGTTGCGCAAATCATAAACAAGCTCAGTAGACGCAGGCATTGGTGATGGGGGACGGGACTCCTGTTTCTGTTGCTGTTTCCGCAGTTTTTTATTTCTGTTCCAATTTTTCTTTGGAGCTGTGGGTTGAACGTCCGTTTCAGACTTCGCACCCTGAGTTTGTATTTATCTTTAGCAGAAAAGGGCTTGGCATCTGAACTATTGCGGCCAATGGTTTTATAAGCCGCCGTAATAATTCTAGGTAACTGTCGGGGTTTGTCGGCATCGGGGACCTCGCGTAAGGCATTGGCCACTTGAAAGTTCACCACATCTCCCTTTATATTAGAAAGGACCAGATCAGAAACCACATCAAATGAGCCCACGAGTCTCATTCCCAATTCAACCACAGCCTCCGGTCCGTGTTCGTCCTGAACACGCTTAATGACTGTAGGTAGGACAGCCATTGACGGAGTGCCGAAGCACCTCGTGTACACTGCTGCAAAAATTCTACCCCATGACTCACAGTCACCGGCCTCTGATACCAAGTCCTTGGGTAAACTAATTGTAAGAATCCTGTGTTTTTCTACGGGAGTCGAATTAGGTAATACCGCTTCCAGCTGGTCAAATTTCTCGGGAAGCCAAAAAGGCATATCATCCTTATCCTGGGGACGCTTGTCCATTACCGCATTAACCATCACGGGACTAAGCTTCATTCCGCTCGGTCCAGCTGGTAGTGCCGCAACACCAGGGGCCCGCCGTGGAAATGCGGGTGATATATTGAACTAGGGCCCTGATAACACTGATCGCAGAGTTATATAGGGTCCGTAATTCAGCAACGGGACTAGCCCCGCACGAGGATGCGGGGTGAATCCAGCCAAAACCGGCCAAGAAGTGCCTGGAATGGACAAAGGACCTAATCTAATCGCCGTTACACTGTGGGGAAGGGCGCCATGAAACCAAACACGGTGCTGCCATGCAGAAATCGGAATCTCCTGTGTCCTATAAGGAACATATTCCCTGGGCACAGCTGTGTGAGCGTAAGTGTGAAATACCTGCGTAGCCGCATCCACTGGAGGAAACGTCACCCATGAGTAGAAAATCTCAAACGGGTAAGCAACCTCAGCACTCACCACCAGAATAACTGCCATGCCCTCCAAACCAACGTTATAAGCTTGCAAATGATTGCGGACCGAAATGCGACTATGCTGCAGTATGTCAACGTTAGCCATAGCGACACAGAGAAGAAAAGGTACAATGTAAAACTACGTAGCACAACTGGGTAGTAATTCAAAAGGAAACCATTTTGAAAGATTCAAGCTTGAAAAGACCTATGTAACTATAGGTAGGTTTGTCCGACACTACTGTTATCCGGAAACAATAGTGAAGGGGCTAAGGACTGCTAGAAGTACTACTCAAGCGTCATGTAATAAGACCACCACTGTATGGGCGCCATGTAGCAGGGATTCTGCTCCTACACAGAACTGTGCATAGAGGCTTGGAACCTCAGTGAATTAGGGTGTGCCAAAACTCACCTTAGTACCAAACATCCCCTACCAGACTAGCATCAGTGTCTCATTGGCTCTTCCATACCACCAATGATTAGACAACTCAGAACATGGAATTTAGATTACCTCAGGCAATGTGGAACACATGAACACTCTTTGGTTATACTCTCATACCAGTCCAAAACAGGGAGTAAATGAAGACACATGCAGGTTTGAAATGTTTATTTCTAATGCTCTGTTCTCATGCGCAGTATCTTAGCTAATACAAGCAGACATATAATCAGCAACAAGATTATCAGCATAGTTACTATTCCATAAAATACAAAGGGAGAAAGCATGTTATAATGCTAATTGGAAACAGGTTTAAAATATACCTATATTTCACCCTCCCTTTGAGGAAAATGATATTTTGCCTGACCAAATATGACCAAATATGTCCACTACATATACCCTATGTTACATGTCATGTGCATGTCACCCATGCATATTTCCCGTAGTGGCCTGAATCACTAGGCCCCTGCAATCATGTCCTGCATTAGAAATGCCAGTCATCAAGTCTCCCAAACGTTAAGTTAGCATAAGGCCCATGTATTTGCATTTTGCATTGTACACCTCTAATAAATATCGTACTGAACCCTTTTTGTGGTTCAGATTGAACCACCAGTCCCTGAATTAATGTTTTCATGACTCCTGACATACTGAAGCTGCAGTTACGTCCCTCTGACCTCGCATACTTCTAGCTCAGCCGCAAGAAGCCCAGTAAGGGTTGCCAAGACAGTATATTTTGCTTAACAGTTATCTGCCTGCCCGGTGAGGAAAAGTACACAGAACCCGTCCGAGGGAGATAGGCCTAGCCATTCTGTCTCCATATAAGTAAATCACAGTGCTTGCACCCATAGAAAGCTCATGCAACGAATAAATATGCCCTCTCTGTCTTTTAGTGACGAACAACCTTTGCTTCTTTTACTTGCTGACTCTAGATATCAGTTGTACTAGATGTGCTGGTCGCCTTGACATAAAAGATTTCTCTGCTAGGTTGGAAGTCAGCCTCCACCCAGTTACACGTCAATTGCACGTCATGCTCAAAGTTGCACAATTAGGGCACAGTTCGAGCTGGTCATGCCAACTCCTCCTCTAAGTACCCACCCACCTATGACACCTACCTATCACCTCGCTATGACTCATCAAAGTACACACCCTCATGTACACCCACATGCTCTTATCTCATTTTCTGTCTTGCGCCTGCTCCTATGTACAAGGAGTGAAAAGTATATAATATAATGTTTTGTTATTAAATGTTAGAAGACTCTTCCTGAACCTCTGTGGTGATGGAACATATTCTCCCTTTGACTCGAGTTATTGGAATAAAGCCCATTTTAACTCAGATACCACGGACTCTGCTTCTCACTTGATGCATGCTAATTGTTAATGCCTAGAAATTCAGCCAGGGTAATGTTTTATTTACCACACCTTGCTAGTAGGTTATTTTATATCTACAGAAGGTCTCTTGGGATTACAAGGGCAGCCCCATACCTCTGGTACTTAACAGAAATGGATCACATCAGATTCTGCACCAGCTCTCAGCATGCGAATGTTCTCCAAGTGTGTGTGAGCATGCCTACGCAGTGCATTATTAAACGCGCCAAAATCAGAGGTGGCCACAGATGCATATATGTTATGTCTAGAACGTGCACTGATCAGTCCGAACAACCACTGTGTTGAAATAACCTTGAAGGCCTCGGCACTCACTGTTCAGACTAAGCTTACCAAGCAAGGCTGCTAGTACAGAAAAACATGTTATTCTTGTGTGAAGCAAAACACTCTGCTAAACTCTAAACATTTATTATAATGTGTGCCATGTGCAGAAGGCAGCAGAAAGGAAAATGGTGTTTTACTTCTAATAAGCTCATGTCAACTTAACACAGTATGAATGCAAGGCTCAGCCCCACGACAGCCTAGCCCCCTTTTCTTTGTTCCTTACTGTTTGTGCCGTGACGGTCAGTGTCTTGAGCCTCTATGCCCCTCTGCTGTCAGTGCCGGGATACCTCTTTGCTGAGGCATCTGTGCGGTATATAAGCTTAGTTAACATTAACATATATAAGCCTAGTTAACATGGGGCTTAATGAAAAAGAGGCCCAAACAGACGTTCATAGAGAATATATTTCTGTTTGTCCTGGCCATAGGGTAGATTTAGACAAGTCAGCTAGAACGCTTGCTAGTGCCACAGTTCAGTCTTCAATATTCAGTTTAAAAAAAAGAAATCTCCTGTAACCGTGAGTTACGACATCAATGGCATATTAAAGAAATGGGCTACCTCTTAGCTAGTTGGTTACTCACTGGCCCCTAATACTTCTGGCTCAAGGTGCCAATGAACTTGCTGCACTGTTTATATCTCAGCTCCTGTACAGTGGGTGCTTGGAGGGCAGCCGACCGAGGAGAGGTCTGCCCCCCGGCATTTTGGGGCAGTGGTGCAATCCGTGGGCTGCATCTGCTATATCTGGTTTATGGGATATAGCGCCCTATATATGGCGGCCCTTATTGGACAAAGCCACCATTTTTAGTTGGTGAGACAGTGGCTGTAAAAATAAAGCATTTTTACCAAACCCCACCCCACCCTACTCCTTTGTGGTAAGGTTCGGGGAGTTTTTCGTGCTGGTTTTTCTTTTTCAGGTAAGTTTTAATTGGAACATGTGCGCAATGACAGGGCATATGTATTTGTTGTTGCTATGAAGCAGGTGCAGAGGCGGTGAGCTAAAACATTGGCAAGGGTTAGCGAATGTTATTGTTGTTGACTACGGCAATCCAGGCTGAAAGGGAACGGATAGACAAGCTCATGCCTGGAGGCAGGAAATTAGACGTTCATTAGGAAGTTAGGAGGTTAGTAGAGGCAATAATCCTGGATGGCAAGTTAAAGATCTCAAGTGCAGAAGATCAGCACAGGAGGTAGTACAGGCCTCAGATTTAAGGTTGTTGGGGGGCAGGACATTTAGGGGTGGGGGGTAGGTTAACATAAGTGAGCATTTGTGTATAGTGAGGTGTTAGTTTTGTAAGGAAAAAGGCCGAGGGTTGTTCCTGTGATATGCACCTGTTTCAGTAAAGCAGCCTTTTTCACACAATCTGGTGTCAGTGATATGTGCTGCGCCCCTCTGCCCTAACACGAAGACTAGTAAAGAAAAGTATCTGCGGGGCATCTTGACAGCATGAGTAAGCCACAGCATTGTTGCATGCAAAGAACATCGCAGAAGGCGGGGGCATTTGCATTTCAATCGAACAATGCGGTCAAACCGTTTCACCAGCAACATCTCATAGTTAACACCAGTTTGCGTTGCTCATATATCTATACCCAGGCTGTAAATTAGTACTAAATCTGTAGGGCACTAAACAGGTATATTTATCCAGAGCTCACCGATGTACAGCAGACTCCTGAAGGGTGCCACAGCTCAAGACACCTATCTTTTAACTTAATATACCTTGCAGGTGAGAAACCTATCAAGTGCTGGATAAAAAGAAGCGTGGTAAAATGATGTCACACGTGTCTAGGAAATGCGCAGCAAACTCGGCAGCGATACACTGTAAAGATACAACATTTAAAAGGGAATATAGGTGAAACTATTCAATAAATGTGAGATCGTTTTAAGGTTTCACCTAAGCGCTGTCTCTTGTATGATATTTTTGTTATCTTATCGGGGGTTTAGCTGCCGCTCACTGTTCATTGTCACTCTTGTTTGCTTGCTTCTTGTTGGTCAACTTCCGTAGGCTTCCTTCCTCGTGTATGTGCCCCTCTCCTGATGCATGGACGAATTATTGTGTCCTTCCACTGCACATGTTTTCATTTCTTGCCCACAGCTCCACCCATCCACCCTCTATTTTCAGGCTGATTGCCCCAGCACCTCCCTCCCCCCTCTGTTGTCTGTGTGCTTGTTCCTTGTCCCTCCCACCCTCTGTTGTCCGTCTGCGTGCCCCCATCCTCTCCCCACACTTTCTGTTGCCCGTTGGCTGCTCCTCCACCAGTGCCTTTACATGCCTCACTCTATTAGGTTTTTTTTTAGGGGAGCAATAAAAAAAGCGCTATGACACGGCGAGCGCCGGCTGTATCATAGCGCTGTTTTAATTACATTTTGGCATGTTGCCCAGCAGAATCCCTGTTGTACAAGATAGCTGCAAAACATTGGCAAAGTAAATATGTCTTGTAGGCAAGACCTATTGGCTTTGCCCTTGCTTGTTAGAGTCAAGTACCCCTCCTTATGTGAGGTAAAAAAAACTACATTTCTTATGTCTTTATTGAGAACGTTGTCTGTTGCCTTCAAAACTCGGATGTTTTAGTTTTAAAATGCTATCCCATGTTACTTTTATTCTTTCACTAGTATTAAAAGCTTACTTTTAATGCACACGACACTACAATAAATGCTCACATTTGTAATTAACAAAACAGTGAAAACAAATTATATCGTTAATGCAATTAGAATACAATAAAATACAATGTTGTAAAGTTGTAAAACTGATACTGATATGTGAGCGCCATAAGTATGGTTTTGGTCTACACAACAGTGACCTGATCCAGGCCCCATCTGTGGCACATTCTCAGCACCTACGTTTTTTCGTCTCCTTTATGAACAGGGCGTAACTTACTTATGTCTCTATTACTTTATGTCTCTATGTTGCATGAATTGTTTTGGACAATAGAGAAAAGAGACCATTTTAGTGACAAACCTCTGTGGTCGGAAGCGTTGGATTGGTGATTGGTGCCTGGGGAGGTTGGTGCTTGCATGCACGAAACAGAGAGATTAACTATTCGATATTTATTACATCATTTGCTTATCACGCTGTTTATGTTATTCCATAAATGAGTTTGTTTTATCCCCTTTCACACGTTTTCTCCCTTATTAGTAGTTATTTTCTTACAGACTCAAACACACTTCGTTTCATATAACTATAGAGCCTGATATAGGGAAAAAGGTCCCCCACAGACAGTACTTACGCAGCATGAATTTATTTGAAAATCTCCACAATTTGGGTCCTACAGGCAGAGAATTGATTCTCTACATGGAGCCTTAAAGAAACTTTCTGCCTGAACTATATAACAGCTAACACCAGTTGCAATTGACAGGCTGAGGCAACTGTACCTCAAGGTGTTGTCCGAAATGGGTCTCTGTGCCTAAATCCCATTCTGAGCACCGTTCACTCCAGGATGCCTGCACTCACAAACCAAAACACAACCAGATGAACCAGTGCAAGCCTGAAAACCAGAATGAAGTATGGTTTAATGTATCTAAATTGCTTCTCTCTCACCCTCATCCCCTTTTGCTAAGTCCCAGTGCTTTTACACTTGCCTTGCCTTAAATTAGCATTAAAAAGATCCCGGACTACTTGGCACAAAATGAGCCTCCAATGCAGAATCCGTTTTTCTCCCAGCCCACTCATTCTACTTTGATGTTGCTTTCGAGCTTAGAGATTCTTGTTTGTATCGTTCTTGACAGTGTCTAACAACCAACATCTTGGTCTTACTCTTTTCCATTTTACTTTCATCATTCCCATCATAAAGTTTGTTTTCCAACAAGTTTTCTCTTCTCATTATGTGACCAAAATACTTGAGCTTAAGTTTTATCATAAACGGTTCTAGTGAAAGTTCTAGATTGATCTGATCGAGCATTGATTGATTTGTTCTCTTAGCAGGCCATGGAATATGCAAAAACCTTTACCAGCGCCATAGATTGAAGGACTCCATTCTTATACGATAATTGTATTAGTCCAGTTTTTCCATCCATGCATTGTTAAGAGAAAGATAATTGCTTTAACAATTCATATATTTGTTGTCAGCAAGATGTCTTTGCTCTTTATCATTTTGTCCAGGCTCGTCATTGCTTTTCTTCCCCGTAATAGCTGTCTTCTGACTTCAGGGCTTCAATCGCTATGTCAACTTAGCTGCGATTTTAAGAAAATGAAGTTTTTGACGGTCTCTATTTCATCGTCAGTTCTGAGACTTTGCAAGATCATGTTGATATGATTTTATACTTATTCACATTTCTCTTTCTCAAAGTCCAGTTGTAGCGCTATTTTCTTTGATCTTGACAATCAATGCTTTGGGACCTTCTGCACTTTTCACAATCGGGTTTGTATCATCAGCATAGCACAGGTTGTTGATATTTCTTCCTACTATTTTGATCCCAGTCTGAACGTCATTGAGTCTGGATTTCCACATAATATGTTCATCTTAGGGATTGAACAAATATGGTGATAGAATACAATCTTTTGGAACATCTTTTGCAACATTGAACCACATGGAACCCTGCTACTTGCGTTTTCGCAAGCAGCTCAAAACTCTGCTTTTCCCTAAATAAGTTTTTTCTCCCCTCTTGGCCAATTTCAAGCTCTCACAGCGCGGGGATGCCTCCGGGTCACCAGGCGCTTTACAAATCTTTAAATAAATCTGTTTCACCATAATCGGTCCTTATGGTCACTTATTGGTTGGTGTATAGATTCCTCATGAGACTGATCAGGTGGGGTTGGCACACCAATGTCTTTTCATACTATAATTCTACAATTTTCCATGATCACCACAGCCAAAGGACTTAGTATAGTCTATAAAGCAGAAAAAGAAAATGATTTAAAATCTCTGGCTTTTTCAATTATACATCGCATGTTAGAGATTTGGTCACACATTCCTTTTCTGAATCCAACTTGTACATCTGGCAATTCGGGCTCTATGTATTCTACTTAACATGTAACTCGTGTCCGATCATATATTCATCAGGGCAGCTACCCACACATTGCTTTCCATGCTGAAGCCTAATATCTCTGGAGACCAACGTTGGTGCTGACACTTGTTTGATTACTCACTCGATCGCGTGCCTCAATTTTTCACCATGTCCATGTTTTTTGCCGCAGATGGCTTTGAAATTATGCAGCCTGGACATCCACAACACAAACCTGACGGGATTGGATATACCCTAGACAAAAAAGATAAGACCACATATAAACATTTTCCTCCTTTGTCGCTTTCCCTTTCATGCTATTCCCTTCTTGAAACAGGCCTCCTTTTGACCTTCAGGATAGAACCGAAGAGTTTCCTTTTCCATCCACCATTAAATGCACTTCCATTTCAACCAATTTGCTATTGATTTTACTTATGAAGGTCTGGAAAGCAGCACAGTAGTTTTAATACACCCTTGTAAGGTACACTGCCACTGTTGTTAGTCCAACTATAAATATGTACTGTGTTTGTTATAATTGTTTAAAACACCTGTCCATGCGCCTGTACTAACATGTCTTGCTTCATACTTCCCTGACCTATGTATAGTGTGCAAAATAACAGTCTCATTTGGGAAGTGAGTCTCTCTCAGAAACGGGCAGTTACGCAAGCTGAGTCTCTTACACGTAGAGTCTGTTATATGCATAGATTCACATGCAGTGGCTCAAACAGGCCAACAGTGTCACATAGACATAGTCTCACACAGAAAAGAAATATCACAAAGACAAGAATACCACACTGGTTGAGAAAGTGCCATACAGACTGGGAGTCTTATAGAGATAATGAATTTCATGCAGATCGAGATTTGCAGACAAATGCTGTTTCACAAGGCAGCAAGCCTTCTCAGACAGTGTCTCTCACAGGCAGTGAGTCTTATAAATGATTATTCTTACAACAAAGTTTACATTAAATACACACACAACGTACCCTCTCTCTCTCTCTCTCTTGCATGCATAGTATCAAATACTGAAAGCTTCATGTATGAAGACAAGATCACACATTCAAAGCTGCACACAAGGAGAGTCTTATAGAGGCTGAGAATCTCGTACGCATAATTCCACACACACACACACACAGCACCTCACGGTGTCTCCCTTTGCACATAAATAGTGTCCACGAAGTCTGAGTCGTTCCTGAAAAGAGGCAGTAGTTTCATTGATAAAGCAATAAAAGAGTTGACCTTATTTAGGGCCCAGGATGAATTGATCTCCCAGAGACTTGAGAGCATCTTTCATCTTTATTATTTTTACTCCCTTAAGAGATTCTGGCCACAACTATCCACGCACTTAGTGGCTTTTTCTTTACCATATCATTGTCTATAAATCTTATGTTTCCATAACCTGGACCTACATTGGAGACTATAAATTATTCAGACCCTGGGAAGGTGCCTAATACAGCTTTGACTGCGTGTCTGTGTATGTCTGTACATATGCATGCCTGTACACGTATGTGGAAATGACCTGAACAACCTCCCGTACCTCATTTTTGGAACTGTGCCCACGCCCTGAGACCTGAATTATAACCTGTGCACACAGATTGTTTACTGGTTCTGAAATATAAACCCTGAACCTGGCCATGATAAAAGTCTCCAAACCCAGTAGTCTCTGACAAACCATACACTTGTAAGTATCACGCAACACAACAGAATAATGATTAGCAAGCCATTCATTTCCAAACTGGTCCATCAGGTTACTGAAAAATAGATTTTCGCATAAAAATCAAATTAACATATGTTGTGGAAATTCTGAAAACCTTGCTGTAGGAAACCTGATTGTAAAACTATTTGGCAGAAAGTCTGCAGTCTAATGTAGGCTGTGTCAGAGCTCCCACAAATTCAAAAGAACCTAGTTCCTGACAAGTTACTGAGTTTTTCTGTGGAATCCCTAGTGTACCCATGGTTGCTTTGCTCAAGTAGAAAGGCCTACTTCAGAGACAATTGCATATGCTAACTAAACACTAACACAAAGACAACCTTATGGTCCAGAAATTCGTTAAAGTTCCCAAACCAATTTGGTTAAAATAATAGCAAAAACTGCCCCACTTGAAAGAATAGAAACCAAAAATCCAATGCAAATCAATGTGGTGTGGTTGACTGGGACTCGGAATCCCTGAGTACGACTAGCGATGCCCAGGTCAAAAATCTTCAGGAAGATGAGGCTGGAAGCTTCGGCTGTACAGGCTTCCAAAAGGCTGGATCCTTTTTTCATGGTCATCCAGCAGTCTCAAATGTCTTGCTCAATCATCCAGAATGGGAATAACCAGGAAAATGTCGCTTTAAAGTGTGCATCCTCATTGGGCATCCCATGAGCCCTTAGAAGATGACAGTCATGCTATATTGTGCCTGTGTCAGCTTACAGAAAACAGTTAAGGCGGTGGTAGGTTTACAACAAAGTAAGTAACAAAGTGCTAATTAAACTAAAACAATTATTTCTTTTCTTGGGCTGTACATTTAGGAAGTTAGGTTTCTGGTTTCTCAATTCTACTAGGCTAGTACGTGATTCTTGATATACCTATTCTGGTTGATGGGCACAAACTTATGCAACTACAAAGAAAAGTGAATCACGTACTGTGATATATCCTTTAGGAAGAGTCTATGCTAAATTTTCTAGCCCTTTATCCATAGCTGCCTGTGATTCATTTTTGGAATTTAACTTGATAGCAGTCTGCATGATCTGTGCGCACCCTACAGCTGACTTACAAACTGTTCAAATATACTAATTTAAGTGCAAAAACAGTTTCCTGGTTATGACAATCGTGCATGAAGATGGGAAATGTTTAGCGGGCACTACAGGTATAGACAGCTAAGTTCTAGTTGCCCTTCATATAGGAATAAAATAAAATAGGCTAGAAATATTTCATACAATCTCCAAAGACATCTTTAGAACCTTTCTAACACATATCCTTTGAGGGCCAGATATGTCTACCAATATAGGATTCACTTGTACAGTATTCTCTCCATTTCCATCTTAAGTTCCAGAATTATGTGATATGTCTCACACTTTTAGCAGCCTCTAGCCCCTCGGAAATACTGGTGTAGTGCAGCTAGCCTCTAAATACATAGGCCTTTCTGAAACACAGCCACTAGCTTTGGACCTGAATATTCAGGCAGTTCATATCTATGGTACTAAACCATGCATGTTAACATCATAGAACTGTTTCGGCCGTACTAATCAGGAGAAGTGCCTGGCCTTTACTGTGTAAGTAGCACCTGTTCTGAAACTACCTTCAACGCATTAACACCTATCCTTAGAGGCAATTCATGTCGTCCAAAATACCAATCCCCTGTTCAAAAATACAGGCCATCCTGTCATACTTCCTATTCTCTATACACGTCAGTATCAGGCGCCCAGGTTCAACTAAACACAACACACAAACATTGCCTATCTTTTTAGTTTTTTCAGTCTTTCTTCTTTTTTCTTTCTTTGTTTGATTGTTTCTCTCCTTTCTTTCTTTCGTACTTCCTTTCTTTCTTTCTTTCTCTCTTTCTTTCTTTCCCACTCATGGCTCCTGTCATCCAACTTACTACCCATGTTTGTTTTTCTATTTCTCCTTTCATATTAACTGATCTGCCACTATCCGTGAGAGTCTTGACAGTCCTAACATCCACTATTTTGCAGACTGAATGGAGTGCCAAATTTTTGTCTCATCTTTGTCTTTCAGTCGAAAATTTTCCGTCAGTTTTCCCAACAATCCATTCTCAGTTGGCTGTTTCAGGAAGTTGTCACAGTGGTCAATGTAACACAAAACATATTCCTTGGAAAATCAGCTCACCGGCCTTATTGCACCTTGATTGCAATGATAGTGCTGGAGTTGCAGCAACCTCATTCAAAGTAAAGAAATTGGGTGTTTTTATCAATTCCAAGATCTTTCAGTCTCCACTTCACTGCTGTGGTAAGGGACTCCAGCAAGCAGCTCGCCATTCTTATTACATTCTTCTATACAGACCATCTGGTGGAGTTGAGAAAAGCCCTGGTTGTGCTTCGTTTCATCTACTATGATTTTGTTTTACTAGGTTACCTAAGAAATTCAGGTAGAATGTGCTTTAATATCCAACAGTTCAACCACAAGACGCCAGCCATAAATACACACCTCAATCTCCCACTGAAAGCAATGGCTTGGTTGTAAGTTCTCTGTGTAAAGAAGAAAGCCTTTTGAGACATAAATACAGCATACCTTCAAAAAACTGGCGCACACATTTGCTTGAACAATAAATAGACCTGCAAGCATCTGTAACTTGGAAGCCAGGGTCTCAAATTCATCTAAAGCTGCTTTGAGGGTAAACGAAGACTCCTTGTGTGTCACGAAAACCAGAATGGTTAAACTTGTTTGTGACTGATATATTTGCACAGTACGGTTCCTATTCGACGAGTGTTAGTCCTAGCTACACCCATCAGTCAATTGGGCGATTCCCAATTCTTGCAATATATTTGCCTTACATGCTAACACTATGGAAAAAAATAAAAATAAATAACACTGCAGTTTACAAAACTACTAACTTAATTGCCAGTCTGTGTACAGCATATCCATATACTCCTTTCGTCTTTAGACATTAAGAATGCATATCTTAAGTTCACTAAAATCAATTTAACAGATATTGTGCAGCATATTTGGAGCTGTGACATTACCTTCTTGTAACCTTTTGATAATATGTCAAATTTGACTCCAGGCTTACCTCAAATAGAGATAAAATAGTAAAAAAGTTTACAGATCACATCATCCTGAGCTACTGTTTGTGAAAACGTGTATGTTCTGTATGACAGCCTTTCTTAAAATAAGCGATGGTATCAATATAGACAACTGCAATAATTTCCTATTAAGGAATTAAATCAAAATATAATTTGTGGTCTATGATCACTTCTTCTCTAGAGAACGTTAAAGGGGCTTCTCGATATTTGCACAGTCGGTCACCTGAATTGATATGTCCCTGTTCATCCTTATGCCTGTAGTGCCATCAAATTAAACTATTGTGTTGGTTGGGCCGACACACCGTGGTTTGAGACTGTCAAAAGAATAACCTGTGCATAGAAAGGCATTAGATGTATTTTAAGTCCTACCACAATACTGTTCGTTATGTGTCTCTTGTAAGACATGGACTTGTGCTACTCCTTGAACCTATATGCATGCTGAAATGATCTAATCCTTTGCTCCTGAAGAGCCACCAAACCACTCGTGGGCGGAAGAGGCTCTGCTATCACCAGTCCATTGCAGCCGACCTCCTAGTGGAGAACATCCTACTAGTTTGGCTGAATGTTTTCAATGAAAGCTCTCCAGTTAAGAAAGAAAAACACTGTTTGCAAAATAATCATTGCTAAGCAGGCGGCTCTCTCAACAAAGTTGGGATTTGTTTGTAAGAAAAAGGTTTTCTTACTGCATGTCAGGGACATTTCTGCTTTTAGTGCCAGGGAATGCCATCTCTTAAATAATAGTTCCTGCCAGGGAAAACGAATAAATAAATGGCAGGTCTTCAAAAGTTCATTAGCCGGCAACCCTGTGGTGGATAGGCTTATGGTGAAAGATTTTTGATCACACGCCAGCTGATGCTCTGCATTGGAAAGCAGACAATTGACTCTCCTCTAAATGATTTGTAACAATACTTCTGCCTTGCCAAGCCCTGAATGACCCCCTGAGTCATACTCAAAATGTTTGCAGCTGTCTGATGCGCAAGTAAATGGTATTTATATCACTAGATACTAGAAAATATCCAGCTATGGAACCTTAATTTGTAATAATTTTAGTGGACACAATGTAGCCACCTGTGTTTGAAGGGTTTTCAGAGGCATTCTTGATGAGACAGGGGTTGCAACGAAGAGTCATAATTATAGAGGATGGAAAGCTATGGTAGGCACACTGAAGACTGGTCAGAGAGCTACCGCGTGTGCAGCCCCACTGAGAATTACTGCCTACCAGGCAGATGAGCCAGAAAAACAAGGAGAGTGTTTGATGGCGGACCGTGTCAAGGGTGTGTCTACGTGAGTGCTTCCCTTGAAGCTACAGAGAGGGACTGCACAAGCGATGCAGACCCTCATGGTATGTTGACCCAGAGGCCTAGGGACAGCCTTATAATAGAAGAAAGCAATCTTGAAAAACATACCACTTTGATAGGATAGAACGAAAACGTTACCTATTCACAGTCCACATAATATGAAAAGGGTAGTGGCAATAACTTTGATAGGGGGGGCAACAATATTTTGCCCAAGGGGATAGATACCCTTTGAGTCCACAAGCTTGCAACAAAATATAGACACATCAGAGCTAATCTTTAGAGACCAGTTATTACCAAATAAGTATCTGAAATCAGCTTAACTTCATATATTTAATTTTAACAGATTAGGGCACCTAACACATTTATTAACTGTACAGCCCTAAATCCCATAACCCCTCTTGATTGAACTCGATTGAGACTTGTTCTCTGATCCTTAGGTTGCTTCACAACTCCCTTTGGATGCCACATGGTAAATGCTGGTGAAGGTCTCAGAGAGTAACATCGGTGAGAAAGCAAAAGGAAGACGCGGAAGAGCACAATCTGAGAGTGGAGCAGGCTGAACCCAGGCAATATTTTCTGTTATATTTCATTGCCATGATACAGCTACAAAAAGAAATCATGTTTGAGAAGTAGGCTGAAATAGGACCAATAGGAGACCCTCCATCACTTCTGGCCCTTCAGCCAAAAGCCCATGCATGAGAAATATTTATACGTGTGATGAATGGCAGACTTTTCCCCCCAATCCTTGCAGATGCATGAACCACTTAGAAGAATCAAGGCAGTGTTTGCAAGTGTTCCCCACAAACCCAGACACTAGGGGCTAGATGTAGGTAAATCAGGTTTACCGATTCATAAATACCGAATTTTACCAATTCGGTATTCATGAATCGGTAAATCTGATGTAGGTAATTATTCGGTAACAAATACCGAATCGGTAGGATTCGGTATTTACCGATTCGGTGATTACCGAATCGGTTCCTGCCATTGATTCCTATGGGCCTTGAAGCCCAAAGGAATCAATGGCAAATACCGATTCGGTAATTACCGAATCGGTAAAAATACCGAATTGCCAAGGGGGACAGGGTGTCACTTTGACACCCTGTTGCACCCCTGTTTCTGGCTTGTGTGCCATGTGACACACAGACATGCCCTTAGGCACAGGTGTACACAGGAATTCGTTATTTACCATGCAATAGTATTACATGGTAAATAACGAATTCTTAGGGGCCTGTGGCACTGTTTACTGTGCCACCTACATATTGATTTACAGAATCGGTAAATTTACCGATTCGGTATTTTACAGATTCTGTAAATTTACCAAATCGGTAAATTTACTGATTCTGTAAATTAAAGGTCCCCTACATTACAAAACTCAAATACCGGTCGGTAACGGCCGATTCCGGTATTTGGTCTCCCACATCTGGCCCTAGGTATGGTCCGCGCTCTCTGCTGTAAAGTTGCCCTTCTTAGCTTCCTTGACCATCTGGGGTAGGTTGGTAGAATAGTCAAGGCCTAGTTTAACCAATGTGGTTTGTAGATTGGGAACAGATGCACTGAATTTGCAATTAAACAATTAAACATGTAAGGGTTGTGTGGGAAACGCCTGACATCGACTCTATATTAGCCCACCACTTACCTGGAATAGATCCGCCGACACTGCCGCCGAAGTTCCAGAGAGCGTACCAAAGCTGGAGAGGGGACGAAAGAGTTAAAGTATTCCTACCCTTTCCCATGCAGGAGGAAGGAGGAGTCCATCAGGGAGACCCCCAATCAGGGAGGAAAAGAAGGCCTCACTCCAGAACAGTAAGCAACGGAGTTGTAGGTCGAAAGGCGGAGCCAAGGAACGCAAGGGAAATGCCGAGGAAGAAGACCGGGGCAAGAGATCGGCGATGCGAGAAGAAGGGCAGGAAAGCGAACCCGGGGATGAAGAACCACCTGAAGAGTGGAGTGAGGACCGGTTGGTCCCCCTCCAGGAGGAGTGCAACAACCGCTGCAGCTCCGGAGAATTGCGGCTAGGGGCGGTGAGTGAGCAAGAGCGTTTTTTTTCTTTTTCAGGTTTAGTTTTGCGGGATGGAAGGGAGGGGGCGGAAAAAGAAGACTACGGGAAGGGGGGGGCGGTTGGGCCAAACAGGGAAGAGAGAAGAAGAAAGCGCTCAAACCAAAGCCTTCAGGACTCCAAAAAGTAAAAGAAAACGAAAAGGAGAGTCAAAGGAACATCCCTCAGCTTCTGTATTACCTGTAATACTCAGTTCAGTAAATAAAAAATGGTGAAACAGATAAAGCCTCCTAGCTTCTATTTCTGCCCATCCCTCCCACAGGTTGTTATTCTGAACACCTTAGATATATAAATTTATGCACAGCAAAAATAAAATAGTAGAACTCACACAAATAAGTTAAAAGAATATCACAAAAGAAAAACAGTTGCAACAATGGGCTTCCAAATTATACAGTGTATGCAAACACTATTTTATCATGAACACTGTCGTGATTTTAATTCAATGGCTGATGCCAATACTGCCCAATGTGCTGTTTGTGATCATTAACTGACTGTGATATCTGGATAATTTACACTATATACATGATGCTATCCATGAGGAAAGAAAGTATGATTATAGCAAGTTATGGGAGCCACGCTGTCTCTCCAGGTTTCAGGTTATGGTTTGCTGGTACATTAGCAATTGTATATTTCATTATTTTTTAAAGCGCATGATCACTCAAACAAGAGCATGCTAGCGGTGGCTCAGACACTGTTCCTCAAGCAACCACTGCAGTAAAGATCAAGAATAGAGAAATTAGCACAGAGAGGGCAAAAAAAAGAACAGTAGGCCTTAACCAAACCATTAAATTAACAAGCATTGGCATAGCCAATAGGTCTCGCTTTTGGGACCTTATAAGTATTTAGTTATGAAGCACAATATTCTTGGTGCAACAACATCAAATGTTGCATGGGTAAACACTTATAAGGTCCCAAAGGCGAGACCTATTGGCTATGCCAATGCTTGCTTTTTTTATTATTATTGCTGTAACTGTGCTGGGTTCATAGAGCTTGGTGGTATCTGATGACAACTATCACATGATGCAGATGGCACGTTGCCCAGTTCAGATCCTCCGGAGCATCTGTGGGTTTATTAAAGAAATCATCTGTTCCTGGTTTGTGATGATGAGTACACAGAGGCATGTCCAGAAAAGGGAGGCAGTTTCTACCCAGCACTGCTGCTGATGCATTCAGTGAAGTGCTGAACACTGATGGTAAATTCCTCCGGCCTCTTGCGCCGGTCACACAAACGATTGAGCTACTACGCCTCCTATCTTTTGACATCCAAAGTCACTGGTTAAATAAAAAGTATCTCTAAACAAGAAGCGCTGGAGACTGAGAGGGTGTGCGCGGGTGGATGTGTGAATGGTTGGGCAAACAGCTGTGTGTCTAGAAGGTAGTGGCGGCTACTAGGGAACAGTGGCAGGGGGCGGGGGGAGTGTTAGAAAAAAAGGGGAAACAAGAAAAGACGACTTGCACTTGTCGCCGTGTCGCCTGTGTCACTGTTGTGGAACTCGAAATTGGCACATTTTGAGTTATTGATTAAAACTTCACCTGGGCCAAATCCCTGCCTTACTGTGTCTAAATTGAGAGGGCTTGGGGCATTTCGATAGCAACGCAAGACATTTCTGTCAAGTCGTAAAAAACGGACATTCCTTTTTTCCGTTTCATAACTATTTTACATGTAGTCTGAGAATTGGAGTCATTTGCCATGCTAATGTAATGTTGCAGTCGAGCATAAACATTTACGCCAAATAAGTTCGAGTCTGTAGAAAAGCTGAGTGGACTTGTGCAGCTGCTACGGAAATTCATGTGTGACAAGTGCCAGTGGTCATGTGCTGAGCCAACTAGGCTTTTCCTTTTGAGGTCCATAGTTTGAGATCAATAGTAATATCTGCATCGAAGCAAAGACTGCACGAAAACAGGATGTCGAGCCGGTAAGAAAGTGAAAGCTACCGCAAGCAGGGAAATGTAAACAAGCACTCGCGCCCACGCTAATTGGAAACAGATGACCCCTGCGCGCCGCTGCTCAATGCCGCAAGGTGGATGCCGCCACAAGCACGAGTGTTTGAAAAGTGCAGACCGATTCCAAAAGGTCATCTCCTAGATCAGCGTTGCGCTAGGCTCAACCTAAAAAGTAACATAAGGCATCAGGAGCAAGAAACAGCCAAGTCTTCAAGTTCTTCTTGAAACTGACTTCATTTGTGGTGAGCCGAAGTGTACCAGGAAGTTGGTTCCAGGCTTTTGATCCTAGGACTATAAATGATCTACCCCCTGTGTATTTGAGCCTGAAATTCGGTAGGTTTTAGCAAATTAGCATTGGAAGATCTGAGAGTCCTTTCGTGGCAAAACCGGTTAGATAGATATTTGGGCCCATAGCATAAATGGCCCTGAAGACAAGCGTTTTATATAGACCCCTCTTATGAATAGGCAACCAGTGCAGCTCTCCGAGTGCTATGGATGCAGAACTATACCTGGGAAGTTTAAGCTCAAGTCTGGCAGCTGAATTTTTAACCATCTGGAGCCTATGAAGCAATTGCTTTGAAATTCCTACGTAGAGGCTATTGCAGTAGTCAAGCCTCGAAGTTATGAGTGCAAAAAACACTTTTTTCTTAGTGGTTAGAGGGAGGAAATCAAAATCTATTTGAAGGATTCAATCAGAGAGGAACACATGCCAGCTACTGACATTACTTGTGGGCAGAAGGAAAGGGCATTGTCAATTTGACTCCTATGCTTTTAGCAACTTCTACTGTAGGTGGAGGAGGGGGGCACGGAATCCAGCCACCACATAGTGGGGGAACACAGATTAGACATCCCAAACAAAAGAATTTCTATTTTATCAGTATTGCATTTAAGGTAGTTGTTATCCATAATGTTAGTAAAGCAGTTCTTAAAGTTCTGTTTTGACCCAAATAATTTTCATCCAAAGATAGAATCGATGTGTACATCAGCATAGGAGGTAGTTGAGATTCCATATGAGCTGATCAAAAATACCATGGGGCCATGCAGATATTAAATAATGATGGACTAAGCCATGAGCGCTACAAATCACTAAAACATTTTTCTTCCAATGAATACTGACCAATGGAAACCAATTGTTTCCTCCCTGCCAGGAAAGATTTAAACCAAGACCAGGCATTGCTGGTGATACCATTATCCTGTAGCCTCCGAGGGAGTGTTGAGTGATAGATCGTATTGAATGCTGCTGCTAAATCCAGCAGGATCAAGACCGCATTGTTGCCATTGTCTAACATGATCTTGATTGTTTCTGGGACCTCTGGGCAGACTCTGTAGAATGTCTGGGTCTAACGCCAGATTGACAAAACTGTAAAGCCACAGAATTTTCTTGTGAAGTGGACAGTTGATCATTTACAATATTTTCTAAAATGTTGAATCGACTATGCTAATTACACCAAGTCATTAAATGTGCTAATGGCACCAGGTCTGTTGCTCCATTTACAGATGGGCACACCTTGGCATCGAAGAGGGGCTTAGAGACTGCTGGGTATGGGACAAGAGACAAGTAAATTGTCAGTCGTCTCTGGTAGAAAACCTCTTGTGTGCCTACTGAATAGATCTTGAAGTCAAAGGAGAAAAATAAAGATGGAGTGAAGGATTTACTGAACCTGTTCATTCTCTGTGGGCGGGGGCTGCCCTTCTCCATCTTATATTTACCATTCATACAAGCACATATTCTCAACCATCTAAGAGTATCCATAGCAATCTGTGCAATGAAGGTGATTGAGGTCTTTCTTTCCTCAGCACTAGTTCCTTGCTTGCTGTCATTTTTGCAGAATACAGCTAATTCGTGCAAACATTCTTGTTCTTAAAATAAATAAATCAATCAGAGTACTTGTAGAGCGCGCTACTTACCCGTGAGGGTCCCAAGGCGCTGAGGGGAGGGGGGGATGCTGCTACTGCTCGAAGAGCCAGGTCTTGAGGAGCCTTCTGAAGGCGAGAAGGTCTTGGGTCTGCTGTATGTGGGTAGGGAGGGTGTTCCAGGTCTTGGCGGCGAGGTAGGAGAAGGATCTGCTGCCGGAGGTCGTTCGTTGGATGCGGGGGACAGCTGCGAGGGCGAGGTTGGTGGAGCAAAGCTGGCTGGTGGGGGTGTGGAAGCTGAGTCTGCTGTTCAGGTAGGCTAGTCCGGCGTTGTGGAGTGCTTTGTGGTTGTGGGTGAGGAGCTTGAAGGTGATCCTCTTGTTGATGGGGAGCCAGTGTAGGTCTCTCAGGTGGGGGGTGATGTGGCTGCGGCGGGGGACGTTGACGATCAGTCGGTCGGAGGCGTTTTGGATGCGTTGTTGTCGTTGTAGGTGCTTGGCTGAGATTCTTGCGTAGAGTGCTTTGCCGTAGTCCAGTCTGCTGCTGACGAGGGCCTGTGTCACCGTTCTTCTTGTTTCCGTGGGGATCCACTTGTAGATCCTGCGGAGAATGTGGAGGGTGTTGTAGCAGGAGGAGGAGACGGCGTTGACCTGCTTCGACATGGAGAGGGAGGAGTCGAGGATAAATCCTAGATTGCGTGCATGGTCGGTGGGTGTTGGTGCTGCTCCCAGTGTGGTCGGCCACCAGGAGTTGTCCCAGGCTTAGGGGGTGGGCCCGAGGATGAGGACCTCCGTCTTGTCCGAATTCAGCTTCAGACGGCTGCTCCTCATCCAGTTGGCGACGGCCTTCATTCCCCTGTGGAGGATGGTTTTGGCGGTGCGTGGGTCCTTGGTGAGGGAGAGGATGAGCTGGGTTTCGTCGGCGTAGGAGGAGATGTTGAGGTCGTGGTGGCGGGCCACTTGTGTGAGGGGGGGCATGTAGACGTTGAACAGCGTCGGGCTGAGGGATGAGCCCTGGGGGACGCCGCCGATGATGTCGGTGGCTTCGGATCGGAAGGGTGTGAGGCGGACGCTCTGGGTTCTGCCGGAGAGGAAGGACGTGGTCCAGTCAAGAGCCTTCTCTTGGATTCCGGCTTCTAGGAGGCATGTCTTTAGAGTGCGATGGCAGACCATTCCGAAGGCGGCTGACAGGTCCAGAAGGATGAGGGCTGATGTTTCGCCGTTGTCAAGTTGGCGCCCGATGTCGTCTGTGGCGGCGATGAGGGCTGTCTCTGTGCTGTGGTTTCGTCTGAATCCGGACTGGGACGGGTCCAAGATGTTGTTGTCTTCCAGGTGGCGGGCCAGTTGTATGTTGACGATTTACTCAATGACCTTTGCTAGGAATGGGAGCAGGGAGATGGGCCGGGAGTCCTTGGGGTCCGACACTGTGGACTTAATTAAACTGGGAGGCCAGCAGCTATGACCCTGTGTGCAGCTATTGCACACTAAAACTACACAAGTGTCGCCAGCCAAGACCTTAGTAACAAAGTGAAGGCGAGGTATCCCCTAAAAATATTGGTAGGAAGACCAGTGTGTAGCCTTCACGGATATACAAATGATGTGCCTAGGAGCACAAGGTGTGCAGTTTAGTTTAAAATCCGTCAATACAGAAGAAATTTGCATGAACATCTGGAACAAAATTACAAAGTTCTGTGGACTTTCGTTTTTGTGATTAAAATAAAGTTCAACACGCCTCATTTAAACCTTTGTAAATGATGTTGAGAAAGACATGCCTGAAGTTGCTGGGGGTTTGGATGAAGCAGAATCAACGAGCTCCTCTTAGGAAAATGTCTTGAATCCAAGTAGAAATCAAAACACATAAGTGACAAAACAACTGGAGCAGTAACTGAAAGTAAATTGATGACCATACTTTTAGGGAGAAATGACACAAAACGTCCTGTGTGTGCCCGTGGCTATGGGCTTCAAGAATGCAAAGCAGACACCATACTTTTGGCATCGGAGATTCCACTGAGATAACTAATGCACAACCCTTTGCCTGAGTTTTATCCAGGGCAGACTAACCTGGCCCTTTTAATGGCTATACAAATAGTACTAACAATTACTAATCTTTGCAGGCTTGAGAAGGGGAGAGATCCCGAAGAAACAAAAAGGAAGCTACTAGAATTCAAAATGGTCTCAGTTTGGTTCTGAGGCGAGGGTAAGAACGATGACAACCTCTCTGGAAGACAGAATCCATTTACTGAATAGCAAGAAGAAGAGCAGCAGGTCGTAGTCGATTGGAAGAGAAAAGGATCCCAGAGATCGACCAGGGCAGACTCAGATTGACACCAAGATGCTGAAAGACTTAGACCATTAGCACCAATGAGATCATGCTGCAAAAGACAGTCTACAGTCTTATGTGAAACTTAAGCACCAATAATCCAATCAAGAACATATAAGTCTGGGTCGAATGCTGCAGCAATGTATTCAGTGTTTATCCTCGATTTACAAAACCTATTTTAACAGGGAAGAAAACGAAAAATTGGAGAAATGGTGTAAAGGAGAATGTTACTCCAGCTCACTGGTTTGGAAGAGAAGCATTGGGAATCCTTCTGAAATAATCTATATACTTCTTTTTGCCTGGACATCTGTTGTTTTTACTTCTGCTCTATCTACAACCTCCTGATTAGGCACCCCCGAACATTCTTGTTTTGTGCTTCATGTGCTGAATTGCCCCGCCGATTCTAGTGAATTAGCTGTCTGTGTACACCCCTCCCGCACAGCTGCCAAGTGTACAGATATGGGAAGTGATAGGAAATAATAATAAACGTATCCAAGCTATTTCTAAAATATTAAATGTAGTTTTCAACTTCTTGTAGTTTTGATAACCCTGCTGCAGAAAGTGTCCCCCTGTGGAAAAATGTAGTGGTGTTACTAATGTGAACCCTTTTAATGATGAAGGTAATATGATCAGAACCTAATTGCCATCCTACAGATGATCTGTTCTGTAAAAAAGATTGGTGAAGTTAAATTCCAATCACCATGCATTATTCTAAGTTATTGGCTATGAAATTATATCTGCCTAGACTAGGCCACACTGTTCTCAAGTGAAGGACACTTTTCTGGCTAAGTCGTTGAGCATTTTACACCTTTAGGATTTTCTGCTCTACAGCTCAAAGGGCTCGCAATACAATGCACAGGAGTTGAATAGGGGGTGCCTAGGTCCAGTCCAGTTTCAGCAGAGTGGTGGAAACCTAGCTGTTCCCAAGATACCTATGCCATCCGCTGACCCTTAAATAAACCATGGAACAGCAACCAGCATATCAACATACATATGACCCAGAACTATGGGATAGTGGCAGGCAACAAACCATGCCTAGAAAATGGTCTGCGGGAACCCTTCCGCATTGGCCTTTCAGTCGACACATGACCTAGCTAGGATCCTGGAGACACGCGGAGGAAACATAATAACCAACCAGGAGAGACACCCACTACCCTTCACCACCAAATATTATAAGTGCCTGTCATGATGCGACACTTAAAAATCCAAGTCCCTGCTGGTGAGAGGAAGAACCCAAACTTTGTACCTGCCAGAGCCACCCCTTATTCTTCCAGTATCACCTAATACTCGATCAGCAGTTCCAAAACCACAGCAGATTTTAAATCGTCAGGCTGCATAATAAACCTTTACACCATATGGCCTAACTCATTACATTAGACTGAATCATCACAAATCATATGTTTCATCCAGTACCCCTTCCAGTACATAGCAACTAATCACTTGACTCCAAATGGACAGGGATCTAAGGCCTGATGTGATCTAGTACACACTGGTGACCCACAAAGTATTCTAACAATATCTACCCTGCAGGTTCACACCAGCTACATGCTCTAATCATTACACCATTGTACCTCCCTCGCTTCCTTTCATTACAACATGGAGGCAGGATGCCTCACCAGATGCCCATACCACGTGATTTTTCTCCACCAATAAAAACTACTACGCCTTCCTTTCTCCAGTTTTATTTTTGTCCTACCTAAGACATGCATTCCACGAGCCGTTTCTGTTTGCGCTGGAGGACGGCGAGGCATAAGCTGCTGCTTGTCGGGCAGTGTGGGCCTGCCCTATAGACGTAGAGGCCATGATGCGCTGTGTCGAAGAGACGCTGTGCGCTCCTTGCCAGCTCGTCTGTTACAAGCCAGAAGACGGTGTTTGCCGGCTCGTGGTGGCTGGGCTTCCGGGTTGTCGGCCAGCTGGGGAGGCTGCAGCGATTCGGGGACGGCACAACGCCTCTGCTGACAGTTTTTGCACCTTACAGTAAGGGCCTCGCATTAGGTCATTTTTACTTACTTTGTATACAATTGTTATTTTTTTTACTCTTTTTATTAACTTTTGCATCATAGCACATACACTGCGATTTGAGCATCAATTGGTATTTAACAAATATTATTTGTTACAGCCATCCATTATCTGACTTTTGGAAATGTATCACATTGCCGGTGCTTTTACAGCCAAATAGTTAAGTTAATAGTTAAAGCTGTTATAAAGTAAGACAGGGGAGAGGATGGGGAGGTGATGTGGACAATACTCAGGAGGCCTTTTAGCTACTTTCCATTTGCCGGTGTTCCCCGACTCTCCTTAATTCAGAGACCACTGTATGTCCGCCACTCCCCCCAGACTTTCTCCCACTTCCCAGGAGATCCCCTGCTCTGGTACACCACCCGTTCAGCTGCCTGGCACCAATCCATATCAGATTCCCACTCCTCCCTAGTCAGGAGAGCTGCCCTGCCCCAAGCTCCCACTATGTTCCTCTTCGCCACTATTGCTGCCAAAGTTAGCCAAATATTTTGGAACTTAGGCCCTGGGTACTCCCCACTGATATTTAGGAGGAGCTTCTTGGCATCCAGTGGAACCAGTCACTTTGCTACCTGAATCATTATCCCAGCCACCTGTGCCCAGTATTCTTGAATTTTGGGACAATCCCAGAGAATATGAAAGAAGGTGCCCTGATGGTTGCACCCACGCACACATTGTGATGTCTCAGCCCTCCCCATCTTGCACAAAACCGTCCTGGAGTAGTCAGATCTGTGAATGCGAAGCTGTACAAGACGAAAGCAAGATCTAATGGTGACGTTTTCGGACTTTGTATTGCCTCAACCCACTCATCATCCTCTAACCCTCCTAGGTCGTTTCCCCATATCACGTTTAGCTTCCTGAGGGGCTCCTGGGAGTCGTTTAGAAGTTTCTAGTAGATCAGGGAAATACTCTTTTTAGTTATAGGATCCATCAGTAGGCAATCTTCTAATGGGGACGCCTCAAGTAGTTGTTCCCCTTCTATGATGTGCTTTCTAAAGGCATGCCCCAATTGCAGGTATTTAAAATATTTTGTTTCATTTTTTGACGAAAATCTGCGAAGGACATTAAGGACTGCTTTCTCCATATGTCACCCATATGTTCTATGCCAATCAATTCCCAACTGGTGAATCCCTTCAAGCTTCTCACCTCGCTCAGGGGATCGCTATGCCATAGCAGAGTTTGGGCTGTCATCTTGTCGGTCCATCCCAGGAAATGTGTCGCTTGCCTCCAGGCCTATATCACTGTGTGAGTGTGTGTCAGCAGGTTGCGAGGGCCTTCTTTTTTATACAGGATTTCTTCATATCGGCCCTGCCTCATCACACACCTGTCCATGCGATAAGCTAGCTCCCCTTGGTCAACGAAGGCCCAATCATTAACCACCTGTAGTTGTGTCACCCATTAATATAGTCTGATATCTGGCACCCCCAGTCCTCCCTCAAAGACACCCCCCTCTTGAGCTTCTGAAGTGCTATTCTCGAGGCCGAAGCCTGCAACAATAATGAGGAAACTTCCCTGTGTATTCTCCGAATGTGTCTGGTGCATCCTGAATGGAGTGCTCTGGAACACAGGAGCATAGGAAGTGTCACAATTTTTAAAATAGCAGCCCTGCCCATCAACGAGATAGGCAAGGAGCTCAAATTGTCTACATCATCCCTCAAACTAGCCAGCTGGTCACGTTCAACCTCAAAGAGTATTGTGGGTCCCTGGGTACATGCATTCCCAAGTTTTTGAAGCTGTTAAACACCACTTCAGCTGCACAGTCAGACATGAGCCGAGGCTTTTCCCTTGATAACAGGAAGATCACTGACTTGGACCAGTTTATACTATAACCAGAGAAGGATCCAAACACCTCAAATACCTGCAGTATCCTACTGACGGAGCTATAGGGTTGCAAAACAACGCAGTATGGCATCTGCGTAGAGTGAAATATGCCCGCCCATCCCGCCTGTGCCCTTATTCCTTTTATTAGCGGGTCCGTCCGGACGCATTCTGGTACTGGCTTTACCGCCAGTGCAAATAGCATAGGCAAGAGTGGGCAACCTTGTCTCGTATCTTTACTAAGGCGAATTCCCTAATTTCGACACCATTAACTCGAACCCATGCCAAGGGGAAGCTTAAGAGGAAGCAAATCCATCTGCAAAACTTAGGGCCAATACACATCCTGAACAGCACTGCGTACATAAAGTTTCACTCAATATTGTCGAACACCATTTTAGTGTCTAAAGCCAAGAGGACCGATGGTCCCATCTCCTTTGAACCCATCATATGGAGCACCCCATACAAGCGCTGCAAGTTCAATCGGGTGCTTCTGTGGGGCATGAAACCCGATTGATCGGGGTGTACCAGGGAAGTAATTACCGTGCAAAGCCTATTCGCTAGGATCTTAGCCAGCACTTTGGCCTCTACATACTTTGGATACAATTGTGTACTTTGGGGATTGGTTTGGGGTTCTACAGTTGTCCTTATTGGTACAATGGAAGGTTGTTTTGTCTCTTTCTTTTGGATTGGTTCCTTGTGGTGTTTTCTACCTATTTTAAGGGGGCAGCCTGTTGCTTGGTCATTATTGTTGTGAAGGTGGAGAAGCAATCCTCCAAGCGTAGGCATGTTTTGTCTTCTTCTTAGGAGGAATAAGCATATTCCTGCTCGATGGAGCAGGTCCAGGAGCCCAACAGAGCCTTTGGATTTGCTCTTTGCTACTAAAGACCAGGGTATGATTGAGGCGGCTGTGGCCAGGGCATTGGATGACAGAGCTAAGACCTGGCGCAAAGGCCCACATCCTGATGTGGGTGTTGCGGTTCCCCTCTGGGGATTCATCGGCTTTGGAGTCTTACCTTCCATCCACCTCTGCAGGGAAGTTTGTGCATAGAGAAGAAGTCCCAGGCATTATGTAGCACATCCAGGAGATTTTGGATTTTTCGTCATTCCCATCTCCTGAGGCGGCGGAAGGCATATTTCAGCAGTATGTAAAACCTCCCATTTTTGCTATGCCATTTTATGGCAGAATTAAGGACTTCATTACTGGTGAATGGCGGGACCTGGTACGCTCTTCGGTTCCCAGGTTTCTGCAGAAGATGTATTCAATGGAGGAAGATGAGGACTCTCTTCCACACACCGTTAAGGTGGACGCCATTCTAGCCACTTTAATTTGTCGTACTACCATAAGTCCCAAAGATTGTTCTCCTTCCGATGCTACTGACAAAAAGGTAGAAGGAGTAATTAAGATTGCATTCTCCTCTGAGTATCTGACTCTGAAAGCTGGAATTTCATCAACTTATGCAGCTCAGTCTCCTGTTTTGGACTTTGAGAAATTTGCAACAGCAATTCAGGAGGAGACCGATTTTAATGAATTGCTGGTAAACATGGAACAACAGGCCAATATTCTAGCAACGTATCTTCAGATGTCTTGAAATCTTCGGCCATGGCGACAGGTTCCATGATGTTGGCTCAGTGGAATTTGTGGATCCCTTTTGAAAGTAAATTGATGTTTGACGATCAAGTGGCCAGCATGATTACCAAGGCGTTCAAGGATCGAAATGATGTCCTACCATGCAAAGGGAAACCTTATTTCTCTCAAACCTATTTGGGTCAGCCTTCTGCTACTTCTTCCTATCTTTCCTCCAGGAAACCTTCAATGCCATTTTCGGATCATCAAAGGAAGTTCCAGCCCAAAAAGTCATAGCCTCATGTGGGCAAAAGGTCAACAAAGTTTCTTCAAGCAGAAGTCCTTACAATTATTGCACAAGGTTGTTGATTCCTGTAAGCAGCAGTTTTTTTCCAGGATGCCTGGAGATGGTATGTGAAGGACCGATGGGCCTTGAACATTGTCAGAAATGGCTATCTAATAGACTTTGTCAATCCGCCTCCTGGATGGGGCACCATCCGTACTTCTTTCCCCAGGGATCCGGAGAAGAAATAAGCTCTTTTGGAGGGGGTTCAGCCTCTTCTAGTAAAGTAGGCAATTGTTCCAGTTCACATGGCAAAGCGGGGATACGGATGCTATTCAATTATTTTCTAGTTCAGTAGGGGTCCAGGGGTTTCTAGCCGGTTATGGATTAGAAGAGAGTAAAGGGGTGGGTATGGACTGTTCATTTCAAGATGGTGACCTTATAGTCCATTGTTACCTTGGTCAGCGTCCGAGACTTTATAATTTCCATAGATCTCCAAGATGCTTGCCTGCATGTTCCCATGGCACAAGATTGCATTCTCATGTGAGTATCTGACTCTGAAAGCTGGAATTTCATCAATTTATGCAGCTCAGTCTCCTGTTTTGGACTTTGAGAAATTTGCAACAGCAATTCAGGAGCAGACGGATTGTAATGAATTGCTGGTAAACATGGAACAACAGGCTAATATTCTGGCAACGTATCTTCAGATGTCTTGAAATCTTCGGCCATGGCGATATGTTTCATGGTGTTGGCTCAGTGGAATTTGTGGAGGAGGGATTGGAAGGCAGACTATTCGGAGAAGTCTACTCTGCTAAAGATCCCTTTTGAAAGTAAATTGATGTTTGAGGATCAAGTGGCCAGCATGATTACCAAGGCGTTCAAGGATCGAAATTATGTCCTACCATGCAAAGGGAAACCTTATTTCTCTCAGCACTATTTGGGTCAGCCTTCTGCTTCTTCTTCCTATCTTTCCTCCAGGAAACCTTCAATGCCATTTTCGGATCATCAGAGGAAGTTCCAGCCCAAAAAGTCATAGCCTTGTGTGGGCAAAAGGTCAACAAAGTTTCTTCAAGCAGAAGTCCTTACAATTATTGCACGAGGTTGTTGATTCCTGTAAGCAGCAGTTTTTTTCCCAGGAGGCCTGGAGATGGGATGTGAAGGATCGATGGGCCTTGAAGATTGTCAGAAATGGCTATGTTATGTTAACTATTTTAGTTAAGCGCAACAGCTGCCCCAGCAACGAGGCGTCCCGGCGCTGAAGGAACCACAGAAGCAATATTAAAGAGAAAAAGGGAGGAGAAGGGTATCCTAGGAGAGGGGGAACAGATGGGTCTTGATAGCCTTCCGGAAGGCAGACAGATTTTCCAAAGAACGTACTTTGTTAATTAGCCTCCTGGATGGGGCACCATCCGTACTTCTTTCCCCAGGGATCCGGAGAAGAAATAAGCTCTTTTGGAGGGGTTCAGCCTCTTCTAGTAAAGTAGGCAATTGTTCCAGTTCACATGGCAAAGGCGGGATACAGATGCTATTCAATTATTTTCTAGTTCAGTAGGGGTCCAGGGGTTTCTAGCCGGTTATGGATTAGAAGAGAGTAAAGGGGTGGGTATGGACTGTTCATTTCAAGATGGTGACCTTATAGTCCATTGTTACCTTGGTCAGCGTCCGAGACTTTATAATTTCCATAGATCTCCAAGATGCTTGCCTGCATGTTCCCATGGCACAAGATTGCATTCTCATGTGAGTATCTGACTCTGAAAGCTGGAATTTCATCAACTTATGCAGCTCAGTCTCCTGTTTTGGACTTTGAGAAATTTGCAACAGCAATTCAGGAGCAGACGGATTGTAATGAATTGCTGGTAAACATGGAACAACAGGCTAATATTCTGGCAACGTATCTTCAGATGTCTTGAAATCTTCGGCCATGGCGATATGTTTCATGGTGTTGGCTCAGTGGAATTTGTGGAGGAGGGATTGGAAGGCAGACTATTCGGAGAAGTCTACTCTGCTAAAGATCCCTTTTGAAAGTAAATTGATGTTTGAGGATCAAGTGGCCAGCATGATTACCAAGGCGTTCAAGGATCGAAATTATGTCCTACCATGCAAAGGGAAACCTTATTTCTCTCAGCACTATTTGGGTCAGCCTTCTGCTTCTTCTTCCTATCTTTCCTCCAGGAAACCTTCAATGCCATTTTCGGATCATCAGAGGAAGTTCCAGCCCAAAAAGTCATAGCCTTGTGTGGGCAAAAGGTCAACAAAGTTTCTTCAAGCAGAAGTCCTTACAATTATTGCACGAGGTTGTTGATTCCTGTAAGCAGCAGTTTTTTTCCCAGGAGGCCTGGAGATGGGATGTGAAGGATCGATGGGCCTTGAAGATTGTCAGAAATGGCTATGTTATGTTAACTATTTTAGTTAAGCGCAACAGCTGCCCCAGCAACGAGGCGTCCCGGCGCTGAAGGAACCACAGAAGCAATATTAAAGAGAAAAAGGGAGGAGAAGGGTATCCTAGGAGAGGGGGAACAGATGGGTCTTGATAGCCTTCCGGAAGGCAGACAGATTTTCCAAAGAACGTACTTTGTTAATTAGCCTCCTGGATGGGGCACCATCCGTACTTCTTTCCCCAGGGATCCGGAGAAGAAATAAGCTCTTTTGGAGGGGTTCAGCCTCTTCTAGTAAAGTAGGCAATTGTTCCAGTTCACATGGCAAAGGCGGGATACAGATGCTATTCAATTATTTTCTAGTTCAGTAGGGGTCCAGGGGTTTCTAGCCGGTTATGGATTAGAAGAGAGTAAAGGGGTGGGTATGGACTGTTCATTTCAAGATGGTGACCTTATAGTCCATTGTTACCTTGGTCAGCGTCCGAGACTTTATAATTTCCATAGATCTCCAAGATGCTTGCCTGCATGTTCCCATGGCACAAGATTGCATTCTCATGTGAGTATCTGACTCTGAAAGCTGGAATTTCATCAACTTATGCAGCTCAGTCTCCTGTTTTGGACTTTGAGAAATTTGCAACAGCAATTCAGGAGCAGACGGATTGTAATGAATTGCTGGTAAACATGGAACAACAGGCTAATATTCTGGCAACGTATCTTCAGATGTCTTGAAATCTTCGGCCATGGCGATAGGTTTCATGGTGTTGGCTCAGTGGAATTTGTGGAGGAGGGATTGGAAGGCAGACTATTCGGAGAAGTCTACTCTGCTAAAGATCCCTTTTGAAAGTAAATTGATGTTTGAGGATCAAGTGGCCAGCATGATTACCAAGGCATTCAAGGATCGAAATGATGTCCTACCATGCAAAGGGAAACCTTATTTCTCTCAGCACTATTTGGGTCAGCCTTCTGCTTCTTCTTCCTATCTTTCCTCCAGGAAACCTTCAATGCCATTTTCGGATCATCAGAGGAAGTTCCAGCCCAAAAAGTCATAGCCTTGTGTGGGCAAAAGGTCAACAAAGTTTCTTCAAGCAGAAGTCCTTACAATTATTGCACGAGGTTGTTGATTCCTGTAAGCAGCAGTTTTTTTCCCAGGAGGCCTGGAGATGGGATGTGAAGGATCGATGGGCCTTGAAGATTGTCAGAAATGGCTATGTTATGTTAACTATTTTAGTTAAGCGCAACAGCTGCCCCAGCAACGAGGCGTCCCGGCGCTGAAGGAACCACAGAAGCAATACTAAAGAGAAAAAGGGAGGAGAAGGGTATTCTAGGAGGGGGGGAACAGATGGGTCTTGATAGCCTTCCGGAAGGCAGACAGATTTTCCAAAGAACGTACTTTGTTAATTAGCCTCCTGGATGGGGCACCATCCGTACTTCTTTCCCCAGGGATCCGGAGAAGAAATAAGCTCTTTTGGAGGGGTTCAGCCTCTTCTAGTAAAGTAGGCAATTGTTCCAGTTCACATGGCAAAGCGGGGATACAG
The DNA here is from genome assembly GCF_964261635.1 of Lissotriton helveticus. NCBI lineage: Eukaryota > Metazoa > Chordata > Amphibia > Caudata > Salamandridae > Lissotriton > Lissotriton helveticus. Next base: position 285,320,114 of record NC_136067.1, read on the forward strand.
ATGCTATTCAATTATTTTCTAGTTCAGTAGGGGTCCAGGGGTTTCTAGCTGGTTATGGATCAGAAGAGAGTAAAGGGGTGGGTAAGGACTGATCATTTCAAGATGGTGACCTTATAGTCCATTGTTACCTTGGTCAGCGTCCGAGACTTTATAATTTCCATAGATCTCCAAGATGCTTGCCTGCATGTTCCCATGGCACAAGATCATCAGAGGTTTCTGCGATTTGCGATATGGGATATCCACTTTCAGTTCGCTGTATTGCCATTCGGTCTAGAGTAAGCCCCAAGGGTATTTACAAAGCTTTTGGTCCCTTTGGTGGTGTTGGCTCACCATCAAGGGATCTTCCTTCATCCTTACCTAGACAATGGTTGGTTCACACTCACACAAAACTGCTGGCTCTCAAACACACAGGCGATGCTGGCCATTTTGCAGGGGCACGGTTTTCTTGTCAATACTGAAAAGTCCTGCCTTGTCCCTCTCGGTTCAGAGGGATCTGGCAGCAACTGTGTTTCTGGTTCCCTGGACTCCCTTTCATTTGCACCAGCTGATGACTTACGTCCTGGCCCATTGGTCTCCCAGTTGTCATCCACTGTCCACTCAGATTCCACTCTCCACTCAGATCAGGATGAACCTAGGTTGTGGGCAAGTCAAGGATAATGTCCTGCAGGGTAACTCTCTCTCTCTCTCTCACCTCCTGCTACAATGATTGTCACCACGGATGCCATTCTGTTGAGTTGGGGGACTTGGATGGGGGTACGGCAGATCTGGGGCTCTTGGTCCACGTCTCAGAGCAGGAGATCTTTGAATTGGGAAGATGTCTGCTTGTCTCTAAAGGCTTTCTCTCGGCTTCTGAAGGGGGCAGTTATTCTAGTCAAGACAGACAATGTTAACAGCTATGGCTTATGTGAACAGGTGGGGGGACCAGGTTTCTTTCTCTGGCAGGGGTGGCAGACAAGTTGTTTCACTGAGCAGAGTCTCATCTGTTGGCAGTGTCTGCGATCCACATTTAGGGGTTCTCCATTACCCTGGCGGACACTCAGCACGGCCATTGCATCGTCAGTGGATTTTTGTCCCCGAAGGAGCTGTTTGTGGAGCTTATGGATCAGTGGTGTGTCCCAGTGATAGATCTTTTTGCGAGTTCTCTCAATGCGAAGGTTTTGCTTGAGGACCAGGGAGGGGCTCTCTCCTGCAGGTAGCTACAGGTATTACTTTATGCTTTTCCTCACTTTCTGTGGATTCTCAGGTTCCTTCTAAAGGTCCGGCGGGTGAAAGCGTCGGTCATTCTCATTGTCCACAAGAAAGGAAGGGGGACTCTGATAGGAGTCAGACAGGGAACACGCTTGTAGTTCAAAAGAGTTCTTCTTTTTATTTAAAGTTGTATGAATAAAACTGGCACACAGCCAATGCGTTTCGTTCCCTAGTGCCTCGGGAACTTTGTCAGGGCTTTAATGATTGTAAATAATTGACATAAATACACATATAATACATATACATTAAAAATATACAATAGAAAAATGTATAAGCAACAAAAAACATTGGCAAATAAAGAGACCCAGAACCAATACAAAAATTAAACACAAACAGAACAGCAACAAACAAAAATTAACACACCAAATTGTACATATCATTTTGACAAATAAAGACATAAAATGTAACCAAAAATTGAAACACATAATAGAAATGAATATTCAGACGGTGGGAGAAATTGACGTTAAGACAAAAAAAGAGCTCTTTAGTGTCAGATATCTCTAGCACCATATCAAAGCCTAGACAGATGGAACTGGGATGACAAATTTTGAATATCCCTTGGCGTGTGAGGTTCAAAGAATAAAAACAGAGCGTAGATACTAGATCATCAATTTTGCAACAGTATTCCAAGGCTACAGAGTAAAGCCAAAAATGATGATGTTGCTAATCTTTGACCATCCTAAGAGGAGCCAGTAGTGCCCAAAAACATCTAGAGCAGAAAAAGTGAAAAAAGAAATAAAAAAGAGAAAAAATGAGAAAACCTCTGTGAAGAGTGAAGCAAAAGAAACGAAATGTGAAACACCTCAGTTATGAGTGAAGTAAAAGGGAACATAAGAATATGAGTAAGCATCTCACCTTGCTAGAAATATCAAAAAATTTAAAGTAGACCAAACTATTTCAAAATAGTCCTTTTGACGAGTATACAGAGAATAATGCTGATTCAGTTAAATCAGTCCACGGTATTCTGAAGAAAGACAAAATAATACGATTTCAAAAACCAACATTTCCATAGGGGAGTCACCAATATACAGAGTGCACAAAGAGATACAATCCTTGTCAGGTAGCGCATTGCTGCTGGAAGCGCTTCGCGCTTTGCTCTATATTTGTTTTTAACTATTGCTGCTGGAAGCGCTTCGCGCTTTGCTCCACATTTGTTTTTAACTACTCCCGTTTTGTATTTCTGTTAATCTGGTTTGTTTTACCCTGTTCTTAATCGCCCTCCTACCTGCACTCTAATTGTTGAGCACCGCCGCTTGGGCGGGTCCGGGGTCTCTGTGGGGGGAAGTTGTGGCGCCGCCATCTTAGAGCGGGTTGACTGGTTCAGCAGGAGCCACTCCCTACGTGCGCTCAGTGCGCAGGTGCCGGCGAGGGACGCCTATTTGAGGCGAGTTCCCTTTCGAGGCTCTCTTGTCAGGTAGCGCATTGCTGCTGGAAGCGCTTCGCGCTTTGCTCTATATTTGTTTTTAACTATTGCTGCTGGAAGCGCTTTGCGCTTTGCTCCACATTTGTTTTTAACTACTCCCGTTTTGTATTTCTGTTAATCTGGTTTGTTTTACCCTGTTCTTAATCGCCCTCCTACCTGCACTCTAATTGTTGAGCACCGCCGCTTGGGCGGGTCCGGGGTCTCTGTGGGGGGAAGTTGTGGCGCCGCCATCTTAGAGCGGGTTGACTGGTTCAGCAGGAGCCACTCCCTACGTGCGCTCAGTGCGCAGGTGCCGGCGAGGGACGCCTATTCGTAGCTCCTTCCTGGCGTAGCGGGATTGCGCAGCGGGCGTGTCCTCGCCTGGCCGGAGTCGTGCCAGAGTCCTGCCCGTCTGCGCCCGTCCGCGCCAGGACGCGTAGGACGTGGTAGGGCCTGGCCCTCTGCTGACATCGGCAGCTGGCACTATGCTGTGTTACTCTAGGGATGCACTTCTTGCCTTCGGTCGTAGCCATAGGAGTTGCGATGCTCCCCGGTTTGCGCCGCTGTGTGGCCCTCTCACGTGCAGCTGCGGGAAGTTTGCACTTCCTGCCCCTACCACATGCTCAGGCAACTTTGTAGACACTGCCGCAGTCCATCCCCGTCCCCCTTTTACTCTATGGAGCTTGAATATTAGGTCCATGGTCAAACACCATAATGATATTTTGGATCTGTTTGGTAAGGAATCCCCGGACGCCTTTTTTGTGACGGAGACCTGGCTTCAGGAGTCTGACACAGCTGTGATCAATTTGGCTTTTCCGCCTGAATACTCTGTCTACACTCTCAACCGAGCTACTAGAAGAGGGGGTCTTGCGCTTGCGGTCAAGTCGTGCTACCCTTGTATCTGGCAAGGGCAAAAAATCGCTGGCTGTGAGAGCGCGCTGTTTAAAATCTCAGTCACGTCCAACTTCGCTTTCACTGGCCTTTTGATTTATCGTCCCCCTGGCAGCGATGCGGCTTTCAGGGAGGCCCTTCCAGATGCTGTTAGCACCTTGGCCGTAGGCTGCTCCAATTTCTCTATACTTGGAGATTTAAACCTCCACTACGACAACCTGTCCTTACCGGCAGTTCGTAGCTCGGTTGCAGACCTGGAGGCGCTCCAGTTGATCCAGTTGGTTTCTCATCCCACCCATGTTGGTGGTCACACTCTTGACCCTTTTTTTACTAACCTGCAAGAAGCCAGAGTCCTTACCCCTTCTTCCCTGGCCTGGACTGACCATTATTTGGTCTGCATACACTGTCCTTTGCATGAGCCTCCCCGCAAACCTGCGGTTCGCTTAATCTCTAGACGGTGTTGGTCTAAATTAAAACTTGAGGATTTTTTCTATCTGTTATCCTCCGACCCACCTGTTGCTACGGACTCTGTGGACGAGGGCTATGATCGTTTGTGTGAATGGGTTAATAGGGCTCTTGATTCCCTTATTCCATTAGTCGCGTGTAAGCGTGGGACCAGGGACCCTAGTCCTTGGTACGACGATTCTCTACGGGCACTTAAAAACATCTGCCGACGAGCCGAGCGGCTATGGCGTAAAGCGTATGCCAGTGATAAAAAAGCTCTGTATTCTGCTGCAGTAAAAGTCTATCATCGAGCAGTTTGCAAAACTCGTGCGGCATATTATACCCTTCAGTTTCGTACCAGCACTAACCCTTCCAAAACGATCTTCAAAGCCTTGAAAGATCTCACTTCTAAAAGAGTGATCTCGACGCATCAGGGTTCTATGGCCCACTGTGAGGCTTTGGCTGCATACTTTCGGGAAAAGGTACAGGCGATCTATAGAGCCTTTCCTATCGCGGCCCCCCCTGTTGCTGGCCCCTTTAAACCTCTTACCTTGAATGTGCTACATTCTCTCCCGAGATTAACATCGGTGAGCTTTGGTAAGCTGGCCCAACAGGTTAAGTCCGGATCCCCGGCTGATCCGCTTCGCCCGTCCCTGTTTAGTGACCTCCCATCGACTGGTCTCCCTCCGGTTTGCTCCCTTATCAACAACTCTTTGGCATCTGGAGTGGTCCCAGCGAAGTGGAAACAGGCGGTTGTCGTGCCTATCCTTAAGAAACCTACTTTGGATGCCGACAAACCAGAGAACTACCGCCCGATTTCCCTCCTCCCGTGGCCTGCCAAAGTGCTGGAAGCGTATGTCAACTCGGTCCTCTCTGACCATCTTTTACAAGCTGACATTCTGGACAGGACGCAGAATGGTTTTCGAGCGGGGCACAGCACGGAGACGGCTCTACTTTATATGGTGGAGCATTTGCGTTCCGTGCTGGACTCGGGCCAAACGGCGGCGCTGGTACTTTTAGATCTTAGCGCCGCCTTTGACACCGTGGCCCACCCGATCCTTCTGCAGCGCTTGGAGGAAGCCGGTGTCACCGGTCTCGCACTCCAGTGGTTCCGATCGTTTCTAACCAACCGTTCTTACTGCGTCGCCGTCCCTCCCCACCAGTCCGCTTTCCATCCTCTGGAACTGGGGGTCCCCCAAGGATCCTCGCTGAGTCCCACATTATTTAACCTATATGTGAGACCGCTGGCTGAGGTTGTCAGGCATTGGGGCATGACTATGGTGTCCTATGCAGATGACACCCAGCTAGCGGTTACTATCAGCGGGGATGCAGAGGTGGATGTCCCCAGATTCCAGGAGGGACTTCGTGCGGTGGCCAGCTGGATGACCTCAAACTGTCTCCAGCTGAACGCAGGTAAGACTGAGGTTATGATCTTTGGTAAGCAGACGGAACTCTGGGGCGACAGATGGTGGCCAACGGATCTAGGCCCTACACCAACTCCGGTCGTCCAACTGAAAAACCTTGGGGTGTGGCTCGATCCGTCTCTTTCTTTTGAATGCCACACTAAACGTACGGCTGCCTGTTGTTTTGGCATCTTGCGAGGTCTTCGACCCGTATTAAAATTCTTTGATGCGAGAACCAGGCAACTTGTCATCCAGGCCACCGTGATGTCACGCCTTGACTATGCTAATGCCTTGTTAGTGGGCTTAAATCAGGCGGAACTCACTCGCCTGCAGCGGGTCCAGAACGCAGCAGCAAGAGCGGTCGTGGGCCTGCCCAGATTCTGCGCCACCTCTAACACCTTGTGCAGGTTGCACTGGCTACCGATTGCCCGCAGAATTCAGTTCAAGGCTCTCTGCATTGCTTTTAAAATCATTAAGGGATCCCCTGCCCTTATCCTTGCAAACCTCCTGTCCCGCTATATTCCTGGCCGTGCCCTAAGATCCTCTGATCTACAGCTTGCCGTGGTCCCCCGGTTTAAACGCTGTCGCGCCGGGGGCCGCTCCTTCCAAGTGCGAGCAGCTGCTTTATGGAATTCCCTCCCTTTTGAGATCCGTGCACTTGAGGATCTGTTCTCCTTTCGGCGGGCTGTAAAAACCTTCTTGTTTCCCTAGTCTTGTTCCTTTTTTATCTGGTTATGTTGTGTTGCTACCTGACGGGCGCCAGGACGCTCCTTTGCTGGAGCATCTGTGCGCCTAATAAATTTACCTAACATAACATAAATTAGAACCATTGGTAAAGCTGTAACACCCATCTGTAGCATTAAATGTCACATATTAGGTGCAACACCTAAAAAAAGGATTATGTAGAAAATAGCCGCAATCCAAAAATTATTATACAAGACTGGTATAACATAAGTGGTCAGTACCTAAAATTAGAAAGAAAACGATTAAATATACCCAAATAGTTTTAGTCTGGTATATTACCAGAAATATCATAACTAAGATAGATAATGCCATATGCCATGAGGAAGTACAAACGTAAATCTGATGTCTGGTGTCTCACCTTTATAAATTGAGAACAAGCATCAGATTTGGACCACATGGATTATATCAATAATTCGCAAGTGTAGTAGCACATGAGCATAAATAATTCCCGTAATCAGTATTTGAAAGCAAAAGGAGATGATTCTCATTGTCCTGGCTTGGCCCTACGCCTCTTGGTTTCCTCTTCCTGTGGAGATGAGGCAGGAGGAAGAGTGGTTGTTACTGCGGACTCCCTCATCCCTCCTCCCTGTTGTTCCTAGTGTTGCAGCTGGGTGTTCTGTCCAGGATGAGGTTAGCGGCGGGGTGGTTGAACAGCTAGGTCTGCTGCATAAGGGGGTTTCGGCTAGTTTGGCTCCAACTCTGGAGGCTGCTAGGTTCTCGTCTACCAATAAATCTTATTTATGTCACTGGCATTCCTTCAGTAAGTGGAGTCAGGGTAAGGGTTTGGACCCTACTTCGTCTAACTTGTTTGAGGTGATGATGTTTCTGCAGGATGGAGCTTCTTTGGGTTTACAAGTTGCCTCCCTTAAGCTTCAGTGGGCTGGTATAAAGGCTTTTAGGAGCTCTTGGAACAATCCGTCTGATTCAGATGATTTGGTAGGGTGTCTTATCAAAGGATTGAAGAATGTTTTTCTTTCTTCTAGAAGGCACTTCCCTTTGTGGGATCTCTCTTTGGTTTTGGAAACATTGATGGCTCCTCTGTTTGAGTCCCTGGACTCTGTGGATTTATGTTTGTTGTCCCTTACGATGTTCTTTGTGTTGCCTATTTATTCCACTAGGCTTTTGAGTGAGCTGAGAGCTTTGTCTTTTAAGCATCCTTTTTGTAGGATTTTTGATGACAGGATCATTTTGAGGCATCTCCTTTCCTTTCGTCCTAAAGTTGATTCACAGTTCCATAGGGACCAAATGTTGATTTGCCGTCCTTTTTCGAGTCTCCTTCTTCTGAGGAGGAAATGCAGTGGCATTGTTTGGATGTCAGGAGGGTGTTTCTGATTTATTTGGACATGGTTGCTTTTTTTTGGCTTTCCGATTCACTGTTTGTGAATTTTGGCTCTTTGAATGAAGGGTTGAGTTCTTCCACTTCTTCTTTGAGTCGGTGGGTTCGAACTCTGATTTTTGTGCCCTACAAGGCTTCTGGTCAGGTTACTCCTTTTGGGGTTCAAGGTAGATGTACGAGGTCTATATCTACCTTCTGGGCTGAGGTCCAAGCCTTCCATTGCTAAAATCTGTAGGGCTGCAACCTGGGCTTCCCCAAGGACATTTGCCTCTTATTACCGGATTGTGCAGGAGGTTGACCGATCTGAGGTGTTTGGGTCTAAAGTATTCACATTGGTGTCTGAATAGCGGTCCATTCCTATTTTTTCTTTACTGTTTAATAAACCTGATTCTATGCATTAGCTTATTTGGTTGTCCTGTTTGACTTTGTACATCTCAGTGTTGTAATGAAGGGAAGCGGGGGAGGGTACAATGAGATAATGCTTCACTTACTAACCGGAAATTCCTTTACTCGGAATCCTCTTCCCTCGCTTCTATTTATTACATCCGTCCTTCCATCCCAGGCCAACCATTTATTGGTGTTGTGTCAGTTTACGTGGTATTTACAGAAGGAAGGAGGAGGGGAGAGTCTGTTTTTTTGGTGGAGAAAAATCACGTGGATTGGGTGTCTGGTGAGGCAGGAATGCCATTACTGGTAAGTAATACAAGGATTACTCAATAACTTTTGGCATTTATAGAAGGGTCGACTGCAATGCTGTAGATTCTAGCAGATCTTCCCCCCTCCCACATATGCCTGCCAATGTCTATAAGATCTCAGAGTGGTTGATCCTGTGGTATAACTACTAAATTGGATGAGCTCTTAATGACATGCTAATTATCTTAAAGGGACCTGAGCTTATCAAAGCTACCACCATATCATAAACCACTTAATTATCCAGTATTATGGGTGTCTTTCATAGATTCACATGCCTGAATCGTTCTCCGTCGTCGAGACGGGAGTCTCCGGTACATAGAAAAGTAATGTCTTATAGACATACATAGAGAATAGTAGGCCTAAAGGCCTCACCTTAGTAACATATCCATGTCCTTTTGTAAAAAGGACCAAACTCTAGAGAAGAGCCAATCAGCTATCACCTCCCTCTAGAACCTTCCTGGCAGGAGCCTCAGTTCCTCAGATTTTCTACCGCACGTTGTGCTAAGGGAGTCTCCTCTGAGCTCTGCTCAGATGCTGTGTTTTTTCACTTCATTAAATGACTTTGTTGTCAAGGATTCTTTTCTACTATGGATTATCTTCAAATACATTCTTTAAAGAAGGTCTGGTACAGGCCAAAGACTACAAGGTATGTCGCACTTTCTCAAGTAAGTTTTTGAGCGGTTGTGAAGGGTGATTTTTAATATGGTGTCAAACACTAAGAACAGAAAGGAGGTTTTTATTTTTTTTATTTTCTCCAGTGACCGTGATGAGGCGTTATCCTCAACGTCTAGGAGACCTCAAAAGAGAAGAGAATCTCCTCAGACTCATTCCTCAGGGGAACATCCTGAGAAGGCCCTCAAAAAGACCACTCATGGGTCTTCTGGGCGCAGTTCTTAAAAATCTCCTCACTCTGTGGATAAGGAGAGTAAAGGACTTGCTTTTGGAGAAAAATCATGTAAAAAAGGCGACTTCTGAGCCGTCAAAATCACCTCCTCTGGTCATAGGAACCTTCAGGAAGGCGTCTTCTATTCCTCCTGAGGTAAAGACTAAGAAGCCAACATCGTCAACAGGATCGTCGACAAAGAAACCATCATCATTGCCTATTACAGCCTCTTCGTCTACGATGGCCTCGTCTACGATGGCCTCGTCTACGATGGCCTCATCTACGATGGCCTCGTCTACAATGGCTCATCTACAATGGCTCGTCTACGACGGCTCGTCTACGACGGCTCGTCTATGACGGCTCGTCTACGACGGGTCGTCGACGATGGATCGTCTATGATGGCTCGTCGACGATGGCCTGTTTACAGCGTCGACGACGGCCTCATCTACGACGGCCTCATCTACGATGGCCTCATCTACGATGGCCTCGTCTACGATGGCCTCGTCTACGATGGCCTCGTCTACGACGGCTCGTCTACGATGGCCTGGTCTACGACGGCTCGTCTACGATGGGTCGTCGACGATGGCTCGTCTACGACGGCTCGTCGACGATGGCTCGTCTACGACGGCTCGTCGACGATGGCTCGTCTACGACGGCTCGTCGACGATGGCCTGTTTACAGCGTCGACGACGGCCTCATCTACGACGGCCTCATCTACGACGGCCTCGTCTACGATGGCCTCGTCTACGATGGCCTCGTCTACGACGGCTCGTCTACGATGGCCTCGTCTACGACGGTTCGTCTAAGATGGGTCGTCTACGACGGCTCGTCGACGATGGCTCGTCTACGACGGCTCGTCGACGATGGCCTGTTTACAGCGTCGACGACGGCCTCATCTACGACGGCCTCATCTACGATGGCCTCATCTACGATGGCCTCGTCTACGATGGCCTCGTCTACGATGGCCTCGTCTACGATGGCCTCGTCTACGACGGCTCATCTACGATGGCCTCGTCTACGACGGCTCGTCTACGATGGGTCGTCGACGATGGCTCGTCTACGACGGCTCGTCGACGATGGCCTGTTTACAGCGTCGACGACGGCCTCATCTATGATGGCCTCGTCTACGATGGCTCATCTACGATGGCTCATCTACAATGGCTCATCTACAATGGCTCATCTACGACGGCTCGTCTACTACGACGGCCTCGTCTATGACTGCTCGTCTATGACGGCCTGTTTAACCGCATGCGTGCGGGCGGAATTCCGCCCGTACGCTGAGATTTGATGTATCGCATGTATCATGACGAGCTGGGCTCGTCATCAGCGTAGCAGGAGGCTACCTCATGACGAGCCCAGCTCGTCATGAGCGTCGAAGGGGTTAAGGCGTTGACGATGGCCTAGTCTACGATGGCCTAGTCTACGATGGCCTCGTCTACGATGGCCTCGTCTACGATGGCCTCGTCTACGATGGCCTCGTCTACGACTGCGTCGTCGACAACGGCCTCGTCTATGACTGCTCGTCTACGACGGCCTGTCTATGGCGTCGACGATGGCCTCGTCTACGATGGCCTCATCTACGAGGGCTCGTCTTCGATGGCTCATCTACGACGGCATCGTCATCGACGGCCTCGTCTATGACTGCTCGTCTACGACGGCCTGTCTACGGCGTCGATGATGGCCTAGTCTACCATGGCCTCGTCTACCATGGCCTCCTCTACCATGGCCTCGTCTACCATGGCCTCGTCTACCATGGCCTCGTCTACCAGGGCCTCGTCTACCATGGCCTCATCTACGATGGCCTCATCTACGATGGCTCCTCATCGACGGCCTCGTCTACGACGGATCGTCTATGATGTCGCCTACGACGGCCTTGTCTATGACTGCTCGTCTGGGACGGCATAGTCTATGAGGCCGAACGAGGGAAATTCCGACAATTTTGGAATCTCTTATAATGTGGTAGAGAGGGCTGCTCAACGTTTTAAGATCTCAATGGTCTCTCAAGAACAGGTCTGCTTCTTATATGACTTCACAGAACTTCTCAAGAAGGCAGTAAGGTCAATACCGATTATCGATTACCTATAGTCAGAAGGGCTAAAGGTCAGGTCATGCAGAACCCCTCCTCTGTATCACCAGTGATCCCTCAGTTGGATAAGAAGTATAGGGCGCCAGATACAGCACCCGCGTGTTTAATAGGGCATCCTAAGCCGGACTCCGTGGTGACACAGGCGGCCTAGAAGACCTCCAGGAATCCTTCGGCCCCTTTGTCGCTTCCTCCTGGTAAGGAGGTAAGAAGAGTGGACAACATTGGGAACAGGTTTTCCTCAATATCGGCAATGACGGTAAAGGCCGCGAACGCCCTAGCGCTCTTGGGACGCTATAATAGGCAATTGTGGGCACACATAGCCCCATAGCTGTCGGAATTGCCAGATTCATCCAAAGAGGAAGTAAAGAGGATTCTGCTAGATGATGAAGCATCGACGTCAGAAACTATAGACTGCGCGATGGATATCGCTATGACAGGGTTCCGCCAGTTGGCTGGAGCAGCAGTCTTGCGGCTTCAAGGATGGCTAAAGGCATTCTCTTTTCGTCCTGAGGTGCAAACAAAGATTTTGGGCATGCCACATGTTAGCCAGTTATTATTTGGCACGAAAAATTGATGAAGCAGACACTGCGAGACCTTTGGGCACTCTTCAGTATAAGAACCAGTCCTGTTGTAGAAATAGAGGAAGAGGACAGTCTTCCTACAGAGGAAATTATTAATACAGGTCTTCCTGCCCTTCAGGCCAGAGTAGACCGCAATACCAACAGCGCCAACAACAGCAAAACAAGCAATCCTCTTTTGGGAGGTCGTCCTTTCAAGGTACAGGACAGCGGAAATTACAAAAATCTATGGCTGCTTCTATGAGAGATCTCGATTATGCTGCAGAAAGGAGCAATAGAAGAGTACCTCCATCTCAGAAGGGAAAAGGGTTTTATTCTTGCTTCTTTTGATCCAGAAAAAAGACAAGAAGTGGAGACCAATCTTGGACCTTAGGGCCCTCAACAAATTCCTAAGAAGTAGTCGTTTTGCATGGTAACTATCCAGGAGGTCTTGCAACTACTGTAACGGCAGGATTTTAGGGCCTCCCTAGACATACAGGACGCTTACTTCCATATCCCAATTCAAAGGAATCACAAAAAGGTACTTGCGATTTGCAGTAGCGGGCAGACACTTGCAGTTTTGCGTTCTGCCCTTCGGGCTCAAGTCTGCACCGCGCATATTCACGCAATGTCGTACCCCGGTGGCGGCATATCTCAGACAGTGCCATCACCAAGTCTTTCTGTATCTGGATGACTGGCTGGTCAGGACTCCATCCTTAGACGCGTCCAGGTCTTCCAACGCCTGTTTAAAGCTTTTCGATTGCTAGGGTCTCACCCTCAAACAGGAAAAATTGGTCCTACAACATTCTCAGTGCATCAAATTACTAGGTGTAACCCTGGACACACGGTCAGCAAAAGCTTTCCCATCCAGAGAGAGGATGTACAAGCCCCTTGCACTAGCTGCTATAGTAGCCTCGAAGAAAGTCTTGACAGTCCGTCACTTCAAATCCCGCCTGGGGATGTCAGCGTGTATCCTCCTGATTCCTCACTGTCGACTACGAATGAGGAATCCACAGGAGGCGCTCTTGAAGCAGTGGGTTCAATGCACAGGGTCATTCGACGACCACATAAAAGTGAATCCTCAGATGGTCGGAGCCCTGCAATGGTGGATATCATCTCAAAACCTCTCTCAAGGCTTGTCATTCCTGCTTCCGGCTGCTCCTCATGTTGTCACAACAGGCGCCTCCTTGGAAGGCTGGGGAGCTTTTCTGCAAGAGCTACAGATAAGCGGGTAGTGGTCTCCTATGGAGAAGAAACTACATATCAATCTGCTCGAACTGCGGGCAGTCTTCCTGGCCCTTCAAGCTTTCCTGCCAAGAATAAAACATTCCCTGGTGCTCATCCGGACAGACAACACCACGACTAAGCACTACCTCAACAAAGAGGGAGGGACACGCTCGCTGACACACTATCGCGAGTTGCAAAAAATAATCTGGAATTGGCTCATACTCCACAATATAACCCTAAGAGCGGAATATGTCCCAGGCACGGACAATGTGCTCTCCGACTTGTTGAGCAGGCAGAAAACATCGTCACACGAGTGGGAGCTAGATCAACAAATTATAGACCAGATCTTCTCCAGATGGGGCACGCCGCAAATCGATCTATTTGCGACGACAATGAACACCAAATGCCCACACTTCGCAAGTTGGCATCCCCAGTCAGGGTCTCTAGGGAATGCATCTTCCATCGCATGGCGCAACATCGTTGCGTACGCCTTTCCGCCATTCCCGATGCTTCCCAGAGTCCTCAGGAAAATTTAGGTGGAGCCTTGTACTCTAATTTTAATAGCCCCAACTTGGCCGAGGCAACATTGGTTCACAGAGCTCCACCGTCGATCCCTGGAGCCACCGGTCCACCTGCGGCAGTATCTATCTCTACTTACAATGAACAACAATAAAGTTCAACATCTGGATCTAAGGTCTCTCAGGTTAGTCGCCTGGCTCCTGAATTCAGAGAGTTCCACAATCTGAATATTCCACAAGACTGTAGACATTCTTGCCAGAGCAAGGGCGGATAGCACGACCAAGACGTATTCCCTGAAATGGAAGCGCTTTTGTGTTTGGTGTGCAGATCACGGGATTCGGCCTTTCTCCACATCACCGGAGCAAATATTACCTTATCTATTACATCTGGCACAGTCGGGCCTAGCCCACTCCTCCATTAAAGTACACTTAGCAGCAATATCTCGTTATAAAGAACTTCAACGAGTCCATCGCTCTGGTCAAGCGGGTTGATTAAGCAATTTCTAAAACGATTATACAGATCTTTCCCGCCAGTAAGGATGTTGCCACCTTCCTGGCATCTCAATGTGGTTCTTAACCAGCTCATGAAACATCCGTTCAAACCAGTACACAGAGCTGACATAAAGTATGCCTCGTGGAAATCAGCACTCCTCCTGACGCTCACATCTGCAAGGGGGGTCAGTGAGCTACAGGCGTTTTCAATCCAGGATCTTCTTCTACAGTTTAATAACGACAGAGTAATCCTGAGAACCAATCCTAGGTTTATCTCAAAAGTCCCGTTGGACTTCCACCTAAATGAACCTGTGGTTCTGCGTTCCTTCTTTCCGAACCCAAGCACGGCAGCTGAGAGATCGCTGCTTTCTTTGGATCTCAAGCGATGCTGGAAGTTTACACTGACAAAACGAAAACATTCAGGAAATCTAACCAGCTATTCATAGCTTACAGCAGACCTAGAAAATGTCTACCGCTTGCCAAGCAGAGCATCTCCAGATGGATTTCTGCAGCCATTGCTTTCTGTCATGACCAAGCTGGACAGCCATTGCATTCCAAAGTGAGAGCGCACTCCACGAGAGCCATGTCCACTTCTTTAGCTCTCTTTGCAGGGGTGCCAGTCATTGACATTTGCAGGGCGGCAACATGGAAGTCGTCGCATACCTTCACTAGGCACTACTGCCTGGATATGGAGCTGATGAATGATGCTGCAGTGAGACAATCAGTGTTACGCCATCTTTTCAGTAAGGTGAGCCTTCCTCCGTCCCTCCATCCTACTCTGGTGTGCACATTTCTTTAGTAATACTTATTGTGGAGGTCTAATGATGGTTCATGCTCGCATGATGTGTCTTATCTAAGGACTTGTATATGCTGTTCCATCAGAAATGTGCACTCTGCATTGCTTGCTACTCTGATTCAGGCATGTGAATCTATGAAAGACACCCATAATACTGGATAAGAAATGCGTTACTTACCTGTAACTGCAGTTATCCAGTATTGGTGTCTTTCATAGATTCACATGCAACCCTCCCGCCTCCCCTGGAAGGACTCACCTAACTCTCTCAGTGTCACGCCTACTTAGCTTAGTGCGTACGAAAATCTGAGGAACTGAGGCTCCTGCCAGGAAGGTTCTAGAGGGAGGTGATAGCTGATTGGCTCTTCTCTAGAGTTTGGTCCTTTTTACAAAAGGACATGGATATGTTACTAAGGTGAGGCCTTTAGGCCTACTATTCTCTATGTATGTCTATAAGACATTACTTTTCTATGTACCGGAGACTCCCGTCTCGACGACGGAGAATGATTCAGGCATGTGAATCTATGAAAGACACCAATACTGGATAACTGCAGTTACAGGTAAGTAACGCATTTCTTATCCATCACACCACTCAGGGCTGCATCCCTTAACACGCTAACTGCAGCTTGGTGGTCACCAAGCACAACATGGAAACACTTTCCACACAGGATTTTAAAAAAATCAACACCCTTCCAACCACCATACAGGAAAACACTTAAGTGCACCCTTTAGGAGTAACATATGCTACATATATACTGCAGTACAGTATATGTTTTTCAATGGAGTGCCTGAAGAAAAAATAAATAATTACCTGAATGCAGGCGGAGGAAGGGCACGTCATCCAGTCAGAACACAGGAAAATGCACCATTTGCTAGACAAAGAATAGGAAGGAAGGCCATAGAAAAAGTAGAAGGAAATGGAGAGACATGGAGGCCATCCAATTTAAAGCAAAGGCTGACCCAACGCCCAGTATATGTATAAATATTAACAGTATCAGTGACAATTGGTCTTCTACAACAGATATCTATAGCTGTCTGTATTCGAAAGCTTGAAAAGGAAATGGAGGTTTTCTTCTACTGGTGTATCATTTCCAAGGTCACTATTCAATGATTAAAGTATGGGTTAATTGTGTGTATTCAGGTTGGGGAGGTTTAATGTTTTATTTTATTTTTTCAATTTTGCTACTGTAGTTTGTGTTTTTCAAAATAGAATGCACTATATTCAAGTCTGTATTAAGCCGTTACTTCACGAACTTTCTTTTGATAATCTCAAATTGTTCTAATTTTATGATATGTGAAAATGAATGCTCCCCGCACACTGCCACCTGGCGGCGTCGCCCTTTTTCTGTATAATTTGGACAGCATTGTTTTGTAGATTAGATCAGCCACGACTTCACAGACACGCAGTTAATTCTTATACCATCAAGAATTTTTAAAATGCCTCGGCCAAACTGCACTTGACTTGAAGCAAAGGTAAAATAGAAAGTGTGACCTGCATGCCTTCCCTGACTGAATCTTTCTTTCTTTGTGTCTTCCCTTCACGGCTCGTCAGGTCCTCCGGAGCGTTCTGCTGTTCCCCACAATCGAGCGCATGGCGCAGTCCCCGCAGGGGAAGCTCATGACGCCAGTACTGTGCAGCCTCCGCTACGCCGTCTACATGCCCGTCTACCTGCTGTCCTTCCTGCCCGAGAGCGTCAAAGAGTACTTGGTGCGATTTGTGCTTCGGGGAATCCGATCAGTCGACGAAGCCTCGGTGACTGCCTCGGTGGACCTCTTCAGAGTCGACTGCGTAGGTAAAGCGAGTGTGGCGCACTTTTGTGCGCAGTGGGCCCCGGGGGAGAGGGCGAGAGGAGGGAGGGGGGGGGGGGTGGAAATGCTTCGAAAATGCAAATGACTGTGATTATTTAATGTAACTAAATTAGTATTATTAGGAAATACATTATTAGGTGTTCTCCTTATTTCCACAGCCCAGGATTGACTCATTTACACACAACAAATTCATATAGTCTCTCACACCTCTAGTTCCACTTTTGGCCTTCGTACTAATTCCAAGTAACTTTCTCAGCGTTCCAGAGAATGTTGATTGTGGTGGTCCGATAAAAATCACACCCTGGTCTTTAATACAATTGTTTTAGCTGCTCAGACTCATTTTTGCGTGCATTAGATTGACCCAAGTTACTTACCCTTTCTGGTCTCTCAGATAGTTAGTTGGCTGGCTGTTGTATCGAGTTGTTCAAGATCATTGAGCTAGTTCTGTTTAATGTCAGTGGCTTACTTTAGAAACTGTGGTTGCCACAGAAATTCAAATACTGACTGAAAACGCAAGTGTAAATTGTTGCTTTGGTGCTTCTGCTAGCTTTTGGACTGCCGTCTCTGTTATTCACCCCCACTCCCCCGAGATATAATCCGTGCACTGCTAATCACAAACCTCTGTAACCTGCCTCTGCCATCGGCAATTTTACACAACATAACATTTGTGTTTAGCCCGTTCAGCTATTAACAGAGGATTATTTTTGCTTCGCTCGTTGGTACTCATTCGTCAGGATGATGAAACCTGTCTCTTTGTGGTCAAGCACAGCCTTGTAGAGCAGCTGTAGTCCTTTGAGGCACTACTAGTCGTGTCAGAACCACCGAAGGCAGTAATATCCCTAGAATGCAAGGATAAGATGTGTTACTCAATTTTATTTATGACGCTTGACAATTTGGATACTAAACATTTTTTTTGCCTGTAGTTTTTGACCTGCAGACATTTGCTTACGCCCACTGATTTATTGAAATATTACCTGTGTGGCAATTACCTACTCATAAACTAGCACAGCAGTAGTAGCTCTTACATCGAATATTTCCAGAGCCTCGTAGTTATTGAACCCTGGACGTTTCTGTGTTTAAGGTTAGTTAGCATGTGATCCTCTTTTTATTTCGAAATCATCCTTGGAAGCTTCTAGTAGCCTGCATCCCTTCTCAGTGTCCTCTCATCATCATTATGATCGTGAGATTTATTGTTGGTGCTTGATGCAGCAGCATAGTGGATCCTTTTCAATACAGTGACTTATGGAAACAAGGCAAGAAAGTCTGAAGGAAAACTGTGTGAGCCCTGATTAGCTCCCCTCTACAAAGCTCAGTGTGTGCACATTGTTTCTTTGCAATCTGTCTTCGATTTCTACACTTATCATCCTGTGTGTAGCTATATCTGTCTTCAAAATAGTGATATTCCATTCATGCTGAACCACCAAGTTACCAAGCAAATTTATTGGCTTTTTCAGTTTCAGTGGTTCTCTTTCCAACGTGCTTATAAGTTTTACAGCTGCGTGGCACGTTGTTATGCTTGTGTCCTCAACAACGTCTTTAGTGGTCATAAAGGCTATGTTATTTAGCTTTAAATCGGTTCTCTCTGATGTGTGTTTGACAATGGCTAATGTAGTTATCACCTATGGGTGAGTACCTCATCCCCATCTGCCCTGCAAGAGTTCCTAATAGTTCTCTGTTTTACTGCACCAGCCCTATTGATTTTTGAGGTGCCCCAAGGGGTTACATTGGAAACGTTTGCCTACAAGGAAGTTATGGCCTGCCTGATCATTTACTACTTATTACTTTGTAACTCTTAAGTCTTTGTACTCCGTGATAAGCAGCACCGTTTATTCTCCGTTGTACTACAACCGCTGTGCAAGCAATTCCATTCTACCTTGTGGTGGTCTCATGCAATGCATTCATCTAAGAACTGCATTATTAATCAGACTTCTGGAGCTGGCAACATGGGGTCAACTGTTGCAGGGTTTGGCTTTGGGGTAAGAGCTGCATAAGTTGAACTGCAGATTGTATGGGAATGCTGGTGGCGTAGCAGGTAATTTATTTAGTACATCCTTTCGTTACAGGTTAGTTTAGATGCTTCCGTACAAATATGAGGGTTAGTTATGCCTTCCTGATAAGTTCTTGTTCCGCTAATGGGATGTACCATGTGTTGGGGGACAAAGGGAGAGTTCATGTCTCAGGGAAGTCTTTATTGTGTCCCTCTTTCCGCTTACTAGCTGAGTGTTTATGTGGGTACTTTCCACTCGTATTTTCAGTATGCACTATCACTTTGGTTTGTAAGATATTGGTAAAGACAGTGCTGTAGCTTCAGTTCCTTAGCATATATGGTAGTTCTGCCACCGAAAAGGATATGGCTGACATTCCAAGAGGTACAACAACGCTAGTAGGTCCCCTCTCATTACTGTTAAGTTTAGGAAATATTCACCTGGCCTGTCCTATCAGGGGAGATCCAGTGTGGTTAGTGCCCACAGACCTCCTTACTGAAACGTGAATAAAAAGGGACTCTCACCCCACTCATATGCATGTCACACTTTGGGTACCCCAAGCTAGGTATGGAACATCTGCCACTACACTTGGCCTAGTAGACTATTATTCCTTTTCTTTAACCAGAGCATGGGCGTTTAACCCCCTGACTATATGGGTTTGTCTAACTCCCTTCTTCTTCTAGCTTATAGAAGTCCTTCCTTCAATTGAATGCTGCGGATAGCAGCAGAGGCTGTCTCACCTCCTCTTACTACTCAGTGGATAAGTAGGACAATCAGTGCAGCATGACTGAGTATCACCAGCGCACTCCTTGCCTTCTCATCTCAGTCCATGGGAGTTCTAAAGCCCTGTGAATGCCCAGAAATTACTAATTAATTAATTAAAATATTGTAGTAATTGGTGCGGATGTCTCTGATGAATAAGTAAGAGAAGAGACTAATGTGTTTCTTGAAGTACTATTTTTTTGTGTTATTTTAAAAAAAAAAACAAGGATTGGCATAAACCAATAGGACTTACTTTTGGGACCTGTTGGGTATTTCCAATGGATTTAGCACTATGTTGCTATTGACACGTTGCATATTTTAAGTCCGTAAAGACATTGAATTTGTTAACATTTATAAACGCTATTTCTTTAGTGCACTTTTGTATTGTAATCGAAATTGACTTTTCTAACTATTGGCAAAGCCAAGCTGTCTCTTCTTTGAAAGGCTAAGCTTTTGGGTTTCCAGTGCTTTTATGCTACGTGTGAGCTGGTTGATGGCGGGTGTTCATAATGGGTCTTGATTAATTTCTCTGGAGCAGAAGCTGAAGGCAGTGTGAGTAAGTGCGCCATAGCAGTGTTCAGATTACATGCTCGTCTAAGCCTGGGCCTCTCTCCAGTATGCTTGTAGTGATGGTTACCTATGTGCCATTTATAATTACAAATTCTAATTATTTACAACAGAATCAGTGTTACTCATTTATATCAGACTGCTAACAAAGCACTCGCAAAGCCAACAGGTCTGGCTTGTTTTAGGCATATGTTGTTGTGTGATATGTATGGCTGCAATAGCAGAAAACCCACAAAGAAGCACATAAATGCTGTTCAGGTGTAATGCACAGGATTGCATTTCATGTGGTTTAAGCCACATCCTTAATTATGTAGACCAAATCCTTTTACAGCCTTCCCAATTAAAGCAGGATGGTTCACTATTGGCCTTTTCTTACAGACTGATAACTCTGGCTCACAATAGGCTTTTTCTTAAAGAAAGTTAATAGCTCTCTCATAGGTGAGACGTAAAATTTGTGATGTAAAACATTTTTTAGTCCTTGGAATCAAATTTAAAACTAGGGTTCATAAAACATAACTGGGTCTCTCATATCCTATGCTCCCCAGCAGACCATAAGAAAAAAGCAGTGATTACCCTTGTTGCCAAAAAATCCAATATTACTGCTATCTCGAGCTCCCATGATGATGATGGAAGACTCTTAGTCACGCACCTCCAGAGGGGAGATGACCCCATCCATGTAGTCAACATATATGGCCCTAACACCGACAAACCCGAGTTCTGGGAGAAGGTTTCTAATATTCTCGAGAGCCTCCCTCAGGAAGATCTCATCATACTTGGAGGGGACTTCAACTTGCCATTAGACCTTCACATAGACCGCCAATCTAAATGCAAATATCAATTCTCCCTTTCACACTAGATCCTCAAACAAATATGCTCTAAGCACAACCTAAGGGACTCATGGCGTCTCCAACACCCAGACGCAAGAGACTACACATTTCACTCGGCCCCTCATAACTCCTACTCTAGGATTGACTACATCCTACTCTCAGGTTCGTTCACACACCTCATAGAGGAAACAGACATTGCTCCCAAACTAGGCTCCAATCATTCCTGCATCAGCGCCAAACTTGTAGGTACCCATACCATTCTACCCCCAAAAAGATGGTGGTTCAACGATGACATACTCTCTGACCCAGCAAATAAAATAAAGATAGAATCTGCCATTAAGGAATACATTGCCCTAAATGACCTACCTGAAACGAGTACATCCACTTTATGGGTAGCACTTAAAGCGACTGTTAGAGGTGTTATTATCGGTATTAAAGCGCAATTTAATAAAAAACTAAACCAAGAACTGGAATCGCTAGAGGAAGAAATCAAATCGCTCGAAATAACTCTGTCTGAGAATATCGATAATAAAGACACCCTCGATCTTTTGATTAAGAAGACATATGAATACAATAAAATAGTGAGTAAACGCGCTGGTGTGTGGGTTAATAAATTCAAGGCACTCAAATTATGTGAGGGAAATAAGGCAGGCAAATTGCTGGCATCATACCTCAAACACAAACAGAAACAATTTTCCATTTCCTCGATTAGGGACTCCAAGAACATCAATCAAACAAAACGAGATACTAAGTACATTCCAAAATTCTACGAGGATCTATACAAAAATAAACAAATGATAGACCTTGAGAGCTGCACTAAATATCTAGAGGCATTGAACCTACCAAAACTAACAGAAACAGATAGCTCAGCACTAGGGACCCCCATTTCTGAAAAGGAACTCTCGATCTCCATTAAATCCCTCAAAAACAATAAAGCCCCAGGCCCAGACGGCTTTTCGGCCTACTTTTACAAAGAATTTAATAAGTCACTAAAGCCCACCTTACCAAAACTATTCAACTCTATAGCTAAAGAGGGCTGCGTATCCGAATCAAGGGGTGAAACTAATATTGTCATTCTCAAAGAAGGAAAAGACCCCCTTCTAACAAAAAGATATAGACCAGTCTCACTTATCAACCTGGACTGAAAGCTCTATGCAAAAATCATGGCCAACAGACTAAATGTGATCCTTCCAAAACTGATCAGTAACTCGTAGGTGGGGTTTCTTAAATATCGCATGTCTAACGACAATACGAGATTACTCTGTCACATCCTGGAAAAAGCTAAGATAACGCCCGTCCCCTCTGTTGCCATTACCCTGGATGCAGAAAAGGCATTCGACAGGGTATCATGGTCATTCTTAAAACAATGCATGTCATCTTTTAATCTTGGTGAGGCATATATCAACATGGTGCTTGCATTATACTCTCGCCCTACTGCCCGAATAGCTATTAATGGATCCATGTCGGAATCCTTCCATTTAGAACAGGGCACCAGGCAAGGCTGCCCTCTCTCTCCTGCACTGCTTCTTTTAGCCCTAGAACCAATAATCACAGATATCAAACGTAATGACGGCATAAGCGGAGTGTCATTCGGAGAAACCAACGTGAAGCTGGCCACTTCCGCGAATGACATCCTGGTGGTTATAGAGAATCCAAGTGATTCCATTAAGGCACTCATGTCTACCATAGAAAGATACTCTAGTCATTCCGGTTACAAATTAAACTGCGACAAGTCCGAAGTCAAACCCCTGAACATCCTTGGTACCCGTGATATGTTAGGTGACTCTGGCCTCGCTTGGCAACCAGAATACATGAAGTATTTAGGGATTAAATTTGGCAGTACAATACTAGAGATGCTCCAGCATAAGAAAGCAAACACCTTAGAGAAAATTAAGAATCTTCTTGATACATGGTCCCCCAGATTCATAACATGGTGGGGTAGGAGTGAGGCCATCAAAATGATGATCTCTCCCCTAGTTAACTACTAAATTACTATGCTCCCCCTCATTCTAACTGAGGACTTCCACCATAACCTCGACACCCTACTCTCCAAATTCCTATGGAAAGGGAAGAAAGCGAGAATTAGCATGAAAAAACTCAGACTAGATAAATCACTCTGAGGGGATCAACCTCGCCGACTTCAAACTTTACCAGACAGCTTTTTTAGCTAAACAAGGCTCATACTGGCTAGTGCCATCAGAAGATTACACACCTGTAAGGCTGGACATTGAGAAATCAATTCTCAAGAATCTTTCCCCAGCGGCCCTTCTGACCGCAAACCCTACGGTGGTCACCTGCTCAAAGCCCTTATTCAAGAACACAAAATCTGCCCTATTGAAGATTGATAAACTACTAGACATCAGCATCAAACGCTCCAATCTTGAATCACTTTGGAACAATCATAAAATACTTTATAAAGGGACCCCTCTGCACAACGAAACCTGGGTTAACAAGGGTATCTTTTTCCTCAGCAACTCTTCAATGGTGCCTACCCTCTTTCGTTCAAAGAAGTACAAGATAAATACAATCTGGACCCAATTGAATTCTATAACTTTTAAAAAATAAAATCAGCATTAAATAAAGCGAAACTATCTCTCCTCTCCCCTTCCCTCCCAAACTATCTATCAAAACTACATGGATTGGGTCATCAGGTCTCCTGGTTATACAAACTAATACGCCCTCAACAGTCTTCCCTCAATAGGGAGCTGATTGTCTTCTGGGAATCACAGTCCTCCTCCCCAATCTCGGAGCTGGATTGGACCAAAACTTGGATCTCAACATTGAGAAATAAAGTCAGCCCGGTACTATCTCAGACAAAGTATTGGCTATTGCATAAGGACTACTGGACACCAGCCAGACTCCACTCACTCAAAATTAGGGAGGACCCCATCTTTTGGAATTGCAATGATAAAATTGGTGATCTAGAACATTTACTACTCCAGTGCGATTATGTGATACCCTTCTGGGATAATGTCTTCGAATTAATATCTAATCTCTTCTCATACTCCCCAAGTAGAGATCTATCGTCTCTAGTTTTTGGTTTCCTAAGAGCAGAATCTCTGAATGAAAAAGATAGGACACTCCTAGAACTACTCCTAAAAGCTGCGGGTAAGATTATACTCAACAATTGGAAAGACACACGCAAAGCCTCCTTTAATTGCTGGTTAAACTGGGTCACCAACCTAAGAGGGGCCAATAACGTAACTCCCCAGAACTCACTGGAAATCTTCTACCAGACACATGTGGGACACTATTGACCTATGCAAAAACAACAATTGATGGACAGAATGCAGAACAATGTCATACATTCACCCCAGTACAGGGATCTGGGCCTAAATCGTATGAACGACATTACTAAATTCTAAACATGCTAAACATGTCTAAAATAAAGTTTCACAGAAGTTGCTAAAGACATGTCTAAAACACATTGTAAAATGCATTAACATCGTTGCTATACATGAAATGCAATGGTGCTGTACATATCAAAGCAATGTTTCATTCTAAGCATATGGTGACATTTGAATGCTAAATGAATGAACATATACATATTTTATGAAATGGCTCCTAAATACAGAAAAAAAGGTCTGAAACCATTTCATGTCAGGTTACATAAATCAATTATTATTGCCAGTGTGACATATTGTCTCTGGAAGTTTTTAAAGAATTCTGTTCTCTATGAATAGTTCTACTATAATAAGCAGATTACTGTGCCATAAAAAAGAAAAAATTAAATAAAAAAAAAAATTATCATAGGAGAAAAGTTCCAAAGTTAGTTTCTGTTTTAAAAAATGAAGGCCAAATTCAGAGTTTCTCGGTACACTGTGTGCTAAATCAATAGTCAGTGTGTGGGCTTGGAGAAAAGATGAAATCTTCTATTTCTGTAGACAAAAAAGTTGTCTACTGTTGTAGATGATAGTTGGAATACCTCGTTTAGAAGATTAACCGCACATAGATGTGAACCATCGCCTTCAGCATTGGGAGCGTCAGCAATGTTCGTTTCCGATGTTACCTGCGTGCCTGTTGTTTCCTCTCGTACATCAGCATGTTTTTTTTTAAAGCATCTTGCCTACTAGTTGCTTCAACACGCTTTATGGCTTCATCAAGAATAGGTTTTGGGTATCCTCTTTCTGTGAATCAATCACTCATCTCTTTGATTCTCTGTTTGAATATGTTCTCGTCGGACACTATGCGTTTCACACGTAACATTTGGGAGTACGGAAGGTGTTTCTTAAGAGATCCCTGGTGGAAACTAGTATAATGTAGAGTGTTATTACGATCCGTGGGTTTACGGTACAAGTCTGTGGAGAATCCTTTTGCTGTTTTCTTAATGGTAACTTCCAGGAAAGTAATATCGGTTTCACTCATTTGCCATGTGAGTTGTATTCTTTCATCCTTGGTATTTAGTGCGCTCAATGTCTGTTGTAAGGTGGCTTTGGTATCGTTCCAGATAATAAATAAGTCGTCGATGTATCTGATGTATAGTTTAATCCTGTCATTGAAATACTTGTTGCCATAAATATGTGTCTCTTCGAATTCTTATATATATCGATGTTAGCGTAGGTGGGAGCCGCACAATACCCCATTGACATTCCGGATAGTTGGAGATACCAGGTGTTGTCATGTTTAAAATAGCTGTGGTACAACGTATATAACATGAGTTCCATGAGGAATTCTTGCATGGGGGAGGTCTATGTCGCTGTTGAGGATGGCTTTTTCTATGGCTTCAATTCCCCCTGCGTGGGGGATAGAAGTGTAGAGGGAACTGACGTCAGCAGTACATAACACTAGAGGTTCTAGTTCGTTAATGTTGATTTCAGATAATTTCAACAAAAATTCGGTGGTGTCCTTAACGTAGCTTTTCATCTTAGTGACTAGGGGCTGAAGGTACTTGTCTAAAAATGTTCCCACTGGATATTATCTCTACTCACTTCAAAAGTCTTATGGAGTTTTAGGAGTAGTGGGTCTCTTAGAAAAGCACAACTGAGTTACTTCAGTATCTAAGCGTTAAATTAGTGCCTTACCAAACCGTTGGGCGCATGTAGTGTAGTTCCTATATCCCTAATAGGCTTTGCTCATTGGAATAATATACCCAATAGATTTGACATAGGACTGAGGTCAGTATGTCTCTATCGAGTACATTAAACTTAATTACTTGTGTGTGCCAGCTAGCTCAGAGGTCACTAGAAACTTCTCGAATGAACAAGAAGGGATTAGTCTCTGACAACTGCATAAACATGACAACTTTGTTTTATTTAGAAACGGAAAAGTTCTCAGAATCGTGGAAACAATCGATAACAGTTTCACTCAGTCAATCATGCATGCTTCGTTTCTACAGAGTTACTCAGAAATAGGTAGACGGACGTTTCAATAAAAAGGGTTTATTGAACAGTCTTATTTCTCGTGCAAGTGATATGAACTGCTACAATCGTAAGACAGAAAGCGAAGTATAATGCGTACAGCGTTAGCAGTAAGATAAGATAATACTCAATACCATGGTTTGTAGCTAAGACATATATCCATAAAATACATACATAAATAACACAGGCTAAAATGCGACTGCTCGTCTGGTGCTTCTAATTAGTTCTACCCCAGTGTGCCTAACCTAAGTGTGGTATGAGGTAAGAAGTAGGTGCTGTTTTCTATAGTCTAGTTTAGCTATAGTTAGTATTGCCAAGAGTCGCTCCAGGTTCTAGTCTGCTCCATACCTTAGAATGAGAGAGGTTGGAATCTCTTTCTGGGTCTCGATCTCCAACACCCCGCAAGGGTAGTCAGAAACACAAGCTGGATTCTCTGCGAGGAGGATGACAGCGCTGGTCAGTGCGTCAGGCGGGGACGCTAATTCCTTCCGAACTTGCCGTGGCGAGCCTGATCGAGCTGTGCAGCCGAGCCGTGGTTTGCCATGGCAAGTGAAGGCATATTTATACCTTGAAGGTGTTTAGGAATGCCAGTATTGACGTAAAAGTCGGGCAGAGGAATGTTATGAATAAACCCCTAAGGAATAGATGTTCATGCATAATAAACGAGTTCTTGGAGAAATCAATAATCCAGAGTCTGGTTTTCCAAGAACTCGTTGCGACAAAGCGGAACGGATGTAGTTGACCATGCCTGTATTTGGTTAGCATGAGCAATGCCTAAATAAGGGCTGGATTTCTATGCATAATTAAGGGCAATGAATATTGTGCCTATATAAGGGCATAAATCGGGAAACCTATATACGGTATCTAAATCGACACACAACAGCAGAAGGAGTATTGACTAGTCATTAGGCAGTGAAAAGCCATGTTTTCAAGGCCTTCCTAAAGACCAGAAGATTTGTCATGCATCTTAGAGGCTAAGGGAGGTCATTCCTTGCTTAGGCTGCACCGATCAGAAAGCTTCTGCCACCCCAGTTAGCTTTTTTTACGGAGGGGACTGAGATTAATTTTGCTTCTGAGGAGCGCAGTGAGCGTCTAGGTACATACCAGCCGAAGCTTTGTTTCAAGTGAAGGGGTCCGTTTCCATGAAGGGACTTATAGACCAATCACATAGCTTCAAAAACAAAACACACTATTGACAGGCAACCAATGGAGCCTTTTAATCTCCGCCGAGATTGAGGCATATTTGGGGATGCCAGTGAGCAGTCTGGCAGCTGTGTTCTGCAGGAGTTGAAGTTTTTTCATAATCCTCTTCTGGATATTTAGATATAAGCTGTTGCAATAATCCAGTCTGGACATGGCTAAGGCAGTAATAACAGGATATCAAAATGTAGGATGTAGCTGAGACCTTGACTGATTAGTCAAGGTACTGGCATAACTGCCTCTGAAAGGTGATTCTGACGTCTGCCCATGACGACTGATGGGTTTTGTCCTGGGAGGTCCTCTTGCACCTACTGTGACATAATAAAATCTTGCCCAAAAATATTATTGCATACTGATTTTAAGCAGAAAAGCTTTTCAAGTTGCATTGAATGGATATAACTGTTGAGAACACTTGACAGTGAGTTAAAGGCAGACTGAGCAAGGACTTCCTAACCAAGGTGGCAATAATGCTACACAGATCCCCAGGCACCTGTCCGTTATAGAGCTATTTTGTTGAAGACAATTGTATTATTAAGGGATTTTACACAGGGTTGCTCCCTGTCTCTTCTTCATTTCCTGCAAGCCATAGGACAGCTGTTCATAGCCATCTTCCGATTAATGGTGATTACGTTAGCTCTCACCTGTGCAGATGACATTCTCCACATAGTCCTAACTTCCCACACTAATGACATTGATAAAGTTGTTCTCTGCCTTCTGGGGATACTTGGCCAATTGGAGGAAATGTAAGATTCTACCTTTTTGAAGTTCCATCTCCAGAACGGTGATGGGTACAAGGGTTTAGATGGGCAGTGGTCAAGCTCAAATACCTGGGAGCCATTAATAGAGGCCTTGAACGTTTGGTATCTAATAATTTTGGCCCCATGATTGCCAAAACAAATAATAACTGGTTTGAACTTAAGCTTTCCTTGTGTTTCACAGATCGAAAGTTGTAAAAATGTTAGTGCCCTCCCAACTGCATAGGGTCCATATTGTCGATGTGTTTTCTACCCTGTGTAGAGAACCTAAATT
The DNA here is from genome assembly GCF_964261635.1 of Lissotriton helveticus. Lineage (NCBI taxonomy): Eukaryota > Metazoa > Chordata > Amphibia > Caudata > Salamandridae > Lissotriton > Lissotriton helveticus. The sequence goes on from NC_136067.1 coordinate 285,348,367, forward strand.
TGGCAATACCTAACTATGAACGTATACTGAACTGACCTACTGCTGGAAAAGCTGGGTGTGGGCTGTGCCTGTACGTCTACCCACCTCACTTGTACTGAGCGATACAATGACTTGGGCTTCAGCATAAGGGAGTGGTTTCGTGTTTATATATTGTCATTATCTTCAAACTCTTTTCTAGGACTGTTGAAGCAGACCTAGCCTATTTCAGATAACAGAAACAGAAAAATTCCTATGACCGTATAGAGGACCAATAGTCTACACCTCATCTACCATGCTAGGTGCCTCAGAGATGCAAGACTTAAGTTTCTTGTAATTTTAAAGAAATACATACTTGGTATTAAACTCCTTCCAAATATATTCTCCAAAATCTCTGAAGAATCCACATTGGCACTTATGAGTAATTGAACAATGATAACAACATACCACACTTAAAATGTATAATATATTAGCAAGAAATAATCCTTTTAAACATTTTAAGGCTCCCCTTTTCTTGAGACTCAGTGGTTGGAGGGGAAAGCAAGTGAGATGTGATCTGGTACATATCCTGTGGACTTTCCCAATTTTTGCTTCTTACTGGATCTCAGTATGACATGCTATGTCGGAAAACAGCGCTTCATATTACAATCGTCAGCCAGACTTGCACAGCTGAATGATGTCTTTAAAATCTCAAAACGTTGCTTGCCTCTGTTGGAGTTGGAACACAGCCTCTCTATTGAAGGTGAAGGTGTGCATTCTCTGGCTTTCGAAACCATCCTGTGTGCCGTAGCATGGGAAATGGCTTTCACAATTCTAGCTTGTGGCCTATGGCTTACAAAAAGACCATTTATAAGATACAAGACTGAACGGTGTATTTAACTGCATTTGACATTAATAGATGGTGCCATGGATATCCCTGCTTAGTGAACTACCATAGGTGCAAATGGGTGTATTTAACTGGGATTGTGCTCCATTTATAGATGATGCAAGGGATATCCCTGCTTAGTGAACTTCCGGTAGTGCTGGCTTCCTCTTTTTAGGAGCTTTCACAACCCGGTTCATTAAAGGTTGGACAGTATTATTGGTTTTAGTCCAAGAGTTGGAATCAAGTAGAAAGTTACATACCTACATCCAAACACTCTCTCTCTCTCTCTCTCTCTCTCTCTCTCTCTCTCTCTCTCTCTCTTTCTCTCTCTTCTCTCTCTCTTCTCTCTCTCTATCTCTATCTCTCTTCTCTCTTCTCTCTCTCTCTCTCTCTCTCATTGTGATTGTGTTTTTTATCATTCCAATTGTAGTATAGATGTATGTAACATTTTTAGGGATTTGTTATCATATTAGAGCAGAGATCTCCAAACTTTTTGATGCCGAGACCCCCTTGTCAAACTTTTTAAGGCATATGGACCCCCTTCTGACAACAATTTCTACAACCTTGTACTCTTCATCATTGACAACTATAAACGCCCCCAATTCCTACAGCAAACAATTTTTACCATGGGGAAATAATATTAAACCTTGTTTAGCAAACCAAAGGTCAGTGAGGATGGGGGTGTAGTCAAAGGGTGTAGCTATAAGCAAAGGGCCTAATTCATGACTAATGGGCGTATTTATGAAATATGGTGTATTTCTGTCCTTTTCCCTTGCGTTGGCGCGCAAATTGCTGCCTAGCAGCAACACAGGAGGGATTGTTTTTGTACAGGAAGGGGCACCTTCCTTCACAAACACAATCCAGAGAGGCCTTTTTCTTTTTCTATGTGAGCTGAAGGATGCAGCACACATGAAAAGAGGATAAAACTAGGAGAAATGAAAACATCCCTCCTTGTTTCACCTCCACTGGGGAGGCATCTGTTTTTGAAGCTCACCAGGTTTACGTGATTTTGTAAATATTGGGCAGCATCAAAATCCATGGGTGTTGCGTGGGAACCCCACACAAAGCCCATGGAACACCTCCTTGACGCAGAGTATTTCAAAGCAGTGACTTGCTCTGCTATGTGTTACTCCATATCTGTGAGGCCATGCAAAGCCTTGCATGGTGACTTTGCACCGCCTCAGAGGTATGGTTGAGAGGCTTGCGCCACAGGCTGGTCAAAAACAGTGAAGCTCTAGCGATGCAAGCCTCTCCTCAATAAACTCGAAATATTCTGGGCCTTACTTATGAAGGCTTGTCACACTTTTACGCACCACTGAGTCACTTTTTGTGATGCTGTGGCAGGCGTAAATAATGCGCCACGTTGCGCCATATTTACTAAGTGACGCATCTAAGCAGATGTATCACTTTGTAAAGGCCTGCACTACATTATACCTGTGTCAGGTATAATGTTTGCAGGGAGGGTGTTACAATAAAGGGTCATAGAAGTAATGCAGTTAAATCTATGAGATTTCACTGCGACACTTTTAGGATGCTACTGTGTCAATATCTTACACCTGGCTCACAGCAGGCGGCTGTGAGACTGATGCAAGCCCTTTCACACAGGGCTTGCACCATGTGAAAGGACACACTGCTGGAGTTGTGCTGGTTTCAGACACACCCCAGCAATGTGTCACTTTTGCCCCTACAGATACATTAGAAATACTGAAGTATCTGTAATTCCTTACAACATGGTGCGCCGTACATTAAATGGGGCACATCCATTCTCACAAGGAGTGCACAGTGAAAGCTGTTGCATCGCTGTTTTGTCGCAGTGAGGCAACAATTTTCATAAATGAGGCTCTCTGTACATTTTTAGGGTTTTTCACTATCAGGTATCTACACAAAAAATAATGGGCAGCGTAAATGAAAAATAAATTGAAAAGTTTTTACCCATTGGGAAATGCACTGTAGTACATTATGAAACCTCTATTAGTGAATGCACTGCAGAGGTCTGCGTTTAACCAGAGAGCCACAGAATTACATCTTGTTTGGTTCAGTGGAGAATAGTGATCTGTATTTTTAGTGCTATGAGTTCACAGCCTGTGACAGAAAGCACTGTGAATATGTAAGCCATTATTTTATACTTGCATTACACACAGTGTAAGATAGAATGCTACAAAAGGTGGAAATAGCTTTACACTAAAATGGTGCTTTCAAAACATAGATTTTATTAATACCAGAGTGTATGTAATGCAAACTTTTTTTTCCATAGCTGTCCCTTCAACACCTCTTTAGGGGTACTAAGGGCAGTGTAAATGCAGTTAAAAGTAAAAGCAAGCACTTCCCAGCCCAATTGTTAACGCTTTGTACTTCCACTCAAAAAAACATCTTTTTCATCACAAAGCTTGGAGTGATTTGATTAATTTAAGCCAGAACTGCTCCCAAGCATCCTTTACACTTTTACATTTGCATTTCATACACAGAAGCAGCTGATAACGATCTAAATTAGCCAAGCACACGTTTTGATTTGAAGAGACAAGTGAAGTACAATGGAAGGAAAATTAATGCATGCAGCAAACTAATTAAGGTGGACAGTAATAGAAGTTGGAAGTAACGATCAATTTAAGGGTAATCTTGAGACAGTTTATTCCTCTTGATACCTAAGAAGAGGAAACTGCTTCCAACTAAATGATTTATTCATGCCCCAAATATCACCATTAATTATATTTTCCCTCTGGAAGTCCTAATCCGGGAACCTGGTTTTGAGGTGTTGTCCTACGTAGACGATCATGTTAGTAACAAATGACAATGCCTCTTAGCACATTAAGTTCAGGCAATGCCTAACAGCAGTTTGTCGCATGGATGGAAAATAATCATCTAAAGCTTAATACAGGAAAGTCTGAGTTGCTATGAGAGGGCAAAGATTACCAAAATTGGAATATTCTGTGGGGGCCCCTAATGCTGGGTCCACCCCCAAACCCTTTTACAGGTGAGACCGTTTGGAATCTATGCACACATTTGATAGCCAGCTTTCTTTTCAGCAACAGATTCTGACTGTGATTTCTCCCTTCTTAAGGCTGCCGAAAAGCCTTCACAAAGCACTTTGTATTCTCCCTCTTAAAGTCAGGAAAACAGTTATCCGTGCCTTAAAAGGGTGGATCAATCCAGTGCGTTTTATATGTGCCTGCCAAAAAAAATTATAAACTTCAACAGGTGCAAAATGTGGTGGCCAGATTTCTGCTCCATCTACCCAAGTTTGAAAGACCTTCATTGGCTCCTTACCAACAAGAGAATTCAATGTAAGATTTGATCGCACATCCACCAATTGGTCAGCCATTCTGGCATGCTGAGTCTTCAAAAGTTGTTCAAATTCTACTCACCTACTAGATAGCTTAGATCTTCCAAATATTATTTCATTTTTCCATCTAAAGTTTGTACTATATGAATAGGAGGATATATAGCAGCAGTTTTTGGGGCTACATTATAGAATTCTTTCCGCTGCCTCTTCATGCTACTACTGATCGCAATCTCTTTGTTAAGACCTGAAGATCAAAGTTTTAGATTCCTGTCTTCCACCACTGTTGCAGTTTTGGTATTAGCTTATTGAAGCTCTAACTCCATCTTAAGCTGCACTTTATAAATCATATTTCAAATTCCTTTAAGATTAATTCTTTTAAACAAATAATATTCCACCGTTCTTAGAAAGATGGTGGTTGAGTCTGTATGTACCATCTAGTAAACATAAAGGAGAGGACAGAGCACAATATAGAACAAACAAACCATTTGAAAAAGATGCATCCAATAGGAACTGAAAAATACTCATAAAGAACGTTGGCTAATATAATAACATAGAAAGGATACTGTATAAACCTTATAATCAAAAAATGTAATTCCTGAGAAGGTTACCAATACACACAAATACATTTACTCATACTAATCTTAAACAATTTTCTGCCTGCATTTTTACTGATTAAAAGGTGGTGCAAATTATTTTTTCTACAGAGAAACACTGATAACTAAATGCTGATTCATGAGTTGCATGTTGGCAATTAAGACAATACAGTTCAGAAAAAATATCTAGTGTTTTCACTTGTTTCAACATAGTATTGACTAAATACTTTTTTTGCACTTAAAAACTCAGGAAGCAATCGTATTTGGATGTGTTAATATAGTTATTTGGAGTCAGAAACCTGTTGCAAAATAACACAGTGACTGACTGTTGTCTTTTGTGTCAGGCTTTAATGAATACCATATTTCCTTCTTAATCTTTATCAATTAATTTTGTTGAATTTTGTCAGACCTTATTGAACTTGACCCCCTGTTGTCACTTAGATATGGTATCTAAAATTTGAGCCAATGTGGTATCTGGATCCATCGCTCAGATTGGTATTATATCATAATCTAGACAATCTAGCAAAATGCACTTATTTTGAAATCCAAACCCAATGGGAGTGATGTGAGCTTCCACACTTCTCTGAACCCACTGAAGTTTGCACCAATAACACACAGGTTAGAAGTAGACCTAGAGAATGAGGAATGAGACAAGACGGAGTCACAGAATATTATCACACTGCCTGGACAAGAGAAGACTTTTAATATTGCTATTATACTGGCTTTGGCATCTAACTTCTGATATGATATGACGTAAAGCCCCTACTGATGCAGCATCATTCTGGGTCAAGTGTCATGGTCAAATAAGAACAAGTATAGCCATCTAGCCAAAAAGTGTAGTCTGAATTGACATCTTCTCACCTTACATGTTTACAAGGAAACATCTGGGATGCACACTTTGATGCACATAATCTATGTCAGACATTCCTAAACTTATGTCAGAAAAACAAATCTCTGATAAGATTCAGCATATAAGAACTGCCATGTGACCACTTGTCAGGAGAGGCCCTTCGCCCAGATTATCGCATGAGATTCTGCAGAAGATGGTCTCACCTACTGCCAGCGTACTTCGAAGATGCTACATCTTGCCCAGTGCTGATAAAGCTGGGTCCGAAGGAAGGACATTACTGCAGCACGTGTTTTACCTTCGCTGGGAACACTACCTTCATTCCTCCACTGATAACTACCACTTTTGCTGTCAACAAGGTATGCGGTGCATCTCTTCTCCCTAAGAAACTCTAGACTGTAAATTACGCTGCTTTCCATGCTCTCTCAGTGTAGCGCATAGAAGTAGGTTTTAGGGTGTTAGGTTTTAGATAACATTCTAAACATGTTAGAAATGTTCATTTAATTCTTGTTGATTACAAGATTTCTTCTTGATGTTTCTATGATATCCTCTGTAATTGTTTTAGGTGCACTGAGAATTATGGGCCTGATTATGATGGCCGCCAGACTTTTGTCCGGATGGGACCGCCCAACTAGCTGTTGGCGGTCCCGCTACCGGTATTACGATGCGACCGCCTTCAAGTCAGTGACAATGTGTATATTTTGTATTGTGTGGTGTGATGTGGGCTGCAGCACATGCCGCAATACAAAAAAACTAATTTTGCATATCCCTGCACTATGTGGCAGGACTATGCGGTGTCTGCCACATGGTGCAGGGATATGTTGGGGGGCCCATATCGGAGTGCCAGAGGGCAAGGGGGGCCCGCTACGGGCCCCCAGTCACTTTCCGCCTGCCTTTTCATGGCGGGTTAACCACCATGAAACTGCCAGTGGAAGGGACATTGTAATCCCTACGGCGGTGCCTGAGCATGCACCACCACTGTTGTAGGGAATGCAGTCCCTCCGAGTGGCTCAAATGTGTGGCAGTCAGTCTCTCTGCCCGGCCTCCATCCGCCTGCCATCATAATGCGGCGGGAGGTCATAGAGGTCAGATGGCGGTGGGACCACCACTGATGGCCTGACGGTGGCTATCCCATCGTAATGAGGCCCCAGGTTATTCCTGTCATAATAAATGCTTTTTTTTTAAAGTGTCTCTTCCTCCTAGCACAGTTTGTGCATGTATGTGATATTGTAAATAATAAAATACCTTTGTTTTTGTTACGATGTTGCCACTGGTCCACTTCTTGGCATTGTTAGTAACCCAAAAGCAATAACTTTTCTTCAACAAATGTATTGAGTAGGGTTCTGTGGGCATACAATAAGCTGTCTTTCACATGCACTGCTGGTGCATTGACCCAAGTTCAATTGTGTCACCTGTGGGTAGGAAAGCAGACATTGTAGAACTGTGCCAAAGTTGTAGTTTATGGAACAGTTGGCACCCAATGTGGGGCTTTTATCTTATGGTTATGCCTTAAGTCGTTTTTTGCTAGTCAGATACACGTGAATCATTATGGAGAAGTCTGTAGTAATCATGGTTACCTCCTACAGAGATAAGGGAGTATCTGTTTTCGTAGGTTTGTCAAAGTTTCCAATTCTTTGATTCCAAATTCAGTTGAATCATTTAACAATGGCTGAACCTGTTGTGATGGGGCCAACTAAAGGTAAGCAGTTACCAGGCATCCCAAAGCTAGAGGTGTCTCCAATGGGGCTGTGGGCAGTTGCTTTTGTAATAGCTGAACAAGCGATGTATGCCTTTGAGACATTTTACTCATGGGTGGAGTTCGAGCTAATCACTACGGCTTCATGGCAGTTTTGTGCTAACACAGCGGTAAAAAGCACAGGCACATTATTGGGCTTACCAAGACATGAAAATCCCTCTGACCTACTACAAACATCGGAACATGGTTTGCTCATCAATTGCCGCACACGCACAGAAATGTCTGCTTAGGGCCTCTGAGCAATGAAGGTTCTACTTGACCAGTCTTGGCTGGCTACATGCACATTCCTCACAGCGATAACTTAACACTCGCTGAGGTGGACAGGGTTTTAAACTATACAGTCACCTTATATAGGAGACTTGTACAATTTATATAACCTACTGTGAGCTCCAGACCTGCTTTTGTAACTAGACCTATCACCCCTACACAATACAAACAAAGAATCCCCAGACTATGAAGGCTTGTTTGGAAAAAGCGCCCATGAAGCTTGACGAAATGGCTTTCTGGATTGCTTGCAAAACTAATCAGCTAGAGACAGTGCACCCCTGCACTAGGCCCAAAGACAAATATAGAATACTGACTATGTGTCTTCCTCTTGGAATGGTGCCACTGGTAGAGTAGTGTAATACCTGAACAAGCATCTTTGCACGCTTGGCACGTCTTCATTGGCAGTTCTCCCTGATATTGTTAAGCAGGTACAAAATGACCACGGAGCTCCATCAGCTCAGGATTTAGGAATGAAATTAATGGGGGACTTCTCCACAGTCGCTATCATTCTAAGCAATATTATTGGAAAAGCTTCGGTTCTGGCTATACGTCAGAGACTATAAGTGGTTCCAGTTCAAGATTATGAACAGTACCTACCCAAAATAATTGCGGACGTTTATACCTCTGTGGGTAGTCCTTGACCTGTTAAACCACATTTAAAATCTATGGTTGATATCAAGAGTTCCATTTTAATTAAATACCGTATGGGAGAAATCTGCAATGAAAGGGAACAAGAAACAGAGGGGCTAAACATGTAAATCCTCCTAATAGGATTTACAATTTAAATTGAAGGGGGTATGCCATGTACCATTAAAGCAGTGTTCTGGTCACAATTGTCCTATGAAGATCATATAATTGTAGGAAGATGACTGGCCTCCTGTCTTTATTAGGAAAGAGCCATGGGAGAGGAATTTATGAGGGTAGCTTTTTCTCCCATAGTACCTGAAGATGTCTAGAAAATCTAGATCAGTGAATGGGCTGTAAGACTGACTCCGGCCTTATACAGACATTACTTGGGTTAGGACAACCACTCAAGTCCACATGCTCTTATGTAGCAAACAACAAGCACAATACCTTTTAAAGTCAGAAGCAATATTAAATAAGTTGCAATATCAGGGAATAATACTGCCTTGTCTGTCACCAATGAGCACGCCCCTTTTTCCTTCTCTAAACCAGACAGCTCCTGTAGAATAGCTTTAGGCGGTAAGAATCGGAATTCTATGTCAGGACAAAAACGTATGTAGTACAAAACACGCACAATTTTAAAGACCAACCTGGTGGGGAAAATATGTAAAATGGCCCTGGATATTTCCAGTGGAATTTTAACCTCTTTGTTTGCCGCCAAACCCTCCCACCCCCGGGTACCACGCACTTTTTTGGCTTTTTGGGGTCGCTGGCGCTTAGGCCCCCATAGCATTTTGTACTATAAGGTATCCACACTAAATTTGCGTCCTTTTCTTCCAACATCCTGAGGATTCTAAAGGTATCATGGGTTTGTGGATTCCCCTTGAGGGGACCGAGAAATTCAGCGAAATGTTTTTTTTGGGGGGGATATGAGGGGTCTGTTTTTTCCCCTGCAAATGGTATCAACGAAGGGTTTGCGGTGCTAAAATCACCATCATCACCGCTTTCGGGAACAGGCAGATGTTTGTCGGAAACTCAAACTTCTACACTGTATTGCCATTGTATTGGGACATAGCCTATTTTTCCTATTATTTGGTGCTTTCAACCTTCTTCCAGTTAGTGGTAGAAATGGGTGTGAAACCAATAATGGATTGCGTAAAGCTATACATTTCTGAAAAGAAGACAACATTCTGAATTCAGCAAGGGGTCATTCAATCAATCAATCAATCAAGTAATTTGTAAAGCACACTACATACCCGTGAGGCGCTGGGGGAAGGGGGGGGGGGGGGGTGCTGCTGCTATTGGTCGAAGAGCCAGGTCTTGAGTTGTCTCCTGAAGGTCAGCAGGTCTTCGGTTTGTCGTAGGTAGAGGGGGAGGGTGTTCCAGGTCCTGCCTCCGGAAGTTCAACCGATGCGCGGGACCGTGGCCAGGGCGTGGTCAACAGAGATCCTTCAAGGTTTTCCTACAACAAGTTACAGGTAAATAAAAAAATATTGAAATTGAGTTGTTCCTACATTTTCACCTGTAACTTCTTGTAACTATGCTAGATTTTTCAAAGCAATATACCCTTACATCCGCAAGACCCTTCTAGTTGCGGGGATATATCGGGCTTGTAGGTTCACCAAGAACCAAACGTACCCAGAGCCAATAACTGCGCTGCGCCTTGAAGTGGTTTTTTCATTGTGTACCGGATATACACCAATTAATTTAGTAAAATAAAAAAAGTGAAAAATGGGTACCAAGGAAACCTATGAATTTCTGAAATGGGAACAAGATATGGAGATCTGAAAGAAACAGGTTAGTGTTAGACTCCTTACCTTAGAATATCCCCAGTCGTCAGACTGGATCCGGAAAGTCAGCAGTACCCCTGCGCGTCGGTAGGTATCGTCTGCGGCTCCGCGTCCGTGATCGCCGGGATGACGTCGGAGTACTTAGACTCCGCCCTCGCGCGCGGACATCAGTTCTTCTTTTTTCCGCGCCAGCAAGCGCAGATCTGGGAAGAGCAGTACTTTTAGTCATTTTTTGACTAACTTTTTTGGTCTGTTTTAGATCTCTTTTCGAGTCGAATTAGACTCCTGGTGCCACAGGGATGCCTGGCTTCAAGCCGTGCGACGCCTGTCACCGCCTGATGTCGGTGACCGACCCCCACCATCTGTGTCTACTGCCTCCGGGCCGACCACGACAACAAGTCGTGCCCGACTGCCGGACCTTGACCTCGAAAGCTAGGCGGTAGCGGTCCCATAAGCGTCTCGAGACTTGGCAGTCGGTTCCGCGCTGCTCAAGGTCCCGGTCGAGGAGGAAGTCGAGAGACCGGTCGCGGGGCCGCAGTAGTCATCTCTCGTCGAGCCATCACCACTCATCGGTCTCCAAGTCCTCCGGTAAGTCGAGGCACTCTAATAAAAGTCAAAGACGCGACATCGCTCTTCCGACTCCCCTCGCCGCTCGTGCGACATGGCTGAGGGTTCGGGCAACAGGAGTCGCATCCGGCCCCATGCCCTCCGGACCCTGGGCTACGTGCGACGCCGGAGGAGATACGTGATTTCCTTGTGGCCATGAGGACTCACTTCCCTCCGTCGAGGCCTGTCGGCGTGCCTTCGGGCCACGCGGACCTGACTAGGGGCCCTGGCGCGTCGGCGGCTACGGCCCCGGCGCCGTCGTCAACTTCGGTCCCGATGCCGCACGGCCCCAAGGGATCCTGGCCTGGATCCCGGTCGACGCCAGTTGACCTCATGACTTCTCCGCTGGTGCCAACCTCGATGGTGTCGCTCCCGGCACCGTCTTCGGGGGCCGCGGTCCCCAGTTTCAGTCCCGGTTCCGGTCCGGTGTCGGAACCGTCTCCGGCGTCTGTGGGTGAGCAATTCACATATGACCCGGGTCCGTCGTTCCTGCCTGTTTATCAGGACACGGATAAAGGGGAGGGCTGGGAGGGGTCTGAGGACCCTCTGGCACAGCAGTGCCAGTTGAGTCAGGAATGAGCAGATGAGTTGGGGGAGGCCAGTGGTCTGGACACATTGCCTGACACTGAATTCATCTCTCCTCCATCCGTGGCTACGTAGGAGGGTGCCACTTACGGTGTGGTGTTGCTCAGGGCAGCCAAGGCCTTGGCTCTTGAGCTCCCTGCTGCAGCTGTGAGGACTAACCTCCTCACCAAGGTGCTTCAGCCGCCAGTAAGCTCTTCGGAGCCTCTGCTGCCGTTTAATAAAGCCCTCACGGCCGTTCTGATGGGCACTTGGTCCAAGCCCTCCACAGTGCCCCCTGTGGATAGGAATGTGGCCCGACGCCACCGCCCTGCTCCGGGCGACCCCCACTTTCTGTCCGTTCACCCCACCCCTGAGAGCCTGATGATCCAGGCCTCTACATCCTAATCCGCATTCCCGACCTCTCCTCCAGAACGGGAATCAGTTTGGGAAGAAACTGTTCTTCTCATTGATTTTGGGGTTGCGGTCTATCAACACCGCTTGCCTTTTGGGCAGTTAAACCCACTCTTTGTGGGACACTGTTGCGGACGTGCTGCCCCAGTGTCCGGAGGAGGCCCAGGCTCTTCCCGAGGGGTGGGATGCAGCATGCTACTCCATCAGATGTGGACTTGATACCACAGACTCGCTGGGCGAGCGATTTCCACGACGGTGGCTGGCTGAGGTCCGCCAATTTTTCAGGGGATGTCCAAGCCACGCTCATGCCCTTTGATGGCCGTCGCCTTTTTGGCGACAAAGCCGACAGTGCGCTTGAGCGTTTCAAGGACTCCAGGGCTACGGCCAAGTCCTTGGCCCTCTCGTGCCAGCGCCAGCAGACTTCTCCTTTTCGGCCCTTTTGTGTCCAAGGAAGGGGCGTCCGTACAGCCACAGGCCGCAGAACCAACCTCAACACGGTCGCAGACGTGGTAACCGCCGTGGCGGTGCCGGGGGACAACGGCAGGGTCAATCCACATCCACTCCTGCAGCATCTGCCTCAAAGCCTTCCTAGTCCGAGCTTACAGGCCCATTCAACGCCAGTGGGGGGCAGAGTCCGCCATCACCTCCTCCACTGGCGCTCCATCATGTCGGACAGGTGGGTGCTACAAATCATCCGAAGGGGCTACTTCCTCCCCTTTGAGGCGACCCTTCCAGCCATGCCACCGTAGTACCATCGCATGTCAGGGGAACACTTGCAACTTCTGCAGGAGGAAGTTATGGCCCTCTTGGCCAAGGGGGCCATCGAACGCGTTCCTGGGCCAGAAGTAGGATGTGGTTGCTACTCCCACTACTTTCTGGTACCCAAGAAGGGCAAAGGAGGCCTACACCCTATCTTGGACCTCCGGAGCATTAACGGCTTCCTCCGGAATGAGAAGTTCAAGATGCTGACTTTAGCTCAGGTCCTGGCTGCCCTAGACCCTGTAGATTGGATGGTAGCGTTGGACTTGCAGGACGCATATTTCCACATCCCCGTCCTGTGGCCCACCGGCGCTACCTGCGGTTCACGGTAGGCCACGAGCACTTTCAGTTTACCATGCTCCCCTTCGGCCTCACCAGTGCCCCTCGGGTGTTCACGAAAGTGATGGCGGTGGTCGCAGCTCATCTACGCAGATCAGGGGTTTCAGTCTTCCCCTATCTCGACGACTGGTTGTTTAAGACGGGCTCGCCCCAGACGGTCGTCTCCCACCTCCAGACTACAGCCGACCTCCTGCACTTGCTGGGGTTCTCCATCAACGTGCCGAAGTCGCACCTGTGCCCCTCTCAGAAGCTCCTTTTCATCGGAGCGGTTCTGGACTCGGCTCAGTTTCGGGTTTATCCTCCCGAACAGCGGGTTTGGGATATTCAGGCTCTGATTCCGATCTTTTAGCCTTTATCCCGAGTTTCGGTGAGGTTGACGCTGCGGCTCCTGGGGCTGATGGCCGCCTGCATCCTTCTGGTGCATCACGCCAGGTGGCGGATGCGGGCTCTGAAGTTTCAGTGGGCACAGCATCAGGGGAACCTGTCCGACAATGTCCTGGTCTCGGAGGGCACTGCGAGTCAGTTGCAGTGGTGGCTCACAAACCGCGATTGGGTCAGCGGCAGATCCCTCTCCCTACCCCAACCGGAGCACGTAGTAGTGACGGATGCGTCCCTCCTGGGATGGGGGGCCACATGGGAGAGGCCTCTGGTCTCCGGCGGAGTCCCGGCTCCATATCAACCTCCCTATAGCTGCGGGCGATCCGACTTGCACTGAAGGCATTCCTTCCCTCTGTCTGGAGAAGTGTAGTGCAGGTGTTCACGGACAACACCACCGCCATGTGGTACTGCAACAGACGGGGCGGGTGGGGTCGTGGACCCTTTCTCAGGAGGTTCTGCGCCTCTGGACATGACTGGAACCCCAGGGTGTCACCCTGGTGGTTCAACACCTGGCAGGTTCCCTGAATGCCAGGGCGGACAAACTCAGCCGCCGGTGCATGATGGATCACGATGGCGTCTGAACTCAGACGTGGCACATGGTCTCTTTCAGCAGTGGGGAGAGCCTTGGTTAGATCTATACGCAACCGAAGAGAACGCGCAATGTCATCAGTTCTGCACGTTGGAATTACCAAGGCGGCATTCGCTCGGAGTGCCACCTCCGAGCGAGTGGAGCTGCATTCTGTTTTACGCCTTTCCGCATATACCACTTATGCCCAGAGTGCTGAAGAAGATCAGGCGAGACCGGGCCCAAGTCATCCTTGTGGCTCCGAACTGGTCACGAAGATACTGGTATCCCGAGCTACTCAGCATGTCAGTCGGTCCCCCGATTCGTCTGCCTCTTCAGGAGGACCTTCTGTCGCAGCAGCAGGGGACGGTCCTCCACCCTAACCTGTCCACTCTCCACCTACATGCGTGGAGATCTAGCGGCAACAGTTGAGGCCATTTGACTTGCCTCCTGAAGTCTGCGATGTGGTTCTGGCACCCAGGCGTCCCTCCACAAAAACGGTATACGCCTGCAGGTGGTACAAATTTGTGGCATGGTGCATAGCAAAGGCTGTGGATCCACTTTCTGCCCCCCCCTTTCAGAGGTTCTCCTCTTCCTTCTTTCTCTTGCCCAGTAAAGCTCTGCTCTGGGCACTATCAAAGGCTACCTCTCTGCCATTTCAGCCTTCTTAAGGCTTCCTGATCAGCCTTCTCTTTTCAAGTCCCCTGTTGTAAATAGATTCTTGAAAGGCATCACACACATGTTCCCTCCTGTTCACTTTGTGATGCCTCAGTGGGACTTGAACCTTGTACTGACTTATCTGATGTGCGCTCCTTTTGAGCCACTTCATAACTGTCCTCTTCGTCTTCTGACTCTTAAAACTGCATTCCTGGTTGCTATCACCTCTGCCAGGAGAGTGACTGAGCTCCAGGCTCTGTCTTCTAAGCCTCCTTTCTTCTCTGTCCATCCGGACAAGGTTGTTCTGAGGACTCGTCCTTCTTTCCTGCCCAAGGTGGTTACAGCCTTTCATATTAGGCAGTCCATCACCTTGCCCAACTTCTTTCCGCATCCCTCGAAGGAGGAAGAGAGGCTCCACCGTCTGGACCCAAAACGTGTGTTCTCCTTCTATCTAGACCGCACACGCCAGTTCCGGGTGGACGACCAGCTCTTTGTTGGTTACGTGGGCACTAAGAATGGACGGGCGGTGCACAAGCGGCCCATCTCTCGGTGGGTAATTTTGTGCATCAAGGTTTGCTACTCCTTGGCGAAAAAGGAGCCTCCTGTGGGGCTGCGCTCCCACTCCACTCGGGCCACGGCGGCTACTACTGCCCTGGGTCAGGGAGTCCCCTTCCAGGACATCTGTCAGGCAGCTACGTGGGCCTTGCTGCACACGTTTGCTAGGCTCTACTGCCTGGACAGCCAAGTCCGGAGAGATGGCTTTTTCGTCCGTTCCGTTCTCCAGGACTTTCTGGTGTGCTATTGGTTCGCAGACCCACCACCGGGGTTGGTATTGCTGGGGTATCTATTCTAAGGTAAGGAATCTAACACTTAACCTGTTTCAGGTGCACAAATTACTTACCTTCAGTAACGATATATCTGTAGAAAACAGTAGTTAGTGTTAGATTCCTTACCGCCTCACCCCTCTTCCCCGTTCTGCGAACTGATATCTAGGGTTAAGGTATCTCCCTTTGAGGGCCCTAATTTCATGGCACTAGTGTCGGTTTGTTGCATGGCTCTGCATTCCTTGCGCGGGAAGCTATGTACAGAACTGACGTCAGCACTCGAGGGCGGCGTCTAAGTACTCCGACGACATCATGCCGGCGATCCCGACGCCAACGACGGACGCAGAGCCGCAGACAATACCTACCGACGCGCAGGGGTACTGCTGACGAAAACTTTCCGGATCCAGTCTGATGCCTGGGGATATTCTAAGGTAAGGAATCTAACACTAACTACTGTTTCTTAGAGATATATTGTTACCAAAGGTAAGTAACTTGTGCTTTAGTAGCAGTGGTTATTTGTACATATCTGAATTTGTGGGTAGCCATACTAGCATGAGAATTAGGGGGAATTTCTCAAAATGTCTTCTTTTTTACACACTGTCTTACATTTGGAAGGCGGAAATGTATAGAATGACAACATCTAATAACACTTATTCTACTATTCTGTATTCCCCTAAGTCTCCCGATATAAACAGTACCTCACTTGTGTGGGTATGACTTGTGCCCGTGACAAGAAATGGGTCAAAACGCAACATGGAACCATCACATATTTCCACTAAAAATGTACCCTTTTTTTGCAATGCGCCAAGCTGTGGATTTTGGGTGCTAGCTCAACCGGCACTTGGGGAAACCTAGCAAACCTGTACATTTTAAAAACTAGATGCTTAGCGGAATCCAGGATGGAGTGATTTGTGTGGCTCTCGCCAGGTTCTGTTACCCAGAATCCCTTCCAAACCACAAACTTTGTCAAAAAAACCTTTTCTTCACCTTTTCGGGTTTTCAGGAGATCAGGAGATTATTTTGTATCCCGTCATTTTCTTGACCAACTATCAGCCCTTTTTCACAACTAATCAGCCCTTGCCCGCCCTCACAAAAACCAGCTGCTCTGATTGGCTGTAGAGAGCTTAGCTGGGGCGGGCTGAAGAACGTGACTTTTTCCTCTCAGTCACTTGCCACCTGCCTTTTCCAGGCTGGCACTGCGCTTTGCATCATCTTCCACTGACTTGGGCCTCCCGGAGCAGCTCTGAGGTAAGAGGGGCCCCTGACCCTGAATGAACCGAATCGCCGGCTAAAAAGCACCCAGTGCTTGCAAAGCCTTTTGATTTTAGCTTTGTCTGCCACTGCACTTTAGAATTAGATCTGCCTCCTTCAGTAATAAAGTGCAGTGGCAGGCAACGTTCAAATTAAAAGTCCTTTCAGGTACTGGGCCGATATTGCGGTGGCAGTGGATGTGTTAAATTAAAATGTAAGGTTATTGTTGCCTGAAGAACGTGAGTCGTTTTTCACCTCAGTCACGCGCCACCTGCCTTTTCCAGGCTAGCACCGCGCTTTGCATCAATCTTCCATTTTTGGGCCTCCCGGAGCAGCTCTGAGGTAAGAGGGGCCCCTGACCCTGAATGAGCCGAGTTGCTGGCTAAAAAGCACTCAGTGCTTGCAAGGCCTTTTGATTTTAGCGTTGTCTGCCACTGCACTTTAGAATCAGATCTGCTGACTCACAAAATGAGAGAAGGAAGATGGCGTCAGCGTGAGCGGTCGCAGTGGTGGTGCTCTGCTGGTGCTGGGCCGTATTCTGCTAACAAATGCTTTCTACATTGAAAATGCTTGAACGAGTGATTAAGATTTTACATCGCCACATTTCCGAACCTTTTGAACCTTTTTGGACCTGCTCTGGGCATGCTTTGGTGACAGACAAAATCTTGGATATCGGTCCGAGTTTTTTTTGGCTGCCTGTCTGCGACCTTGTAAAATTCCTTCGAGATACCGGAATGCTAAGATGCAGCAGGTGGGAGAAGAAACGTGCTGAAGATCGTTAACGAAAATGCGCGAAAAAAAGGCATTCCTGATGAGTGTCGAGTGATGAAACGAAACTCAACTAGATGGATTTTAGTGAATAAGCCGCAAGCCGCAAGTTTTCTTCCTTCCTTACATTGATATTGATATTGAAATGTTGTTGAATACCGCATTTTTCGGAAATTGCTAAATTGTTTTAAAAAAAAAAAGCTTTTCGAAATACTTGCAAAAGACACTCTTAAAACTTGCAGACTTCAGTACTACGTGGCGCGCTATTCGTTACCCGCTGTCTTCTTGGGTGACAGGCTGCTTTTTTTTGACTGATCTTGTAGAGTATTTAGCAGCAGACTTTTTAACTCTTAAAACTACTCACGAAAGCTGCGAGCGTTCCTCTTGTGCTGCTGTTCACCTCTTGCACTCCTACATGCTCGGCGCCCTGCTCCCTCGACTGATCACTCTGGCTCCCAGACGTCATCTGCAGACACGGGAATACGAGGCTTTAATCTCACGAGTGTACCACGTGTCCTGTTGCCAGGGGAGCGCCGCTTAGAGGAAGAGGGAGAGAATTGGAACTGGAAGAGCGAATGGTGTTAAGATATAGATTTAAACCAGGGATAAAGGGGCTTTCTTGCGATCTACTCTTTGGAAGTGGAATTTTAAAAAGAACTGGGGCTGGTCTACCTGATTCTCCTGCATTACCTGCTTTGCCTGCCTTGTCTGCTCTATTTGCATTAGCTGGATCTGGGATTGTTATTTCTCCAGGTATATGTATATTTGATATACCGTCAAAACATCGGACAAACCTTCAAGCAGCTAAGTTAGCTAAACGCTATTCTTACCCTATCATTTTTGGCCTCAAATGGGGCAAATTAACTACTTGTGCAAGGAAAATTATCCACTTAAGGAAGGGCATAACCACGAAGACCCAAGGGGGACGAAAAGCTGTCGGGAAAAGGTTTGATTATAGGTATGAGAGCAAGTCTCAACGTATTACTCAGCGGTTCTTGCAAACGCCAGCAAATTATCTGATTTGTATTGTGCCCCCACAAGGTACAGACATGGAAAGGGATACTAGAGAGGACGAATGGGAAGAGGCTACCTTACAGAAGGAACAGAAATGGCAGGAAACTCCAACAGGTGCTGGTACTGGTGCAGGTGCAGCAGGTGCAGCAGACAATGAAAAGGGGGGCGAAATAGACGGTGCCTCGCAGGAAAAGACACTGATACCGACCCTACCGTATCTCGAGAACATAGAAAATGAGAAGACACCTGTTCAATACATATCTAACAGGCTTAAAGGCCCGGAAACTAGAGGAGCAAGAGCAAAGGAGAAAGACATGGTGAAAGATCCGGCACGAGTTGAGCGTCAGGAAAAAGAGAAAGAAAAAGGGGGGGGGAATTAAAGATAAAAGTATTGAAAAAAAACTTGAAAAGGAAAGAGAGAAAAATAAGCGAAAAGAGAAAGAGAAGGAGAGAGAGAGAGAAGGAGAAGGAGAAGGGAAAAGAAAGAGACAAACATAGGGAGGAGTTTGGAGGTGAGACAGAAGAAAATGCCAAATTTGAACTAATGGCTAAAAAAGCACAGAGATTACAGAATATTAAAAACTTAAAAGCATCAGCAAAGAATACTGGCATACCCGCGTCATCCCAACCAAGAATTTCTAATATATTTAGCCCTCTACATAAGGATTGCCAGAATGATATAATAGCAAATGGGAAAATATCGATTGCAATCCAGAATAAGACCTCTAAAAAGGGGAGTGGAAATAGTAAAGACGCTCAAAGCATGCCCGCAACCAACCTAGAGGAAAGTCAAATTTCAGGTTCCTATGGAGGTACTTGGTATGCTGATCCAAATGCTGAATCAAAAATGAGCAGCAAAGAGGCAAAGGCATCCATAGAAATAGACGTAGTGCTACCCAACCAGAAAGTACAAACTGAACAATATGATCCAAAAAAAATACACCGGAGGAAGGGGGGAATTTAAACCCTTCTCCAAAGTATGTCGCAATGTCAACTGGTAAAGAATCGCACTCAGCAAACCACTCTCTTTCTGATGAAGATTCTGAATCTGATCTATATGAGGCAGGGATGTCTATCTCAAGCAACTCTAGCGATTCAAGTGGCTTTAGCAAAATGAGTAACCCTAGAGAATCTAGTCCAAGTGCACAAATGGGCACAGTACCACTAGAGATCTCTGATTCCAGCGATTCCAGACCACTTAGTGAACTTAATGCCAAGGGGAAAAAAAGGAGTGGGGGGAAAAGAAGGTCAAAATATAAAAGAGAACAAAATTTGCTGAATGAGGAAACAACTGATCCTGGTAATTATACAGACTATTCCTTAAGCAGACCTAACTTTCCCCGAAGGAGCCCAAGGCATAAATCACCCAGAGAAACACCATGTCAAACTCCAAACTCACAAGAGAGCAAAGACAGATACCAAAAAACAACAGAGCCTTCACTGAGCCAGGTGCTTAGCTCAATTAAAAACTTTCACGCAGATGTAAAGAAAGATAGCCAAAAGAATCGCTTGGCTATAGAAAAATTACAAATCTCAGTGAAAAAAGTGGGAAGCATTTGCTCTGAGATTTCTGAGAGAATGGTCATGGTGGAAACTCGTACTGAGAACCTTGAAACCGATGTTGCGATGCTCCAGAAAAAAGGAAAAGAGCAAGATGGAGCAATAAGGGATCTCTTGCTTAAAATGGAAGATCAGGACAACAGATCCAGAAGGAACAATTTAAGGTTTCTTGGAGTTCTGGAGAATTTTGAGGGAAGCGATGCAAGAGGGGCAATTATTGATATTCTTAAAAAGTCATTTCCGGAGCTGGAAGCATGGGATATGGAAAGGGAAGTATTGCGGGCACATCGCTTTCCCTTAATGATATCAAAACATTCCAACAAGCAAAACCAATTTCCCAGGGCAATACTGGTCTGCTTTGGTAATTTCCTTCTACGGGAAAAAATTTATGATCTAGCAAGACCCACCGCTCAAAGAGACTACAAGGGGTTCAAATTCTTTGTCAGACCGGACTTCGCTCACGCCACGGTGGAGCGAAGATGGAAAATGCGTCAGCTATTTGGACCTTTTGAAAAAATTGGAGCAAAAGTATTTTTGCAAAATCCGGCATGCTTGAAAATAATATTCAAAGGCACGACAAGAAGCTTTAATAGCGAAATACAGGCGGAGAACTATCTACATGAAATTTCTGAGTCCGACTTTCGAAATCCAGGGAAACAATCTTAACTCTATTCATATTAATGAAAGGTTGTTGAAAAAACGGACAAGTTGAACTAACTATTTTCTTGTGTTTTTTTTTTTTTTCTCACACTAGGAAATGTGGAGCTTATATAAGCTGAATGGTTGAGCAGCCTAGGGAAATTAAACCTGAGATATCATTAGAGCATCCAGCTTTTAGCTCAACTGGTAGTAGATAAGCAAACTATATTTATTAACAATTTAGCCTAGCCCGCAGGGCCCGTTTCGCGGAGGTCACAACCCTGGTCCAGACAGGCCCAGGTAACCTTCAAAGTTGGTGGTGGGTGGCGGGTGGGGAAGGGGAGGGGGGAAGGCAGGACAGGTTAGACATACAAGGTTGCAAATCTTATAGGGAAATACATATAGGGTTCACGGGAAAACAGAAATCCTGGGATAAAAATTATGGCTTTTTCCAATTAGTAGCATGGCTGGGATAAAAATACTATCCCTGAATATTTGTGGTTTGAACGATCTGAAAAAAAGACAATCAGTTGCAATTGGCCTACAAAATTGGGGAGCTAATATCATCTGTATGCAGGAGACGCATATTGAGGGGTCCCAGAGCCAGCTGTTAAACACATTAGGATATAAATTGGTTTGTGCTACCTCACAAAGTGTTAAAATTCGGGGGGTTGCTATTTTGGCTAAAGGGAGTGGACTGGTGTTTAATAAATCCAAAACTGACAAGTTTGGCCGTTGGGCTATCACCGAATGCAGTTATCAAACAGGGCAGAAACTAACAATCTGTGCCATTTACGGGAGTAATACAGACGACCCTGGGGTTTTTAATGAGGTCTCTAACGAATTGTCCCACTGGCCTCTTCCAGTGATCATTGGTGGGGACTTCAATATAAACCTCCCGTCCAACTGGTCTTTGAATGATGATTGGGTGTATAAAGGACGTAAACCCAAAGTATTTCGGTCTTTTAAAAATCTGTGCCTCGTACATGGTCTGGTGGACAGCTGGCAGACTTCTAATACTAATATTGGTGACCCTGGCTACACCTATTATTCAAATCCACATCGCACACATGCCAGAATTGATTATATATTACTTTCAAATTCACTAAGTAAGAACTGCCATACAATCAAATTGCCAAGGATACTATCCGATCATAATCCCCTTTTTTGTACGCTGACTATTAGACCAACAAAATCAGAGCCCATTCAATGGACATTCGAAAAAACATTACTGAATGATCCTCAATATCGTCTCCATATGAAAGACTGGATCCCAAAGTTCCTAGTTGAAAATATTGATAGCATGTCAATAGAGATCGTCTGGGATACCCTGAAAGCTGGGATTCGGGGCGAGACGATATCATATTCACTTAGGTTGAATAGACGTGAGAAAGAGGAGATACAGAGATTACAGGATGAGCTAATGCTAGCCGAAATAGGACTTGTAAATGCCACCAGCAACAGGGATACTATTGGGGATATCTCTAACACTTTAGCTAAAGTAGCAATTGCCAAGGCAGCGATCACTAACCTATTTACAGATAAGGCAATACGGAAAGCCACGGCACGCAAAGAATTAATTTATGAAGTTAATGAACAAGTGGGCCACCAACTGGCGGTACGTCTTCGTCAACAGGTTAATGCAAACTTAATTAGGGAAATTATAGATCCAGTGGCAGGGCAATTAAAAGACCCAGAACTGATTCGGCAAGCATTTTGGAGGTTTTATAAAGAATTATATACGGAGAATGGTGAAGGGGACATGATGGAAATTGAAAGGTACCTAGAGAATTGTGAAGGGGTAAGCCTTGAGGATAATACGCAACAGATATTAGAGGAAGCTCCTAATATGGAAGAGGTGTTGACCGCAGTCAAGAGCCTTCCTAAAGGGAATCCAACTGGTCTGGATAACATCCCCTCTGAGTTCTATGCTATATTCATAGACGAAATTAAATATATCTTAAGGGATTTAATTATCCATATTTTTTGCGGGGGGGAACCGCCCAGCTCTTGGTCTAGGGCCAAGATTGTAATTTTTGCTAAAAAAGGGAAACCCCCAGAACAGCTAGGATCATATCGCCCAATAACCCTTATAAATGCCGATTCCAAGATATATTCTAAAATGTTGGCAAACCGAATTGCACCTATAATACACAAGGTAATTACTAAAAGTCAGCATGGATTCGTTCCCGGAAGGTCAACTATTAATCATATTCAGAGGGTGATTACGCTATTTGATGGAACAGAAACTACAGGAGACCCTATGGCCCTAATTCTGTTGGATGCAGAGAAGGCCTTTGATAGGGTCTCCTGGAAGTTTCTCTGGAAGGAAATGGCAATAATGGGATTCAGAATCAAGTTTATTCAGGCTTTACAAAAAATGTATATTAATCCCAGAGCAGTCATATCTGTGAATGGAAGTCTAACCAAGGAAATTATAATCTCCAGGGGAACCCGCCAGGGATGCCCAAGCTCGCCATTGCTTTTCGCAATATATATAGATTCCTTTGTTCGTTATTTGGATAAAAATAATAACATAACACCCATTATGTCACAGGGGTTCGCTACCAAAACATTAGCATATGCTGATGATATTGCCATAGTCACCGCAGATCCAATAGCTGCAATGTTGACCATCGAGACCGAGGCCAGGAAATTCGGGCTAGTTTCTGGCTACGCGCTAAATCAAGGAAAGACGCAAATTGTTCTAAATTCAAAAATTGCGATGGATGATCAAAGGGTAGTGAAGGAAGCGACATATCTGGGAGTCACAATTTCCTCAAAGCTGGAGGAAGTTGTGGATATAAACCTTAAGCCAATGTTAAATACAATACAAAAAGATTTACAACGGTTAGATAATCTCCACCTATCCATCATTGGGAGGGCAAATGCAATTAAAATGGTGTATTTTCCCAAAATACTATACTTATTTAGGGCAATCTGTCTAGAATTCTCGAGTCAGTGGTTTACATCAATAGAACGTATCTTTTCTAGATTTATATGGTCATATCCACAACCTCACCGGGCATATAAATTTCTTACCCTTCCCAAGGATAGAGGTGGGTTAGCTCTTCCCAACTTAAGGAGATATTATTGGTCATGTGTACTATTATATAGCAAAGAATTACTGCAAGGGGGGGGGGGAAATACAGAGGAACAGACCGCTTCAATCTTTCAGCTATTAGTGGGGAATTCCAGTTATGGCTATCTTTGGAGGCACATACACGACAGCTACCACAAAAAGGTCAAATTTAAGACTCAATATAGCTGCTTTAAGGTATGGAAGGTTGTCAAGAAACTATTAGGAATTGGACCAGTTTCACTCTATACTCCGGTATTGAATAACACGATTCTTCCTCAAATAATATTTAAAGATAACTGCGTAAACAAATGGTATAACTTAGGAATAACTCAATTAGGGGATTTTTACACTACGCAGGGGATTAAATCTTTTAACGATCTGAAAGAAGAATTTGACTTAGATTGGCGGGACTTCTTTAAGTACCTCCAAATAAGGGACTTCTTAACACATAAATTTGGGGCAAGGATACTTGGGGAAGAATGTACGGAAGTAGAGACAATAATACACTCTAAAAAACATTCAATAGGCGGAGTTTATGGTTTATTGCTGGATATGTTCCCAGACGATCTAGATAAAATGGCAATAAAGTGGCAAAGCAAACTCGAAATTTCAAAGGAAGGATTTTTATATTCCTATCAGCTAGCCCAAACTATTCTTATTTCCACGACGCTCAGCCTGGCTGCACCTTACTGGCCTCAAGCCTGATGCCCAGAAAAATATTCTGAGCCCTCCATTTAATGGCTCGTATTTGTTTGGGGCTCAAGCTGACGACGAGATGAACAAAATGAAGGCAGAGATGGACACTGTCAAGGCTGTTGGCCTAGAAAAGCGCAAAGAGTTCAAGAAATGTTTCCGTCAGGGCGACAAACGTTCTTTTCAACAGAGGGTTCAAACCCCTCAATGGTCCTCCCAGAACCAACAAAGATCCCAGTCCAACAAAGGCGGCCTGGGGAGGAGCCAAGATGGCGATCGGAACAGTCGCATAAACGCCTCGCTCCGAGATCCCTTCCTCCCCGCCGCCTATCCTGTCTTTCATCCTGATCGGGGTGTTCCGAATTTGGTTACCTGGGAAGAGCCTTCACTTACCGTCTTTTCCGGGGCTCTGGCGTGCAGTGGTTTCCTCGTTCTGCCCTTGTAACCTTGCTGGCCTTCCCGGCCCTGACGCCGGGGCCTCGAGTGCTGTGTCTGCCCGGAGGTGTTCGGAGTGCCGGCGGCCCAGAACCGCTGAAGAGACCCGATGGTGGGAGCCTGAGAGCCGGAAGCGCCGGAGCGGACCCACCCCCGATGATGGGCCACCCCGCATGCCTGATTGTCTGCCGACCCGAAGAAGAGAAGCCGCGTTGTCCGGCACCCCTCGGGTGAGACGCCCACTCCTGTTGATTGTCCCGCCTGGGATACGGTGCAGGGCTCCCCCGAGTGTGGTGGGGAGCACGCCCGTTCTTCTGGTGACTCTCCTTTCTCCGCCGAGCGCCATCCGCCGTGGATCGGCTGTGTGTCCTGGGGCCTCCGGCTCTCCTGGTGGGCTTGGCGGCGGATGCGACAATGGCGGCGGGCGATATGCACAAGATGGCGGATGGCCCCTCGGAGTGTCTTCCTCCTGGAGACAGGGACGTTGCTGCATTTGCTCTCCCCAGACCTCGTTTGATTCGGGCGGCCCCTACACGGACTGCTGTCTTGTTCGCCCTGGGTGCTCTGCGGATCGACCTGTCCTTGCACTGCCAGGACCTGGAGTTGCGGATCGCCGCCATGGTTGTTCAGCCATTTTGTGACGCGGTGTCGTCTCCCCGAGTTGGTCTTGTTGAGACTTCTCCAGCTGCTGTGCTGGGTTATCCGGCTGGGTGTTCGATTCCATGGGATCAAGTGGACCCGGTGCCGATGCAGCAGTATTTCCTACATCCTGATTTCTTTGCTTTGTGCTGGACAGCCCGGACTTTGTGCTTGGCCACGTGGATCTTTGGGTTACTTTCGCATTCTGACTGCTGCCGAGTTTTCCTGACTGCTTTTTTGTTCGCCGAGACGGTGTTCTGTGAAGATCCCACTTGCTTTCCCTGACTGGTATGGACCCACTGTATCATGCTGTTTCCTGGCCGTGGCGGGGTCTGGCAGCTCTGCTTTTCATAGAAGTGGCCAGGGGTGATCGTGCCTGGGTGCCTGCGGGACTTTTGTTTTGTTAATTGCCATCTCCGTGCCTCATCATTTGGACAGTTCCTGTCTTCATCCTTTATGTAGGCTTTTCTCAGTATCCCTTTTTTGACCTCGGCTAGTGATCCGTTATTGCGGGTGGGGTGGTGTTCTGTATTTCGATCGCTGGCTCCCCTCCTCTCTTCTCTTCTCTCCTCTCCTTCTCTTCCCTCTTTTTCCTCTCCTTTTATCCCTTTCTCTTTTTCCTTCGTTATTATTCCCTTTCTCTTTCTTCTATATTTCGGGTGACTCTGGGCGACAGGCACGCTGTTTAGTGGGATAGGCCATAGCCATTACAGTGATGTAGGGTGGGGGGGTGTTTGTTATTTTAGTTTGTTTTCTTCTATGGTCCCTTTTTGCTTTCTTTCTAGGGGGTGGGCTATGTCCCTTTGTTCTTTCTCCTTCGTTTCGTAAGTGTCTGCACTTTCTCCTTTTTCGGGGCGGGAGGGCGGTCTATGCGGTGACCCATTTACTTGTTTGCTACGATTTGTCCTTTATTTTTGACCTTTGATGGGCATTGGATGTATCTGGGCTTTGCTCTACTGTGGTTATTTGATTGCGTAGGGGGCTGCATCCCTCTCGTCCCCCCCCTCTTTTTCTGAGTATGTTGCATGACACACGGGTAGATATGGCTTCTGCCTCCTCTATACATCATAAAATGAAACCTTTTTTATCCTGGCGCTTACTGTGTAACGATTTCATTGCTCGTCTATCCTGTATTCATCCTACCGTACACATTGATGTTGTTCTCTTTTGACTCTCCTGATTTTGCGGCCGGCCCTTGTGGTTGTAGGCCTGCGCTTGTACTTATACCTGTTTCTCAATAAAGGTTTTTTAAAAAAAACAAAAAAAAAAACAAAGGCGGCCTGGAAGAGGAAGAGGCAATAACAAACAGCAGTCCACCTCTAAGCAGCCTTCCAAGCTACGAGTTGTTGCTTCCTCCGCAACCGTTCGCCACTCCGGTGGGAGGGAGTGTAGCTTTTCACCTGGAAGAGTGGGAAATCATTACAAGAGACAAATGGGTGCTGAATATTGTGCAGCATGGTTACTTGCTGAGGTTCAAGGCTCCTCCTCCGTAAGTGCCCCCCCAATTCAAGCGCCTTCCTCATATTCAAAGTCAGCTGTTAAAGACGAAGTATCTATCCTTCTGGCAAAGAAGGCCATAGAGGAGGTCCCGGCCCTACAAAGAAATCAGAGGGTATATTCCTGTTACTTCCTAGTCCAAAAGCGAGGAGTAGCCAAAGAGTACAGACCTATCCTCAACCTGCGCCTGCTGAACATGTTTATCAGAAAGGAGAAATTTCGTATGCTGGCCCTGCATCAGATCATTCCGCACCTTCACCAGGGAGACTGGATGTGTGGCATCGACCTGCAGGACGCCTATTTTCATATACCTGTCTCAGTAAAGCATCGCACATTTCTCAGGTTTCAGATCTCTTGTCACCACTATCAATATCGAGTGCTTCCGTTCGGCCTCAAATGCGCCCCGAAACATTCTCCAAGTGCATGGCGGTGGTGGGTGCCTTTTCTCCGCAGACGGAAGATATTCTTCTACCCATACCTAGACGACTGGCTCCTGAAAAGCTCCACCCCTACTCGACTCCAGAGCCATCTCACATACTGTCTCAACCTGATGCACTCCTTGGGGTTGCAGGTCAACTACAAAAAGTCGGTCCTCAACCCCACCCAACGAATACACTACCTGGGCACCTCCCTGGACTCTTTATCAAAAAGGAGGGAGAGGGAGGCTAATGCTAGGTTCTGCCTCCTGAAATACAAAGTGTAACACTTAAATCCATAAAATGGATCGTGTGAACCTAGCCAAGGAGAAGGTTTTATCAGGACTGCCCAAATTTTGGGCCGTACCGTCTTGGAAAAGAAAATTATTTTCTTGAGTCCCCTCACTCACTCAAGGTTGCCCTTAGGTGACATGCTTCATCATTGGGGCCATCCCAAGCATTTGCTGCTTGGTGCGCGCTACGACTTGCGAGTGATGCCTTGGGAGCACTTTTTGTGAAGCTATGTGTAGTGCGGTGTCTGGTGGAGTGGTGATTAGTGATAATTAGAAATACCTAGCTAGTAAGCCAACATTTTATTCTTGCCTCTAGTTGGTATGTTAAAAAAGGGGGTGGATAAAGGAAAAATAACTGTTATGTGGTCACAGTCCCTAATATCCTGTCGACATGTTTCAAGGTATCCCCTACACCTTTTCTTCAGGACAACATGAGGGCCAGCCCCATGTATGCCACTCCTCTGATTCAACCTAAATATTAAGGAAATATCATATAGACACACCTAATGTGTGTATCTAGTCAAAATACATACGGTTAACGTTGTACCGGTAGTATATGTATAATGGGGAAAAAAAGAATTTGTAGGTTAGTATACAGTGCCTGCCCATTTTGGGACGGCCATGTAAAAAGGGCATTCGTTCATTGGTGTGCTTTGTGCCTGTAAAGTTTAAAAAACAAAGACTGTGGTGCATGCTCCGGTGCTCCTATAACAAATGGACTATCAACATTAGTGGGTGGTGTTCCATCTGCTCTTAGTGATCCTGTTCATAAAGGATTAAAACATATATACAACAATATACACTTATTTTGAAACAACATACACTTATGTAGAACTGCACATTCACACCAAACAGACACAACATGCAACATTCCGTATAGTGTGTGGGAAAAGGAACATACTTTTTAGTGAGCAGTGTAATGCCCCATGGTCCGCCTGGGTGGAGGGGCCTGTAGACTCTGTGGGTTAAAAACACATTGGCCAGATATATAATTTGTTATATTACTGGAACAAAGTTTTTGGAAAAATCGTGAGAAAATTCAGCATTGTTATGACCTTAGATAGCTCTCAGTTGTTCTGCGTATATATAGCGGACCCATCGAGATGTGTTTGGTCTTAGGGCTCTTACTTTTATAATTGTAGCAGGTAAATGTGAGTGTTATCATCTTTTTCATTAGAATCAGTCCTACGTGTATCAATAGCCCTTATTCTAAAGAATTTAAAAGTTAGGAGTTGAAAGTTTAGCGTATGTTATTAATGAAGAAAGCGGGGACGGCATATCGGTCCTGTTGTAAAAAAGGGGGTTTGGGGGTTGTTTTGCCGGTATAAATTAAATGAAAACTTTTCTGTCTCGAGTTCTGTTGACGATCTTCTCGATGACTTTAGCAGGAAAAGGGAGGAGCGAGATGGGGCGGAAGATTTTGAGATCGGTGGGGTCCACTGTAGGTTTCTTCAGGAGGGCGCTGATCTCGGCGTGCTTCCAGCTCTCCGGGAAGGTGGCGGTGTTGAAGGAGGCGTTGATGATGTTCCGGAGTTGGGGTGCGATGGTGGAGTCGGCCTTGTTGAAGACGTGGTGTGGGCAGGGGTCGGTCGGTGATCCGGAGCGGATGGTGTTCATCGTGCGGGCTGTGTCTTCGGTGGTCACCGTGGTCCAGGTGCGAAGGGTGGCGGTGGGGGGCGTTGGTTCGACGGTTGGGTGCGTGGGTGGGGCGTCGAAGCTGTTGTGGATGTCGGCGATCTTGCGGTGGAAGAACGAGGCGAGGGAGTCGCAGAGGTCTTGTGACGGAGTGATGTCGTTGGTGCCGGTGCTGGGGTTGGAGAACTCCTTGACGATAGTGAAGAGCTCTTTGCTGTCGTGGGCGTTGTTGTCCAGTCGTTCCTTCAGGGATTTCTTCTTGGTGATGCGGATGAGCTGGTGGTCCTTGCGGGTAGCGTGTTTGAGGGCGGTCATGTCGTCGGTGGTCCGGTCGAGGAGCCAGGCTTTCTCGAGGGTGCGGCAGGTCTTCTTGGAGTCCTTGAGGTCGTCGGTGAACCAGGATGCCTTCTTGCTTCTGGGTCTGCTGGGAGGGTTCTTTAGTGGCGCGAGGTCATCGGCGCAGGCGGTCAGCCACTGTGTGAAGTTGCGGGCTGCTTCGTTGGGGTCCGTTGTGTTGGCGGGTGGGCTCTGGCTGAGGGAGGTGGTGAGCTGGTCTGCGGTGATCTTGCTCCAATTCCTGTGAGGTACCTGTTGCGGGTGGTGGTGGGTCGTGGATCTTTTGAAGCTGAAGTGGACGCAGCTGTGGTCGGTCCAGTGGAGTCCGGTGGCATGGCTGAAGGTGATGTACTTGCTGGAAGAGAAGACGGGATCAAGCGTGTGGCCGGCGTAGTGGGTGGGGGTGTTGACCAGTTGCTTGAGTCCGAGGTTGGCGAGGTTTTCCAGCAGGGCGGTGGTGTTGCGGTCCTTGTTGTTCTCCAGGTGGAAGTTGAGGTCCCAGAGGAGGATGTAGTCGGTGGAGGGGAGGGCGTGCGGGCTGATGAAGTCTGTGATGTCTTCGCTGAATTGTGTGCGTGGTCCCGGGGGTCTGTAGACGAGGGTGCCTCTGAGGGTCGGTGTGAATCTGGAAGTGGAGATGTTCGGCTGCGGCGAAGGAGTCGTTGGCGTCGGTCGTGATGCGGATGGTGTTCCTGTGGACGATGGCGATGCCACCTCCGGTCTGGTTGATGCGGTCCCTCCTGATGATCTTGTACCCGTCCGGGATGGCGATGGCGATGTCGGGTGCAGAGAAGGCGTTCATCCAGGTTTCCGTGAGGAAGGCGACGTCCGGTGATGTAGCGTCGAGGAGGTTCCAGAGTTCCACGGCGTGTCTGTGGACGGAGCGGGTGTAGATCGGGATGCACTTGAGGTGGTTGCTGCTGGTGTTTGTCTTGGCGGGTGCGGGGCAGGTTCGGAGGCAGGTGAACTTGCAGGTGCAGCAGGTGAAGGGTCCGTGGGTGCGTCTCGGGGTGGCTCGGCAGCAGGCGTGGGTCCGGCCGGCATTGAGTGCGTTGAGAGTGGCGGCGTCGTAGGTCAGTCGGGTCGTCTTGCCTCGGCGGGGAGGGCCAGGGGGCTTGGCGCTGGGCGCGGGCCAGGCGCAGACGGGCTTACCTTTGGCGCACCTTCGGCGCTCAATCGGCGCTCCCGCTGCGCGCGGTCGCTCTGGGGGCGTCATAAGTAAGGAGCCGGGAGGGAGGAGCAGCTGGGTGGCGGGAGCGGGGCGGCGAATGGAATCACAGGGGGGCGGGGCCGCAAGACTTTGGGTATAGGCTTGCTACTCTATTCATAGATTGTGACTATTGATGAGTATCCCCTGGATGAGAAGGATTAGTTACTTACCTGTAATCCTAGTTCTCATCCAGGGGTATACTCATCAAAGTCATAAGCGACCCAACCACCTCCCCGGACGAGCATTACTGGAAAGTTATTGTATGATGATTGCGGATCTACTCGGGTGCTTATGCACCTCCAAAAAGAACTGTACTAACTGCCACCTGTGGTGCATCATGGGAGCAAGGGGTATCCTGCAGATCATAAAGGCACGGTACCCCTACTCTAATGCCTTAAAGGCAAGGTGTCAGTTTTTCTTTGTTTCTTTATACTCTTTATACGACTGATCCTTGACGCAACACGGCACAGCCAAATCAACCCCCACCTGTGAGAAGCCTGCACTTGCTCCCCGTCAACAAGAGGATATCCTTCAAGCTCCTCACCCATGCACACAAGGCACTCCACAAGACCGGCCCGGCCTACCTCAACAAACAGCTCTCCTTCTACATCCCCAACCGCCAGCTACGCTCCGCCAACCTCTCACTCGCCACCGTCTCGCGCATTCGAAGAACAACCACCGGTGGGAGATCCTTCTCCCACCTCGCCGCCAAGACATGGAACACCCTGCCACTGAGCCTACGACAGACCCAAGACCTGCTGACCTTCAGGAGGATACTCAAGAACTGGCTGTTCGATCAGTAGCGCCCCCCCCCCCAGCGCCTTCGGACCCTTGCGGGTATGTAATGCGCTTTACAAATGATTGATTGATTGATTGATTTACTTATCTGGCAGTAGGACTCTGGGTGCCGAGACGAGTGCGGCACTTCAGAAGCATTAATGGCAACCTCTTCTCGGAAGGACATATGCTTGCCTCTGCGGAGTCCAGGAAGGTGCCCAGGTAGTGTATTCGTTGGGTGGGGTTGAAGACCAACTTTTTGTAGTTGACCTGAATACCCCAAGGAGTGCATCAGGTTGAGGCAGTATGTGAGATGGCTTTGAAGTAGAGTAGGGGTGGAGCTTTTCAGGAGCCAGTCGTCTAGGTATGGGTAGACGCATATCTTCCGTCTGCGGAGAAATGACAGCCACCACCACCATGCACTTGGAGAATGTCCGCCGGGCGGATTTGAGGCCGAACGGAAGCACTCGATATTGATAGTGGTGACAAGAGATCTGAAACCTGAGAAATTTGCGATGCTTCACTGAGACAGGTATATGAAAATAGGCGTCCTGCAGGTCGATTCCACACATCCAGTCTCCCTGTGAAGGTGCGGAAAGATCTCATGCAGGGCAAGCATACAAAATTTCTCCTTTCTGATAAACCTGTTCAGCAGGCGCAGGTTGAGGATAGGTCTGTACTCTTTGGCTACTCCTCGCTTTTGGACTAGGAAGTAACAGGAATATACCCCCTGATTTCTTTGTAGGGGCAGGACCTCCTCTATGGCCTTCTTTGCCAGAAGGATAGGTACTCTGTCTTTAACAGCTGACTTTGAATATGAGGAAGGCGCTTGAATTGGGGGGGCACTTGCGGAGGAGGAGACTTGAACCTCAGCAAGTAATCATGCTGCACAATATTCAGCACCCATTTGCCTCTTGTAATGGTTTCCCACTCTTTCAGGTGAAAAGCTACAATCCCTCCCACCGGAGAGGCGAACGGTTGCGGAGGAAGCAACAACTCGTAGCTTGGGAGGCTGCTTAGAGGTGGACTGCTGTTTGTTATTGCCTCTTCCTCTTCCAGGGTGCCTTTGTTGGACTGGGATCTTTGTTGGTTCTGGGAAGACCATTGAGGGGTTTGAATCTCTGTTGAAAAGAACGTTTGTCGCCCTGACGGAAAGTTTCTTGAACTCTTTGTGCTTTTCTAGGCCAACAGCCTTGACAGTGTCCATCTCTGCCTTCATTTTGTTCATCTCTTCGTCAGCTTGAGCCCCAAACAAAGACGAGCCATTAAATGGAAGGTTCAGAATATTTTTCAGGGCATCAGTCTTGAGGCCAGATAGGCACAGCCAGGCTGAGCGTCGTGAACAGATTCCATGGGAGTAGCCATGAGCGGTGAAATCTGAAGCATCCACTGCAGCACTTATCACCTGATTGGCTACTAGCCCCCTTCTTGCAGAATTTCTGTGAAATCCTGCCGGTCTTCTTTAGAAAGCTTCTTGGTGAATCCTCCCAGGGAGTCCCAAAGAGATCTGTAATTTCTCCGGAAAAGGGCAGAGGCACTCGCAACCTTCATTGATGACGCTGAAGTATTGCACATCTTCCTCCCATATGAGTCCATCTGTTTACTATCCTTCTCAGGGGGGACAGAGGATGACGTAGAAGCTGAGTGGGACTTCATGGCTGCAGCCACAATAACCGAGTCCGCTGTTGGGTCAGCCCTGAGAAACAAGGGGTCCTCTGCTGGAGCCTTGTATTTTTTGGCAATTCTGGATGGAACGGAACCCACCGTCGCAGGGGTGAGGAAGGTGGCCAAAGCCGGGTTCCAAAAATCCTGGCACCAGTGGTAGCAGCGGTCTAGGAGCTGTACGGTGATGTAAGGTACCAAAGATGACGGACGTGGGAACCACCGGGGTATGCAAAGTGATGTTGAGTTTCTTTGCACCACTGCCCAGAACATCTGTGAAAGTCGAGATGTCATCGATGGGCGAGACCCGCGATGGAGGAGTTAAAGAGAAGGTCGGGGAGAGTAGTACCGGACCAAAGATCTTGTAGAGGAAGACCATGTGGGTGATCTTGTGGGCCTTCTCTTATGGGGTCTGTCGTGATGACGGCCGTGACGACCCCTGCACCTAGACCGATGTGTAGAGGGTGATCTAGGTCTGGAAGGTGATCTTGGTCTCCTAG
This sequence comes from Lissotriton helveticus, assembly GCF_964261635.1. Taxonomy (NCBI): domain Eukaryota; kingdom Metazoa; phylum Chordata; class Amphibia; order Caudata; family Salamandridae; genus Lissotriton; species Lissotriton helveticus. The sequence goes on from NC_136067.1 coordinate 285,381,875, forward strand.
GGGGAGACTTCGAGGGTCCAGCCGGAGTGCTTCTCTAAGGAGTGGCCCTGGATGGTGAATACGTGCAGGAGTAATCTGAGCCCGGACTACTGGGGCCACCTGACCCAGCACCTTGCGGGCGGCGAGGCGACAGACCGTGGGCCCTCTCCTCTGCAGGTCTGGGAGATACCTCAGGTGATATCTCTACAATATGCAGTCCTGGAGACGATGACCGGTCTCCAGATGACGATCTGGACCTTGGAACCGACTGCCATCGGGACTCCCCTGTGATACCTGTAATTTTTTCTCTCGACGTTGAGTGCCTCGACGGCGATGAGGTCTGAGTCACCATCGGCGTTGAACGAGGTTTCGATGGTGGTTTTGATGTCAATCGCTTATGGCGATGAGGTGAACTCGACGTCTACCTTCAGCGTCGATTTGGAGACCTCAACATCGATCTGCCATGGCATCGAGTCAACTGCGATCTTTCACGACGTCGGTTCGACGGCGTGGTTCCATGCCATCGTGTTGACGTCGAGTGGTGGCCACTGTTCCCAACAAGCTGCGCGGGTGAGCGCACGCGCACATAAGACACTCTAAGCGCGCAGTGTGCTGAATTTAGCGTGCACTCCTGCAACACCGTTTCGCGCCGCCGCTTTTAAAACGCGAGCGGCGCGAAAAGTGCCATTTCCTCGTTCCGGGAGATGACGATACTTACAGGGCACAGCTGCGGGGCTGATTGTAGGTCCTTTGAATTAGTATTCATGTTAATTGCAGCGCACCTGGGCGCTAAAATTAACATGAATACTAAAGGTTCACAATCAGCCCCGCAGCTGTGCAGTGTAAGAAAAGGAATGCAGAGTGTCAAACACAGCGTGTGCTAAAGCACACGCTGTGTTTGAGACTGCTTTTTTTTTTCTTAATTGTGCACTACTGAGCGGCTGTTTGTGATCCTTTGTGTTGCCTTCCTCCAGCTCTCCTGTCCTGTAAGGGAGAGACGAACGATCGTCAAGACCATTAGTATAGACATAACACAGACGACTGAATGTAGCTCACACGGACAGAAAAAATTAACAAGATTTTGCAAAAAGTTATTGCTGGAGAAGCACCTGGGCCTTCAGAAATATTTTTGAAATTGTGAAAACGGCTGACCCACATTGATCCATGTTTTATACTATAGTGTGCGTAATTAAATGCGAATGACAAACATAACAGGCCATTGTGAAGAGAGCAGGTTGAAAGTCCTTATAAAAATAGTGTATATATATATATATATATATATATATATATATATATATATATATATATATATATATACACTATTTTTATAAGGACTAATATATCATATACACTAGCAGCCCGTCCCGACGTTGTCCGGGTAGGCTTTGCGAGAGTACTCACCAGCCTCGCCGCTCCTCCCCCACCAGCCTCGCCGCTCCTCCCCGCCGCAAAAAAATCCCAATCGTAAACTTGTCACCAACATCACGCATTTTAAAATCTGTGGAAACTGTACTTTATGTCGCATACCAAAGTAGAGCATAAACATCCTCACAAACCACGTACATTCAGGATATTGAGTTCAGCCACTACTGCGTCACAGAAAACACGTGCACACAACACACACCTACGATTTCCGTGAACCACGGCCCACTGGCTTCTTCGGATCCTAAATTCGCTCCATGAGTACCCCACATATTTCCCAGCTGCCTGTCATACTGCGGTGTGCATATGATGGGATGGAGGGAGCCGGGCTGCCTCCTGGGCAGAGAGTGGGTGTTTGATTACAGCCTGTCAAGTTCACACCGTGGGCTTAAATTATGCCTTTTTGAAACCCAAGTCCCCTCAAGTTACACCTTGAAGGAGCTCAGGTGTACCAGCTATTGGAAAATGTGCAGCCTGCAGGCCGCTGCAGCGAAGGACTCCACAGGTTACTTAGCTTTACAGGTTGACTCCACAGGTTGGTTAGCTTTACAAATAAAGCCATACATTAAAAATCATACAATTTTAGCGCGACAGTAGTGACCAGCATTGCCGCTCCTCCCCCACCAGCATCGCCGCTCCTCACCGCGTTGTGCGGCACTTCAGCATGTCGGGTGTCGGTCCCGCGCTCCTTCCAGCGCTCCTGTCGTGACACCTAAAGCCGCGTTTACATAATGCCACACTCACACGCCATTGCGCCTCTCGCAAGCGTTGTGACGCCGAACTCCGCGTGCATATCACTGTATGCATACGCCCATACGGACTACTTTTCCCCTAATGTTCTCCCCCCCCTAATGTATATGGTGTAGTGCTGTATAGCCTATGTCCATCTCCTGGACCTCCCCTTTCCAACGCTGTATTGGGTGTTGTGATTGGTGGTGTACTTTTTGAGTTTACCCTCCTCAAAGCTTCCCAGTTCTCGCTTTATAATAGTAGTATAGATATATATACATATATTCACTGAAAAAACCATAGGTTTCACACCAGTTATAGTTAGGTGGAAATTTTACTCGCATAAAACCATTGAAATTCCCACGTTATAGTTAGTTGGACTCACTATAACTTGCGCGTGCAATGCACTGCTGATGACGTCACATATTACATCACTCATGACATGGTCAGTGACATCACTCATGACATCACTGATGACATCACTGATGACAACATCCTTGTGACAAAGTGGCAGACCTCCTATCAGCATAAAATAACCTTTGACACAAACATTCAAAAATAGAAACTAACATTTTCTTAAAAAAGGAGAAACCAATACCAATTACAACAACTTATTAGGTAATTCCAACATCTACATACATATCCACTCATTCACCAACAGTTCTATATAGTCACTCATGCATGTACTTACTCATCATATGTACTCATACACCTATACATCCTGTTACACACTAATACTCATCCATATAGTTACTCACACACAAATTCACACATGCAAATAAACTATCAAAAAAACATTTACTTGATTATACTGCTATATACACACCACTACACATACTTCTGCAGAAACGGAAACATATTTAGGAAGAGGTGTGGCGCCGCGGCCAGGGCGACTGACGCTGGAATCTGGGGACCACGGTTCGATCCCCGGCTCCGGCGGCAGGTTAGCCCAGCACCATGTGACTCTGGGCAATAGCTCGCTTAATCTTCCCGACGGCCCCCCAGCGCCTAGAGACCCTTACGGGTGATTGTGCGCTTTACAAATGTGGACTTTACAAATGTGGACTTTACTCTCTTAAACAATCAATCAATCAATCAATCAAAGCATTTGTATAGCGCGCTACTCACCTGGAGGCTCTCAAGGCGCGGGGGGGTCGGCTACTGCTCGAACAGCCAGGTCTTGAGCTGCTTCCTGAAGGCGAGGTGGTCCTGGGTCAGGCGGAGGTGGGTCGGGAGGGAGTTCCAGATCTTGGCGGCAAGGTAGGAGAAGGACCGTCCCCCTGTGGTGGCTCTTCGGATGCGGGGGACGGCGGCCAGGGCGTGGCCGGTCGATCGAAGCTGTCGATTGGGAGCGTAGAAATTGAGGCGGCTGTTGAGGTATCCTGGGCCTTGGTTGTGCAGGGCTTTGTGTGCGTGGGTGAGGAGACGGAAGGTGATTCTCTTGTTTACCGGGAGCCAGTGCAGGTCTCTCAGGTGTCCGGAGATGTGGTTGCAACGGGGGATATCCAGGATGAGTCTTGCTGAGGCGTTCTGGATCCGCTGGAGTCTCTTCTGGAGTTTGGCGGTGGTTCCGGCGTAGAGGGAGTTGCCGTAGTCCATTCGGCTGGTGACAAGGGCCTGGGTGACCGTCTTCCTGGTCTCGGTGGGGATCCATCGGAAGATCTTGCGTAGCATGCGTAGGATGTTGAAGCACGACGAGGAGACGGCGTTGACTTGTCTGGTCATGGAGAGGGAGGAGTCCAGGATGAAGCCCAGGTTGCGTGCGTGGTCTGTTGGTTTGGGTGCGCTGCCCAGGGCAGGGGGCCACCAGGAGTCCTCCCAGGCGGAGGGTGAGGATCCCAGGATGAGGACTTCCGTCTTGTCCGAGTTCAGTTTCAGGCGGCTGTTCTTCATCCATCCGGCTACCTCTTTCATCCCTTCGAGTAGGTTGGCTCTGGCTGTGGCAGGGTCGTTGGTGAGGGAGAGGATCAGCTGGGTGTCGTCGGCGTAGGAGATGATGTTGAGGTTGTGCTGGCGTGCAATTGCTGCGAGGGGACTCATGTAGACGTTGAAGAGGGTTGGGCTGAGCGAGGAGCCTTGAGGAACGCCGCAGATGACTTCAGTGGCTTCTGATCTGAACGGGGGGAGGCGGACTCTCTGTGTCCTTCCGGCGAGGAAGGAGGTGATCCACTCCAGTGCCTTCTCCTGGATTCCGACGTTGCTGAGGCGCTGTACTAGGGTACGGTGGCAGACAGTGTCGAAAGCCGCAGAGAGGTCTAGGAGGATGAGGGCCGCTGTTTCTCCGTTGTCGAGCAGAGCTCGGATGTCATCGGTGGCTGCAATCAGGGCGGTCTCGGTGCTGTGGTTGGCCCGGAAGCCAGACTGCGAGAGGTCGAGGGATCCGTTCGTCTCGAGGAAGGCGGCCAGCTACGTGTTGACGGTCTTCTCGATGACTTTAGCGGGGAACGGGAGCAGCGAGATGGGTCGGTAGTTTTTGAGTTCGGTGGGGTCCGCTGATGGCTTCTTTAGTAGGGCGCTGAGTTCGGCGTGCTTCCAGCTCTCCGGGAAGGTGGCGGTGTCGAAGGAGGTGTTGATGATGTCCCGCAGGTGGGGTGCGATGACAGCGTCGGCCTTGTTGAAGACGTGGTGAGGGCAAGGGTCGGTCGGAGATCCGGAGTGGATGGAGTTCATCGTGCGGACGGTGTCTTCGGTGCTGATCGGGGTCCAGGCGCGGAGGGTGGTGGTGGGGGGCGGTGGTTCGGTCGTGGCGTGCGTCGGTTGAGTGCTGAAGCTGTTGTGGATGTCCGCGATCTTGTTGTGGAAGTAGGAGGCGAGGGATTTGCAGAGGTCTTGCGAAGGGGTGATGTCGTTGTTTCCGGCGTTGGGGTTGGAGAGCTCTTTAACGATGTTGAAGAGTTCCTTGCTGTTGTGTGCGTTGTTGTCCAGTCGTTCCTTGAATGCAGTTTTCTTGGTGGTGTGGATCAGTTGGTGGTGTTTTCGGGTGGCGAGCTTGAGGGCAGTCATGTTGTCCGGTGTTGGGTCTCTGCGCCAGGCTTTCTCAAGGGCTCTGCAGTTCTTCTTCGAGTTCTTGAGTTCGTCGGTGAACCATGGGGCTTTCTTGCAGCCGGGTCTGCTAGGCGGGGTCCTCAGAGGGGCGAGGTCGTCTGCGCAGTCGCTGATCCACTTCGTGAGGTTGGTGGCCGCTTGGCTGGGGTTCGTTGTGCTGGTGGGTGGGTTCTTGTTCAGGGAAGTTGCGAGCTGGTCGGCTGTGATCTTGTTCCAGCTTCTGCGTGCAACCTGTTGCTGTTGGTGGTGGATCGTGGTCCTTTTGAAGCTGAAGTGGACGCAGCTGTGGTCCGTCCAGTGGAGTCTGGTGGCGTGGCTGAAGGCGATGTCCTTGCTGGAGGAGAAGACGGGGTCGAGTGTGTGTCCGGCGTAGTGGGTGGGGGTCGTCACCAGTTGCTTGAGTCCGAGGTTGGCGAGGTCGTCCAGCAGGGTGGTGGTGTTGCGGTCGTTGTTGTTCTCCAGGTGGAAGTTGAGGTCCCCGAGGAGGATTTAGTCAGCGGAGGGGAGGGCATGTGGGCTGACTAAGTCGGCGATGTCCTCGCTGAATTGTGTGCGTGGTCCCGGGGGTCTGTAGATGAGGGTGCCTCTGAGGGTGGTCTTGGGGTTGATGTGGATCTGGAGTGCAGGTGCTCGGCGGGTGCGAGGGTGTCGTCGGTGTTGGTCGTGATGCGGATGGAGTTCCTGTGGATGATGGCGATGCCTCCTCCTGTCTGGTTGACGCGGTCCCTCCGGATGATCTTGTAGCCGTCCGGGATGGCGATGGCGATGTCGGGCGCTGAGGAGGCGTTCATCCAGGTTTCCGTGAGGAAGGCGACGTCTGGAGATGTGGTGTCGAGGAGGTTCCAGAGCTCGACGGCGTGTCTGTGGACTGAGCGGGTGTTGAGCAGGATGCACTTCAGGTGGCTGCTGCTGTTGCACGTCGAGGTCTTGGGCACTGTTGGAGTGGTGCAACAATCAATCAATCAATTATAAAAACACATACTCACTAACCCACCCATACACACAATCATCCACCCATACAGTCTTGCACACATGCTGTCTTCAAAATACATACAAATAGTGAGTCACTCATTCATGCATCTGTGCTCTAAGTAATATCCCCCACCGAACCATACAGACACTGATACTGATACTCAAAAAAAAACTAATAACCCATATACACACTCATGTAGGTACTCGCCAACCCATGCAGCCACTTATACACAAAGTGAGACACAGATACAGATATTTAAATATTTAAACATTACTCGCTAATATATGTATTCACTAAGATACATTTAATAAGTCAGTTAACCAATCAATTTTACACAAAAAAACATCCATTTAGACATTTATTTACCCATTTATTCTTCCATCAACCTTTAGATATACATATATAAAAAATATTTATTTTTCAGAAAGATACATATTCACTGGATGATGTCATCAGTGATGTTATTTGAGATGTCATCAGTGATGTCATGAGTGATGTCACTGACCATGTCATGAGTGATGTAATATGTGACATCATCAGCAGTGCATTGCACGCGCAAGTTATAGTGAGTCCAACTAACTATAACGTGGGAATTTCAATGGTTTTGTGCGAGTAAAATTTCCACCTAACTATAACTGGTGTGAAACCTATGGTTTTTTCAGTGAATTTAATAGGTTTTTTAAATGCTAATTCCTAACTATAACTGGTGTGAAACCTATGGCTTTGTCAGTGAATATATATATATATATATATATATACATATATATATACATATAAAATTTCTATGGCAAAATGAAACCCCTCATTTTGTTCCTTTTCAAATTAAATGTATTAAGTGTTACCACTTTATTCCAATCAAGATGACTTCAGGTGTGCCATACTTTTGTCATAAGTAAGACTGTTAACGTTCTAGTTGTTCTTTAGAACACTCTGGGACATTCTGTCATTGGGCTATAGTTGGGCTACATCTGGCTGATATTTGGGTTACATTTGGGCTCTTTTGTCTCTGGTGGCCATCTTGGGAGACTGCATATCAGAATTTTTTTAATGACATATAAGAGGATTTGAGAAGTCACTCAAAATGTGCCCTAATTTTTCTTTCTTCAGCACTAATAATAATTTCTATGGCAAAATGAACCCCCTCATTTTGTTCCTTTGCAAATTAAATGTTTTAAGTGTTAACACTTTATTGCAATCAAGATGTCTTCAGGTGTGCCATACTTTTGTCATAAGTAAGACTGTTAACGTTCTAGTTGTTCTTTAGAACACTCTGGGACATTCTGTCATTGGGCTATAGTTAGGCTACATCTGGCTGATATTTGGGCTACATTTGTTTTTTTTTGTCTCTGGTGGCCATCTTTGGGCTACATTTGGGCTCTAACATATATATAGCCCAATATATATTTTTTCAAAGTTAATTTTCGTAAAAACCACTGGAGCATATATCTTGAGACATAGCAAAGGCACATCGGGGTACCAGTCCCTACAATTTTGCCAAGTTTGGTGGAAATCCATTCAGCCGTTCGGGCTAAAAGTGAGTCCAACCGCCCTATGGAAATTAACATGGGGAAAACATGTTTTGGGACCCCCCTTTTATCTCGGCCCCGCTTGACGGATCCCCCTGAAACTTTCGGGGAAGGAGCGGAGCGCAGCGAGGCAAAGTTAAGGAAAATTACAGGCAGATCCCTCATTCGGCGCCAAAGTTATTCCCAATAGAATGTTGCGGATTTCCTATGGAAAACGATCCTAACTATAACTATATATTCACTGAAAAAACCATAGGTTATAGACCATATATAGTTAGGAATTAGCATTTACAAAACCTTGAAAATTCACTGAAAAAACCATAGGTTATAGACCATATATAGTTAGGAATTAGCATTTAAAAAACCTTATTTTACTCACACAAAACCATTGAAATTCCATATATAGTTAGTTGTACTAACTATATATCGCGCACCCGCAATCCACTGCTGATCATGTCACATATTACATCATTCATGACATGGTCAGTGACATCACTGATGACATCACTGATGACATCTCAAATGACATCACTGATGACATCACTGATGACATCTCAAATGACATCACTGATGACATCACTGATGACAACATCCAGTGACTGTGTGTTTCTGTAAAGTTTAAATATGTTTTACATATTGAAGAATGAGTAGATGTAGAAGTGTCTGGATGAAGGATTTAGTAGGTGCGTGACTGACTGTATGAGTGAGTGATTAAATGTGTCTCACTGAATGCATGGGTTAGTGACTAAACTGTCTTAATTTGTGCATCATTATGTCTGTTGTTCTGTAAACTTCTGCATGTGTTGATCAGTAGCTATATGAGTAACTATATGGGTTATTGATTGGTTGCCCAAGCATTTGTATGGGAGACTGAGTGTGTGTGTGGGTGGCTGGGAGGTGTATGACTCTGTGCATATATGTGTGAGCAGTTGATTCACTAGATGTATGGGTTCAAAAGTGCATTTGGAAACAGCTGTATGGGCGGTTGACTGTGCATGAGTGTATTGGTGAGTGAATGGATATCTCAGTGCTACATGTCAAAGTAAGTACATATGTAAAATACAGTACATGTGAGAGTTGACATATATAAATAACTGTGCATAGGAGCCAGTGAATGTGTGAGTGGCTGTATGCATCATTGTGAACTTGTATCCAGGATTGTATAAGAGAGTAAATATGTTTTAGTATATGTTTGAATAAGTAAGGTGTGTATAACTGTATAGTTGAGAAAATGGAGGTGTGATTGATTCTTTGCATGACTGACTAGGTGTCTGAGTAACTCCATGGATGAGTGACAGTCTGTGAGTGTATGTTTACAGTGAGTGTATCTAAGGTTATATTAGAGTCTGAAGAGGTTCATCGTATTATCACATGAATGATGTCATCAGTGATGTGATCAGTAATGTCAAATGAGATGTCATCAGTGATGTCATTTGAGATGTCATCAGTGATGTCATCAGTGATGTCATTTGAGATGTCATCAGTGATGTCATCAGTGATGTCATTTGAGATGTCATCAGTGATGTCATCAGTGATGTCACTGACCATGTCATGAATGATGTAATATGTGACATGATCAGCAGTGGATTGCGGGTGCGCGATATATAGTTAGTACAACTAACTATATATGGAATTTCAATGGTTTTGTGTGAGTAAAATAAGGTTTTTTAAATGCTAATTCCTAACTATATATGGTCTATAACCTATGGTTTTTTCAGTGAATTTTCAAGGTTTTGTAAATGCTAATTCCTAACTATATATGGTCTATAACCTATGGTTTTTTCAGTGAATTTCATTGGTTTTTTAAAAGCTAATATCTATAGCTGTAAAATGTATTCTTCTTTAAATCCAAAAATATATTTTATATGTTTATTAATAATTTTTTATTTTTTAATATTTTTTTTGTTTCGCTCCCGGTTCGCGAACCGGGAAGCTTTCCGTTAGCTCAATTTGATGCCGCGACCCGGTCCGCGAACCGGTAAACGTTCCGTTAGCGCAACTGCCGCGTTAGAAATCAACATCGTGACGCGTCGCGGAAGCGCGACGTATCACGTTGTCGCGTAATGCGTCTTATGACGCGCTGCGTTAGCGCACCCGGAAGTGCTCCGGTACGCGAACTGAGACGCGAAGCGCAGCTCCCCGGAAGCGATCCGCGGCGCTTCGCGAAAGCGCGACGTATCGCGTTGCCGCGTAATGCGTCTTATGACGTGCCGCGTTAGCGCACCCGGAAGTGCTCCGGTACGCGAACCGAGGCGCGAAGCGCAGCGACCCGGAAGCGATCCGGGGCGCGTTCCGCAGCGCGTAACATAAGCGTGAGAGGTCATGTGACTTGTTAATAAAACTTTTCATTGGTTCATTTAACTTTTGGTTTCATAATCATGTAAGGCTAGGTCAGGTGACCTAAAAATAACACTTTTCATTGGTTTAGAACTATTGTTTTTCCCAAATGATGAAAACCCCTCCTTCTTTCCTCACTCTGACTTTCATCATTGTGAGAGGAAGACCTTTATTCATAGTAGAGCAATGGCTTCAGTACTTGCTTCAGCTGGTGCACCCCCACCACCACCTCCACCTCCTCATGGGAAGAGAGGACCACCTCCCCAGGTCATCACCAACACAGAGGAGGAAGAGGAAGAACTAGAGGAAGAGGAGAGAGAAGGACCACAGTTCTTGGAAGAGGTGCCCCGGGTTTCCCATAGGAAAGCCAGTTTCATTTGGCAGTTTTTTTCAATCCCTCCAGGGCAGAAGAAAGTAAATGCGAGGTATGTCACCTGCCTCATTTGCAAAGAGAAATTATCAAGAGGGACTGATAAAAAGTATAGCTATGGGAACTATGCCATGCCTAGGCACATGAACAGGTGGCATCCACTGAATTACAGCCGGGCGGAAATACGTGACATGGAACAAAACCCAACAGCAACTCCTGTGGCCAGGTCAACATCGTTAATATCATTGACAGCAGCAGAGGCACGGGAAACCGTGCCAAACATCCAGGAGAATTTTGGGCATATGAAATATACTTGTCTGCACTGCGGTGCATTGATATCATGTGGTAACATGAGTATTAATTCCATCAACCTAGCTTATAACACTCATAATTGCCCTAACCGCCCCAGACAGTAATTTTTTTTTTGCTCCTGTTGAGCCCTTTTCAATGCCTGTTTTTTGTTGTTTCCCCCCCCAAAAAACCCAAAAAAATATAAAATTGTTCAAAAAATAAAAAAAAAACAAAAAATGTTTAAAAAATAAAAAAATATATAAAACAACAAAAACATTAAAAAAAAAGTTCTTTTCAGAACTACCTCCCCTTTCAAAAAAAATTGCTAGAATGTTTAGCACTCTGGCAAGCTCTATTTCTTTTAGTTCGCTTCCCAGTTCGCTTCCCGGTTCGCGAACCGGGAGCGAACCAAAAAAAAAAATTTTAAAAAAAAAGAAGAGTAAGTATAAGGGAAGTAAACAGAGAGTAATGTTAAAAGAAAGACAGCCATAGGGACTAAACCAGAGATACTGTTTAATAGATCTATTTACCGAAGAAAAGATGGAAGAGGGTATAATTGTGAAAAACAAAATAGATAAGGAAGTGAAAGAAAAAAAGGAGAGTAGAAGAATAACAAAGAAGAGTTTCTTAGAGAATGTGAGTGAATGTTCAAAATAAGATTAAAACATGTGGAATAACAGAGAGAAAAAACAGAAAGCAGAAAAGAAGAAGTAACAGAAAAGGAATAATTGAAACAGCAAAGAAATGTAAATAACATAGAGGCATATTATCAACATAGGCGATAAAAGTTTCGCAGCTTTTATCGGCAGAAATGTGCCGCTAAAGCCGCTTTTGCGGCAGAAAACTGCCGCTAAAGCCGCTTTTACAGCAGTTTTCTGCCGATAAAAGCAGCAATAATTTTATTGGCTGTGTTCATAATATGCCCCTTAGTGTGCTTCAACTACACAGAGAAAGCATTATGAACAAGTAGTGAAAAAGTGATCAGTCAAAGACACTAAGAGTAATAGAGACGGAGTGAGTGAACAAGAGTGAGGAACTATGAGAAGAGAGGGACTAAGAAAAAGAGTGGAAGGAGTTGAGTAAGTAGGTAATAGAGAAAGGAATGAGGAAAGTAGCAAAGGCAGGAAACTGAGGGTTAAAGAAATGAAGCTGTGGAACTAATAGTAGGTGAATGTGATAGAAATGTAACGAAAAGAATACAAAACATTTACCTTATAATTGTCGTTAAATTACTCACTTTTTGTTTTTATACTTTCAATCTGTGAAAGAGAGAACAAACATTTGAAAAATATTAAAACATGTATTTAAAAATTACAAAAGACAAGGGAAAAGATTGAAGGACAAACAGTTTTTCAACAACTTTGACACTGACAGAAGCTTCTGCTTCTCCAGGCCCCCTACACAGTCCTAAAGATATACATTTTAAACTAACAGTATCTTGATGCAGATGAAGTGAGGCCTATCTTAAAACATGGTGCATCTTTTGCACTGCTGTTGTCTCAGAAAAGTGTCGCAAGACACTAACATTTTAAATGATTGCTTCAGGATGCCAATAAGATGTGTCCTATCCAGAGGTTTGTTTGAGGTGAGACCTACTCAGGGTTCCAAATGAAATTTCGAGTTGTTTGAAGAGAACAGAGGACATAATACATGTGAAGGCCTACCAATGAAGTAAGTCATGTCCACTTCACTCTTGAACAAAGGCCAGACCTCTTCTGTGTCCGTGGACAGACCTAAACTTCATCTGCACAATGTCATTCATAAACTTAGGAAACACAGGTGATGTAATTGAAAAATGTGGAGTTTCTTTTCCTCATTTCACAATCACATCACCTGTGTTGCCTTTGCTTAGGTATCTCATAGTGCAGATGTAGTCCAGCATATTAAACAGTACCTAGAAGTGCAGCACTGCATGCAACAACTTTGACACTTATAAAAGCTTTTGCTTCTGCATGCCCCCTACACAATGCTAATTATATACATTTTAAACTGATGGTATCTTGCTGGAGATGAACTGAAACCTATCTTGCAACATGGTGCATCTTTTACACAAAAGTGACCCACAATGGAGCAAAAGAGGCGCACGGCCACCATAAATCTGACCCTAACATTTTAAATGATTGTTTCAAGATGCCAATAAGGTGTAACCTATCCACAGATTTGTTTCAGGTAAGTCCTACTCAGGGTTGCAGATGGAATTTAGGTTTGTTGAAGAATACAGAGAAGATAATACATGTGGAGGCCTACCAACGAAGTGAGTAATGTCCACTGCACTCTTGAACAAATGTCAGACCTCCTCTGTCTCCAGGAACAGGCCTAAACCTCATCTACACAATGTGGTGTGTAATGTTAGGAAACACAGGTAATATAATTGAAAAACATGCAATTTTTTTTGCTCATTCCACAATCATATGACCTGTGTTTCCTTTGCTTAGGTATCTCATTGTGGAAATGTAGTCTATCATATGAAAGACTACGTAGAATATGAGCACTGTATGCAAGAACTTTGACACTTACAGAAGCCTCTCCTTCTCCATGCCTCCTACACAGTTCTAAATGTACATCATAAATGGAAACAGTACAGAATTAATTATACATGTTAAATGGTTTATTTTTGCTGTTCTCAGAATGTATCAAATTTCACTAAAAACAGTGACTTGAAGGTATTCATCATATAACAGCGGGGAAAAAAAAACACAATCAAAATGATTGTGTTTAAAAAACCCATACAACATAACAAATCAGAATTCAGAACTCCTTAAAGTTAACTTACTTTCCATGACGTCAAAGGATGTCCTATGAACAGGTTACACTCTGTTGTGCTGTTATTACTTTCAGCCCGCCACTTTCTGAAAGAAAACCTCCATCGTTTTGAGAAACATGTTACATACAATAAATGACTTCTTGCTCTCTACCACAAGTTTCCACAAGGCCAAATCTTGTCAGAGCCATTTATAACTCTTGGATTTCTTGTAAGCCAATCCCGTCATTTGGCATTTCCGCAACTTTCAGAATTAAAATGTTGAAGCTCATTTTCACAATCCTGGACTAGTAATATCTTCCCCTTCTTCCTCAGCCATGTTCTACATTTCCTATGACACTGATACTGCTTACTATGAAGCAGACTTACACTACCTGTATGACTACTACAATTATTTAATTCTCTACATCACTTTTAATCACAAAGCAATGTAAAACAGTAGACAGCATTGCAGACTTACATTCCCTCTACTCTATGTTTTGATTGGCTGCTTCAATTAGCTTATAAAAAGAAATAGTTTTTCTGAACTCATTCAAAGTGCACTTATTTCTCCATGACGTCCAGTCTTATGGTTAGAAGTTATGCCTCTGAACTACACTTATCCTCAAGGCCAAATCGTGTAGGAGCCATTAGAACTTCTTGAAATTCCTCAGAGCACATCCCGAGATTCTTTCCCTAAAATTTTGGTTTTAAAAACACCAGGTAAGAGTTTTTAAGGTCATACGCCAATTTTCTTTTGAAAATTAAAACAGAATCATTGCAGAATGACCAGCCATTTCTAGACTTTAAATAAGCTGTGTAATGTCCTGATGTTGTTGAAGGACCGTCATGATATATAATTGCTGCAGTTACAAAAGTCCTTCCTGATATTGACAACTGCGAAGCCACAACATTTTTAATTAAAGTTGTCAATTTTGTTCCATCAGGCCTACATCGTTGGAACATTAAAATGACATACTGGCCATATGTTCGTATAAATAATGTGGACATCATTTCAGATTTACATTGGCTACACTCCATGTTGTGATCAGCTGCTTTTACTAGCTTATTAAAGGAGACTAATTTACTGTCTGGCAAAGTTAAATATATAAATCTTTCTGAGTCTACACTAGTAGTACTTGATACCCTACAGTTCTCGCAGTCATGCTGCCATTGATAAGAAAGCCCAAACAGCTGATCTACATCTACACCTTCAGCATGCAATACATCAAGCATATACATTAAAAACTCCTGACAATCTTGCTGAATATTTTGAGAGAATTGTGTTTGGCCTGAACATCTGTCTAACAGATTTCGAATTTCAGACACACTTTCTATGTTTGTTCTATCAGTGCTACATTTTTCTAAGACAGAATTTAACAAACTGCAAAATCTTTGATCAGAATTGACCACAATCTCTTCTTTTACATTTTCTAGAGAAAACAAAACATTAACCACTACATTAGCATAGCAGTTGACACCAGAACTGTTTTCAAATTGAAAACCAACAACATCTTCAACAGAATCCTTTTTGTTTCTGCTTATAATTTCAGGTTCATCGACTTTTCGTCTTTTTGCTACAACCTCCCCAGTATTGGTCACATTTCTTCGTTTCCGGCCTACCACACGTTTCTCAAACAAAGGATATTGAGGCAAATGTGGCGCATACTCTCTTCTTAACCTATTGTATTCCTTAACACAATCTAGATCCGCACAAATGCTTGTGACATCACACTCAATCAAGTACAATCCCGATAAAGTTCTAACTCGTGACAATGCCACATATGCCATACCCTCCTTGAACACAGAACTGCCAATATTCACCAATGCACTGTCTACACTTAAACCTTGCGATTTATGGATTGTCACCGCATATGCCAAGCAAACAGGAAACTGCTTACGGCGAACATATAAGTCTTTTACAAGCAAAAATCTAGCAGAACAACGACCAATTAGCTGTACTTCCTCAATGCCATCAAATTTAATTTTTAAAAATTCAATTCCATCTCTATTTCTGTATTTTACAAAATCAACAACATTACCCATTGATCCATTTACCAGACCTCTTTCAACATGTAAATTCCTTCTTAAAATTATACGGCAGTTCAAGCACACATTCAGAGTCTTTTCAAAACCTGCAGTTTTAGATATACTCTTCTCTAATGAATCCAATTTTGTTTTCAGATTCTCAGACAAAATAATTGTTGATCCCATATGCTCTACTCTGTCAATAGCTTCCAGTTTCACAATCTCTTGCTTTTCTAAATGCAACATTTTGTTGTTGAATTTGGCACATTCTGCAAGAGTTGACATCAAACATATTCCAGATTTCTTCTCAGTAATTTTCTGAAAAATATTCTCAGGCACAACATCTTGTTCTGGATATAAATTTGACAGTAATCGTGCATGTAAAGCTTCTTTCCCATGCTCGGTCACTTTTCCAATTCTAACATCTTGTAGAATAGTCTTGTAAACTTCATCCTTCGCCTGACGCATATTTTCATGCAGTTCAGCATAATTGAAGTTTAACCATATATTGACGTTGCCAATGCTGCCTAGGCACTTCCTGGTATCTTCATGCGTGAGCATTTTGAACACAGGTTGCCCTTTCACTGGTGTCAGCTGCAGAAGATCTCCGAAAACAATGATGTGTTTGCCACCAAATAACACATCATACTCTGTTTTGAGAACTTCTTGCATTCTCAAATGCACAAAGGCAAGCATGACATTGGAAACCATGCTTACTTCGTCAATGATAAGAAGTTTCATTTTCCTCAAGATTCTTGAAACTTCAAAACAAGCATCTCCAGATAGCTTGTGATATTGTAATTTGTTGTCATGCTCCACTGGCAGCATCAGTAAACGATGTAAAGTAATCCCTTTAATGTTATGTGCTGCCAGTCCAGTTGGAGCGGTGACAACACAAGACAGCGATGACTCTGTCCTTTCCTGCAAATAACATGAAATTGCTTTAATAAGGAAACTTTTTCCAGTTCCCGCTTCTCCACTCACGTACAGTCGGACAGGCTTCAACGACGTACATGAGCACTCTTTCTTGTCATGACTTAATCCATGATCAATTTGCATGGTAACTTCGTCATATATTTTCCTCTGCTCAACGTTGAGTTGTCTTTCCAACTCTTCTAAGTTAACCGCATCCTCCTGAGCATGTGCCATGGCTCTTTCCACTTCATTCATAGCAGTGGCAGCTTCATTTTCGATAACAGGTCCTCCTAGTGGATCCTGACTCAATGAAGCAGAACTCTGACTGTCCTGAGAACTGTCTCTGGCAATCTCGGCTGTAATCATTGCTTCCTGCTCAATTTCCGCATTCAACATTTCTACATATTTGGGAAAAGCAGGACATTCTATGGTCTCCTTGGCGGCATTGAAAGAGTCTTCGTAGCAGAGAAAATCTCCAAGCAGTTCCTCTTCTGCACGCCAAGGCTTGAAAAGTTGCAAAAGTGCTAAATAGAAAAACTCCTTTTTTTCAGGAGATTCGCCACTCAATTTTCGATGGTTTACCAAGTGGCATTTTCTTTGCTTGACCAGACATCCCTCACTTCCTATTACAGCATACACTCCTTTCTCAGTATCTTCTTTGATGTTCCTCTTGAATATGTAATTTTGAAGAACCTCATACAGACAGACATTCTCGAGGTGAATGCTTCGATTTGGATAATATGTATCCAACATGTTGGTCTTCAAAATGTCGGTACTGTTTGGCTCCTTTTCCGCCAAATACTCAATTTCCCGCACAGGTTTGAGAACTCGATTACGCGTTGCAGCAAGACCAAGACTCGCCCAAACGATACTCCTGGACTTGGCATAGAGACTTGCTGAAGACAACCGGTCAGAACATTTGTACGCTCCAATTTCTCGATGCGACAACATCTTCAGACTGAAACTGTACAACTTCTTGCTGAGGCTCTTTTCATGGGAAATGTCCTCCCACATATCCTTCAATTCTGTCTTCTCTTTTTTGGTGATGTAAGACGTCACATACCGAGCCACAGCCATACAGTTATCAGCCACAAACTGTATATCCATGTTAGCATTCCACATGGACAAAATCACCGGGTTGTAGTCGTTGATGTACTTGGACTCTTCGTTCCTCTTCAAATTGTATGTGTTTTTAGGTGATTTCTTCATCACATTATGTCGCAGCGAAGACATCAAACTGTTTACTCTTCCTTTAGAAATCACCGGTCGTGGAAAGCCGAAACGACATTTGGTGTAGAACTTGTCCTTGTTTCGGAATTTACGACGACAGTACTTTCCACATCGATGGCTTTGGAAATGCAGAACTTTTTCTCTTAGGCTTTTCTTCTCCTTTGCGTTTGGAACAGCACACGTAGAATACTGTTGTATAAAACTCATCACTGAGTCTTCTGGATCCGTTCCAAATTTAGGTGCATCCTTGATCCACAGCAACATATGTATATGAGGAGCACCTCTTGCTTGGTACTCCTTTCTCCAGAAGAAATCCAACACCTCTTCAAGAGGTGGATTCTTCTTATTCATGATGAAAGACATCATAGCTTCAAATCTATGATTGAAGTACCTACATACATTGACTGGATCCAAAGAGCACATTTCTCCGGGTGTCTTGAATTCGATGTTTTCTACGTTAGCATTTGCCTCTCGTAGAAATTCAAGTAAGTCTTCCCAGCCATACTCGGCACAGCTCAGAGTGAGGAATCATGTGGGAGTTCCTAAGTTCCTCAGCATACATTTTAAATCACCATGACGACGGTACCAGTACTCATTAGTACCACGCTGACACGCCATGAGATTAATCAGGTGAGAATCCAAAATACTGTCTTGGACATTGACTTTATCCATAAAGTCACTTGCCGAGATGTTTTGCATGTGTATACCACTTTTCAAGATGTGGTTCACTGCATATGATAGTCCAGACAGATCGCTTTCAAACAGGAGATGAAACAAATAAGGAATGCATTGTCGAAACCTAGCATCTCCTGCATACAATCGCAAAGTCTGTATTCAGAAGCAGGAATTTGATGAGGTCGCTCATTATATCTTCCTCCCTGACCTGTTGGAAAAAGCTGTGGGAAACACCGAGCTTCCAAACTTTCCTCCCAAACACTAATGGGACTCCCTTTGGCTTGTTTCATTTGAAACAACTCAATAGCATTCCCCATGACTTCCTTGGAATGCAAAGGATGAACACTATAATGTTCATATATTTCTTCACTGGTAGAGGGTTCTACTTTCTCAATTTGACCAGCACACAAATCGCTATCCTCTTCCTCACTTACTTCCTCTTCTGCAACATATACATTCTTATAGTATTTATTATTTTTTTTCAAATACAATGTTGCCTTTTTAACTTTCCTAACATCCACTAAATCTTGCCATATTTTCTTATTCTTTGTCGGAACCCCATTAACTAAGATAACCAGAGGTTCCTCTTCCACTTTTTCTACTCCAATTGTGTTAATGTTTTTCTTCAAATCTAGAGGCAAGTAAACAACTCTTCCCTTTAATCCTCTCTGTAAATCTGATGGAGGCAATTTCCCTGTCTTTGGCTCCATTCTTACAATAGCCTGAAAGGGATGGATACTTTGAATCAAAATAGATTCATAAGTATTCAAATCCTTCAATTCAGAAGGAATCTCAACCAATTCCAGATTATTATGAACTGCTCTAGCAGGCATCTGGTTTTGATTTAATTTGCAACAACAATAAGTACACACACATTGATCCAATCCCAAATCAAAACAATTTTCTGCCATCAAGTATGTTGCGAAATCCTTCCATTCACTATTATTTTCCCTTTCACTTTTTGCATATAAATCCACTAACTTAGTCTGATTCTTATAATAAGTGCGTCGACAACACACACAAGTGAAATTTGGCCTCTCACTTGATTTGACCTGAAACGTCGCAATTTCCCTCTGGAAATTATCTGTACTGGAAACCTGTACACTATCTTCCACATTACCCGCTTCTTCTTGGTCAATTTCAACATTCTCCTCTTTACTTCCAAAGTAACAAAACTCAATTTCTTCACATATATTCTTCACATCTATTTCAGAACCATGCAAAAGAGCAGCGCATAATTGTTTAAGCATAATTGCTGGACTCTTAGCATAATACAACATTCTAACTAATTTCCTCACTTTATTATGATGCACTGCTAGCATCCTGAAATGATGAAAAACACTCTGGCATACTCTCCTGGAAAGACAAGCCAGTGAATGACCATGCAAACCTGTCACTTCTCTCACTCTGCAAGGATCTAATTCTTGCAACAACCTCATTTTCTGCTTCAAACTTTTCTTATTAAATGACCGTACAAAATCACAAAGCAAATTGATGGAATCCTGTCGCACACTGCAAATACTACTACACTTCCAGGTGTACACAGGACCCTTAGCACGTCTTCCTAAAACCTCATTACCTAACACCTCTTCTGCCTCTGTTGTCACAAGTTTTTCTTTTTCAACTGGACAACCATCTTTCACTTCATAAGCACGACCACTGGTGTCAACTGCATGCACCAAATCATTACCCTGGAAATAACTCTCCTCATTAAAAAATGCCTCACAGCTTGAACTATGCATCCATTCTCCAGAAAAAACTTCACAAAAATTACTACGATTAACTATTCTCTTCCATCTACTATTTCTTTTGAAATCATAAATTGCCTTGTTTAGCTTCCTAATTCTATTGATTATCAAAATAAATAACTTACGTTTAATTTCAAATGCCTGATCAATAACTTTCTCAACTTTTTTTTTTCTCTTATAAAAAACCACTTTCTGTTGACCTTTCTTAATATTTTTTAACCAATTATCCTGTTGCGGAACATTCGTTTACGAATGTCCCTAAACTGTTGTTTCCTTCTACTATCATGCACAGAGTTATCTCTTGCTCTAGCAGTAACATTTTTCATTGGCCTTTCCTTTCCGTTTGAATTGCTTCTCTTTTTCTGGACTGAAACATTTTCTGTAGTAATATTTTTTTTACTACAGATATTTCTTATGAATGTTTTTGTACTCTTACCCGGTGCTTTCTTGGTGACTTGACAAATCTTTTTGTTAGAGGACTGCTGCTTTTTTCATTAACCTGCTGTCTTTGACGTTTTGAAGCCTTTCTCACTCTTTCTTTGGTTGGCATGCTGAAATCTTGAAATGATCTGCAGTTGAATCTGTGGTAAAATATAATAAAAAATGTTATTAACCACTATTACCCAACAGTAAATCAATAACAGTAATCAAAAACTTAAAACACTACTTGACATTTTTACATAGAAGATTTTTTAGTGCTTGGCAAATTTAGAATACAGAAATAGCAGAAAAGAAATGGAATTTATATTCATGTTACCTGTGCTATTTTATATGTGAATCTGATCTAATTTTATGAGCATATTTTAATATTTTATTGAAGACACTACACATAACCTGTTTTTGAAGGTGTCTTTATTTTTAAATTAAACGGTTTACATTTTTACTTTTTATTTATTATAAATTTGTAAAATAAATGTTTATAGTTCCATAGGCTCAAGCACGTCAGCTTCCCATCCTATGTCATATAATTCGGACAAATCTGCATCCTCATCACGTTCTTCTTCATCCTCAGGATTTAAATCATCCAAGGGATCAACATCCACTGATGTTTCAATTACGAGTTCAATGATGAGGTCAAAATCAACTGATTGCTGATTGTCGCTCATGTTGATGTTGTCTTTATCTTTAAAGAAAGATAACAACAATGAGATGTTGCAGAGTAAGAGACAAATCTCAGAGATTATAATAGTAAAATTGTTTAACAAGAGTAACATTATGCAGCTATTATATAGCCATGTCCAACGATGCTGAGCAGGTGAAGCCTATGTCTAATTTTTCAGTGAACAGGACTCATCTCTTCTTAACCTTGGATAAGCCTCACCGACTCTGTGTCCCCTGCACATACTTAAATGTAAAGGGGCAGATTTATGTTAAATGGCACATCCCCAGGCATGCACCAGTTAACGTGCACCGCTGCTCTGCCACTCATGGTGTGCCGCATTTACAATCAGATAGGAGAAAGCTACGTCAAAACCCTGCGCCTGCTTGAAGCAGGCATAGGTCTTGACGCAACATTGTGGAGATGGGGCACCCCTGAGCCTTGCTGGAGCTGCATCACACTTGCGATACAACTCCAGCAATGCGCCACCTTTACGGCACAGATGCGTCACACATCTGTGCCATTTTTGCCCCATGCTGCGCCCCATTGTAAATGCAGCACACCATGGGTGGCGGAACAGCAGCGCAGGATGACTGGCACATCCCTGGTGATGCGCCAGTCATCATAAATCTATCCCTAAGCTTCTTATCTTGTTAGAGATGAACCGCCATATGTATCATCAAACTATTTTGCATTTCCTAAATAGCGAATTTTAAGGGATAAATAGCAATTCTTTACCATTCCTAATTTGCGATGAGCAAATTGCTAATTCATTTCCATGGGCCAGGAGGCCCATAGGAATGAAGGTGCAATTTGCGATTAGCAATTAGCTCATCGCAAATTAGGAATTTTTCCAAAGGTGCAGGGGTGTCTGAAGAACACCCTGCTGCACCCCTGAAAAAGAAATTTGGGGACATATGGCGCACATACATGCCCTAAGGGCATGTATGGGCGTCATATGGCACCTTTTGTTTTTTGGAAAAAAAGCTTTTTGAAAAGAATTCGCAAATTACCACCAACTAGAAGTTGGTGGTAGTTTGCAAATCCTTAATGGCATTTTTTGCATATTTTTTGTTTGATACATTGCATTTAAGGAATCGCAAAATTTGCAAATCCTTCAGTACAATCGCAAAATAAGGAATTGCAATTTTTGCTATTCCTTATTTTGCATCAAACTTGTTTGATACATACCATTTGTCTAATTAGCATTCGCAAAGGCCGAAATTCGCAGAATTTTGACCTTTGCGAATGCTAATTAGCTTGATACATATGGCCCCAAGTGAGGCCTGTCTTGCAACATGGTGCATCTTTTGCATCACTGCTGCATCAGTTTCATGTGGCACGTTTTTTTTACACCATGACACATCTGCCTAAATGCATCAATTTGTAATTTTGTCGCCTCATAGCAAATCTTTTGCACCGCCGCTGCATCAGAAAAGTGACGCACAGTGGCGCAAAAGAGGCATACACCTATCATAAATCTGTCCCTAGCATTTTAAATGATTAATTCAGGATGACGATAAGGTGTGGCCTATCCAGAGGTTTGTTTAAGGTGAGGCCTACTCAGGATTGCAGATTAAAGTTACGCTTGATGAAGAATACAGAGGAGATAATACATGTAAAGGCCTACCAATGAAGTAAGTAATGTCCACTTTATTGCGCCAGTCATCATAAATGTATCCCTAAGCTTCTTATCTTGTTACAGATGAACCGCCATATGTATCATCAAACTATTTTGCATTTCCTAAATAGCGAATTTTAAGGAATAAATAGCGATTCTTTACCATTCCTAATTTGCAATGAGCAAATTGCTAATTGCAAATTACCCATTCATTTCCATGGGCCAGGAGGCCCATAGGAATGAAGGTGCAATTTGCGATTAGCAATTAGCTCATCGCAAATTAGGAATTTTTCCAAGGGTGCAGGGGTGTCTCAAGAACACCCTGCTGCAGCCCCTGAAAAAGAAATTTGGGGGCATATGGTGCACATACATGCCCTAAGGGCATGTATGGGCGTCATATGGCACCTTTTGTTTTTTGGAAAAAAAGCTTTTTGAAAAGAATTCGCAAATTACCACCAACTAGAAGTTGGTGGTAATTTGAAAATCCTTAATGGCATTTTTTGCATATTTTTTGTTTGATACATTGCATTTAATGAATCGCAAAATTTGCAAATCCTTCAGTGCAATCGCAAAATAAGGAATAGCAAATTTTGCTATTCCTTATTTTGCATCAAACTTGTTTGATACATACCATTTGTCTAATTAGCATTCGCAAAGGCTGAAATTCACAGAATTTTGGCCTTTGCGAATGCTAATTAGCTTGATACATATGGCCCCAAGTGAGGCCTGTCTTGCAACATGGTGCATCTTTTGCATCACTGCTGCATCGGTTTCATGTGGCACGGTTTTTTTACACCATGACACATCTGCCTAAATGCATCAATTTGTAATTTTGTCGCATCATAGCAAATCTTTTGCACCGCCGCTGCATCAGAAAAGTGACGCACAGTGGCGCAAAAGAGGCATACACCTATTCATAAATCTGTCCCTAGCATTTTAAATGATTAATTCAGGATGACGATAAGGTGTGGCCTATCCAGAGGTTTGTTTAAGGTGAGGCCTACTCAGGATTGCAGATCAAAGTTACACTTGATGAACAATACAGAGGAGATAATACATGTAAAGGCCTACCAATGAAGTAAGTTATGTCCACTTCATTGTGCCAGTCATCATGAATCTATCCCTATGCTTCTTATCTTGTTAGAGATGAACTGCCATATGTATCATCAAACTATTTTGCATTTCCTAAATAGCGAATTTTAAGGAATAAATAGCGATTCTTTACCATTCCTAATTTGCAATGAACAAATTGCTAATTGCAAATTACTCATTCATTTCCATGGGCCAGGAGGCCCATAGGAATGAAGGTGCAATTTGCGATTAGCTCATCGCAAATTAGGAATTTTTCCAAGGGTGCATGGGTGTCTCAAGAACACCCTGCTGCACCCCCTAAAAAAGAAATTTGGGGGCATATGGCGCACATGTATGGGCGTCATATGTCACCTTTTGTTTTTTGGAAAAAAAGCTTTTTGAAAAGAATTCGCAAATTACCACCAACTAGAAGTTGGTGGTAATTTGCAAATCCTTAATGGAATTTTTTGCATATTTTTTGTTTGATACATTGCATTTAAGAAATCACAAAATTTGCAAATCCTTCAGTGCAATCGCAAAATAAAGAATAGCAAATTTTGCTATTCCTTATTTTGCATCAAACTTGTTTGATACATACCATTTGTCTAATTAGCATTCGCAAAGGCCGAAATTCACAGAACTTCGGCCTTTGCAAAAGCTAATTAGCTTCATACATATGGCCCCAAGTGAGGCCTGTCTTGCAACATGGTGCATCTTTTGCATCACTGCTGCATCAGTTTCATGTGGCACGATGTTTTTTACACCATGACACATCTGCCTAAATGCATCAATTTGTAATTTTGTCGCCTCATAGCAAATCTTTTGCACCGCCGCTGCATCACAAAAGTGACGCACAGTGGCGCAAAAGAGGCATACACCTATCATAAATCTGTCCCTAGCATTTTAAATGATTAATTCAGGATGACGATAAGGTGTGCCCTATCCAGAGGTTTGTTTAAGGTGAGGCCTACTCAGGATTGCAGATGAAAGTTACGCTTGATGAAGAATACAGAGGAGATAATACATGTAAAGCTCTACCAATGAAGTAAGTGATGTCCACTTCATTGCGCCAGTCATCATAAATGTATCCCTAAGCTTCTTATCTTGTTAGAGATGAACCGCCATATGTATCATCAAACTATTTTGCATTTCCAAAATAGCGAATTTTAAGGAATAAATAGCGATTCTTTACCATTCCTAATTTGCGATGAGCAAATTGCTAATTGCAAATTACCCATTCATTTCCATGGGCCAGGAGGCCCATAGGAATGAAGGTGCAATTTGCGATTAGCAATTAGCTCATCGCAAATTAGGAATGTTTCCAAAGGTGCAGGGGTGTCTCAAGAACACCCTGCTGCACCCCTGAAAAAGAAATTTTGGGGCATATGGCACACATAAATTTTAACAACATTCCTTTACCTCAAAAACGATTTTCAAGTCATAATTTGAAAACACTGCCCACGGGGAAATGACTTAAAATGTCCTTGAGACACATGAAAGTGTTTTTTTAAAGCCTTTGCAAGTTTTTGGGTCACTTTTAACATGGCTATGTAACTCAAACAGTCAAAATCTAAATTTACCATGCACAGGTGGGACCATATTTACAAGGAATGTGCCCCACGGGGAAAGGTCTTTTAATGTAATATGGGAAAAATGACATCAGAGACACTGAAATGCCTTATAAAGAAGCATACAACATTATATCCTTGTCATAAATTTACAAACCATTCCTTTTCCCCAAAAACGATTTTCAAATCATAATTTGAAAACACTGCACATGGGGAAATGACTTAAAATGTCCTTAAGACACATGAAAGCGTTTTTTGATTGCCTTTCCAGCATGGTTGGGTCACTTTTAACATGGCTATGTAACACAAACATTCAAAATCTAAATTTGCCATGCACAGGTGGGAGCATATTTACAAGGAATGTGCCCCACGGAGAAAGGTCTTTTAATGTAATATGGGAAAAATGACATCAGAGACACTCAATTGCCTTATAATGAAGCATACACCATTATGTCCTTGTCATAAATATTATAACCATTCATTTTCCTCAAAAACGATTTTCAAGTCATAATTTGAAAAGACTCCACAGCTCCTATGCACAATAACACCCTGTCAGTACTAATACTTCACATTTTCTCCAATTACATTTTCTCAAAGAAACAAAATCTATTTGTAAAACACTTGAGACAAAGCAACATTTGAAGAACACAACTTTCTTCATAATTTTCTCCTTAAAGCACACTATTCTCTATCTAAATTAAAGAAATCTTTTCTCACCTTAGCAAATACTTTGAGTTTCAAAACAGTCTCAGAAACACACCAATTTGTCTTCAGCAGAGCAAAAGGTATGCACTCCAGAGTCTGCAGCTATCAAAAGCACAGAAATGCTGTAATTCTTCACACATATCTCTCATGTCACCCAATCAAAACTCTTCCCTCACTTTTTTTCAAATGAAAACCCTTCCCCCCTCTGCCCTTTCTGCCTTTTTTTGCATGGCAACCACGTCTTGGAAGACCTCTGGTGTTTGCAAGTTCACACAACAATGTTGCAATTGAACTCTGAACTCTCAGTGCACCTCATATCCAGTGCATTCTTTCATTTAATGATTTTTTCTTGACCACTCAAAATACATCTTTCAAACAACTCATCCATGCACCCTAACTTTCTGTTTTCAGCAATCAAAATCCACCAATCACTGTTACTGCTTCATTAACACAGAAACTCCACAGTTTTTTTCATTTTAAACTCTTATTTTTTCAACTGCCATTTCATTGCCACACTTCATCTGACTGCAGGAGAACCTTCTCTCACCATGTTTTCTGTCTGGATTGTTGGACATAGTTACATCTATTGGGCTCAGAGGTATGCTGAGAACAGGAATTTACCTAACCTCAATTTACAAGATGTGGAAATTAAGTGGTTTGGCCACAGAGGATTAAAATGTCACCAATTGATACCATTGGTGAAAACCTTTATGCATTTGCCAAAACCTGACCTGTTAATTGTGCACTGTGGAGGTAATGATTTGGGCACTTTGACTGGGGTAGGTCTGGAAATGCTTTTAAAGGACACCTTTGAGCAATTGATGGCACTTTTTCCTCAGACTGCCTTGGTATATTCAAATATATGCCAAAGACAGAAATGGAGGTGGTCAAACCAATTTTGTCCACAAATTGAGAAGTCGAGGAAGCATGTAAACAAATCTGTTTCAGCTTACATGAGAGACCATGGAATGGGCTCCCTGTACAACAATAACTTGCGTTACTACATGCAAGATATCTACAGAGGAGATGGAGTTCACTTCTGAGATGAGGGCAACAGAATTTTCATTCTGAATTTAAGACTGTGCATTGGTACCTACTTATAAGTACCTAAATGTACCATAAACCCAAAAGCTCTTCTCAGAGCTACCCTACATCTGATCACTCACAATTATTATTTTACTCTAACATTTTTCACTAATTTTCAACAAAGTACGCTCCCTGGGGCGCTACCCGGTACGCGAACCGGGAGCTAACCTCGCTAAATTTTTTAAAAAATGTTTTTTTTTCGCACATATGGGCCTCCTCAGCCACCCTCAGAAAACCTAGGGGGTCAAGATAAGTCTACCGTGCCCCCTTCTACCCATTCTGAACATTATTTGCCCTCCATCTTGTATCTTAATTCGACCGAAACACAAAATGGTGGACTCCCGTAACGCTTAAGGTTCGCGAACCGGGGCGCTCGCCAGTTCGCGTACCGCGTCGCTCCCTGGGAAGCGCACCATCAAAAAAGGTGGGAAAGTAGTTTACAGAAAAGCGACTGGAGACAATTTCACCAAATATAGATTAGCTCATACTACATACCAATGCCTACCATTTTCACAAATTTGATTGAAATTCCATTTAACCATTTAGCCTGTAGACCTCTCTAAATACCCTGAGGTAAATTACTTCACAAAACACATCTGAAGTGTTGGAATTGACAACCAATTAAAATGTTACTTTCATTTTCTACTTTTTTTACCTGACATTTGATTGGCTATGTACCTGAATATATATAAAGGAAGAGAGAGAAACACAGCCATTTTGACTACTACTTCCTGAACTACATTGCAAGATCATTTTCACTCACAACTTAAACTTGTTTTTAGAAGGTGAGATATTATTTTATAAATTTGAAAACATTTTCAGATAGTTATATACTATCCCTCTGAAAGAGTTAGACATTGAGAAAGGCTTCTTTATTATAATTATGGATTGATTTAGGTTTCTGTGGTATAATTATGAATTTACTTAGGCTTCTTCACAGGCACTTTTTAATAGTACTACTTCACGCCTGAAACCATACAGTGCCCATAGATTACTTCTCTGTTATAAACTCACAAGTACCTGTCTGAACTTAAACCCAACAGTGCCCTATCTCTACTGATATATTTATTTTTTATGCAAATTACAGCAATAAAATGGAAGGTGAGCAGAATGTTTCCTTCGAAATTGTTCTGGAGAACAACACAGAAAAAGATATTGAGGACAATGATGACTCAGATTTCATGGATGAATCACGGGACCATGAATTAGTTCAATGTGTAGAATCTGTGGATCATTTACTTCATTATGATGACGGTCAAATGTGGGAACTTATGTTCACTCAACAAGAGGACATATCGGACAGTCAAATGCTAGACGTTCTATTAAATTTTGAAAAACAATCCGAAAAATAAAATTGTATGTAATATTAAAAAATTGTTTGAGTCTTTAATCATTTTTATATGTAATTCATAAACTAGTTAAATGTTAGAAATGTTATTAAATTTTCAAACACAATCACAATAATAAATAATTGCTTAAAAAATAAAAAATTAAAAAATAATCAACAAAACCAACAATCAATTAACATACAGTATTTGAAAAGTCTATCATTCTTTTTTCCTTATAGTACGCTGCCCAGAACGCTTCCCGGTTCACGAACCGGGCGCTACCCACGCAAAAAAACAAAAAAATGTTTAATTTTTTTTTGCCCCGCGGGGCCCTTTTAAAGCCTCCACATTAAACCTAGGGGGTCAGGGAGGATCTACTATGCCCCCTTATGGTCATTTACCCCTTTGTTTTGGCCTCCTCTTGTCTCTCAATCCTACCGAGAGACAAGATGGCGGCCGCTCCGGACTGTTTAGAATGTTGACAGACACCGGAGAGCCAATCAGCTTCGCTACGCGAAGTTCCGTTACGCGTAAAGTCCGCGAACCGGAGCGTTGCCCGGTCCGCTGTTACAGATATATATCTTTTTTTGAACGTTAATTTCTCAAAATCCACTGAAGCACATATAATGAGACCTAGCAAAGGCACATCGGGCTACCAGTCCCTACAATTTTGCCAAGTTTTGTGGAAATCCATTCAGCCGTTCGGGCTAAAAGTGAGGCCAAGCGCCCTATGGAAAACTCAATGTTAAAAACATGTTTTGGGACCCCCCTTTTTTCTCGGCCCCCCCTTGACGAACCCCCCCCAAATTTCCAGGGTCTGCTCAGAAACAAAATGTTCCATTTTCCAGAAAATTTCAGCCAATTCCGTCCACAAACGCCAAAGTTATTAGACATAGAATTTTCAAAAATCCCATAGGGAAAAAATCCTAACTATATATACCTACTGGCGACCGCCAGTAGGTATATATATATATATATATATATATAATTTTAGTAAAAATGGAAAGGCCTCGGTTAACAACCAAACTAAAACCAGGGACAGACACCGTGGAGCAGGGACAGACACCGTGGAGCAGGGACAGACACCGTGGAGCAAGGACAGACACCATGGAGCGGGGTCAGACACGCAGGGACAGACACCGTGGAGCAGGGACAGACACCGTGGAGCAGGAACAGACACCAGGGAGCAGGGACAGACACCGGGGAGCAGGGACAGACACCGGGGAGCAAGGATAGACACCAGGGAGCAGGGACAGACATCAGGGAGCAGGGACAGACATCAGGGAGCAGGGACAGACACAAAGGAGCAGGGACGGACACAAGGGAGCAGGAACAGACACCAGGGACAGACACCAGGGAGCAGGGACAGACACCAGGGAACAGGGTCAGACACCGTGGAGCAGGGACAGACACCATGGAGCAGGGACAGACACCTTGGAGCAGGGACAGACACCGTGGAGCAGGAACAGACACCAGGGAGCAGGGACAGACATCAGGGAGCAGGGACAGACATCAGGGAGCAGGCACAGACACCAGGGAGCAGGCACAGACACCGGGGAGCAGGGACAGACACCAGGGACAGGCACTAGGGAGCAGAGACGGACACCGGGGAGCAGGGACAGGCCCTAGGGAGCAGGGACAGGCACAGACACCAGGGAGCAGGGACAGACACCAGGGACAGGCACTAGGGAGCAGGGACAGACACCAGGGAGCAGAGACGGACACCAGGGAGCAGGGACAGACAACAGGGAGCAGGGACAGACACCAGGGAGCAGGGACAGACACCAGGGAGCAGGAACGGACACAAGGGAGCAGGAACAGACACCAGGGACAGACACCAGGGAGCAGGGACAGACACCAGGGAGCAGGGACAGACACCAGGGAACAGGGACAGAATCCGTGGGGCAGGGACAGACACCGTGGAGCAGGGACAGACACCAGGGAGCAGGGACAGACATCAGGGAGCAGGGAGAGACATCAGGGAGCAGGCACAGACACCAGGGAGAAGGCACAGACACCAGGGAGCAGGGACAGACACTAGGGACAGGCACTAGGGAGCAGAGATGGACACCAGGGAGCAGGGACAGGCACTAGGGAGCAGGGACAGACACCAGGGAGCAGGAACGGACACCAGGGAGCAGAGACGGACACCAGGGACAGACACCAGGGAGCAGGGACAGACACCAGGGACGGACACAAGGGAGCAGGGACAGACACCAGGGAGCAGGGACAGACACCAGGGAGCAGGGGCGGACACCAGGGAGCAGGGACAGACACCAGGGAGCAGGCACAGACACCAGGGAGCAGGCACAGACACCAGGGAGCAGGCACAGACACCAGGGAGCAGGGACAGACACCAGGGACAGGCACTAGGGAGCAGAGACGGACACCAGGGAGCAGGGACAGGCACTAGGGAGCAGGGACAGACACCAGGGAGCAGGAACGGACACCAGGGAGCATACGGACACCAGGGACAGACACCAGGGACAGACACCAGGGACAGACACCAGGGAGCAGGGACAGACACCAGGAAGCAGGGACAGACACCAGGGACAGACACCAGGGAGCAGGGACAGACACCAGGGAGCAGGGACAGACACCAGGGACAGACACCAGGGATCAGGGATGGACACCAGGGACAGACACCAGGGAGCAGGGACAGACACCAGGGAGCAGGGACAGACACCAGGGAGCAGGGGCGGACACCAGGGAGGAGGGACAGACTCCAGGGAGGAGGGACAGACACCAGGGAGCTGGGCCGGACACCAGGGAGCAGGGACAGACACCAGGGAGCAGGGACAGACATCAGGGAGCAGGCACAGACACCAGGGAGCAGGCACAGACACCAGGGAGCAGGGACAGACACCAGGGACAGGCACTAGGGAGCAGAGACGGACACCGGGGAGCAGGGACAGGCACTAGGGAGCAGGGACAGACACCAGGGAGCAGGCACAGACACCAGGGACAGGCACTAGGGAGCAGAGACGGACACCGGGGAGCAGGGACAGGCACTAGGGAGCAGGGACAGACACCAGGGAGCAGGCACTAGGGAGCAGGGACAGACACCAGGGAGCAGAGACGGACACCAGGGAGCAGGGACAGACAACAGGGAGCAGGGACAGACACCAGGGAGCAGGAACGGACACAAGGGAGCAGGGACAGACACCAGGGAGCAGGGACAGACACCAGGGAGCAGGGACAGACACCAGGGAACAGGGACAGAATCCGTGGGGCAGGGACAGACACCGTGGAGCAGGGACAGACACCAGGGAGCAGGGACAGACATCAGGGAGCAGGGAGAGACATCAGGGAGCAGGCACAGACACCAGGGAGAGGCACTAGGGAGCAGAGATGGACACCAGGGAGCAGGGACAGGCACTAGGGAGCAGGGACAGACACCAGGGAGCAGGAACGGACACCAGGGAGCAGAGACGGACACCAGGGACAGACACCAGGGACAGACACCAGGGAGCAGGGACAGACACCAGGGACGGACACAAGGGAGCAGGAACAGACACCAGGGACAGACACCAGGGAGCAGGGACAGACACCAGGGAGCAGGGGCGGACACCAGGGAGCAGGGACAGACACCAGGGAGCAGGGACAGACACCAGGGAGCAGGGATGGACATCAGGGACAGACACCAGGGAGTAGGGACAGACACCAGGGAGCAGGGATAGACACCAGGGAGCAGGGGCGTACACCAGGGAGGAGGGACAGACACCAGGGAGGAGGGACAGGCACCAGGGAGCTGAGACGGACACCAGGGAGCAGGGACAGACACCAGGGAGCAGGAACGGACACAAGGGAGCAGGGGCGGACACCAGGGAGCAGGGGCGGACACCAGGGAGCAGGGACAGACACCAGGGAGCAGGGACAGACACCAGGGAGCAGGGATGGACATCAGGGACAGACACCAGGGAGCAGGGACAGACACCAGGGAGCAGGGATAGACACCAGGGAGCAGGGATAGACACCAGGGAGCAGGGGCGTACACCAGGGAGGAGGGACAGACACCAGGGAGGAGGGACAGGCACCAGGGAGCTGAGACGGACACCGGGGAGCAGGGACAGACATTCGGGAGCAGGAACAGACGACGGACACCAGGGAGCAGGGACAGACATCAGGGAGCAGGAACAGACACCAGGGAGCAGGACAGACACCAGGGAGCATGGGCAGACACCAGGGAGCAGGGAAAGACACCAGGGAGCAGGGACGGACACCAGGGACAGACACCAGGGTGCAGGGACAGACACCGTGGAGCAGGGACAGACACCGTGGAGCAGGGACAGACACCAGGGAGCAGGAACAGACACCAGGGAGCAGGGACAGACACCAGGGAGCAGGGACAGACACTGGGGAGCAGGGACAGACACTGGGGAGCAAGGACAGACACCAGGGAGCAGGGACAGACATCAGGGACAGACATCAGGAAGCAGGGACAGACACAAGGGAGCAGGGACGGACACAAGGGAGCAGGAACAGACACCAGGGAGCAGGTACAGACACCAGGGAACAGGGACAGACACCGTGGAGCAGGGACAGACACTGTGGAGCAGGGACAGACACCAGGGAGCAGGGACAGACATCAGGGAGCAGGGACAGACATCAGGGAGCAGGGACAGACACAGACACCAGGGAGCAGGGACAGACACCAGGGACAGGCACTAGGGAGCAGAGACGGACACCGGGGAGCAGGGACAGGCACTAGGGAGCAGTGAGAGACACCAGGGATCAGGCACAGACACCAGGGAGCAGGGACAGACACTAGGGAGCAGGAACAGACACCAGGGAGCTGAGACGGAAACCAGGGAGCAGGGACAGACACCAGGGAGCAGGGACAGACACCAGTGAGCAGGGACAGACACCAGGGAACAGGAACGGACACAAGGGAGCAGGAACAGACACCAGGGACAGAGACAGACACCAGGGATCAGGGACAGACACCAGGGAACAGGGACAGACACCAGGGAGCAGGGACAGACATCAGGGAGCAGGGACAGACATCAGGGAGCAGGGACAGACACCAGGGAGCAGGCACAGACACCAGGGAGCAGGGACATACACCAGGGACAGGCACTAGGGAGCAGAGACGGACACCAGGGAGCAGGGACAGACACCAGGGAGCAGGGACAGACACCAGGGAGCAGGGACAGACACCAGGGAGCAGGGACAGACACTAGGGAGCAGGAACAGACACCAGGGAGCTGAGACGGAAACCAGGGAGCAGGGACAGACACCAGGGAGCAGGGACAGACACCAGTGAGCAGGGACAGACACCAGGGAACAGGAACGGACACAAGGGAGCAGGAACAGACACCAGGGACAGAGACAGACACCAGGGAGCAGGGACAGACACCAGGGAACAGGGACAGACACCAGGGACAGACACCAGGGAGCAGGGACAGACACCAGGGAGCAGGGACAGACATCAGGGAGCAGGGACAGACATCAGGGAGCAGGGACAGACACCAGGGAGCAGGCACAGACACCAGGGAGCAGGGACATACACCAGGGACAGGCACTAGGGAGCAGAGACGGACACCAGGGAGCAGGGACAGACACCAGGGAGCAGGGACAGACACCAGGGAGCAGGAACGGACACAAGGGAGCAGGAACAGACACCAGGGACAGACACCAGGGAGCAGGGACAGACACCAGGGAACAGGGACAGACACCAGGGAACAGGGACAGACACCAGGGAGCAGGGACAGACACCGTGGAGCAGGGACAGACACCAGGGAGCAGGGACAGACATCAGGGAGCAGGAACAGACATCAGGGAGCAGGGACAGACACCAGGGAGCAGGCACAGACACCAGGGAGTAGGGACAGACACCAGGGACAGGCACTAGGGAGCAGAGACGGACACCAGGGAGCAGGGACAGGCACTAGGGAGCAGGGACAGACACCAGGGAGCAGGAACGGACACCAGGGAGCAGACGGACACCAGGGACAGACACCAGGGACAGACACCAGGGAGCAGGGACAGACACCAGGAAGCAGGGACAGACACCAGGGACAGACACCAGGGAGCAGGGACAGACACCAGGGAGCAGGGACAGACACCAGGGAACAGGGACAGACACCAGGGATCAGGGATGGACACCAGGGACAGACACCAGGGAGCAGGGACAGACACCAGGGAGCAGGGACAGACACCAGGGAGCAGGGGCGGACACCAGGGAGGAGGGACAGACTCCAGGGAGGAGGGACAGACACCAGGGAGCTGGGCCGGACACCAGGGAGCAGGGACAGACACCAGGGAGCAGGGACAGACACCGTGGAGCAGGACAGACACCAGGGAGCAGGGACAGACACCAGGGAGCAGGGACGGACACCAGGGACAGACACCAGGGAGCAGGGACAGACACCGTGGAGCAGGGACAGACACCGTGGAGCAGGGACAGACACCGTGGAGCAGGGACAGACACCAGGGAGCAGGAACAGACACCAGGGACAGACACCAGGGAGCAGGGGCGGACACCAGGGAGCAGGGACGGACACCAGGGAGCAGGGGCGGACACCAGGGAGCAGGGGCGGACACCAGGGAGCAGGAACAGACAAAGTGGAGCAGGGACAGACACCAGGGAGCAGGGACAGACACCAGGGAGCAGGGACAGACACCAGGGAGCAGGGGCGGACACCAGGGAGGAGGGACAGACACCAGGGAGCAGGGACAGACACCAGGGAGCAGAGACGGACACCAGGGAGCAGGGGTGGACACCAGGGAGCAGGGACAGACACCAGGGAGCAGGAAGAGACACCAGGGAGCAGGGACGGACACCAGGGAGCAAGGGCGGACACCGGGGAGCAGGGACAGACACCAGGGAGCAGGGACAGACACCATGGAGCAGGGACAGCCACCAGGGAACAGGGACAGACACCAGGGAGCAGGGACGGACACCAGGGAGCAGGGACGGACACCAGGGAGCAGGGACGGACACCAGGTAGCAGGGACGGACACCAGGGAGCAGGGGCGGACACCAGGGAGCAGGGACAGACAAAGTGGAGCAGGGACAGACACCAGGGAGCAGGGACAGACACCAGGGAGCAGGGGCGGACACCAGGGAGGAGGGACAGACAGCAGGGAGGAGGAACAGACACCAGGGAGGAGGAACAGACACCAGGGAGCAGGACAGACACCAGGGAGCAGGAACAGACACTAGGGAGCAGGGGCGGACAATAGGGAGGAGGACAGACACCAGGGAGCAGGAACAGACACCAGGGAGCAGGACAGACACCAGGGAGCAGGAACAGACACCAGGGACAGACACCAGGGAGCAGGGACGGTCACCGGGGAGCAGGGGCGGACACCGGGGAGCAGGGACAGACACCAGGGAGCAGGGACGGACACCAGGGAGCAGGGACAGACACCAGGGAGCAGGGACAGACACCAGGGAGCAGGGGCGGACACCAGGGAGGAGGGACGGACACCAGGGAGGAGGGACAGACACCAGGGAGGAGGGACAGACACCAGGGAGCAGGGACAGACACCAGATTTGATTTGATTTGATTGATTTGATTTAGGATTTCTAAAGCGCGTAGCTACCCTCGGGCGTCCCAGCGCTATCGTGATGCTTGACAGTACTCCTGGGGCTGGTTTATTGGGGGAACAGCCAGGTTTTCAATAATCTGCGAAATGCGAGAAGATTGTTTTCTCTGCGGATGTTAAGGGGTAAACTGTTCCAAAGCTTGGAAGCATTATAAGAAAAGCGGCGACCGCCAGCACAAGCTTTCCTTATTCTGGGGACGCTTGCTAGAAACAGGGTGTCCGATCTGAGCTGTCGGGATGATTTGTGTGGTTTGATGAGGGGTCTCAGTATTGGTGGACCCTTACCTTGTAGGATTTTATGGGAGATGCACAAGGCCTTAAAGGAGATGCGTTCTTGAACGGGAAGCCAATGAAGAGCCTTGAGGGAGGGTTTGGCTGAACATCTGGATTTTGTTCCAGTCAGTAGTCTTGCTGCAGCGTTCTGAGTATGCTGCAGTTTTTTTATGACAGCTACCGGTGCCCCAAGGTATAAGGCGTTTCCGTAGTCTAATCTAGACAAGATGAGGCCTTGAATCAGAATTTTTCTGGATTGGGGGGGAATGAGCGGTAGGATCTTACGGGCTGCTCGCATGAGCCCAAAGCAAGTGCCGGCTGTTTTTCTTGCTTGGGCTCTGAAGCTGAGGTCTTGGTCTAGCCAGAAGCCCAGGCTTTTGATTTCTTGTTTTGGTATAGGAGGGGTGCCCATGCTAGCTGGCCAGGCAAGGGTTTTGGGGAGTTTGTTTGGGTTGCCCAGAAGCATGATTTCAGACTTTTCTCCGTTGAGTTTGAGCCTGGAGTCGCCCATCCATACAGAGATGTTATGCAGGCAGGAGACTAGATTATCCATTGATTGATCGGCCTGGTTGATGGAGACGACTAATTGTGTGTCGTCAGCGTACATGACCACTTTTATGCCGAATGGAGAGACGATGTCATCCAGAGGCGCCATGTAAACATTAAAAAGAGTGGGACTCAGGGAGGAGTCCTGAGGGACTCCACAATTCAAGGGAAAAGATTTAGAGTGGCCGTGACTATTGGCCACTAGAAAGGTCCTGTGTTCCAGGTAGGATTTTAACCACGCCAGAGCGGTGTTCGAAATGCCCGATTTTCGGAGGAGGTGGAGAAGGATGGTGTGGTCCACCGTGTCGAAGGCTGCGCTCAAGTCCAGGAGGATCACTGCCACTGATCCTCCTGCGTCTAGAATGGACCTTGTTTCCTCAGTCACAGCCAGCAGGGCGGTATCAGTCCTCTGTCCAGGTCTGAAACATGTCTGTGAGTGGCGAAGGAGGTTGTTAGTCTCTAGGAAAGTTGAAAGTTGTTCATTTACAATTTTCTCGGCCACTTTGCAGATGCCTGGGAGGACGGAGATGGGTCTGAAATTAGAAGGGTCCAATGGGTCAAGGTGAGGTTTTTTTATGAGTGCTCGCACTACTGCACTTTTCCAGCTGGCGGGGACTGTGCCGCGGGAAAGGGAGGCATTTATCAGCCTTGTGAGATGGGGAGCTATAGTAGGGGCTACTAATTTAAGTTTGCTCATGGGGGCTGGGTCGTCTAGGGATCCACTCTTCACCCGGTTGAGAGTGTCCATCAGCTTCTCAGTAGAGACGGGGAGGAAGGCTCTCAGAGTTGGTGCGTCTGGGTCGAGGGGCTCAGCTGGGGGTAAGGAGGGGGGTGGGTGCTGGGGAAAGTCATTATGATTTTTTAAATTTTGGCTGAGAAAAACTCCGCGAGTTGAGTACACCTGGCACCGGTGGGATCAGCGGCAGGCTGCGGTTCAGGGACTTTCAAGAGACTTTTTACCACGCAATAGGTTTCTCTGGAGGAGTTGGATGCAGCCAAGATTTTCAGTTCATAGTAGGAGGCTTGTGTCTTTTTGATAAGAGATTTGTATTGTTTTATAGCCGATTTATAGGTTTCCTTGTTGTTGGGGGACCAGTCTTTTCTCCAGATACGTTCCAACTTTTTGCATTTTTTACGGAGGTCTCGAAGTTCCGAGGTGAACCAGGGGGATTTGTATGAGTTTCTCTTACTAGGGAGCTGTTTGGCGGGAAGAACAACGTCCAGCGATGATTCTATCCAATCTCGGAATTGGATGTCTGCTAGAGAAGGGTCTTGGTTCAGGGTAGTAGTGGAGGCTATGAGCTGGCGGGTCCAGGCATCCGTGTTGAGTTTATTCCACGGGCGCGAAGGTGCTTGGGGTGGAAGGCTGGGCCTGGTTTGACTGGTAATAGGGATACTGAAGAGGATAAGATGGTGATCAGTCCAGGGGATAGGTAGGGGGGAGGAAGTGGAAAGTTCTTGGATATTTGAGAAGATGGGGTCCAAGAGATGGCCCTTTTTATGAGTGGGCAGTAGGTTTTTCAAACAGAGGCTGATTGCAGCGAGATCTTCCTTGAGGTCATCCGCTGTTTTGTTCCCTGGATCGTCAAAGTGGATGTTGAGATCTCCTAGCACTGTAAAGTTGGATGATAAACAGGCTAGGGAAGTTGCAGTCTCTACCAGAGTGTTAGGGAACTGTTCAAGCGGTCCCGGGGGTCTGTATATAAGTACACCCGACAGAGTTTTTTCCGGGGAAAGATGTAGGGAAAATTGAACATTTTCACAGTTGAGGATTGGACTGTCCTTAAAATGGCAGGTGAGGTGGACTTTCGTGATTATTGCCAATCCACCTCCTGATCCTTGCGGTCTATCCAGATGTTTAATTGTGTAGCCTGGCGGAAGTGCTTGGATTATATCTGGGTCAGATGCGGAATTGATCCATGTTTCCGTGAGGAACAGCACTTCAATGTCATAAGCAGGGAGCAGGGGCGGACACCAGGGAGCAGGGGCGGACACCAGGGAGCAGGGGCGGACACCAGGGAGCAGGGACAGACACCAGGGAGCAGGAACAGACACCAGAGAGCAGGACAGACACCAGGGAGCAGGGACAGACACCAGGGAGCAGGGACGGACACAAGGGACAGACACCAGGGAGCAGGGACAAACAAAGTGGAGCAGGGACGGACACCAGGGAGCAGGGGCGGACACCAGGGAGCAGGGGCGGACACCAGGGAGCAGGGGCGGACACCAGGGATGAGGGACGGACACAAGGGAGCAGAGGCAGACACCAAGGAGCAGGGACAGACACCAGGGAGCAGGGACAGACACCAGGGAGCAGGGACAGACACCAGGGAGCAGAACAGACACCAGGGAGCAGGACAGACACCAGGGAGCAGGGACAGACACCAGGGAGCAGGGACAGACAAAGTGGAGCAGGGACGGACACCAGGTAGCAGGGGCGGACACCAGGGAGCAGGGGCGGACACCAGGGAGGAGGGACGGACACCAGGGAGGAGGGACGGACACCAGGGAGCAGGGACGGACACCAGGGAGCAGGGACGGACACCAGGGAGCAGGGACGGACACCAGGGAGCAGGGACAGACACCAGGGAGCAGGGACAGACACCAGGGATCAGGAACAGATACCAGGGAGCAGGACAGACACCAGGGAGCAGGGACAGACACCGGGGAGCAGGGACAGACACCAGGGAGCAGGGACAAACACCAGGGAGCAGGGACGGACACGAGGGACAGACACCAGGGAGCAGGGACAGACAAA
The DNA here is from genome assembly GCF_964261635.1 of Lissotriton helveticus. NCBI lineage: Eukaryota > Metazoa > Chordata > Amphibia > Caudata > Salamandridae > Lissotriton > Lissotriton helveticus. The sequence goes on from NC_136067.1 coordinate 285,421,492, forward strand.
GTGGAGCAGGGACGGACACCAGGGAGCAGGAACAGACACCAGGGAGCAGGAATGGACACCAGTGGAGCAGGGACGGACACCACGGACAGGCACCAGGGAGCAGGGACGGAGACCAGGGAGCAGAGACGGACACCGGGGAGCATTTCGGCCGTTTCTCTGTAATAATGTGACCCTGTGAACAAGAAAAGGCAGGAGGAACAGAATTGCAATGACGGTGTGAACGAGACAGAGGACTACTGTGTGAAAGTTAAAGTTCAAACAGGTAAACAGAGCCTAGCCATAGTTTTGTTTCGTGCTTTGGCTCACAGCAACAAACACATTTTTACTTATTGAAAAATTAAGAGAACCAGTTGGTAAACTCACAGCAAAGACAATCTAGCGTTACTTCCACAGTTTTCTGCACTGCATTGAATGAGCAGTATAACCGTTTCAAGATGGCAATGCATAGTCAGACTGCACGAAGAGTGTGTTTCACTACAGATCAGACTGAATCACCAGAGCACTTACTCTGTCAAAGCAAAGCCGCACCTGCGCTCTGATTTCACATCATAATGTGCCAAAACTGTAGGAGGTCTAGGAACTATTCTTGTTCACCTGCTTTGATTTTGATGCTCGAGCCAAGACAGGGATTTTTCTGGAAGTTTCATCCTAAAATATCTTTGCGAGATGTTCCCCTTCCTATCTGAAAGCGATTTACATGTTCAGAGGCAAAGTGCTATTTGAACTCATTTTGATTACTGCAGTGCTTTACACGAGGGAAAATTGGGAAAACTCGTCACAAAACTGCAGGTTCCACAAGACTGTGCAGGAAGACCGTTTTCAATCAGAATATTTGGTCCAGATTATGTACTGTCAATCTGCCGAAAGAGTCACACTGATTGCTAGTGCATGAGAAGCAACCAGGCAAGGTTGCAAGCGTGGAAACTAAAGGAGTAGCAACCAGCTACCTTTAAATTTTAAAATGATGGACCACAGACCATATGTATAGCAATGTCTTTTGTCTCCCTGAACAAAGGAACTCTTCCCCAGTTCACATCTACGAGCCTAACAAGACAATGGCATTCGACCAGGGGTCACGTGTCGTGAAAGACCTCTCGCAAAAACTATCAATAAGTATTTGTAGAGCGCACTAATCACCCCGCTGGGTATCCATTTTCTATGTAATATAACGGAAAGTTTCACTGCCTGGCGATCCAAGAAAGCGTTGTCATGAACAACACCTTGTCTTACCACCCGGTTTCAACGTATGCAGCTTTTCCAGGCCCTACAAGCCTTTAGGCATCTCTGCACTATCGAAGTATCCAAAATACGGTTTATGTTTCCTGTACAGAGGATTTCGTTCACTGGGGAATCAATACTTGTAAGGACAGTTTTGATCCTAAAATTCATCAGAATAGGAACGGAAACTTTCAGTGTTTGTTTCCGTCTTCCAGTCCTTCCTCAAATGAAGAAAGGAGCATCCATTTATAGCAGTTAGCTGTTCCACAAATGCAACTCTGTCCGTTCCCTTCCTGTTCAGATCAGGAATTTTCTGCAACAACTTTGTGACACCTACAAACACTATTTCCAACTTCTTTCATTACATATCCGCACCAGTCTAAGATCTGCAGGCGGCGTATACATTTTTGGACCCTTGAACACTGTTCCCAATAAGATATGCGCGTGAGCGCGTAGGCACAGAAGTCACCCTAAGCGCGCAGTGTGCTGTATTTAGCACGCACTCCTGCAACACCCTTCGCGCCTCAGATGGTTCATGGTTATGCAATACCTACTTTCTGTGTATCAGGGCATTACTGCAGATGTATAAAGTTACTTGACCTATTAAGAGCTATGGTCTGTGACAGGGTGCAAGAGGAACTCTATAAACATTGAATAGTGTGGGGAAGAGATCAGAGCATAGGATCCAAATAGTAAAAAGACTTTAATCAGATGGGTAATATCTTCGGGCAGTATTCCTCTTGATCAGTTCTGCAAGGAAGGCATGCATGTGGAAACTGATAGAATTGTTATAATATGTTCAGTATCCCTTGTTTGAGTCATCACAACCTCCTAGGCATTCTAGATGACATAGCCTCATTCCAAAAGATAAATGCGAAAAAGGTTTCGTGTTGCATGTTTGTTAATATGTAAAGAGTATATCTATCTTAAATACTCCCCTATGTAAGCAGGTGGGATAGCTCTCCTTCCAGACCTTCGAAGAGACAACCCTGGGGCACCAGAGTCCACTGAACCTTTGCGGATTTTTCCTCGACAAACTTTCATCCAGGGCCACACATAGAAAACAATGCACATCTTCTGAGCTAAGCTTTGAGCCTTGGCACTTATTGTTTTACAAATTAAGCACTGTATCCAGCAGTGTTTGGCAATAGTTTAAATTACCATATGAAGATGAATGCTGCAGGCTACAGCAAAAATATTCCATTCCACAACTTACTGTGTATTTGCAGTCTTGTGTAGGCCCTCAACATTTACCCACCCAATAAACAGTGCTCCAGTTAAGAATCATTAGCAAAATCTTATGACGGCACCACCGTTGGAGTCTTGTGCTTTTGTAAACCTGAAATGTACTTGCCTGTGTAACCAATCCATGTCATGGGGGTGAATCCAAATTGCAAATCTACCTTAAGACCCTAACGTGGCACTGTATGTGTGGAAATGCAACATCTTTTCAGATTTTTAAGCAAAAGCTTGGAGTGATATTTGGCGCTGCACACACACGTTCTGGTTCCTGGCGCACATAGCCATGGCTGCAGCGCACAGAGACCCTCCACTGCCGCACACAGAGGAAAAAAATTAGACAAGCCTCTCAACGACGGCAAGCCCACTGGTGGCGAGATGTTGGCCGTCACGACTCTCGATGCTGACCCCCTCTAGGGTGGCGGAGAGTGTCTCGACCACGACGGAAGCCTCAACGTCGACTGAGACTTAGGTCTCTCAGCACCCACAGCCTTCGAGCCCGAAGTGTGGTGCCTTGGCCCGACTTACTTGCATGCAGCGGAGACTCTCGACGTCGAGATGGTGTTCCTGAAGAGTATCTGGGCCTCTTCAACGGCGACTTCGACGTCAACGGTGAATCTCTTGTTTCCTTCCTCTTTCTGGGATCAGGAGGTGGAATGTCGCCGCTTTGATGCTGCTTGCTGGAAGATGGTGGTCTGGGGCCTCCATGACCACCACCCTGATGACTCTTGCCCTTTTCCAGCAGTGCATGGAGTTTCATGCGTTCCCTGACGCGCATGGCCTGCCTGGAGAACTTCTGGCAATGGTGGCACTGGTCAGGATTGTGTAAGGATGGAAGACACACAATACACACCGAGTGTGGATCTGCCAGTGCCATCTTCTTGTCACAGGAAGGACATTTCCTGAATCAGGCTGGCATTCTGACTGGAAGAAAATTATGGAAGTCCACAAAACCAGCAGAAGAAGCATTTAGAATACAGAAAACTTCGAACTTTCTGAAAAAAATCTCTTCAAAATCAGTTTTAGTCACACAAAAACAGAAGAGCTCAAGCTCCAGGATCCTCTCGGAAGGAGCCCGAAAAAAGAACTGACCTAACTGCCACCTGTGGTGCATCATGGAAGCAAGGAGTCTCCTGCAGGTCTTAAAGGCACGGTACCCCTACTCTAATGCCTTAAAGGCAAGGTGTCAGTTTTTCTCTGTTTCTTTATACTCTACTGCAGCCTACTGGCAAATGCCTGCAATTACAGGTTTCTCTATGGCAATAAAGCATTGTTGTATGACAAATGTTTACTGCTCTCTTTCTCCCTTAGGGGTTAGGAGAGTATAGGTGCTACAATGCAAACCTATGTAATTTCAGCATTTTGGCTATTGTGGAAATGTTTTAGGCTGCATATATATATATATGTTTTCACATATGCATATATAGGTATATATATGTATTTTCTATATGCTCCGGGATCCCGCACATGGGCGGGGATTATTCATAGATTATGACTTTGATGAGTATACCCCTGGATGAGAACTAGGATTACAGGTAAGTAACTAATCCATACCGCTCACATGGAGGAGCAAGCAAAAGTAGACACATTCAAAACCTTAGTCAGCAATATAAACAAGATGTTCCACAAAGCATCTACTTTGAAGGGGAAGACCCTGAAAAAAACAACAGAGTGGTTCAATGGTAATTGTAAACTAGAACCGCAAGCATTGATGAGAGTAGTTAAGAACGGCCATGCCGACATTATAGCCATGGAAAGAGAGGCCTACAAAAATGCACAAAACGAAGCACATAGGACCTGGCATACAGAGGTTTGGCAAGATTTATTAGCTGCAGCACACACTAAAAATAGTAAACAATTTTGGCATTTAATAGCAAAGGGACAAAACACCTGGTGCTGGAAGAAGACTCATATTCTTCCACAGACTTGGGAAGTTTCTTTCTCTAAACTATATGTAGGGCTAGCTGACAATGGAATAATAACCATGGAGCCCCTGAACCTGGGAGAAGATTATGGTTGCTTACCCTTCACTGTAGATGAAACGCTGGAAGAAAATTACCACTATACAGAGGGAGAAAGCTCCAGGTTAGATCTAATACAGGGGATCTCTACTCATCAGAACCCTAAATATGGAGTGTCATTCTTAACTATGCATATAAGGCAATATTAAAAGGGGCAGAGATACCAGACTCCTGGCTGGGAGCCGAGGTCGTCCCCATTAACAAAAATGGAGATAAAAGTGACCCAGCAAATTACAGGCCCATACACCTCATTGACATTGCACAAAACATATCATGTTGTCATTTGTTAGTGCGAATAAATGATTGGATAAGGGAGAGGGATTTATCATCACCACTGCAAGCAGGATTCAGAGGGAAGACGAGCACCGTAGATCAATTGTTCCACTTCCTTCTGATTCTTTCAAAATATGTAACAATTGGGAAGGGCACCTTATATGTGGTATTTGTAGATCTATGTGCTGCCTTCGATTTAGTACCACAGGAAAAGCTCTGGTTAGTTCTGAATTAATTAGGGATTCCAATGAATCTCCTACAAATTATCATAAGATTAAACACAAAAACTATGCTCAGGTGGCTTAACAAAACGGATTGGGGGTGAGTCGGCGTGTGAGGCAAGGGTGCGTCTTAGCTCCAACACTATTCAGTCTTTAAATAAATGGATTGATCTCCATATTATCAGGCTGCAGGGGTGACCCTCCCAAGCTTGCAGAACAAGAGGTGCCCGCATAATTTTTGCGGACGATACCCTGCTCATTTCACGTTCACCTTTGGGCCTCCAAAACATAGTGGACAAGTTTGAGATGGCCTGCATAGACCATGGATTAGAAATTAACACTCAGAAAACGAAATTCATGGTTTTTAATCGTCATAATTCTTTTAACCGTAATATAAAATTGGGTCAAACAATACTTGAAGAAGTCAAACAATTTGACTACTTAGGATTGCGACTTTGGAATACACTTTCATGGTCACCACAATTACTATAAAGCCAGTTGTCGTTGAAACACGTGGGATGGCTTTAATAAAAAAATTAAGGAAGTCAGTTTATAGACCACTTACACCTGCAATCCAAGTATACCAAGCAAAGGGCATGGGAGCTGCACTCTATGGCGCAGAACTCTGGGGACACATTAATGCATCCTCTATCGATAAAACAGATATTAATATTATTAGATCTGTGATGGAACTTCCCCAAAATGGTCCATTAGTGCCAATGCGTCTAGATTTGGGCATGAGGAATGTCGCCCATGCAATTGCCCTACGTCCCCTAGCCTTTTGGCTACACATATGGGTAAATGAGTCACCACTTCCAATGAAAGAATCATTACAAGAAATGTTAGCATTGGATGCTAAAGGTAGTGTTCAATGCTTAACCACATTAAGCAATGGTTGTTTAAACTTGGCATGAGTGACCTATGGTTATCCCCAGGGAATAGCCAAAAAAGCTCAGTTAAGTTTTTGAAAAAGAATTATTGGAAACAGGTGTGGACAACTGGTTAAACAGGAACAGCACGCTGCGTTAACATCTCTATTCCTAAATATCAACAATGAACTTTCGGCAAGAGGTTTTCCTGAACCGAATAGTGCCACAGCTAGCAATATCACTACTTGAAATTTAGGTCTGGTATCCTCCCGGGTAACAGTTGTGTTATTAGCTGGAAGGGTGTTGATATTGCACCCAGTTGCACAGGGTGTGATGATGCCCTTGAATCAGAAGTCCACTTATTGTTTTTTTGCCCTATGTACAAACTATTAAGAAAGACTTCGTTAATCCAGTTTGCCGAGTTCTGTTAACCAATCGTTTAAACGAAATTGTCAGAATTATGAAAAGTGACAGTATAGAATGCCTTGTTTTTAGCCTGTCCAGGTACTTGCTCTACGTGTGGATATCACGTTGTAGAGCAATAAAGAATCTCAAACCAGCGCAACCAGGCTAATCTCAGGGGATTTTAATGGGATGGAGCTGTGAAACATAAACGTACCAGAGCAGGGTATTTTACTATTTTATGAACATATTTTTTTTTATTTGTTTTTAATTAATCCAAGCGCAAAGGTTTATAAAATTATTTTAGTAAGTTACTATGTAACCAATCATGTGTTACTTTTAGGGTGAAACTGATATTTTGTGTACTTGTGACAATAGGAATAAATTGTTATCATGGTGTATTTTAAACCTACTATGTCTTGCTCATAGCCGTTTAAAGTATATACATTTGTCACTTTGTCAATTAATGGAACATTAATAGTAGTAAATTGAACATCATAATAAGGTTTATAGTATCTATAAAAAGAAATATATATTGGTGAATGTTTCATGTTCAGCGGACAAGCGATGGTGCTAAACGAAATGTACCTACTAATATACCTCCCGAGAGCTCTAGATGTGGAATGTGTCACTTCTCTTCCTTTTCCTCATTACTGCTTGAAAATATATTTATTATGTGTAGTGTAAATGATTTGCATTCATGATTTTATAATAAAATCGAATAAACATATATTTACTTACTAACTATTTAGTTCTTCTGCTGGGATTCAGATGGGACATTTCATGCATTGTCGAAAAACTGTTTTCTCTGTGGTCGGAAATTAACACCTAGCCTTTATAGAGAAATTCAGCTGCTATTTTGAACATGCAATTCTTATCATATAAGCTGAGATTTGTTGTTTTGAAAATAGAGAGGACACATTCTCAGAGCAAAGGTCCTGAGATGAGAGAGAGCTCAGCTTCCTGAGATGTAGAGCAACTACCTATGGATGCCAGGTATGGGGTCCCCCACTAATCCCAGAGATCTGTAATATAAAACTGTTTCTATAATGAGTATAGGCTTAGGCAGATCTGGCTTTCAATATGACAGGGCTTTCTATTGTGTACAGTCTGTTGATTATGATCACGTGTTTTACCTGTATGCCCAACACAATGGGCTACCCCGGGACCAATGAAACATTTGTATGCACCTTGAGGAGGGTATAGAAGTATAGTATTGTGGGACTGGTGTTAACCCAAAAATCAGCCTCCCTTTTGGTCACCCGAAGGTTCCCACTCGCCTTATTTTTATCTCACTGATCAAGCTCGCAGTGGAGTCAGAATGGAGTACTTTATAGTTCTGTGTGTCCTCCACAGTCTTAACCACTCTGCCCTGTAATCTGTAGAAATCTGGAGGATAATCCCTCCACCTTTATCAGCGGGTTTGATAGTTGTCATTTGGTTCTGTTTGAGCTCATTGAGAACCTGTCTCTCCTGCCTTGATATGTTTTGAAAGGTCTTTCTATCTTTAATGTGTAGATTGTCAATGCCCTTTAGGATTGCCATTTCAAATGTCAGAGTCTCAACTGGGATGGTCGAGGTAGGGGGAACAAACTTGGACTTGTTATGCAGTTCAGTTTCTCCTCTGTTTCCATCTGTGTGTTGGTGTTCATGAAGAAAGCGTGTAGTTTAACCTTGCGCATAAATTCTCACACTTCGCTCAGTAGTTTGAACTGGTCGAAATGGGGTTTTGTGACAAAACCTAGACCTTTCTGTAGGACACTCTGGTGCGTGGAGGAAATCTCACAAAAGTGCTTCCTTGTAAGGAAAGAGGTCGCAGCATGTTCCGACCCTCAGAGGGTTGGGAAAAACTCAATGATGAAGCATGCCACTGGATAACATTCAGTGAGTGAGATTTCCTTTAAGAAAAACATATTTCCCCTATATCCAATTGGCCCACCCTAGATGACTGTAGTGGTTAAGTAATTGGTATTCAGAATGTATGCATGTCATGTATTATGGAATGTGTTCTTTTAATTGTATGGAGTCTTCTGATGTCGGGGGTTCATTAAGCTTCTTCAGTTGCTTGTCGGACTCCGGACTGATGAGGCACTCCTGTGGTTGAAACGGATATTAAACATATCTTAATCTACTTCTTTGATCTCCTTGGATTATTGCTACCTTGTGACTTCTACATATTGGCGACGATCGGGATTATTTGTTTCAACCACCGACCCACGCAGCAGAAGAAAATTTTCTTTGTACTTGGATTTGGAAATTCCTGGCATTTTCTACTAATATCTTTGCATTGGTGGATGGTTTATTTGCAGATATCGGCACGTCTTTTGGTATCCTGCAACTCTGTGGCTGTTGTGGTAGAGTTAAATTGGACGTGCGGAGTATTTGGGAGACGTGGGAGAGGTGTGGCGCCGCGGCCAGGGTGTCTGACTCCGGAATCTGGGGATCACGGTTCGATCCCCAGCCCCGGCGGCAGATTAGCCTAGCACCATGTGACTCTGGGCAATAGCTTGCTTAATCTTCCCGACGGCCCCCAGCGCCTAGAGACCCTTACGGGTGATTGTGCGCTTTACAAATATGGATTATTATTTATTATTATTCATTTTGTTTTGATTCACTGGCGTAAAGATGATTGGAATTCAGTGTGCCAACTTGAGGAATTGGTCTGGATAAAATCGACCTACGTTGGGAGTCATTTGTCGGAGATAGGAATTTTCTTACATTTGCGTGACTGCAATGTCAGGGCAACATCGTTAACTGTATTGCTGATCTTGGCAGCCAGCGCGCAACAGCGTTTTTAAAAGTAAATACCTTGTGGAGATTCCAGGTCACAACCTCTTCCTTCCGTTGATCTTAAGGGGATTCCAGCTCAGAACCTCTTCATTCATCGATCTCGAACTCGCTGACGCTTTGGCTGTGTTGCATTGTGGGAACAGCGTATGATGTAATACGCTCTCACGTACTTTGGCGGCCATCTTGGTTAAGCTTTGAGGCGATTTCTTCGTGGAACATAATACTATTGAGGAAGTCGAAGTCGATGATTCTATGGAGGAATTCTTCGTGCGATAACTTTATCGGTGATTCGCACACCTTTTCTTCTATGTTAATAACTTTGGAGTGTTTTGTCTAAGTTCTTAAAAAGGCATTTTATTTTATTTTTTTAAAAAAGAAAAGAAAAAGAGGTTATATTTTACGAGTTGGGAAACGGTGATTCACACACCTTAGCAATTTGTGTGAAAAATATATATATTTGAAGGTAGTCACTCAGGACAATTATTTAAGATTTTGTTTGGAAATGTCTGCAGTAAGAGAGGTCACCCAACCACCTCCTTTTTTTAGAAAAACCTGGAAAGCCTTTTAGAAAAACCTGGAAAGCCAGTGTTGTTATGGTCTGAATGGTTTGGTTTATTTGAAAACCATATTGTAGCTATCGATGCTGCTGATTATTCTCCCCCTCGAAAGTTCGCCTTGTTATTTGGTAGTTTGGGTTTGGCTGCTCAACGTATTTTTAACAGTTTAGTACCTATTCCTCCTCCTTCAGGGCAATCTGGGGATAGACAATGGAATGTATATGTGGAAGCCATTGCGAGACTTAAAAAGCAATTTGAGGAGTCACCTAATATTATGTTAGAGAGACATACATTTTATAAAAGGAAGCAAAAAGCAGATGAGAAAATGGACGAATATATTTCTGCATTGAGAGTTTTAGCAATTACTTGTGATTTCGGTCCCCTGCTTGACAACTATATACGGGATCAATTTGTTTTTAATTGTGCTTCCCCTAAGGTTAAGGAGAGGATCCTCAGTTGTAAAAATCCTTCTTTATCTGAGGTTGTAGATCTAAGTCTTCGTATTGAGAGATCTATATTTTCCACAAAGGCAATGATGGTGGATTCCTCTCCTAAAGTGAATATGGTCTCTAAAGAAATGGGGGAAGAAGGTCTGTATGCTGTCGGTGGGAAGGAAAAATGGGCGAGCAAGCCAAACCAAAATCAAACCAAACAGGGCTACTGCTTCAGGTGTGGATCTAAATTTCACATGGGGAATTTTAAAGGTTGTCCGGCCATTAATAAATGCTGCACCATTTGTAAGAAGGTTGGTCATTTCCAGAAGGTTTGTAGGTTTCAAAATAAACCAGTTAAGGTTAACTGTGTGGATATGGAAGATTGTTGTGAGTACTTCGACAATCTTTTATTGATCGTGGAGGCAGATGAAGGTGCAATCTTTATCAAGGGCCCTTTATGTGATGCTTCTATTGATGACGTTGAGGTTCATGTAATGGCGGACTCAGGGTCGCCTAGCACTATCCTACGGGATACTACTTTTTATGAGAAGTGGGGAAGAAATGTGAAATTGGCACAAACGGACATAAATCCGAAAGCGTTCGAAGAGAAAGATATCGATATGTTGGGATTTTTCATGGGAAATTTACAAATTCTTAAAAGGTCAATTGTTACGAAAATCTACGTAGCAATAAAAGGGAAAGATATTGTGGGGTGGAAGGACATAGCTAAGATGGGCTTGTACCTTGTTCCAGGTGATGAAAATCCTATTAAAGTACGCGAGTTTCCGGTTTGTTTTGTTGAGGGGCCAAAATGGATCGCTTGGATCTTTTAAATGAATTTAAAAATGTTTTCAACGATAAGATTGGTTTAGTGAAAGGTGCTGAACACAAGATTAGATTAATTCCTGGGGCAACTCCAGTTTTTCATAAGGTACGTCCAGTTCCTTTGAGTGTCAGAGCGGAGCTAAAAAAAATGCTTGAGGTTTTGTGTAAGGATAAAATTATCGAACCTTCTGAGTCCTCTCAATGGGTCGCCCCCATTGTCGTGGCCCGAAAAAAGAACAATGAGATTAGATTATGTGCGGATCTCAGGGGTCTTAATAAAAATATAAAGGTAGACTGTCATCCGCTTCCCAAGATTCATGAATTGTTGGTAAATTTAGGTGGGGCCAAATGGTTTTCACTGTTGGATTTACAGTCGGCTTACCATCAGGTCCCCTTGTCAAAGGAATCTCCGGACTACCTTTGTTACCCCATTCGGCGCTTTTAAATTTTTGAGACTTCCGTTTGGGTTAGCGTCGGCAGCCAGCGTCTTTCAAAGACTGATCGACTCTTTGTTCAAAGATCTGGCGGGGGTCCAAGCGTACTTGGATGATATTTTGATTTTTGCTAAAACAATGGATGAACATAATGTTTTATTGAGGAAAGTTCTATCGATTCTTGGAGGGAGAGGAATGACAGTGAGGGAAGACATGTGTAAGTTGGGGGTGTCGGAGTTGGAGTATTTAGGTCATACGATTACAGAGTCTGGTATCAGACCAAAATTTTCCGTGGTAAGGGCTCTTAAAGAAGCCAAACCGCCAGGGAATAAGGATTCCCTTCGCTCATTTTTAGGTCTAGCCGAGTACTATGCTAGGTTTGTTGTTAATTATGCTCAGGCGGTGGAACCTCTTCGTTTGTTGCTTAAAAAAGGTCAGAAATTTGTTTAGACCAAAGATTTGGATGAGTCCTTTATTAAGGTCAAGGAGTTGATTATTTCGGCACAGGCTCTTCATGCTTTTAGGGACGATTGTACTTGTATTATTTCGGTGGACGCGAGTATGAAAGGTTTGGGAGCTGTGTTAAGCCAGCAGGTGGATGGTAAGGAGCAAACCGTGGCTTTTGCTTCAAGGTCCTTGAAAGAGTTTGAAAGGCACTATAGTACAATTGAGAGAGAGGCGTTGGCCTGTGTGTGGGCGGCTCAAAAACTTAAGATGTACATCTGGGGCCGTAGATTTGTAATGCTGTCGGACCATAAACCGCTTTCTTTTATTTTTAGCAAGGTGTCTGGGACCAATAGCCTGTCCCCTAGGTTGACCAGACTCGTTTCTAAACTTCAGGAGTTTAATTTTGAATCAAGACACATTGCTGGGGGAAAAACTTCAGGGCAGATTGTTTATCCAGGATGTTGATGGATAAAGACGATGAGGATGATTTAGTGGAGGAGGATGTGGAGTGCGTGACTGTGGTTGATGCCATTGAGGAATGGAACTCTGCAATTTTGGAAGGAAGCTTGTTTGAAGGATGTTGTTTTGTCTCAAGTTTTGGAATTTTCTTCTAAGGTGTGGCCTGATGCAAGGAATTTATCAGGTGATTTGAAAACATTTTCTCAGATAGCTGAGGAACTTTCCGTGAAGGATGGCATTTTGTTGAGAGGAGATAGATTTGTTCCACCAAGTGGCTTGAGAAATGTGATTGTGAAGTTAGCTCACAAGGGTCACTTGGGGGTAACAAAAACGTGTATGAGAATTAAGTCCCATTACTTGTGGCCTGGCATTGATGCACAGGTGAGAGCTTTAGTAAATAATTGTGAAGAGTGTTTATTGTCGGATAAACATTGGAAAACGCATGACTCTACTTTGCAGCCTACTCAGTTTCCTTGGGTTGCGTGTCAGAAAGTAGGTCTGGATTTTTCAGGACCGTATAATGTTCTGCCAGAGGGAACGAGATATCTTATTTTGGCCATAGACTACTTTTCAAAGTGGATGTATTACAAATTTCTGGAGGCACCAAATCTAGATAATACTATTTCATTTTTAGAAAGGGTGTTTTTGCTGGAAGGGGCACCTCAGGTTTTAGTAACAGATAATGGTACACATTTTGTGTCGGACAAAATGCGCAAGTTTTTGGAATTGCATGATATCAAACAACTTAAGGTGGCGCTTTATTCCCCTTCTTCCAATGGTTTGGTGGAACGTGGGAACAAGATTTTGAAAGAAGGTATTCAAACTGCGATAGCTTCAGGTTTAGATGTGGGTACATTTCTGGAAAAGAAAATTTGGAATTATAATACCTCACCACATTGTACAACTCAGGTTTCTCCCTTTGAATTGTTAAGGGGCAGGAAGGTACATTCTTCTTTATTACCTTCTTGGCTTTATAAAAAGAATCCTAATCTGAGTAAGGGTGGTCAAGATTAACTACATTTTGCAGTTAGGCAGAAACAAGAGGTGATGAAGAAAAATTTCGATAGAGCCAAAAATGTGAAGGATGTACAAATAGCTATTGGGGACTGGGTTATGATTAAAAAACCCTTCAGGGTTTCTAAAGGAAATTCAATTTTTACAAGTCCTGTTCAGGTTGTTAAAATTAGTAAAAATGCTGTCTTTTGGGGGGAGAAGGGATGGTGGAATGTAAGGCAGTTGGTAAAATTGTCTGAAGATCAAGCTGCTCTAATCTGTAAGAAGAAAAGTTTGTTAACACAAGAAGAGTGTGATTGGATGCATTGGTTACAGCAGGATGTTAAGTTTGATACTCACACTCCGGCCAATGGAGATTCTTCTTCTTCCTCGTGCAGTGCTGAGAGGGCCTCCTTCCTTTCTTGCAGTCGTAGTGGTCGAATCAGGAAAGTTTCCACAAGCTACAATGAATTTATTTCATATTGAGATTTATGTTTTTTTTTTTCTTTGTTTGCTTTTGTAAAGGGGGAAGGTGATGTAGTGGTTAAGTAATTCGTATTCAGAATGTATGCATGTCATGTATTATGGAATGTGTTCTTTTAATTGTATGGAGTCTTCTGATGTCGGGGATTCGTTAAGCTTCTTCAGTTGCTTGTCGGACTCCGGGCTGATGAGGCACTCCTCCTGTGGTTGAAACGGATATTAAACATATCTTAATCTACTTCTTTGATCTCCTTGGATTATTGCTACCTTGTGACTTCTACAATGACTCGAGGTTGATGCTATCTTGATTGTGATGCTTTGGTTATCTGTCTTATCCCTGCCTGCTTGTTTCAACAGTTAATGTTTTCAAATCAATTTGCTTTATTTCTCACTCATTTATGTGTATGTTAACAGAGTTATGGTCACCAGGGGATGGGGTAGAAGGTGGTGGAGTGTTAAGTGGATGCATGCTAAATGCCATACTTCTCCTGTTCTGTGTGAACCATGCAGACGTGGGGTTGAGGTCTGCTGTGTTTTTGGTCTTTGGAGCTTTGCTATACTTTGATTTGGCTCTATCTGTTGGGTCCAGATACATCATAGTAGCAAGCCAATTTCGATATGAGCTGTGCCACCTGAATTGTTGGTACTGCTTGAGTGTGTTTTCTGATACTGAGTGTGATTCACACAAAAAAAAACATAACCCTTGCACTTTAATGTTTAAGTGTTGTCTGCAATAGTGTCACATTAAGTCTCTGAGCATTGTCTGTAAAATACTGATTGGCATGCTTAGCTGTTAATGGTTTATGATCAATATGACATGTCTAGATGGTTGCTATTACCTCTAGACATTGTGAGATTAATGATTAGTGCCATTAACTGTAAATGTGTTTTTTTCTCAGCAAATGCCATGTACATGGGAAGCCAGGAAATGGTGAAGGTGGTGGATAGAGACAACCTGACTATTAAGCAACATCTAACGAAGGTAAGCTCAAACTCAGTAATGTATAAGTGACTTGTTAGCCTTCTTAGAACTGTTTATAAATATGTATTTTCTTTTCATAGTTATATTGTACAAAATATACCTGATAACATCTTTAGACAAGTCTAGATTGCTATAAAATAAATATTTTTTGTACTGTATGATGAATGTGTATGCATGATACTCTTTAAGTAAGGTTATATCACACTTTACCCAGAAAAGGCATGTTTTTAGTCCTCCATTCCTCTTAATATAGTTGACCAGTGGTCTAATACTTGGGGGCCCATTAGGATGGCCAGCGGACTTTAGTTCGCCCGCCACCCTAGCGGTACTGGGACCGGCTGCCAGAGATCCAGCACTGCCAATTAGGATGCGACCACCACCCTGGCGGTCGCATTCCGCATCTTTAACATTGCGCCGGGTGCTGCTGTAAGCGGCACCCGCCGCAATGCCAAAGAGGCATGTTGTGCATTGCCATGCACAACGTGGCAGGCACCGCGCAGTGCCTGCCACCTTGTGCATGGCAATGGTACCCCCAAGTGCATCATCCACCCCCCACACCTCCTGGGGGCCTGCAGCAGGCCCCCAAAGCTCATCTCCGCCAGCCTTTAATAGCGGCATTGCCGGCATTGATTCTGAGAATCTGGCCCTTTGCGAGCGCAATTTTTGCATTTGGGATTCATCATCCTAAATGCAAAAATCGCTATACTAGGAATTGCTATATTGCGAAGAATCGCATTTAAGGAATCTCAATTAGAGATTCTTTAAATGCTATTCATGAACCTTTTTGAAATTGCGAATTCGCAATATGGGGCCGCTATTTACCGTGAAGTGTAACTTCGTGGTAAATAGCGAAAACTTAGAAAAATGCACTTTAGTGCATTTTTCTAAGTTGTATGTTACACACACACATGTCCTTTGGACATGGGTGTGCGCAACATCAGTCTACATTTTCATTTCAGGGGTGCTACAGGGTGTCCTTTGGACACCCCTGGCACCCTTGAAATCGCTTCCTTATTTGCGATTAGCAAATTGCTAATCGCAAATAAGGAAGCTGTAGAAATCGCAAATAATATTGCGATTTCTACATGAATCCCGTTTTGCGAGTCTTTAATAGCGATTCCTTAATAATCGCTATTAAGGACTCGCAAAATGGGACATTAATGAATCTGGGGGTTAGTCATTAGCCCCCTAATAAGTAGAGCACTAGGTCATCAACTTTTAAGTCCAAACTTGTGCTTGGCATTCTTCTTAAGCATTGTGGCATAACTTTGGACTTTCTAGAATTAATTTTTAGAAAACATCATCTGCAGAAGCTTTCAAAACTAAAATTATTTCCTGATGTTCTTTCTCCCTTTGACAAAACTACTGTGGTTTTGGAAAACTGGAAAATTGGGTGTTTCATTTCATTTTTTCAATAATAAAAATAAGAGGGAAAGTTCACAATCCTGGAGGACTGCAATCCTTACATTGAAGTGGTCAATTACCATTACATTTGTCTCTTACAATATTTCTTTTTAATTGGCCATTTTATATTTCAGCAGAATAGCATCTGTACCACAATGTGCTTCCACAAACATCAAAAACAGTCTGCAAGTCCATGAGTTACAAACAAATTGTAATTCAAATAACGTACTGCTGTTGTGCATGTGTTAAACGCAAATTTAGATGAATGTCAGCAGCTCTCTTATCATATGTAAGCCATACTTGATATGTTGTATCCAATAAAAATACTTAGCCATGTATGATTTACTCTACTAAAGAAATATGCATCAGATGTTGGTCTTTAGTATGCAGCTTTATCTTAAGAACCCTTTCTGAATGGAAGCACAATGAAACTGCTGCTACAAGATTTAGGGGTTTAGTGACAGAATATTGAAGCCATAAACATTGTGTCAAAAATATCGATCACAAAAATGTAGTTTTTCTATACATACAATATTGTTAAACACTCAACAAAATGTATACAAAATAATGTTTATGTATGTAAATATATATAGTTACAAATAGCAAATATTAAATATTTTAACTTGTAACGTTAATATAATGTTAATTAAACATGTTTAAATAATACTTCGATATATAACACTATAGTTATTTAAACATACACTATATATATTTATGTGTATGTTGATATACACATATATCAATAAAAAAAAAAATATTAATTATAATTTGTAAAACAAAAATTGTGTATTTACTATTATAACATATATTTACATACAAATAAAATAACAAATAAATACTATACCAAATAAAGTAGAAAACACTTTAAAAACTTTACAATTTAATTATACATAAACAGTAAGCAGTAGAAAAACATGTTTTACTATCAATATCTTAAAAATAACATACATTTCTTGATATAAAAAATATAAAATTAAAACGAAAAGCAAATAATAATACATAATTAAACAATACTAACTAAACTTTTACAGTTTACAAATAATAAATGTACTATTCCCACTCCAGTCGATGCAACAAAAGGGAAAGCATTGGACTTAGGATGGATAAAATATACTATTCCCACTCTAGTCTGTGCAAGAGTTGGGAAAGCGCTGGAATCTGTAGGGGTACAAATTACTATTCCCACTGCAGTTGGTGAAACAGTAGGTAAAGCGTTGGACTCAGGAGGGGTAAAATTTACTATTCCCACTCCAGTCAGTGCTACAGTAGGGAAAGCATTGGACTCAGGAGGATAACATTAAGTATTCCCACTCCAATATGTGCACCATGAGGGAAAGCTTTGGATTGCGGAGGGGTAACATTTACTATTCCCACTCCAGTCTGTGCAATAGTAGGGAAAGCGTTGGACTGAAGAGGGGTAAAAGATACTATTCCAACTCCAGTCTGGGCAGCAGTAGGGAAAATACTTCACCTCAAACACATACCATATTATAAAACATGTATTAATTAAACAAAAATAGGATCGATTAATTAAAAAAGTATATATATATATATATATATATATATATATATATATATATATATATATATATACATATATATATATATATATATATATATTACCTACTGGCGGTCGCCAGTAGGTATATATAGTTAGGATTTTTTCTCTATGGGATTTTTGAAAATTCTATGTCTAATAACTTTGGCGTTTGTGGACGGAATTGGCTGAAATTTTCAGGAAAATGGAACATTTTGTTTCTGAGCAGCCCCTGAAAATTTGGGGGGCGTTCGTCAAGGGGGGGCCGAGAAAAAAGGGGGGTCCCAAAACGTGTTTTTAACATTGAGTTTTCCATAGGGCGGTTGGCCTCACTTTTAGCCCGAACGGCTGAATGGATTTGCACGAAACTTGGCAAAATTGTAGGGACTGGTAGCCCGATGTGCCTTTGCTAGGTCTCAATATATGTGCTTCAGTGGATTTTGAGAAATTAACGTTCAAAAAAAGATATATATCTGTAACAGCGGACCGGGCAGCGCTCCGGTTCGCGGACTTTTCGCGGTACGGAGCTTTGTGAAGCGAAGCTGATTGGTTCTCCGGCGTCTGTGAACATTCCAAACAGTCCTTAGCGGCCGCCATCTTGTCTCTCGGTAGGATCGAGAGACAAGAGGAGGCCAAAGCGAAGGGGCAAATGACCATAAGGGGGCATAGTAGATCCTCGCTGACCCCCTAGGTTTGATGTGGAGGTTTTAAAAGGGCCCCGCGGGGCAAAAAAAATAATAATAATAATAATCGAACGGCTGAATGGATTTGCACGAAACTTGGCAAAATATTAGGGACTGGTAGCCCAATGTGCCTTTGCTAGGTCTCAATATATGTGCTCCAGTGGATTTTGAGAAATTAACGTTCAAAAAAAGATATATATCTGTAACAGCGCTCCGCTTCGCGTACTTTTCGCGTTACGGAGCTTTGCGAAGCTGATTGGTTCTCCGGCGTCTGTAAACATTCCAAACAGTCCGTAGCGGCCGCCATCTTGTCTCTCGGTAGGATCGAGAGACAAGAGGAGGCCAAAGCGAAGGGGCAAATGACCATAAGGGGCATAGTAGATCCTTCCTGACCTCTTAGGTTTGATGTACCATTTTGCCAAGTTTGGTGTAATTCCGTTCAGCCATTCAGGCTGTAGACGTATGTAAATGTCCTATGGAAAATTGCATGGGGAAAACACATTTGAAAGTGTTGAAATTTAGAACCAATTAAAATGTTACTTTGGTTTTGTATTTGTGTGTGATGAAAGTTAATTGGTTATGTATATATCTCAAATGAGAGGAAACCACAGCCATTTTGTGATACTACTGTCTGAGGTACATTTGTGAGGAATTTTTGGTGGTGAATTTCTGGTGTTTGATTTACACAGTACTAACACTTCTCCTACTTTTAAAAAGGTGAGTTGTTAATTTGTAAGGGGAACTATGTTGTACACTTGAAGATAATTTGAAAAATGTTTTCTGTTATTTATTTGCAGTCCTTCTGTTATACTAAATACTTGATAAAGTTAGTTATATATTATGTATTACTAAAAACGATAAATGAAAGTGATTATTTTTTTCTGCAATTTACAGCAAGCAGTTTCAAAATAAAATGGCTCACAATGAAGAGACCGTGGTAATTTCTTTTGAATTGTCCACTACATTGATTGAAATTGACAGCACCAATAATGAAATATTGTCACAAGGAGGAGATGACTTGAATGATTCCACTACATTGATTGAAATTGACAGCACCAATAATGAAATATTGTCACAAGGAGGAGATGACTTGAATGATTTTTTGGATCAATCTGTTGATGGCGAATTTATCGAATGTTTGGAGACCATAGAGTTACAAGAATCATCATTGCAGACTTTTAATGAGGAGATTCCAGATGAGATGATTGAAGAGGAAATTACTGATGAGGACATGTTACTAGTTCTTTCAAATTTAGAAAATTCAGAAGAATAAATTTATATTTAGAAATCAAAAATTGTTTGAGACATTATTCATTTTTATTTTTAATTTATGAGGTTGTAGCGAAGTGATTGTAGTATAAAATGAGACTTATAGTATAGAGTGCAACATTTTTATGTTACATGGTAAGTTTACTCATATTTACTTCCCTTCTCCCACTATATTATCTCCAATGTGTATTTGACATCTCTTCTTCATCTCCGGCCTCCTTTCTCTCACTGTGTGTCTCTGATGCATCTTATCGCTGCTATTTTGTGTAATTACAGAAGAGAGTAAAATAAAATAGTTCGGAACGTGAAAAGGGGGCAAAGTAGAGTACCCCTCACCCCCTAGGCCTTCTCAGGCGGTCCCAAAAGGATCAGTTTCTGCTTTCCTGAGAGATTATGGTATGAGTTCCATATACCACAATAATTTGCATTACAACATGCAAGATATATATCTCCTATTACCAACTTTTGGAGATATTCGCGCTAAGCGCGAATATCTCCAAAAACTAACACCTGCCCTGAGCAGTTCTTAGCCATGTTATCCAATGGGAGGTGGATAACATGGCTAAGAGCATTAGCTCGGTAATGCATGAATATCGCTGAGTTTTCAGCGATATTAATGCATTGCGGTCGTTTTTTATCGCATTTGCGATAAACCTTGATAATAGCAAGGTTTATCTTCGATAATTTCTGACGATGCTTAGCGGTAAAAAATTCGTTGGTAAGCATCGTTAGCGATAAATATCGCTTAACTTTGGTAATATGCACCAACGTCTGTTAACGTTCGATTCGAAGGAAATGAGGAAGTGTTGAAAAACATTGTTTGCGCCATCTTGCCTTTTTTGAAATGCCACACTTTTGTCGTGCACGGCAGCCATTTTAGATGCCTTGACCAGACCCACTCTCTGCACGCTGTTGATTCGTAGCATGGCTCCCCACCCTCGCAAGCATCTTCCCCAGGCACTGGTCACCCCCGCTCTCTGTGTTATGCATGGGCAATAAACCTCTCCCCATCTGCGCTGCTCTTCCCTGAGAATCACACTCTGTGCCCGCCCGACACCTCCCTTTCGCCCTATTCACTACCGCACCCTCTGACACTCCTCTTCCTCTGTGTCCGATTGTCCAGGCTATCAGCTAGCCCTGCAGATGTAGTTTATGGCTCCAGCTGTAAAGAATCACCCCTCTTCAAAGGAGTTATAGTAGATCAAGGCCCACACCCGATGAGATCCGTCACACCACACGTGTTCCTACTATCTGAAAACCATCCTGTATTGTGATTGGGGAGGGGACCGAGCCTGAAGCGGAAGATTCCAGGGATGACTCTTTGTACATCAAAGTTTTTACATTTATATATAGCACTCCAACAAAGTAGTAGGATTATAAAACTTTAATAACTTATAAATATATACAACAAAACAAAAACAGTAAAAACATTTAAACAACGAAGAGACCGTGGCAATTTCTTTTGAATTATCCAATACATTTATTGAAATTGACAGCACCAATAATAAAATTTTCTCACAAGGAGGAGATGACTTGAATGATTTTTTTGATCAATCTCTTGATGGCGAATTTATCGAATGTTTGGAGACCATAGAGTTACAAGAATCATCATTGCAGACTTTTCATGAGGAAATTCCTGATGAGGACATGTTACTAGTTCTTTCAAATTATGAAAATTCAGAAGATGTTGCCTGGGGGTGGGTCGTCAGTAGCAGTCTGTTGTGCGAATAGTTCCAAGGCAGCAGAACGCGCTGAAATCTAGATGGCACAAAGGTGATGTCTAGTAAGTTGCCGCCCAGCAAATAACGGCGTGGGGCGCCGCGGGGGTGAGTGAGTCCAGTAGGCACCACAGGTATTCTTACCGGCATTGCAGAATTACTGCTGGGGACAATGCCTGTGCTGTAGCAGGGTCACAGCAGAAACAAAAAGGATTCTGTTGAAGATGTTGTTGGTTTTCAATTTGAAAACAGTTCTGGTGTCAACTGTTATGCTAATGTAGTGGTTAATGTTTTGTTTTCTCTAGAAAATGTAAAAGAGGGGGAGGCAGTCCAAAGTTCTGGTAAACGGGCAAAGGAAAGGATCGGTGGTTTGAACTATCAGTCAAAAAGGGGAGGGGGTGCAACAATTTTTCCTACCGGGTCACAGTGTGCTTTCACCGGAACTGAGGTTTGCAGGATTCTAGTAATTCAAAGTGAGGCTGGCGCCAGCATGGGAGCGCCGACGTCCCGCGGATACAGTTTCGTCACTCCACGGGCGATCATGGCAGTCATTCCCCATCGGGGGTGTCTGCGGGGGTCGGAGACTCCCGCGGCTCCTCTAGAATCTTCAAGGTCGTGGAGGACTACTGTGGTGGAGTCAACCAGTGACCGGGCCATTTCTTTATGCTGGGCCCGCTCTTGCCACGTCGATCGCCATTTTGAGAGTTCGGTAGCTACTGGCGATCGCGGGGTCAAATGAGCGGACGGGCTCCACCCTGCCGGGCGAGACGTTGCAGCATCGCCACATTGGAAGAACCCTTTTCCGGGCGCCTGGAGCGCTGAGGGTGCAGGTGGGAAGCCTCCACTGGGGAGGCGGGAGAGGCCTGTTCGCACCGTCTCTCCCTCCCAGTGCACCCCACGGCGTCTCGCTTGAGATTTGTTATGACCGGACCAGGCGATGAGGACGAGGGGGGGGGGGTCGGAGGCATGTGCAAGACATCCCCCCCAGTGTTGTCAAAGCCATTATTCAAGAAAGAAGAAGTGTCCCGTCCGTCTTCGGGCCGGGCTTCCGGTGGATGTCGGCCGGACGCCCCTTGCTCTGGCCCCATGAACGGGTTCCTTGGTTTATCGGCTGCAGCCGGATCCCATCGGCCCCGGCCGTTGGTGGCCAGACTGGTAGAGAATGTGGCGGGACTACCTGAAACTGTCAAGGGCCCCCGCGGCCGGACTGGGAGAGAGAGGGGAGGGTCGAGGACACGGACATTCCCCCCCCTGCAACTCTCCAGCGTTGTCAATCCCCCTGGCCGGGTCCCGCTGGCCTCGGCCTCGGCCTCTCCTCCGGCTACACCCTACGTGATGATCTCCGAGGCGTGGCAGCAGGACCCGCCTTATATGTGTTGCTTCCGGCTGGGCGTAGCCGAAAACCTGTTGCCCTTTGGAAGTTTCTAGAATGGGGCGGATGTCTGCTGACTTCTATCTTTCCCCCCAGTTTGCCGTTATTTGGCCGTGGCAGGCGGTGGGACAGACACGTTTTGGGGCAGTGAGGGGCGATGTTTTCAGGTTTCTTATTACGGGCTTACTTCTAACGTTTCTTGTTTCTAGGACAATAATAGGTTTTATCATTACGTATTGTTATCGTTTCTTTGTTTGTTATTTAATAAAAAGTTCATCAGTGGCCTACTGATTTTCGTTTTCCTATTCCTTTCTTTCCAGGTTGTTTCATGCTAAAGTTTCTGTTAACAGGATACAGTGATCACTTCGTTATTATTGCATATGTCCTTTTCACTAGGGGTGCTCTCTTGTTGGGCCAGATATCTCTAGTAAATGGTCCGGGTGAAACAGGTGCATCAATCAGTGGGGAGTAGATAGGCATGACAGATTACAACGGGGGAGAAAGGTCCGCATTACCTACCCTTTCACTACTTGCAAAGATTTTCCTACGTTTATTTGCAAACAGGGAATACCTCCAAAAAGAACTAATTCCCAAACAGTCAATGTTCGGACAATCAATCAATCAATGAGGAATGAAATAGGTACGACGTGTTAAAGGCTTGCGTTACCTACCCTTCACTATCTGCAAAGGGAGAGAGAATATTCCTATTCTTCCTTGTTTGCAGGCAGAGAAGATCCTTAAGAGAACCAACTTCGAACAATTCAATGCTCGATTCAAACAATCAACAAGGGGTACTGTGAACACAAATGAACGCCGCTTATGTACATACACATTGCTATTTTCAACAGGTTGTTCCTAATGTTTCTATTTTAGCGAGGTCAAAAAGAGATCCCATTAGTGGCCTACTGATTTTGCTCGATTCCTTTTGTTTTTTTACACGATTTTTCGCTATCTGCAAAGACTAAACAGAGTATTGCGACTCTGTGCTTGTTTGTAAATAGAGAATGAACCAAAGAGAACAATCAATCAAATGGAGAGAGAAGCAGGCACGACGGATTACAACGGGGGCAAAGGCCTGCGTTAACTACCCTTCACTATCTGCAAAGAGAGAGTACTCCTAATAGAAATGAGGGGTGGGGGGCAGCATTCAAAGCAGATCAGTGTGCATAAACACGAAAATGTTTTTACTTACCACGTACTTGACATTCGACAGCTTATGATATTTGCTATTAAAAAACCATTGAAATTCACTGAAAAAACCATAGGTTATAGACCATATATAGTTAGGAATTAGCATTTACAAAACCTTGAAAATTCACTGAAAAAACCATAGGTTAGAGACCATATATAGTTAGCTGGACATTTTATTGACATAAAACCAATGAAATTCCATATATAGTTAGTTGCACTAACTATATATCGCGCACCCGCAATCCACTGCTGATGATGTCACATATTACATCATTCATGACATGGTCAGTGACATCACTGATGACATCACTGATGACATCTCAAATGACATCACTGATGACATCTCATTTGACATCAATGACCACATCACTGATGATATCATTCATGTGACAATACAATGCATCTCCTCACATTTTAATATAACCTCTGTTTCACCCAGTGTTAAATACAGAGTATAATTTTTGAAACCATTGACACACCAATACTAGTTACTACGTACGCACTCACTGATTGCTACGTCTACACACACCTTCACTCATTCACCCATACAATCATTCATACATACAATCACTCATCTTTACAACACTATCATATGCACTCATACACCTATACACACACTCACAGTCTGCCACTCATCCATGGAGTTACTCACACACCTAGTCAGTCCTGTAAAGAATCAATGACACTTCCATTTTCTTGTCTATACAGTTAAACATAGAGCACCTTACATTTTCAAACATATACTAACACATACTTACCTTCTTATACAATCATTGATACAAGTACACATTGATCTGCACAGAGTCACACACCTCCCAGCTAGCCACACACACACTCAGTCTCCCATACAAATACTTGGGCAATCAATCAATAACCCATATAGTTACTCATATAGCTACTGATCAACACATGCAGCAGTTTACAGAACAACAGACATAATGATGCACAAATTAAGACAGTTTAGTCACTAACCCATGCACTCAGTGAGACACATTTAATCACTCACTCATACAGTCAGTCATGCACCTACTAAATCCTTCGTCCAGACACTTACACATCCACTCATTCTTCAATATGTAAGACATATTTAAACTTTACAGAAACAAAAAATCACTGGATGTTGTTATCAGTGATGTCATCAGTGATGTCATTTGAGATGTCATCAGTGATGTCATCAGTGATGTCACTGACCATGTCATGAATGATGTAATATGTGACATCATCAGCAGTGGATTGCGGGTGCGCGATATATAGTTAGTGCAACTAACTATATATGGAATTTCATTGGTTTTATGTCAATAAAATGTCCAGCTAACTATATATGGTCTCTAACCTATGGTTTTTTCAGTGAATTTTCAAGGTTTTGTAAATGCTAATTCCTAACTATATATGGTCTATAACCTATGGTTTTTTCAGTGAATTTTCAAGGTTTTGTAAATGCTAATTCCTAACTATATATGGTCTATAACCTATGGTTTTTTCAGTGAATATATATATATATATATATATATATATATATATATATATATATATATATATATATATATATATATATATATATACTTTTATGTAGTGATCAAGGCGAACTTGTCCACCGAAACGCATCTAATCGTATGGAATAAATATCATCCTTGAAACTTCATCCCACGGAGTCGGTGCCTGATTTGGAATGGTGTAAAACAGGATTGGCTGAATATATATATATATATATATGATTACATTTATGAAAGATTTGCACACAAATATTTATGTTTATATATGTGTGATGATATGCATATTTTAACCTCATCGCTGCTGCCGACAGCCAACGGCCGTCGCGTGCACTGCCTGTGCAGTGCTGCGCACGTCCGTTGGCCGTCGCGGCCCTGCCCGCGCAATAGAACGTTCCGCACTAGTGCAGTTAAGGAGTTAATTATTTATACATATATATTTAAATAAATAATCTATGTATTTGATTGTTTATTGAATGCAAAAGTGAGGTTAATCTATATTACAATGATCTAACATTTGATTTTACCCGCAATTTGTGCTACAATGTAATTTATGGTAACAGCATACATATGTCAATGAGCAACATGAAAACAAAAGTGTTTTTTCTATGTTTGTCATCACATGGGTGTTTTTCACCAAGCGTATAAAAAATATGGCGTACTGCACTCTATGTGATCAAAGGCACTGGATGCCGGAAACGCGCCATGGAGATTGAGAAGTGAGAAATAAACAATAAATTGCAGTGAAATTATCCTGGTGTTTCGTTTCTCGCAGATCGCCATAAGGAGGTGCTGAGAGTATATATATATATATATATATATATATATATATATATATTCACTGAAAAAACCATAGGTTATAGACCATATATAGTTAGGAATTAGCATTTACAAAACCTTGAAAATTCACTGAAAAAACCATAGGTTATAGACCATATATAGTTAGGAATTAGCATTTAAAAAACCTTATTTTACTCACACAAAACCATTGAAATTCCATATATAGTTAGTTGCACTAACTATATATCGCGCACCCGCAATCCACTGCTGATGATGTCACATATTACATCATTCATGACATGGTCAGTGACATCACTGATGACATCACTGATGACATCTCAAATGACATCACTGATGACATCTCATTTGACATCAATGACCACATCACTGATGATATCATTCATGTGACAATACAATGCATCTCCTCACATTTTAATATAACCTCTGTTTCACCCAGTGTTAAATACAGAGTATAATTTTTGAAACCATTGACACACCAATACTAGTTACTACATACGTACTCACTGATTCCTACGTCTACACACACATTCACTCATTCACCCATACAATCATTCATACATACAATCACTCATCTTTACAACACTATCATATGCACTCATACACCTATACAGACACTCACACTCTGCCACTCATCCATGGAGTTACTCACACACCTAGTCAGTCCTGTAAAGAATCAATCACACTTCCATTTTCTTGTCTATACAGTTAAACATAGAGCACCTTACATTTTCAAACATATACTAACACATACTTACCTTGTTATACAATCATTGATATAAGTACACATTGATCTGCACAGAGTCACACACCTCCCAGCCAGCCACACACACACTCAGTCTCCCATACAAATACTTGGACAATCAATCAGTAACCCATATAGTTAATCATATAGCTACTGATCAACACATGCAGCAGTTTACAGAACAACAGACATAATGATGCACAAATTAAGACACTTTAGTCACTAACCCATGCACTCAGTGAGACACATTTAATCACTCACTCATACATTCAGTCATGCACCTACTAAATCCTTTGTCCAGACACTTATACTTCCACTCATTCTTCAATATGTAAGACACATTTTAACTTTACAGAAACATACAGTCACTGGATGTTGTCATCAGTGATGTCATCAGTGATGTCATTTGAGATGTCATCAGTGATGTCACTGACCATGTCATGAATGATGTAATATGTGACATCATCAGCAGTGGATTGCGGGTGCGCGATATATAGTTAGTGCAACTAACTATATATGGAATTTCAATGGTTTTGTGTGAGTAAAATAAGGTTTTTTAAATGCTAATTCCTAACTATATATGGTCTATAACCTATGGTTTTTTCAGTGAATTTTCAAGGTTTTGTAAATGCTAATTCCTAACTATATATGGTCTATAACCTATGGTTTTTTCAGTGAATTTCATTGGTTTTTTAAAAGCTAATATCTGTAGCTGTAAAATGTATTCTTCTTTAAATCCAAACATATATTTTATATGTTTATTAATAATTTTTTTTTAATACTTTTTTTTTGTAAGCTCCCGGGGCGCGGACAGGTGAACGCACGGGTAAGCGCAATCTTGCGGCGCGCCCCGGGGCGCGTACTAATACGCGTCCCGGAACGCTATTGCCGCGAACGAAAACAACATCGTGACGTATCGCGTAGCCGCCACGCCTTGCGTAGCCGCGAGATGCGTCTTATGACGCACCGCGTAAGCGCACCCGGAAGCGCATACGATCGCGCAACGTAAGCGCCCCGATGCGCTTACGATACACGCCCGGGGCGCGCCCCGGGGCGCGTAGCGTAAGCGCGTCAAACCATGTGACTTTAAAATAACACTTTTCATTGGTTCAGAACTTTTTATTTTCCAAATTGTGTGAAACCCACCCATTTCTCTCACTATTGCTTTGTACTTGGAGAGAGCAAGAGCTGTTCTATCTACTCTATCTCCTACTTTTCTGATCTCCAGCAATGGCTGCAAGAGAGTCATCCAGCAGTGATTCAGATGGATTTTTAGATGAGGACCCTCCTCAGCAAAAGAAAAAAACCCATTTCATCTGGAAATTTTACGACATCCCTGAAGGACAGAAAAAAGTCAACGCTCCCAAAGTAACCTGCAAAATATGTGGGAGTAGTTTATCCAGAGGCAATCCTCTGAAAAAATATAGTTTTGGGAATGCTAATTTGATCAGGCATGTGAAAAGAAGACACCCTAACAACTTTGCCAGGGAGAGTGTCAGAGAGCTGGCACGGAATGTACCAACAGATGGCGGCAGCACCTCCACTGGTGGAGCAACACCTTCGGGACCACCCCGTGGAAGAATGGTCCCTAACATTCAGCCGGTGTTTGCAGGCATCAAATTTTTGTGCACGGAGTGTGACGAACTGCTCTGCTATGGGGAGCAGAGTGTTGAACTGATTGCCCTAAAGAAGCAGCAACACCGCTGCTCTGCCAGTCCCTAAATTTTCAAATTTTTTTGCTCCTGTTGAGCAGTTTTGCAATCCCTGTTTTTGTTTTTCCCTTGACAAAAATCCAAAAAAAATATAAAATTGTTTTAAAAAGTCTAAAAAAAATATAAAACAACAAAAACAAAAAAAAATATATAAAACAACAAAATCAAAAAAAAAGTTATTTTCAGAACTACCTCCAATTTATAAAAAGAAGCTTTTTTTTTTTTTTAAGTCTGTCATTTTTAATCTCCATGGTACGCTCCCCCGTAAGCTCCCCGGTGCGCGTACCGGGCGCTCCCCCCCGCGAAAATCGATTTAAAAAAAAAAAAAATTTCACCCGCGGGAGCCTTTTATGGCCCCCACATCAAAAGTAGGGGGTCAGGGGGGTGTACCCTGCCCCCTTTTGCTCATTTCGCCCCTTTGATTCTTGCCACCTCTTGAGTCTCAATCCCACCGAGACACAAGATGGCGGCCGCTGCGGACTGTTTCGAATGTTTACAGACACCCGAGAACCAATCAGCTTGCCGTGCGCAAGTCGCGTGGCGCGCCTGGAGCGCTCCCCGGTACGCGTACCGGGCGTGGCTCGGGCGCGGCTCTAGATATATATCTTTTTTTAAACCTAATTTACTCAAAATTCACAGGACCACATATCTTGAGACCTAGCAAAGGCACATCGGGCAAACAATATCTACAATTTTGCCAAGTTTCGTGGAAATCCATTCAGCCGTTCGGGCTAAAAGTGAGGCCAACCGCCCTATGGAAAACTCAATGTTAAAAACACGTTTTGGGACCCCCCTTTTTTCTCGACCCCCCCTGGACGAACCCCCCCCCCAATTTTCAGGGGCTGCTCAGAAACAAAATGTGCCATTTTCCTGAAAATTTCAGCCAATTCCGTCCACAAACGCCAAAGTTATTAGACATAGAATTTTCAAAAAACCCATAGAGAAAAAATCCTAACTATATATACCTACTGGCGACCGCCAGTAGGTATATATATATATATATATATATATATATATATATATATATATATATATATATATATATATATATATATATATATGTATATATATATATGTATTACCTACTGGCGATCGCCAGTGGGTATATATAGTTAGGATTTTTTCTCTATGGGATTTCTGAAAATTCTATGTCTAATAACTTTGGCGTTTGTGGACGAAATTGGCTGAAATTTTCAGGAAAATGGCACATTTTGTTTCTGAGCAGCCCCTTAAAATTTGGGGGGGTTTCGTCAAGGGGGAGCCGAGAAAAAAGGGGGGTCCCAAAACGCGTTTTTCCTATTCATTTTTCCATAGGGCGGTTGGACTCACTTTTAGCTCGAACGGCTGAATAGATTTACATGAAACTTGGCAAAATTGTAGATATGGTTTGCCCGACGTGCCTTTGCTATGTCTCAATATATGTGCTCCAGTGGATTTTGAGAAATTAACGTTTAAAAAAATATATATATCTGTGACAGCGCTCCGGTTAGCGCCCCGGTTCGCGTACCTGACGCGTAACGGAACTTCGCGAAGCGAAGCTGATTGGCTCTCCGGTGTCTGTCAACATTCTAAACAGTCCGGAGCGGCCGCCATCTTGTCTCTCGGTACGATCGAGAGACAAGATGTGGTGAAAAACGAAGGGGGAAATGAAGGAAAGGGGGCAAGGTAAACCCCTCCTGACCCCCTAGGATTGATGAGGGGGATATTAAAGTCCCCCGCGATTTTTCGCGGTAGAGGCGCTTCCCGGTACGCGAACCGGGCATCTAACCGGCAGCGTAACGGGAGTCCGCCATCTTGTGTTTTTGGAGCGTCCGGTTCACGTACCGGGTAGCGTCCCGGTAAGCGTAACAAGGGGAAAACCAAGAGAAACAGTAAAAAAAAATTAAGGGAATAGATTTCCAGCAAACTTGGCAAAATTGTAGGGACTGTTTGTTTGATGTGCCTTTGCAAGGCCTCAAGATATGTGCACGTGTGGATTTTGTCTAATTAAGGTTAAACAAATATATATATATCTGTAAGCGTGCTCCGGCACGCTTACGTTACGGGTTTTGTTTGCGCTGCAGAGCCGATACGTCACGGTTATGCGACGCGTCATGAGGCGTCTCACGTGGCTACGTGATACGTCACGTAATAAAGAATATATTTTACAGCTATAGATATTAGCTTTTAAAAAAACAATGAAATTCACTGAAAAAACCATGGGTTATAGACCATATATAGTTAGGAATTTGCATTTACAAAACCTTGAAAATTCACTGAAAAAACCATAGGTTAGAGACCATATATAGTTAGCTGGAAATTTTATTGACATAAAACCAATGAAATTCCATATATAGTTAGTTGCACTAACTATATATCGCGCACCCGCAATCCACTGCTGATGATGTCACATATTACATCATTCATGACATGGTCAGTGACATCACTGATGACATCACTGATGACATCTCAAATGACATCACTGATGACATCACTGATGACATCTCAAATGACATCACTGATGACATCATGACACACCAATACCAGTTACTACATACGCACTCACTGATTCCTACGTCTACACACACATTCACTCATTCACCCATACAATCACTCATACATACAGTCACTCATTATTACAACACTATCATATGCACTCATACACCTAGTCAGTCCTGTGAAGAATCAATCACACTTCGATTTCCTCATCTATACAGTTAAACACAGAACACCATACTTTTCACACATATACTAACACATACTTACTCTCTTATACAATCACTGATACAAGTACACATTGATATGCACAGAGTCACACACCTCCCAGCCAGCCACACACACACTCAGTCTTCCATACATCCACTCATTCTTCAATATGTAAAACATATTTAAACTTTACAATAACACACAGACACTAGATGATGTCATCAGTGATGTCATTTGAGATGTCATCAGTGATGTCATCAGTGATGTCATTTGAGATGTCATCAGTGATGTCATCAGTGATGTCACTGACCATGTCATGAATGATGTAATATGTGACATCATCAGCAGTGGATTGCGGGTGCGCGATATATAGTTAGTGCAACTAACTATATATGGAATTTCATTGGTTTTATGTCAATAAAATTTCCAGCTAACTATATATGGTCTCTAACCTATGGTTTTTTCAGTGAATTTTCAAGGTTTTGTAAATGCAAATTCCTAACTATATATGGTCTATAACCTATGGTTTTTTCAGTGAATATATATATATATATATATATATATATAATAGATATTTAAATTTCAAACAAAACCACATTCACTGGATGATGTCATCAGTGATGTAATTTGAGATGTCATCATTGATGTCATCAGTGATGTCACTGACCATGTCATGAATGATGTAATATGTGACATCATCAGCAGTGCATTGCTCTATAACTGAGGAATTTCTATGGTTTTGTACGAGTGAAATGTCCAGCTAACTATAACACTCATGAAACCTATGGTTTTTTCAGTGAATAGATATATATGTATATATATATTCACTGAAAAAACCATAGGTTATAGACCATATATAGTTAGGAATTAGCATTTAAAAAACCTTATTTTACTCACACAAAACCATTGAAATTCCATATATAGTTAGTTGCACTAACTATATATCGCGCACCCGCAATCCACTGCTGATGATGTCACATATTACATCATTCATGACATGGTCAGTGACATCACTGATGACATCACTGATGACATCTCAAATGACATCACTGATGACATCACTGATGACAACATCCAGTGACTGTATGTGTCTGTAAAGTTTAAATATGTCTTACATATTGAAGAATGAGTGGATGTATAAGTGTCTGGATGAAGGATTTAGTAGGTGCGTGACTGACTGTATGAGTGAGTGAATAAATGTGTCGTACTAAATGCATGGGTTAGTGACTAAACTGTCTGAATGTGTGCATCAGTATGTCTGTTGTGATGTAAACTGCTGCATGTGTTGATCATTAGCTATACGAGAGGCTATATGTGTTATTGATTGGTTGCCCAAGTATTTGTATGGGAGATTGAGTTTGTGTGGGGGTGGCTGGGAGGTGTGTGACTCTGTGCATAGATGTGTGAGCAGTTGATTCACTAGGTGTATGAGTTCAAGAGTGCATGTGGAAAAAGCTACATGGGCGGTTGACTGTGTGCATAAGTGTATTGATGAGTGAATGGATATCTCAGTGCTACATGTCATAGTAAGTACATATGTAAAACACAGTACATGTGAGAGTTGGCATATATAAATAACTGTGCATGAGAGCCACTGAATGTGTGAGTGGCTGTATGGATCATTGTGAACTTGTATCAGGGATTGTATAAGAGAGTAAATATGTGTTAGTATATGTTTGAATAAGTAAGGTGTGTATAACTGTATAGTTGAGGAAATGGAGGTGAGATTGTTTCTTTGCATGACTGACTAGGTGTGTGAGTAACTCCATGGATGAGTGACAGTGTGTGAGTGTCTGTATACACTGAGTGTATCTAAGGTTATATTAGAGTCTGAAGAGGTTTATCGTATTAGCACAAGAATGATGTCAAATGAGATGTCATCAGTGATGTCATCAGTGATGTCATTTGAGATGTCATCAGTGATATCATCAGTGATGTCATTTGAGATGTCATCAGTGATGTCATCAGTGATGTCACTGACCATGTCATGAATGATGTAATATGTGACATCATCAGCAGTGGATTGCGGGTGCGCGATATATAGTTAGTGCAACTAACTATATATGGAATTTCAATGGTTTTGTGTGAGTAAAATAAGGTTTTTTAAATGCTAATTCCTAACTATATATGGTCTATAACCTATGGTTTTTTCAGTGAATTTTCAAGGTTTTTTAAATGCTAATTCCTAACTATATATGGTCTCTAACCTATGGTTTTTTCAGTGAATATATATATATATATGTATATATATATATATATGTATATGTATATATCTATATATATATATTCACTGAAAAAACCATAGGTTATAGACCATATATAATTAGGAATTAGCATTTACAAAACCTTGAAAATTCACTGAAAAAACCATAGGTTATAGACCATATATAGTTAGGAATTAGCATTTAAAAAACCTTTTTACTCACAGAAAACCATTGAAATTCCATATATAGTTAGTTGCACTAACTATATATCGCGCACCCGCAATCCACTGCTGATGATGTCACATATTACATCATTCATGACATGGTCAGTGACATCACTGATGACATCACTGATGACATCTCAAATGACATCACTGATGACATCACTGATGACATCTCATTTGACATCATTCTTGTGCTAATACGATAAACCTCTTCAGACTCTAATATAACCTTAGATACACTCAGTGTATACAGACACTCACACACTGTCACTCATCCATGGAGTTACTCACACACCTAGTCAGTCATGCAAAGAAACAATCTCACCTCCATTTCCTCAACTATACAGTTATACACACCTTACTTATTCAAACATATACTAACACATATTTACTCTCTTATACAATCCCTGATACAAGTTCACAATGATCCATACAGTCACTCACACATTCAGTGGCTCTCATGCACAGTTATTTATATATGCCAACTCTCACATGTACTGTGTTTTACATATGTACTTACTATGACATGTAGCATTGAGATATCCATTCACTCATCAATACACTCATGCACACAGTCAACCGCCCATGTAGCTTTTTCCACATGCACTCTTGAACTCATACACCTAGTGAATCAACTGCTCACACATCTATGCACAGAGTCACACACCTCCCAGCCACCCCCACACAAACTCAATCTCCCATACAAATACTTGGGCAACCAATCAATAACACATATAGCCTCTTGTATAGCTAATGATCAACACATGCAGCAGTTTACATCACAACAGACATACTGATGCACACATTCAGACAGTTTAGTCACTAACCCATGCATTTAGTACGACACATTTATTCACTCACTCATACAGTCAGTCACGCACCTACTAAATCCTTCATCCAGACACTTATACATCCACTCATTCTTCAATATATCAAACATATTAAAACTTTACAGAAACACACAGTCACTGGATGATGTCATCAGTGATGTCATCAGTGATGTCATTTGAGATGTCATCAGTGATGTCACTGACCATGTCATGAATGATGTAATATGTGACATCATCAGCAGTGGATTGCGGGTGCGCGATATATAGTTAGTGCAACTAACTATATATGGAATTTCAATGGTTTTGTGTGAGTAAAATAAGGTTTTTTAAATGCTAATTCCTAACTATATATGGTCTATAACCTATGGTTTTTTCAGTGAATTTTCAAGGTTTTGTAAATGCTAATTCCTAACTATATATGGTCTATAACCTATGGTTTTTTCAGTGAATTTCATTGGTTTTTTAAAAGCTAATATCTGTAGCTGTAAAATGTATTCTTCTTTAAATCCAAACATATATTTTATATGTTTATTAATAATTTTTTTTTAATATTTTTTTTTGTTCGCTCCCGGTTCGCGAATCGGGAAGCTTCCCGTTAGCTCAATTTGATGCCGCGACCCGGTCCGCGAACCGGTAAACGTTCTGTTTGCGCAACTGCCGCGTTAGAAATCAACATCGTGACGCGTCGCGGAAGCGCGACGTATCACGTTGTCGCGTAATGCGTCTTATGACGCGCCGCGTTAGCGCACCCGAAAGTGCTCCGGTACGCGAACTGAGACGCGAAGCGCAGCTCCCCGGAAGCGATCCGGGGCGCGTCGCGAAAGCGTGACGTATCGCGTTGCCGCGTAATGCGTCTTATGACGCGCCGCGTTAGCGCACCCGGAAGTGCTCCGGAGCGCGAACCGAGGCGCGAAGCGCAGCGACCCGGAAGCGATCCGGGGCGCGTTCCGCAGCGCGTAACATAAGCGTAACAGGTCATGTGACTTGTTAATAAAACTTTTCATTGGTTCATTTCACTTTTGGTTTCCTAATGATGTAAGGCTAGGTCAGGTGACCTAAAAATAACACTTTTCATTGGTTTAGAACTATTGTTTTTCCCAAATGATGAAAACCCCTCCTTCTTTCCTCACTCTGACTTTCATCTGTGTGAGAGGAAGACCTTTTTTGATATTTGAGCAATGGCTTCATTGGTAGCTTCAGCTGGTGGACCCCCACCACCACCTCCTCATGGGAAGAGAGGACCACCTCCACAGTTCATCAGCAACACAGAGGAGGAAGAGGATGAACAAGAGGAAGAGGAGACAGAGGGACCACAGTTTTTAGAAGAGGAGCCCCGGGTTTCTCATCGTAAAACTAGTTTTATTTGGCAGTTTTTTTCAATCCCTGAAGGGCAGAAAAAAGTTAATGCTAGATATGTGACGTGCCTCATATGTAAAGAGGACTTATCTAGAGGCACCTTAAAAAAGTATAGCTTCGGCAACTACACCATGCACCGTCACATGCTGAGGTGGCATCCATTAAACTACAGCCGGGCAGAGATGCGTGACCTGCAGACAACCCACCAACTCCTGTGGCCACGACATCAACACAGGTATCTTTGTCAGGACCAGAGGCACGGGAAACCGTGCCAAACATTCAGGACAACTTTGTCCATATGAAGATTACCTGTTTGTATTGCGGTACATTACTGTCATGTGCCAATATGAGCATTAACTTAATCAACAGAGCATTTGAAAATCACAAGTGCTCTAAACGCCCCAGAAAGTAAATTTTTTTTTTGCTCCTGTTGAGCCCTTTCCAATGCCTGTTTTTTGTTGTTTCCCCTCCAAAAAAAACAAAAAAAACATAAAACTGTTCAAAAAATACAAAAAAACAAAAAATGTTCAGAAAAAAAAAATATATAAAACAACAAAAACATTAAAAAAAAAGTTCTTTTCAGAACTACCTCCCCTTTCAAAAAAAATTGCTAGAATGTTTAGCACTCTGGCAAGCTGTATTTCTTTTGGTTCGCTTCCTGGTTTGCTCACCTGTACGCGAACCGGGAGCGAACCAAAAAATTTTTTTTTAAAAAAAAGAAGCCTTTTTTGATTGCCTTTGCAGCATTTTTGGGTCACTTTTAACATGGCTATGTAACTCAAAGAATCAAAATCCACGGATAAAGGTCTTTTAATTTAAAATGGGAAAAATAACATCAGAGACACTCAAATGCCTTATAAAGAAGCAGACACCATTATTTCCTGGTCATAAATTTTAAAAGCATTCCTTTTCCTCAAAAACGATTTTCAAGTCATAATTTGAAAACACTGCACATGGGGAAATGACTTAAAATGTCCTTAAGACACATGAAAGCGTTTTTTGATTGCCTTTGCAGCATTTTTGGGTCACTTTTAACATGGCTATGTAACTCAAAGAATCAAAATCTAAATTTGCCAAGCACAGGTGGGAGCATATTTACAAGGAATTTGCACCACGGATAAAGGTCTTTTAATTTAAAATGGGAAAAATAACATCAGAGACACTCAAATGCCTTATAAAGAAGCAGACACCATTATTTCCTTGTCATAAATTTTAAAAGCATTCCTTTCCCACAAAAAAGATTTTCAAGTCATAATTTGAAAACACTGCACATGGGGAAATGACTTAAAATGTCCTTAAGACACATGAAAGCGTTTTTTGATTGCCTTTGCAGCATTTTTGGGTCACTTTTAACATGGCTATGTAACTCAAAGAATCAAAATCTAAATTTGCCAAGCACAGGTGGGAGCATATTTACAAGGAATTTGCACCACAGATAAAGGTCTTTTAATTTAAAATGGGAAAAATAACATCAGAGACACTCAAATACCTTATAAAGAAGCAGACACCATTATTTCCTTGTCATAAATTTTAAAAGCATTCCTTTTCCTCAAAAACGATTTTCAAGTCATAATTTGAAAACACTGCACATGGGGAAATGACTTAAAATGTCCTTAAGACACATGAAAGCGTTTTTTGATTGCCTTTGCAGCATTTTTGGGTCACTTTTAACATGGCTATGTAACTCAAAGAATCAAAATCTAAATTTGCCAAGCACAGGTGGGAGCATATTTACAAGGAACTTTCCCCACAGATAAAGGTCTTTTAATTTAAAATGGGAAAAATAACATCAGAGACACTCAAATGCCTTATAAAGAAGCAGACACCATTATTTCCTTGTCATAAATTTTAAAAGCATTCCTTTTCCACAAAAACGATTTTCAAGTCATAATTTGAAAACACTGCACAGCTCCTATGCACAAAAACACCCTGTCAGTACTAATACTTCACATTTTCAAAGAAACAAAATCTATTTGTAAAACACTTGAGACAAAGCAACATTTTAAAAACACAACTTTCTTCATAATTTTCTCCTTAAAGCACACTATTCTCTATCTAAATAAAATAAATCTTTTCTCACCTTAGCAAATACTTCATGAGTTTCAAAACAGTCTCAGAAATACACCAATGTGTCTTCAGCAGAACAAAAGGTATGCACTCCAGAGGCTGCAGCTATAGAAAGCACAGAAATGCTGTAATTCATCACACATATCTCTCATGTCACCCAATCAAAACTCTTCCCTCACTTTTTTCAAATCAAAACCCTTCCCCCCTCTGCCCTGTCTGCCTTTTTTGCATAGCAACCACCTCCTGAAAGACCTCTGGTGTTTGCAAGTTCACACAACAATGTTTCAATTGAACTCTGAACTCTCAGTGCACCTGCATATTTTTTTTTTTTTTTTTTTTTTTTAACGACTTATAAAGCGCCTGGTGACCCGAGGGCATCCCCGCGCTGTGAGGAATGTTATCCAGATGAAGGGAAGGAAAGAGGGGGATGACGTTATTTAGGGAATAGAAGGGTTTTCAATTTTTTTCTGAAGGCCAAATAATTGGGTTCCAATCTAAGGGTACGTGGGAGGGAGTTCCATCCAGTGGAGGCTTTCACGGAGAAGCGTCGACCTCCCGTACGTGTCTTTTTAAATTTGGGTATGTTGAGTAGGTGCTCATTCTCGGACCGCAGGGATCTAGGTGCTTTATAGGGAGTGACCAGGTCGCTGAGGATCGAAGGGCCAACTCCATTGATCAATTTGTATGCCGTGCACATGGCTTTGAATTCCACCCTTTGGCGCACAGGGAGCCAGTGCAAGGCCCTGATGGCAGGTTTCGCTGACACTCTGGATGGAAGGTTCATGAGTAAACGGGCTGCTGCATTCTGTGTTCGTTGAAGTTTCGTCAGTGTGGCCTCAGGGGCTCCCAGGTAGACCATGTTACTGTAGTCCAATCTTGACAGTATGAGCCCTTGGACTAGTAGTTTCCTGGAGGCAGGGGGGAGTAGGGGGAGAATCTTGCGGGTGGTGCGCATAAGCCCAAAACAGGTTCCTGCAGTTTTGGCCGCTTGCGTCTTCATTGAAAGCTCGGGTTCTAGCCATACTCCTAGGGTCTTTATTTCATGTTTCGGGGTGGGAATTTCTCCGAACACGTCTGGCCAGACCGCTGGGGGGATGGTCACCCATTGCTTTCCCATGAGCATCACTTCGGTTTTTGACCCGTTTAGTTTTAAAGATGAGTCACACATCCAACCGTGGATTTCCGTAAGGCAATTTGCCAGGTTGTCTGGGTGGTCGTCTAGTTGGGACAGGGAGACGACCAGCTGTGTGTCATCGGCATAGCTCACTATTTTTATACCGAATGGTGTCACCACGTCTTCAAGGGAGGCCATGTAGGCATTAAAAAGCGTCGGGCTCAGGGACGATCCCTGTGGAACCCCGCATGTGAGGGGGAGGGTGGACGAGTGGTAATTGCCGTCCCAAACCTGAAACGTACGCCCGGCAAGGAAGGACTCTATCCATCTGAGTGCCGTCCCGGTGAGCCCTGCTGCCGCCAGCCGATGGAGAAGGACACGATGGTTAACTGTGTCGAAAGCTGCACTAAGATCCAGGAGGATCACTGCCACTGACCCTCCTGAATCTAAAATGCGCCTTGCCTCCTCGATGACGGCAAGAAGGGCAGTATCTGTGCCGTGGCCCGGGCGGAACCCAGTTTGGGATTGCCGCAAGAGGTTATTTGCCTCGAGAAACTGGGACAGTTGACGGTTGACCAATTTCTCGGCTACCTTGCTAATGCCAGGGAGTAGTGAAATTGGCCGGTAGTTTGCCATTTCTGCTGGGTCTAGCTGGGGTTTTTTAAGGAGTGCCTTCACCACTGCACTCTTCCAGCTAGCGGGGACAGATCCCTGGGCAAGTGAGCTATTAATGAGCTCTGTGATCGTGGGAGTGACGACGGGGGCTACGGTTTTAAGGAATCTGAAGGGAACAGGGTCCAAGGGTGATCCGCTTTTCATTTTGGTCATGATGGCTTCTACCTCGTTGCCGCTTACTGGCCTAAATGTCGCAAGTTGGGGGGGTAGGCTGCTTCCAGTCTGGCTGGGGGGTGAATTATTGTCCATGTGGCTAGAGGGGCAAGAAGGGGGAAGGGATGCTAGGATGCGAACAATTTTGTCATTGAAATAGGTGGCTAGTTCATTGCTTCGGTCCACCGGGGGTATGTTGGAGGAGGGAGTGGTAGGTACTTTCAGAAGCTCCTTTACGATTCGGAAAGATTCCCTGGCTGAGTTAGAGGATTCTTTTATCCGAGTATCGTAGTGGGAAGCTTTAGAGTGCCTAATAGCAGTTTTGTATAGTCTAACCGAGTTTTGGTAGGCTTCCTTGCTGGCGTGCTGCCAGTCTTTCCTCCAAAGTCGTTCGGCTCTCTTACAGTTTTTGCGCAGTAGTCGGAGTTCCGGGGTGTACCACGGGGCGGAACCTGGTTTCCCGTTTTTGTCCTCCCGAGTTCTAAATGGGAGCACGGAGTCCAGGGAGGTAGTAATCCACTCTCTAAATTTACTATCGGCGATAGCCGGGTCTTCTGCATAGGCAGGGGTGGTTGACTTAAGGGTCCTGGTCCATTCTTCGGTAGGAAGCTTGGACCAGGCCCTGTCCCTAGTGTAAGTGGGTGGTTTTTGAGGTTTCCTAAAAGTTCCTGGTAGTTGGAAAGAGACTAAAAAGTGGTCCGTCCATGGGAGGGGAAGGGACTTATTGGCTTGCATAGTGGGGGTGCTCGTAAACACCGGGTCCAGCAGGTGACCTTTGTTATTAGTAGCCCCAGTGTTTAGGAGGCGAATGTCGAGAGCCGCCAGATCAGTGATCAGGTCGACTGCCCCAGAATCTAAAGGGTCATCGAAGTGAATATTCAGGTCTCCTAGTATCATGAAATTAGTGATGGAGTGGGCATGTGTAGCTACTGTGTCCAAGAGAGAACTAGCAAAAGGGCCTGGATGACCGGGGGGCGGTACACTAGGATCCCTGTGAGGGAGTTAGTAGGGTCTACCTTAATTGTAAATAGCAGGCTTTCAGAGTCGGGAATCTGTGCATCATTGGATTTGCAGAGGAGGTGATCCCGGTGGATAATGGCGACACCACCACCCCTACCTGAGGGACGAGGTAGGGACTGAATAAGGAAGCCCGGTGGGGCTGCTAACACCATATCTGACTCCGAGTTTGGGGAGAGCCACGTTTCCGTCAGGAAGAGAACGTCTATGTCATGGTCTTCTATAAGGTGGTTAATCAGCATCGCATGTTTGGGGAGAGAGCGACAATTCAGCGAAGCGAGGTTAAGGGTTGAGGGCTTGTGGGGACGGGTAGGGAGTTTGAGCTGGACAGGATGGCAGTAGGTACAACTGATGAATGGTCCATTCAGGTCGTGAACATACTCACAGGAGGAGGCGATGGGGGGTCTGAGACTTAGGAGGTCCCGACGTGAGTAGCTTGCCTTAGGGGCAGCTTGATCCAGCAGGGGTTCTGGCCCTAGGCCCGGCCGTGCGCGGACGGGCGCAGACGGGCTTGCCTTAGGCGCGCCTTCGGCGCGCAAACGGCGCTCCCGCTGCGCTCGTCCGCTGCGCTTGCCTGAAAGACACATTTGTAGTGGGGAAGGTGGGCGTGGCCTCCTAAGTGGGCGTGTCCTATCGTTAGGGCCGCGATGGCGGCCGAGCAATCCTACCCTGTCTTCAGCGCTAGGTCCGCTGGATCAGGGTCAATGACAGGCGAATTATGAGCAAGTGATCAGGGTGAGTACCCAGTCGTTTTAAAATCAAAGTTTCACACAAATGTACAATTTTTAAAAATGCGGGCAAAAAACACCTCCGGCTTTCCGCCTCAGAGGACAACAAAGAAAGTTATGGCGCGCTTGCAGTCAGCGCTTTAAAAGGCCGAGGTGGGCGTGGCCTCCTA
Organism: Lissotriton helveticus; assembly: GCF_964261635.1. Taxonomy (NCBI): domain Eukaryota; kingdom Metazoa; phylum Chordata; class Amphibia; order Caudata; family Salamandridae; genus Lissotriton; species Lissotriton helveticus. The sequence goes on from NC_136067.1 coordinate 285,463,281, forward strand.
GGTGGGCGTGTCCTATCGTTAGGGCCACGATGGCGGCCGAGCAATCCTCCCCTGTCTTCAGCGCTAGGTCCGCTGGATCAGGGTCAATGACAGGCGAATTATGAGCAAGTGATCAGGGTGAGTACCCAGTCGTTTTAAAATCAAAGTTTCACACAAATGTACAATTTTTAAAAATGCGGGCAAAAAACACCTCCGGCTTTCCGCCTCAGAGGACAACACAGAAAGTTATGGCGCGCTTGCAGTCAGCGCTTTAAAAGGCCGAGGTGGGCGTGGCCTCCTAAGTGGGCGTATCCAGTGCAATCTTTCATTTAATGATTTTTTTTTGACCATTCAAAATACATCTTTCAAAGAACTCATCCATGCACCCTAACTTTCTGTTTTCAGCAATCAAAATCCACCAATCACTGCTACTGATTAATTACCACAGAAACTCCACAGTTTTTTCCATTTTAAACTCTTATTTTTTCAACTGCCATTTCATTGCCACACTTCATCTGACTGCAGCAGAACCTTCTCTCACCATGTTTTCTGTCTGGATTGTTGGACATAGTTACATCTACTGGGCTCAGAGGTATGCTGATAACAGAAATTTACCTAACCTCAATTTACAAGATGTGGAAATTAAGTGGTTTGGCCACAGAGGATTAAAATGTCACCAATTGATACCATTGGTGAAAACCTTAATGCATTTGCCAAAACCTGACCTGTTAATTGTGCACTGTGGAGGAAATGATTTTGGCACTTTGACTGGGGTAGGTCTGGAAATGCTTTTAAAGGACACCTTTGAGCAATTGATGGCACTTTTTCCTCAAACTGCCTTGGTATATTCAAATATATGCCAAAGACAGAAATGGAGGTGGTCGAACCAATTTTGTCCACAAATTGAGAAGTCGAGGAAGCATGTAAACAAATCTGTTTCAGCTTACATGAGAGACCATGGAATGGGCTCCATGTACAACAATAACTTGCGTTACTACATGCAAGATATCTACAGAGGAGATGGAGTTCACTTCTCAGATGAGGGCAACAGAATTTTCATTTTGAATTTAAGACTGTGCATTGGTACATACTTAAAAGTACCTAAATGTACCATAAACCCAAAAGCTCTTCTCAGAGCTACCCTACATCTGATCACTCACAATTATTTTTTTACTCTAACTTTTTTCACTAATTTTCAACAAAATACGCTCCCCGGACCGCTACCCGGTACGCGAACCGGAAGCTAACCGCGCGAAATTTAAAAAAAAATTAACAATTTTCCCGCACATATGGGCCTCCTCAGCCACCCTCAGAAAACTTAGGGGGTCAAGATACGTCTACCGTACCCCCTTCTACCCATTCTGAACATTATTTGCCCTCCATCTTGTATCTTAATTCGACCGAAACACAAAATGGTGGACTCCCTTAACGCTTAAGGTTCGCGTACCGGGGCGCTCGCCAGTTCGCGTACCGGGGCGCTCCCCGGGAAGCGCTCCATTAAAAAAGGTGGGAAAGTAATTTACAGAAGAAACCCTTGAGACACTTTCACCAAATATAGATTTGCTCATACTACATACCAATCCCTACCATTTTCACAAATTTGGTTGGAATTCCATTTAGCCATTTAGCCTGTAGACCTCTCTAAATACCCTGAGGTAAATTACTTCACAAAACACATCTGAAGTGTTGGAATTGACAACCAATTAAAATGTTACTTTCATTTTCTATTTTTTTTTTTACCTGACATTTGATTGGTTATGTACCTGAATATATATAAAGGAAGAGAAGGAAACACAGCCATTTTGACTACTACTTCCTGGTGTACATTTCAATAGGATTTTCACTAATCACTTCAACTTCTTTGTAAAGGTAAGTTGTTATTTTAAAAACTGAAGTATATTGTGCACTATAAGTTAATATGGTAAACTTTTTCTGATAGTTATATACTATCCCTCTGTAGTAGTTATAGATTTAGATAGACTTCTCTGTTATAGTTATGGATGCAGTTAGGTTTCTCTTGTATAATTATGAATTTACTTACGTTAAATCACATACACTTTTTTATATTCCTACTTCCACTCTGATACTATACACTGCCCAAAGATAAATTCACTGTTAAAAACTGCCTATCTAAAATTAATCCCAACAGTGCCCTATCTCTACTAATATATTTTTTATCCAAATTTCAGACAAAATGGAAGGCGAACACAAAGTTTCATTTGAAATTGTCCTGCAAGAGACCAACCAAGAAATAATTGATCCAAATTATATAGAATTTATGGATGAAACTTGGGACCAAGAACTACTGCAATGTGTGCAAGCAGTAGATGTCCTCCTTGAAAATGAGGACATTTTACACACTCAAACATTACAAGCTATGTTCAATGAAAATAACGACATTTCAGACAGTGAAATGTTAGACATTTTATTAAATTTTGAAACACAATAAATAATTGCTTAAAAAATAAAGAAATAAAAAAATAATCAACAAAACCAACAATCAATTAACATACAGTATTTGAAAAGTCTATCATTCTTTTTTCCTTATAGTACGCTCCCCGGGCCGCTTCCCGGTTCGCGAACCGGGCGCTATCCACGCGGGGCCCTTTTAAAGCCTCCACATCAAACCTAGGGGGTCAGGGAGGATCTACTATGCCCCCTTATGGTCATTTCCCCCTTTGTTTTGGCCTCCTCTTGTCTCTCGATCCTACCGAGAGACAAGATGGTGGCCGCTCCGGACTGTTTAGAATGTTGACAGACACCGAAGAGCCAATCAGCTTCGCTTCGCGAAGTTCCGTTACGCGTCAAGTACGCGAACCGGGGCGCTGCCCGGAGCGCGCTTACAGATATATATCTTTTTTTGAACGTTAATTTCTCAAAATCCACTGGAGCACATATATTGAGACCTAGCAAAGGCACATCGGGCTAACAGTCCCTACAATTTTGCCAAGTTTCGTGCAAATCCATTCAGCCGTTCGGGCTAAAAGTGAGGCCAACCGCCCTATGGAAATTAACATGGGAAAAACGCGTTTTGGGACCCCCCTTTTTTCTCGGCCCCCCCTTGACGAACCCCCCCCCAAATTTTTAGGACCTGCCCAGAAGCAAAATGTTCCATTTTCCTGAAAATTTCAGCCAATTCCGTCCACAAACGCCAAAGTTATTAGACATAGAATTTTCAAAAATCCCATAGAGAAAAAATCCTAACTATATATACCTACTGGCGACCGCCAGTAGGTAATATATATATATATATGTACAGGAATTTATATAGCGCAAATCACCAAGCGGTTTCTAAGCGCTTGCTTAGGGAACCCGTCCTGGTGTTACCCTGTGAGATAACCCCGGCAGGGTATCCGCAAGGTGAAAGCCAGGCATCCCGCCGCGAGGGGCCGTTGTGGAGATTAAGCAAGCTATTGCCCAGAGTCGCAGAGTGTGAACCCGTGAATCTAGTAGGCACCGGAGCGAGAATTGTCGAGTCCATGGACATTTTAGGACTCAAGACCCCGCCAAACCGGGAATTGAACCCTGGTCCCGGGCTGACCTCTGCTTCCAGGTCTGCCTCCTCTAATCAGTGAGCCACACTTCTCCACTCCACTGGCGGTCACCAGTAGGTAGTTAGGACCTAGTTTCCATAAGAAATCCGCAACATTCTATTTGGAATAACGTTGGCGCCGGTTGACGAATCATCGCGAAATTTTCAAAACTGGTGGGGCACTCCGGTCCGCTCCTATCCTGAAAGTCTTGGTGTGATTCGTGAAGCGAGGGATGAGAAAAAAGGGGGTCCCCATAACGTGTTTTCCCCATGCAATTTTCCATATTTTCCAGTATTGGGGTGTCTTTCATAGATTCACATGCCTGAATTATTCCCCGTCGTCGGAGTGGGAGTCCCACGGTACATAAAAAACGCAATAATATGCACAGAATAACCAAAAAACCTTGGTAATAACCAACCAGGAAGTAAAGTAGCCCTAAGCTACAAGAGCAAACACTTTCACACTCATGACTATCCTAGTCATTTTGTATAGACAAAACTGCAGCCAATCAGGCGACAGCACCCACCAGAATGTTCTCCCCAGAGGCTCAGGCTCTCAGATTGTCTACCGCACGTCGTGTGAAGGGAGTCTCCCTGAGCTCTGTCCAGTACTTCACAACTTTGGCTGGTTTTTACCTACTTTAAGAATGTCATCTTCTAAATCTCTCTTCAGGCCTTGTGAATCTTGTGGGAAGCTCAGGCTTTTTTAGGAAGATCCCCACAAGAAATGTATTTATTGCCTGTATCCGGACCATGAGGTAAAGGATTGTAAGATCTGCAGGACCTTTCCTCAGAAGACCCCCAGAGACAGGGAAGGTCGTCTTCTCCTGTGGCTGCAGAAAATCAAGGATCAGTACAACCCCCTATCTGAGGTAGGAAGTGTAGCCTCGAGGTCAACTATATCCTCTAGGAAGAGGATGGCTGAGGAAGAGGTATCTTCCCCTGGGGCTAAGGTGTCGAGAAAAGCTCAATCCACCAAGGATTTTAGGTTGCCTTCCTCCTCTTCTTCAAAAAAGGCTTCTCCACCTTCAAAATCTAGACCTAGTACGCCCCCGAGAAAGTCTGGAAAGTCTTTGTCATCAAAAAGACTGTCACAGAAAGATTTACCTCAGAAAATGACTTCGTTAACGACGGCGTCGTTGACGGCTCTTTAACGTTGACGATCACCTTTTCATCGCCAAGGCCTAAAATGATAATGTCTTCGACCTCTTCCCCGTCGACGCTGGTCTCTGTTTCAGTTCGACCCATCTCATCGGCGAAGGTAATGCCATCGGTCATCGACGCTCCATCATCGACGAAGGGTAAGAAGGTCCTGTCGACGAAGAACACCTCGAAGGTGCCTACCCCGTCGACGATAGCCACCTCGTCGACGAAGATCACCTTGCCGTCGACGACCTCACCGTCGACGAAAATTACATCGTCGTCGATGACCACATCGTCGACAAAGATTGCCTCGTCGTCAAAAATATCGTCGATGAAGATTGCCTTGTCGTCGAAAACATCATCGAAGATGATTGCTCCGTCCACGAACTTGACTGTCTCGTTGGCGGCCACTGTCCATACACCATCTCCATCGACGGCACCGTTGACGCCTCTTCTTTCGTCTTGTAAAGAATTACAAGTTTGGTCTGCTGCACCGTCTGCAGTCACCTTTGCCTCGCCGTCTACCGCAGCTTCTTTATTAAAAAGACGGGGCTCTTCACTAGCGGCTGTCTCCCTGCTGAAGTTGCCTGAACAGCTATTGGACTCTGAAGAGCAATCAGATGTGGATGAGAGGTTCCGCGCAGCTAGGAGTCCATCTGAGCTGCTTATAAAATATCAAGACGAGGATCAGGAAGAAGAGCAGTTCCTTGAGCCTACAGGTCAGGCTCCTGCCAAGGTGCCTACGGCACAGATGCCGTTAGCTCTCCTCAACAACTTACATAATATGTTGGAAGACTACTATCGCCGGTTCCCTCCATCTGAATCGGCAGAGTCGCTCCCTTCGACACCCATGCCTCAAGCCTCTGTAACGGCGTTTAGACCTCCAAGACAATCTTCTCCAACACCAGCATCCGAAATACGATCTACAATTCCACCTTCTCCGGCGCCATCCCACCATACCCAGGAGGCTGACACCACTGATGAGGACAGGGAAGAAGGAGAAGTTGATGATAAGTCTGTACTGTCGGAGTGGGATGTACCCCATCACCATCTGCTCCACCTGCTGCGGACTCTCGACCTGTAGATATTGGAGGATTCCATCTCATAATGGAAAGAGCAATAAAAAGGTTTCTAATTTCCATGGAAACGAAACAGGATGACTGTTTCCTTTACGATTTTAAGGACCAATCGCAGAGGCAAGGGAAAACAATTCCCATAATATACTTCATCTGGAAAGAGGGGCTGAAGATCATGTCAACACCACATTCTCTCCCTGCAGACTTGCCTCGCGTAGACAAGAAATATAAGGCACCACTCACCTCGCCTGCATGCCTTATATGGCAATCAAAGACGGATTCAGTTGTCACCCAAGCGGCCCAGAGACGGGCCAGAAACCCCTCTTCACCGGTAACCGCTCCACTTGACAGGGATGGCAGATGTCTGGACTCCATTGGCAAAAAAGTCTCAACTATAGCTGCAACTACTGTTCGTGCTGCAAACTCCCTAGCAATATTAGGGAGATACGATAGACAAATGTGGTCGGATATCTCACCATATATTGAAAAGCTTCCAGAGCCTGAAAGATCAGAAGCCAGAAAGATCTTGCATGAAGGGGAGTGTACTTCTGCAGAAATGATGGATGCAGCAGTAGATGTGGCATCTACAGGCTTCAGGTAGTAGGCGGGGGCAGCAGTGCTGAGAAGGCAGGATTGGCTGAAGTCAACATCCTTTCGCCAGGAGGTCCAGGCTAAGATCATCGACATGCCGTATGATGGGGAGTTTCTCTTTGGCCAGCATATCGACGAGGCCCTGCAGGCCATAAAGGAAGACACGGAAACGGCAAGGTCACTGGGAAGCCTGCAGTTTCCTAAGTCGTCCTTTCGTGGTGCCAAAGGACGTGGATCCTTCTCCAATAGAGGAGGCTACTCTCAGCAACGATCGTACCAAGCCTCTCAAGGTAACCAGAGGTATCAACCGTACAAACAGCAAACATACGGACAGCGAGGTAACAATTACTCACAAACAAAAAGGAAGTCTTCATATCGGGGACGAGATTCCTCCAGGAAACACCTGCCACCATCTCTGCCCATTCCCAAATCGAAAGTTGGAGGAAAAGTATCCCCTTTCTACTCAAACTGGTCCAAAATTACTACAGACAGGTGGGTCCTGGATGTAGTGGCCCGGAGCCATGCTTTAGAATTCATCAAAACCCCTCCAAATTCTCCTCCCAAAGGCCCACCTCCAGCTCATCTCAAGGAGCTGTTCTCCCAAATAAATGTAATGATCCGGAAAGGAGCAATCGAAAAAGTCCCTCAATTGCAAAAGGGAACGGGGTGCTACTCGAGGTTCTTCCTCATACTCAAGAAGTCAGGGGAATGGCCCCCCATCCTTGACCTGCGTGCCCTCAACAATGAAGCGTTCCGGATGTTAACGCTTCAAGAAATCCTCCAGCTTCTCTCGGAAGGGGATCACATGGCCACCCTCGACCTTCAGTGTGCTTATTTTAATGTACCGATCCTTCCCAGGCACAGAAAGTTCTTAAGATTCAGAGTGGCTGGCAGGGATTTTCGGTTCAAAGTTCTCCCATTTGGACTTCGTTCAGCGCCCCGTGTTTTCACGAAAGTGTTAGCTCCAGTGGCAGCGCATCTTCGCTTAGAGGGCATTCAAATCGTCCCATACTTGGACGATTGCCTTATCAAGGCCAGTTCTTTAGTAACAGCAAGAGCGCATGTTCAAAGATGCCTGTCACTATTCCAGTCTCTGGGTCTCTCAATCAATTCCGAAAAATCCCATCTAACTCCGTCTCAAAGAAAGTCATTCTTGGGAGCCACACTAGACACTCAACTCACTCAGGCTTTCGTCTCAAAAGAAAGACAGCTCAAGATCTGCAAGATGGCTCTCCTACTGCAACAGAAAGAGTATGTTTCAGTTCGGATGTTCAAATCTTTCCTAGGGATGATCTCATCCTGCATCCCTCTGATACCCATCTGTTGTCTCCGAATGAGACCTTTGCAAGAGGAATTCAACCTCCAATGGTTGCAGGTTTCGGGGTCATTCGACGACATGATCAGCATAACTCCTCGTATGAGAGAAGTCTTTCACTGGTGGATTCAAAGGAAAAATTTGCAAGAGGGATGTGCATTCCTGACGGAAGTACCAAGGTTTACCATCACCAAAGATGCTTCCCTCAAAGGATAGGGTGCACACCTTCAAGGAATGACTGTCAACGGAAAGTGGAATGTGCAACAAAGGAAGTGGCACATCAATCTTCTAGAGCTGCGAGCCATTTTCTTGGGCTTGAAGTCCTTTCGAACAGTCATCAAGGGGTCAGCGGTTCTAATTTGGACAGACAATACAACAAGTATGCATTACTTAAACAAACAGGGTGGTACAAAATCGGCCCTTCTCTCTCAGCAAGCCCAGGAGATTTGGGATTGGGCTCTGGATCACAAAATCAATCTTTCAGCGGTTCATGTTCCTGGGATATCCACTGTACTAGCGGATTCTCTCAGCTGATCTGCAATATCCAATCACGGATGGGAGATCCATCAACCGACGCTGGACCGAGTCTTTCGGGAGTGGGGTCACCCCGACCTGGACCTGTTTGCAACAATTCAGAACCGCAAATGCCCACACTTTGCAAGCTGGCATCCCCACATGGACTCATGCGGGGATGCGCTTTCGATGAACTGGTCTCAGATATATGCATACGCCTTTCCTCCGATTCCGTTGGTTCCCAGAGTCATCCGCAAAATGAAGAGGCAGCCGTGTTGCCTCATTCTCATTGCTCCCAGATAGCCTCGCCAATATTGGTTCACCAAGCTTCTCCTCCTCTCAGAGTGCGATCCCATTCAGTTTCAACCAATACCGAATCTTCTGACTATGCAAGGGGGTCAAATTTGTTACCCGGACCCAGCCTCCTTGAAATTAGCAGCTTGGCTCCTCAACACATTGAGTTCGCACATTTAGATATCCCTGCGGATTGTCAAGAGGTTTTAGCCAATGCTAGAGCACCTGCCACGATACAAGCTCAAATGGAAAAGATTCTGTGCCTGGTGTCACTCTGCCAATTTACATCCAATTCATGCTAAACCAGAACAGATTTTGCCGTTCTTTCTTCAATTGGCTAGATCAAGTTTATCTCATTCCACGCTGAAAGTATTTTTGGCAGCCATTTCGAGATTCCGTCAGGATGGCTCTACCTCTCTTTAAACAAAAAATAGAGGGAGAAGGAGGTTAAACCAAACCAGGTCGGCCTCCAGTCAATATATGCAATACAGGAACCCTATGTGAAGGGTCCGGAGACCTGGTAGGTATTGTGTGGTTACTGCTTACTAAGTCAGTGTGTACCAAATCATGTAAGAAAGAAACATTTCTTTCTAGAGTCCCCTCACTCACCGGGGTTGCCCCACGGTGACATGCTTCATCATTGGGGCCATCCCCGTTCTCTACGAAAAGGGGCGTGCTGCGACAAGGCGACTACGCTGGAGCACTGGTTTTGTGAGATGACTATGTGTGGTGCAAGTGTGGTGATGGTGGAGTGGGTGTGAAATTAAAAATACCGTGCTAGTGGGCCTCAACAATTTATTTTGCTCCTAGTGTGGTATAAAAAATTAAAAAGGGGTAACACTGTGTTCTAACTTTTACTGAGCTAGATCAGTGTTATGGTTAACATGTTTCAAGCTCCCCTAAGCTTTTCTTCAGGACCATACAGGGTCCAGCCCTGTATTGCCACTCCTGTATTCAAATGAAAAAGTGTTTATAATAATAAATACTAATTATTTATATTAAACGCTGTTGATAATAAAACATGCGTGTAGTTGTACATACGGTTTGTATTTTACTTGGAATGATAAAAGAGTGTTTGATTACACCCCATGGTCTTAGGCAAGGGCAGGAACGCCTCGTGGAAACATTGTTCCTATCGGCAAACCCGCTCGGTACTACCTGGTGCTTCCTCACCCGACCGCATACTGTGCTCCAGCGTAGTCGCCTTGTCGCAGCACGCCCCTTTTCGTAGAGAACGGGGATGGCCCCAATGATGAAGCATGTCACCGTGGGGCAACCCCGGTGAGTGAGGGGACTCTAGAAAGAAATTTTTCTTTCTTACATGATTTGGTACACACTGACTTAGTAAGCAGTAACCACACAATACCTACCAGATATCTACCTCTCTTTATTCTGCTAGAATAATTCAACAATTTTTCAAAGGGTTATTCCGAATGTTTCCTCCTATTCGACGTCCACCTCCATCCTGGTATTTAAATGTGGTGCTCGCTCAGCTCATGCGTAACCCCTTTGAACCTATTCATAAAGTGTATCTCAAGTCCCTTTCAAGGAAGGTTTCTCTACTTTTAGCCCTAACGTCAGCAAGAAGGGTCAGCAACATTCAGGCGTTTACAATCAAGTCTCCTTTCTTACAATTCACTTCAAATTCAGTGGTGCTTCGTACCAATCCAAGTTACATGCCTAAGGTTCCCTCTGACTTTCATCTTAATGAGCCAGTAATTCTAAAGACATTTTTTCCAAAAATCCGCAAACATCGGCAGAAAAAGCCTTGCATTCCCTAGATATCAGGAGATGTCTCAAATTCTATCTCCAACGAACTGCAACAATGCGGAAAACAGATCAGTTATTCGTAGCATATGGAAGGCTACGTTAAGGATACACTGTATCCAAACAGCCCGTTGGATGTCCTCAACGATTAGTCTGTGTCATCAGCAGGCGGGAAGGCCTCTACAATCTTTGCCAAGAGCACATTCCACTAGATCGGTCTCCTCTTCCACCGCTCTCTTTGCTGGTGTGCCTCTTCATCAGATCTGCAGAGCGGCAACTTTGTCCAACAGGCAAACGTTCACCAAACATTACCGTTTGGATGCTGCAAGTGATGCAGATACTTCAGTGGGACGAGCAGTTCTTCGCAATATTTTCAAATAAGGTGAGCCTCTGTTCTCCCTCCTTCACTATGCTCTTTTTAGACGCTTATTCTTACATGTTATTCTCTTTTGCCAAGCATGCATATATACTGTGATACAAGGAGCGTCTAATGAGATTATGTTTTGTACTGCTATTTACTCTGATTCAGGCATGTGAATCTATGAAAGACACCCCAATACTGGAGAAGAACAATAGTTACTTACCTGTAAACTTTGGTTCTCCAGTATTGGTGTCTTTCCTAGATTCACATGCACCCACCCACCTCCCCTCAGAGGCTCCTCAGGTGATTATGTTGGTTTCACTCCTGTGCGAGAAAATCTGAGAGCCTTAGCCTCTTGGGAGAACATTCTGGTGGGTGCTGTCGCCTGATTGGATGCAGTTTGGTCTATACAAAATCACTAGAATAGTCATGAGTGTGGAAGTGTTTGCTCTTGTAGCTTAGGGCTACTTTACTTCCTGGTTGGTTATTACCAGGGTTTTTTGGTTATTCTGTGCATATTATTGCTTTTTTTATGTACCGTGGGACTCCCACTCCGATGACAGGGAATGATTCAGGCATGTGAATCTATGAAAGACACCAATACTGGAGAATCACATATTACAGGTAAGTAACTATTGTTCTTCATCGCAGCTACAGCTGAACGGCTGAACGGAATTACACCAAATTTGGCAAAGTTGTAGTCCTTGATTTAGACTCGTGCCTTTTGCTTATATGGTGTAAATTTGTTCGGTAGTTCCTGAGAAAATGACAATTAAAAGTACATATATATCCATGGCCTCCGTGGATGCGCGCATCTTGCGCGCACTATAAGCGGACCATCCCGATTACGCGCTGGCTGTCAAGTGGTTGTCAACATTCGAAACCAGGTAGTGTTCGCATCCATTTTGTGCCTTGGTAGAAGCGAGGGTCTGGAAATTAGTGCAACAAGTGTTCAAAATGTATAAAGGGGCAGGTAGGAAATATTTTGACGCTCTAGACCTGCTGAGGGGGTCCCACAGGGATCCCTAGGGCCCACCATTTTTTTTATTTTTTTTTGTTGAAAAAACAGAAATGTGTGCTGGGTGCATGGATCCACCATAAAAAAATAAAAAAACGAAGTGCGGGCTCCATTGCTTGTTTAAAAATTAGCTACCTGGGATGGTCAAATCCCGGGGTCTAATATATTAAATTTGTACAGGGGTGTGGAATTTATTAAAATATCTACTTGTCCATGGAGCAGGTTGCTTCATAAATCTAATTGTCCTTTAACAAAATCCACTTGTCCCTTTGGTGCCATGTAGTGCGGCGACAAATTATGGCAGCAATCTCATTATATAAGAGCTCTTATATGGCCTCTCTGATTATGCCAGGGCTCATACCATGGAAGTGTTTGAATACTAGCAATTCCTTTATGTTGCCATGTTTCGGCAGATCTACATACTGGGCCTGAAGGTAGTGGTAAGCAATAGTTTCAAGGTTGGAATGCCCCTTTGAGTCTGTGCAAACCTACTAACCTGCATGTTTAAGGGTTTTCAACAACTCTTCTCTAATCTTGTCCCATACTGAGAAATGTTGGAAATTTACTCCTGATAATGGCAGACACAAACCTTCTTGCTGAATTAGGAAAAAAGTGATTGGAGCGAAAATGAACTTGCAAACACTCAGGTTTTCGCATGAGCAAATCTACACATGCACATATTGCGCATGCTAAAATGCAGTTCACAAATATTTTCTAGGACTACAATTTCTTGTCCTACTTCTGTTAGTTCTTGTGAATTCACGAAAACCATAAAGCTAAACTTAATGCAAGTACATATACCAAGGGTGCACTTTTGAGACTTTCTTTAATAATTGGGCCCCTAATTTTGTCTGGCCTTAACCATGACCTTTTGGGTTTATTGAAATTCTCTCTCTCTCTGTATTGGCTGGCTTCACTGTGAGTGACAGCATTCTGCTCTTTCACAAGGAGCATATCGGCACACAACAAAGTTTTGTTGAGTGCCAATAACAAATTTGGCAGTGTTTGCTTTTTGAGACCAAAAACAATTTTTGCTTTTGGCAATGTTTGTTGTAATGGTGAAGGCCCAGCAGCTCTCACACTAAAACACTGACCAGCAATTTCAGACCTACTGGCTTTGCCAATGCTTGTTTATTTTTATGTTTTCCATAATCTTATTGCTACTGGTTACTCTGATTTTCCAATATGAATATCTTTGGGAAATACTAGCATGCATCAACACATTTTACTAAATGATGCTGCAAATAAATGGTACCTGAAATTTTACAGTAGTTTAGCAAAATGTTTTTTTTCCCTACTTTCATTTACCCTACTTTCATTTAGGAACATTTTATATTGAAAGCTAAGAATCATTAATCTTGCTTTCAGGCTTCTGCAAATATTTGCATCTAATCATAGAGCATTCTGGGAGCATTATGCATAGCTTCATATTGCTAAACTTTGAAACCGTGTGTATACATTTTTATACTGGAACCACTGTCAGTAGTGCAGTCAGAATTTACATTAATTTAGAGCGTTCACCCTAATAATAAAGGCTTTAAATTAATGAACCATAAATACAAATTTGAACAGCATTAACATATGCACACAAATATTAACTTAACTGCAGGCAGTTCCCTTCCCTGACCTTTAATGTGGTACTGCAAAATGGCAGCCAAAGGGTTTGTGCTGCAGTGGGTTGGGCCTACTTGTCCCAAGGACAAAATACACATTAAAACTTGTTGACCCCAAACAATATGTCCTGGGCGTCGGGCTATAGGAATTCCACATCCCTGTTTGTAGCCCGGGGACCGCCATTCCTTGGTGCTACAAAATAACTGGGTGAGGAAGCTCAAAGGTCCGTCTAAGCCCCGGGGATTACCACCCTCCGGGGCTTTTTATATTTTGGGAGATGGGCCGCGTGGTCTCCATTCTGGAGCAGTCGAAAGCCTTGGGGAACACCACCTCCTAAGATTGGCTTCTGCTGTGTCTCGGGATGTCTACCCCCGGGACACTGCTGTTTGATACGGCAGGGCGGGTCATAGCAAACTTGAGGTTTTATTAACAAGTGCTATTTCGCTGCAATTTTTTTTTTAAAAGCCAAAACTGCAGTAAAAATTATATCGCCCTATTTACTAAGTAACGCTAAAATGCATTAATGCATGGTAGCAGCCAGTTTGCTAAGGGCTCGCATCGTATCTCCAATGAGTTGCAATGTAGGCATTCCCAGAGGCAAGGTAGGTGTTCCTATGACAATATAACATGGAAGAGGGAGGTAGGACAACAGCGTTGTATTTACAAGGGGGCCCTGGATTTGAGGACCGATAGCAAAACTCTCGCTAATTGCGGTTTATGTCGGATCCTAATGTCTGTTCTGAAGTAGACTTAAACATGTTTAATATTCGAGGTGGATTGGGGGCAATATTTACAAGGACAGTGTTAAAATTATCTGCACTTTAGCTTTAGGAAAGTGTTGTTAAATTTGTTGTTGTTTCCTGGAAGCGTAAGCGGAGTTGGCTGGACTAACGTATGCCACTGCTGCGCGAGGCTGTGAACCATGATTCCGGAGCTATGGGCGTGGTTCCTTCGTGAGCTATATGAGAAATCAACTGATTCGGGTGTCCATGTTGTAGTGCTGACGTCACCCGGGTCTTAAATGCAAATGTGTCATTATATCTGTAAAGTACCTCAGCATGGCCAACATGGAAGGTATGGGGTATCACTGACTCTATATTCAGCCATAGTTGCACACATAAAAGATGGTGGACATGACATATTTCTGCGAATATGAATGTTTGTTGTACATTCAGTGGAGTGTTGTAGCTGTAGTAATACAGGCCTATGAAAGATTTAGGATGCAGTTTTTGGCACATGAAGGGCAGCTAATATATATATACGTATGTGATTATTCAGGTACACTGTTCGAACTTGGTGCTGGAAATGAGTGTTCGTGCCTCTGAGTCACGCCCACATCCTGTTATTGAAGAGAAATGATGTAATCTACGCCTGCCTGAAAATGTACTGTAAATACGGTGCTCATGTAAATTGCTGATATAGTTTTGGGTTGACTACGCCCTATATAAATATGCACACACTCCCTTTTTTCTACGCAAACACCATTTTGTATTCAAATCTTTTTTAAAGTGTTGCCCCAAATTCTTATTAATATAAGAGGGCATGATTTACTTTCAGATAAAGTAGAATAGAAGTGCTATTACAAACACTCCCTCACTACTTCATCTTTCTTTTTTGTTTTTTTGCACATTTCTTTTCAATAACTCTTTATGAAAACATTGTGACTGTTAAGGATTATTTTATTATTTGTTAATTGACATTAATATTTTTTTTCATGTTTACTGCTTGCAACGATAAACCTCCAGTCCCCCATAAGTGAAAATACGTCACAGTACTACACAATATACATACTGTTAACCCATTTTCACTCTAGAAGAAAAAGAGAATTACTTGATCATTTTTTTTATATTTGTACATATTTCAAACCTTCTTTTTCTGCGTCTTCATGTATTATTATCGCAAATTGACAATACTACGAACTGTTCTTACGTCATTTCGTTTCTAATGTACAATTATACTTTTACACACTACATTTAGAAATCATAATAATATACTTGCATTAGAAAAATATATCAAGCATAAACTTATATAATTAATTTACCTCTCTTTAGAATTCTTTCCTCCTTCCATCGACATACATCCAACTCCTCTGGAGGGAGCATAATGTTATATATATTACAATATATATATATATTAACTTTATGTTCCCTCTGAGGAAATGGACGATAAACTGAAGATGAATCCGACGATCGTAAACTTTATCTTGCTCATAGTTTGGTCACCCGTAATTAAATCACAGAAACTAAACTAATCATCCTACGGGTGTGGTATATATATCCTTTTTGGTTATCAAGGCACTATGGAACCAATTTACTGCTCCTCCCATTTTTTTGTTACGTTTTTCAGTTGACACATGCTCACATTTCCACTGTTTAACTTGCGCATGTGTTTTTCTAAACGTGAAACTTGTTAAACAGTTTTAGTTTTGTGTTATATCCTCATTCGTATTTGCTCTTTCTTTTTCTTTTCATTCTCTCTCTCTTTTATTACACGAGTATTAAAATAAATGCCTTTGTATTTATTATTTAAAACAAGTATATTGATTGGTTACTGTGTTTAGTTTCTGTCCACAATTTTAACCACTTGGCTGCTAAGGCACATGATGCTCTTCCATTGACTTTCCATTGAAATCAATGGAAACTCCATGACGAGTTACCCTTGTCATTAGCACTGAAGGGGTTAATACACTTCCCCACCCAAAACCCCTATTATCCTTATTTTTTAAAAAGGTCCAATTCGATTTTTTAAATTTATTCGAGTATTAAAATAAATACATCATTGTTGATGTGCGAGTTCCTTAACTTATACACAGTTGATTGCCACATCTCTGAATATCTGGAGGTACCTGGTGGGCTAGTTGGCCCCCAGGGACCCACAGGATTGAGGAGGAATTAATTTTCTAACTTAAAACGCGCCACAGGGCATGTTTGCAGACATGTCACCTCAGGCCACGTCCCCTTCCTTCACCACTGCGGGTTTTAAGTTGGGGAATTAATTCTCTTTCAATACTGAAGGTCCCTGAGGGCCAAATAGCCCAACAGGTATCTCCAGTATGCGCCAGGGAGCTGCGTTGCATACAGGTGTTAAGAGGCCACGCACCTTTTTACACCTCTCTGCAACACAGCTCTGTGGCGCTTATTGGAGGTACCTAGTGGGCTAGTTTGACCCTAGGGACCCTCTAAAATCAGCCGAACTACGAATTCCGATTTACTCACCTGTTATCAGGAGATACCTCAGTGCTGCATCTTTGAGCCCAGTACTGATCCTGAAAAGTAATACTAACCGTACTTACCAGTAACTTGAATTTCCTTCCATAGGCTAACATTGACTGGTTTCACTTGGAAATTCTTCTAAGTGTGGAGTTTTTGAACTTTAAAATATTCACCTAAAATCATTCGAACAACGAATTCCAATTTACTCACCTGTTATCAGGAGAGAACCCAGTTCTGCATCTTTTAGCCCAGCACCGACCCTGAAAAGTAATTCTAAGTGTACTTACCAGTAACTTGTATTTCTTTCCATAGGAATCCATTGTCTGGTTTTCACAAGAAAAGTTTCTAAGCGTCGATTTTCACAAACTATAAATATTCCTTAAATATTGCCTGTATAAATTAAACACATTCTTTAACTGTTTACAGGAGATGCACCATTGCTAGATCCAGGATCCACCACAGAGTAAGAAAAAGTAACGATAACACTAGTTACCTGCTAAGTGAATTTCCTCCCATAGGATAACATTGGTGATTCTATGTGAAAAAGTTTCTAAGTGTCAACTTTTAAAATACAATATTATTCTGTAAAAATCACTACTGTAACCAAAACGATTTTATTCAACTGTTTACAGGAGATGTCCCAGGACTGAATCTAGGATCCAGTCCTGTCGTTAGAAAAATAATCCATAAAGTAACTAATTGTATTTAACTAGAAATTCCCATTGAGCTCAATGTTGCATTGTTTGAAATTGTGTTGCCCATTGCAACAACTGTAACTACTGTGCTTAAAAGTATAATGCCTATTTGCAAAGTATTTAAACTAACGTAATTCATTCTGAGAAAGTAGATTTTGTAATGGTATGTATAATGTAATTATGATGTAATTTAAAAAAATAAAATATCTAAAAAAAATAGTTTACAAAAGTGTAGTAAATCAGTATAAAAAATAAATATAACAATTAATACTTTTAAAAATTGTCATTTACAAAACCTTTGAAATTCACTGAAAAAACCATAGGTTTTAGATGTTAGAGTTAGGAAATAGCATTTAAAAAACCTTTGAAATTCACTGAAAAAAACATAGGTTTCAGACATGTTCTAGTTAGGAATTAGCATTTAAAAAACCTTAAAAATGTACTGAAAAAACCATAGGTTTTAGGGGTGTTCTAGTTAGGTGGCCATTTCACTCATACAAAAACATTGAAATTCCTCCGTTATAGTTACTTCTGCTAACTATAACCCGCGCGCCCGCAATCCACTGCTGATGATGTAACATTTTACATCATTCATGACAGGGTCAGTGACATCACTGATGGCATCACTGATGACATCACTGATGACATCTCAGATGACATCAGGGATGACATCACTGATGACATTATCCACGTGACAATCAGATACACCTCATCATACACTAGTATAACCTTTCATCACTCACTGTAAAATAAAGAGTACCATATTTGAATCCATTGACACACCAATACAAGTTTCTAAAAACCCACTCAGTGATTCCAAGATCTACACACACATCTAACCACTTACCTTTAGATTCACTCATACATGCTGTCAATGATCAATAGAACACTATCAAATATACTTATACACCTATATCGACATTACACGCCAGCACACATCCTATTCACTTATGCAGTCATCCTACTCACTTATGCAAATCATGGATCATACTTACATTTACTCAGCTACACACTTACACAATACACCACTTAGTTTATTCATATAGATAGTAACTCATACTTAGTGTGTTATAAAATCACAATTACAAGTATATAGTTATCCATACAGTCACTCATACAATCACTGAGTCTTATGTATACTTATTTATATACAACAAATGTCACATACACTGCCTTTTATTTTTCTAGTTTGTTGGACATGTACCATTGAGAGCTATATTTGCTCATCAGCACACCCATAAATATATTCAATAACCCAAACAACTGATCTAACATGTAGTCTCAACCTCATATACCTACTGAATCAACTAGTCACATATCTTTGGGCAGTCACACACACCCCACCGAACCACACACATATTCACTCTCCCATACAAGTACTCAGTTAACTAAGCAATAACTAATATAGACTTTCACATAGCTAGTAACCAACTGGTGCAGCAGTTTACACAACCACAGACAAAGTGATACATATGTTCACACATTTTAGTCACTATCAAATATGTTTAGTGAGACACTATAAATTAGTCAAGTAATCAGTCAATCACACTGTTACTAAATCCTCCATCCAGATATTTATATTTATATATCCACTCATTCTTCAATGCAGATTGCTATATATGTAATACATATTTAAATAACGAACCAAACCACATTCACTGGATGAGGTCATCAGTGATGTCATTTGAGATGTCATCAGTGATGTCGTCAGTGATGTCACTGACAATGTCATGAATGATGTAATATGTGACATCATCAGCAGTGGGATGCGGGCGCGCGAGTTATAGTTAGCAGAACTAACTATAACGGAGGAATTTCAATGGTTTTGTACGAGTGAATGTCCACCTAACTATAACACCCCTAAAACCTATGTTTTTTTCAGTGAATTTCTAAGGTTTTTGAAATGCCAATTCCTAACTATAACATGTCTGAAAGCTATGGTTTTTTCAGTGAATATATTATATACTCCCAATCCTCATAAATGCCGGGATGCAGCAGCCATGGTACGAGGACACCCTGTATATTTATAATCTTAACAACAAGTGTAAAACGCTTCAAAGCGCGTAGTATTCCAAGTGAGGCTTTGAACTTTGCTGTGGAGGGAGGGCGCACATTGAAGCATTTTATGCTTGTTGGTAAGATATTGTGTGTGTGTGTGTGTGTGTGTGTGTATATATATTTATATATATATATATATATATATATATATATAAGTCAAAATACAGGAACCCCTTCGAGAAAGGCCACATGAACAAAATAGCTTTAACTTGTTATATTGGCAGCTTGCCAGCAGGCTATCAATCTGGAGTGCAAATCCATAAATAAAACACCAGACGCGTTTCGGGAGAATAAAAATCCCTTCTTCAGCGGCGTGGGTATCCCAAAGCAAAGAGGCGCATTTGTAGTTATGCACAGTCAATGAAGTAGTTCCCGCCCGGATGGGCGTGGCCATCACTCTGGCCTTCTGGATTCTGTAGTGCAAACATTTTCATCCCCAGTGGGTGCGCTATTCTTTGCAAGTTAATATCACAATTATTAACATCCAAGTGGGTCGGAGTGCAGACAAGGTGAGTGCCTTCCCCGCTTTCCAGCTGACAATGAAAGCATCACTGGTACCCCCCTGTGGAGCACTAGATCGTTCCTCCTGTAGCTGAAACATCCTAGTATCAGCGTGGACCCGCCACAGAGGTGGGCCTCTCTCACGACCGGGCCGGCCGCTTGAATCCATAAGTCAAAATACAGGAACCCCTTTGAGAAAGGCCACACGAACAAAATAGCTTTAACTTGTTATATTGGCAGCTTGCCAGCAGGCTATCAATCTGGAGTGCAAATCCATAAATAAAACGCCAGACGCGTTTCGGGAGAATACAAATCCCTTCTTCAGCGGCGTGGGTTTCCCAAAGCAAAGAGGCGCATTTGTAGTTATGCACAGTCAATGAAGTAGTGCCCGCCCGGATGGGCGTGGCCATCACTCTGGCTTTCTGGATTCTGTAGTGCAAACACTTTCATCCCCAGTGGGTGCGCTATTCTTTGCAAGTTAATAACATGAAAGTGTTTGCACTACAGAATCCAGAAGGCCATCCGGGCGGGAACTACTTCATTGACTGTGCATAACTACAAATGCGCCTCTTTGCTTTGGGAAACCCACGCCGCTGAAGAAGGGATTTTTATTCTCCCGAAACGCGTCTGGCGTTTTATTTATGGATTTGCACTCCAGATTGATAGCCTGCTGCCAATATAACAAGTTAAAGCTATTTTGTTCGTGTGGCCTTCCTTGAAGGGGTTCCTGTATTTTGACTTATGGATTCAAGCGGCCGGCCCGGTCGTGAGAGAGGCCCACTGCTGCGGCGGGTCCACGCTGATACTAGGAAGTTTCAGCGACAGGACGAACGATCTGGTGCTCCACAGGGGGTACCAGTGATGCTTTCATTGTCAGCTGGAAAGCGGGGCAGGCACTCACCTTGTCAGCACTCCGATCCACTTGGATGTTAATAAGGGTGATATTAACTTGCAAAGAATAGCGCTGCCACTGGGGATGAAAGTGTTTGCACTACAGAATCCAGAAGGCCAGAGTGATGGCCACGCCCATCTGGGCGGGAACTACTTCATTGACTGTGCATAACTACAAATGCGCCTCTTTGCTTTGGGAAACCCACGCCGCTGAAGAAGGGATTTTTATTCTCCCGAAACGCGTCTGGCGTTTTATTTATGGATTTGCACTCCAGATTGATAGCCTGCTGGCAAGCTGCCAATATAACAAGTTAAAGCTATTTTGTTCGTGTGGCCTTTCTCGAAGGGGTTCCTGTATTTTGACTTATATATATATATATATATATATATATATATATATATATATATATAATATACATAAATATTCTTTTTTTAAACTGTTAATATATATATATATAGTTAGGCGTTTTTTAAATAATTCATATCAAATAAAAAGCGCCATTAATTGATTCTTTTATTCAATCCCCACACTATACTCCCACATACATAGCAGCCTACATTTAAAATATATTTAAAATACAAAATGATAACACAATTAACATATGAAGTAATGAATACAATAAATAATAAATGAACAATTAATTTTTAATTTATTACTTAAATATCTTCCCAACCTATCCCCCTAAAAACACAACATCCACCTAATAAATAACATAATCAATGTATTAAATAATTTGCATATTTATAAATAAATTACTGATTTTAATTAAAATATTCATTAATTAAACTTTAATATTTACTTAATTATCTTCCCACCCTATACCCCTACAAGCCCAACAACCTGCACAAAAAATATAGCTTAAAAAATATAATAATTACACTATTTACTCAATTATCAATTTGGTTTATTATTAATTAATTAACTATTACTGAATTAACTTCCCACTGTATACAAACACAACAATCCTCAGCTAAACTTTTAATTTGTTTTACATAATTATCAATTAAATAATTTAGAATTAATAAAGTATTGCTTAACTAACTACCCACCCTATATCCTCACAAACGCAACGACCCGCACCTAAAACATAACAAAAATATGCACAATTTACATAATTATTGTTTAAATAATTAAAAATAATTAAAAAATAATAATTAATTTAATATTCTTAATTTACTCCCCCCTCTGTACTCCTATGACCCTCACAACCCGCTACAACACTATAAATTCCTCTAAACATGTAATTAAAATGGCAAATAACTTAAAATTACAAACCGTATTAAAAAACATTAAAAACAATTATTCAAACATTATATAACATATGCAATTACAGTATTATTTAAAAACATAAAGATGATTAAAAACAATATTCTTTACAACAATATTATTGTAGATAATATTAACATCGATATTCTTGAAAACACTATTACTTAACTTAAAAATCTATCTATTTGGCAACAATATTCCTGCATCACGATATTTCTGTGACCCGATATTAAAAACCCGATATTAGTGTCACCTGATATTTATGCCTCGATATTTTGTAGAAATACTCATTTAGGCACAGTCATTATCCGCATGCGTGCGGGCGGAATTCCGCCCGTACGCTGAGATTTACTCATTCGCATGTTACGTGACGAGCTGGGCTCGTCATGAGCGTGCGAGGAGGCTACGCCATGACGAGCCCAGCTCGTCATGAGCGTCGAAGGGGTTAATGTTGATATTGCATTATAGGTTGACGATAGCACGGGCCTTTATATTTTAAATTATTTTGATTTTAGTTTCCTATTTTCTAAGCTCACTTGTAATGAAGCCAGATCTTCAGTGTTGTATATCGTCTGTTGGTCGATCTCTGGTGCTTTAAAAGAAACTAGATGAATAACAGATCTATCCTTCAATTTTTCTTCCACTCTTATTTTTGAAGTAGGAGATTCTTGATATTGATCCACCATTGATTAAAAATGCGGTTAATAACCCAGGTTTCCTCATTAACTGAGTGGTATGACCCTTCCTTATCTTTTAGTGTTATATCACTTCCTTTTTCTAATGTAGCAAATTCACCTCCTTTATCTCTAATCCTTGATGCCCAGCAACTTGAAGTTCCTAATGGTCAATTCATGCCTTAGCTATAGCCAGAGGGACCGTAGTGTTTGAAGTAACTATGAAATGGAGCTGGGCAGTATATCCAGATGATATCCACAGGAGTTCACCTTTGCTGCACCCTCACCTCTTTAGATGTCAATACCAAGCAACCCCCTTCCACTGTAGATCTTTACTCAGAAATAGCCTGGTATATGATGAACGTACTTACACACAAAACGGAAAAAGGAGGATATATAATATTCTCTTCCAGGGGATCCTCATCAATATTTCAACACAAGTAAGGGGAGAGGGTCAACCGTATCTACAACTCTACCACCCCGAACCCCTTAAGCCACAATTCTACACACATACAGGGGTGGAGAGACTCATAAAAAACCTACAAACATCCCCATCAAAACAAAACAAATATAATTGTTTTGAAAATACTGCCCTCACTCACACACCAAAGTGTGTGACATGCTTCATCAACGGGTCTGCTTACAATACGCCCAGGTGTAGCCACACTCTGGACGGAGCATAGGGGGGGGTTTAAACATAAAAGACCAAAGGACACAATACAAAACCAAACAACATATATACATAAACAGAAAAGTGATCAGTGAATGTCACCCTGTGACTGGAACTGGTGTGCGACACGTGCAGTTAATAGGGAAGTGTTTGGAACTGGTTTGGGGATACCAAACAAAACTTTATTAATAGGTTCCACAACCAGGATTAAAAGAAAGGAAAGGATGGGTAATGTTTTCAAGAGAAAATGAGGTTTCTCAAAACAACCCTCCTAATACCGCTGTTGTCAACATGTTTCGACCGACTTACTGCGCCAAGAAGGTCACCCCGGTCTTCTTCAGGACGTGTGTTGCTACCAGTCCTGCTATTGGTCAAGCCGTAGTTCGGTCAAAGTACCAATAAACTGATCATACGGGATTCCAATTGAATCAGCATGTGTGGAGGGGATCCCAACAACACGGGAAACATGAGCTGGAATAATAATAATCCCATATAAGTATGTTGTAAAAGGAAGTGTCCCTACATCAGTTGATACAAAGTCCTTTCTATTGTCTTAAGGGATAGCATAATCATCACCCAGCAGTATAAAACATATGACTATAAAATGCAATGTTATGATCAAATACAAATCTACACAATTTCATAGGTCCGAAGAATATATCAAGTAGTGGTATTAGCTTCCAAGAAATATGCCTCACATGCAACGTGACTTAGAGTAGCATATTATTACTCCCATTCAAGTACTCACCGAGTTTATTAAAGATGAAATCTCGTCATGGCGCCCTGCAGGTAGGTGTCCCAAGAACACAACCGGTATTTGCGGAAACAAAATCAAAGACGCAAATAGCACCAAACCGGGCTCTGTTGTATCCATGTCTTTCATGGGACGAGCCCCTATTGTAAACGACACAGTTAACTTTTAAGAGAGCCGGGTGCAACCAGAAGATGCACCAGCGTTCACCCGTAAAGAGTATACTGCATCGGGAGGTAGAATCAATGCCAGCCACCCTCTGTGTACTCCTTACTGTTCCGAGGGAAGAACCTCGTCCGACTGCCTGCTCCAGGATCGCCGCGTAAGTGACGGCGGCTTACGGGAATCAATACAAGTACTCTGTGCGTCCTCCCGGCCATTCCCGCGCTGCGCGCGTCACGTGGCTCACCGCCCGACGTCATAACGTCCGACGTGGGGGCCGCGGGAATCATGGGAAATGATGTTCCCAATTGCCGGTGCTGGTTAAAACTGTATGGCAGCCCGAACGAAAAAATTAAAGTCAACTGATGACGTAATAAAGGGAGCACAAGCCTCCATTAATATGGAAATATAGGATCCGGGCTCTCCACATGCCACGGGCAATGATTCTCATTACATCACAGATAATGATGTATATAGAGAATCACTTGTCCCCTCAAGCTGCCTATAAGTGATGGTAGGTGCAGCGTTATTTTTATAGCAGCCAAAAGTGCCGTCATAAGACAGAGTCCAAATCAATGGACAGGAGAAAAGGTGATGTGGCACCAGATCAATTAACCGTCAATATCAAGAACCCAGGCTCTCTAGTCCCGAGAGGATACAACATAATGTCATGAAACCAACCAGGCTATCTAGTCCCGAGAGGATGCAGCATAATGTACAGGTTCATTAAGTGTTGCTCAGTCGGTCCCTTCATAATGGGTTGACTAATGTCTTCTCAATGATTGCCAAGGTATATCATCATCGAGACCTGTAGTGTGACTTCTCAGACGGTAGACCCATTTCTGTTCACGATGAAGTAAGATGCGGTGTTCATCTGCCGTGTGTCTGCCTAGGTTCAATTTCTCGATGACCGTCCATCTTAATTCATCAGCCGAGTGTCCCATTTCTAAAAAGTGTGCTGTCAGTCTGGTGTTTGATCTACCGCATCATATTGTGCTCCGATGCTCCGTAATCCTTGTGCGCACCCTCCCGCTTGTCATCCCCACATAAAATTTATTGCAAGGGCATGAAATAAGATAAATCACCCCCTGGGAATTACAGTTGGTGTGAGATCTCTATTCCCAGGGGGTGTGGAGACCCAAGTCAATTTGTTTGGTGTTGGACGTCAGAGGGCGTACACTACAGGAACCACATCTCATGTGGCCCATCCGTCTAGGAAGACCAGTCACTGACACGATGTCCGTGGTCACATTAGTAACTCTGGGTCTTGTGTGGACTAACAAGTCTTTCAGGTTCTGGCTCCGTCTGAACGAGAAGAGGGGCTTCTCCATGTACAACCCTCCTGTATTTAGAATCTTCCAGTTATGCAGCACCAGTCGTCTGATCTGTTGGGATGCTGTATTGAAGGTTGAAACAAAGACAGGTTTATTTATCTTGGGTCTAGTCGTTATAGCAAGAAGGGAGTCACGACTGGCGTTCAGTGCACGTTTCTTAGCTCTCTTGATGGTATTTGCTGGATAACCCCTGTGCTGTAATTTCAGTGTTACGGCATTAGCCTCTGTGACAAAATCTGCACGATCTGAGCAGTTGCGGCGAATCCGGAAGAATTGGCCCACCGGTAAATTCTCCCGTAGGGATTTAGGATGGAAGCTTTCATAAGCCAGCAATGCGTTCTTGTCTGTGGGTTTGTGAAAAACCCTAGTTTTCAGAATGCCCTCACTGGGTTCAATCAACAAGTTCAAAAAGGGAAGACTGGTCTTAGTTACGATCGAGGTAAAGTGGAGAAGGTTTTTTTTTTCGTTCAACCATTCAAGAAAACTACCCACAGATGTCTCATCACCTCTCCAAATCACCAGGATATCGTCGATGTAGCGACGCCATAGCCTCAAATGAGAGAACCAGGGGCCCGTAGTGTCAAAAATAGTAAGTTGTTCAAATGCCCCCACATATAATCCAGCCAAACTGGGGGCAAAGACACTCCCCATGGAAGTACCATGGGTTTGTAAATACATGGTGCCCTCAAATTCAATATTTTTTTTCATTAAGGCTATTTCTGCTAAGTGTAGTATGAAAGCTCTAGGAGTGTGATATCGCTATTACTCCTCAAAAAGGATGGTTTCCAACATTCGAAGAGTTTCTCTTTGAGGAATGTTGGTGTATAAAGCCTCTATGTCCAGGCCTTTAAGAAACTCAGTTGCGGGGTCAAAAGGCGTATCTTTCAGGAGGTTCAGGATGTCCAGGGTATCCCTCAAGTATGCAGGGAGTTTTTGTACCAAGGGTTTAAAGAAAAAGTCACAAAATTGTGAGAGGTTCGAGCAGTGACCCCATCGCGGAGATAATAGGTCTCCCGGGCGGTGGTCTAGCTGCCTTGTGAATCTTAGGCAGGACATAAAAATACGGAGTCTTAGGATGTTTATTTATCAGAAACTCCGCCTCATGTCCTGTGATCCAATCGTTGATACGAGCCTCCTCGACCACCATGGTGATCTCCCTGGTGATGGTATTGGTCGGATCATCCATCAGTCTGTGATAAGTTCTTGAATCAGAGAGTAAGCGGATACATTCATTTTGGTAGGTAACTCGGTCAAGAATCACCGTGGCCCCACCTTTATCCGCCGGCTTCAAAATAATCACTTTATTGTCAGATAGTTCCTTGAGCGCATGTTTTTCAAGGTTAGACAAATTGGAAAAATTATGGTGTTGTTCCAAATTCGAGCTTTTCCAGATCATGGATGACCGCCTGTTCAAAAACCGCTATTTGTGGGGGTAGCAAAGATAGTTGAGGGGTAAATTGAGACTTCGGCCAGAGGGAGGTGTCACCTCTATCAAAATCCAAAGGTTCCTGATCTTGAAAATAAACCTTTAGTCTCAGATTGCGAAAGAAGGCTGCCAAATCCTGACGGAGTTTAAACAAATCAGGAGGGTTTGTAGGGACAAAACCCAGTCCCTTATTCAGTACCTGTTCCTGTAAGGTAGATAAGGGATAGGAGGATAAGTTGACAACTAAGGAGGTACACTGCTGGTACTCGGGAGGCTGCTCTGTGCCATGCTCCTGGTAATCTGTTGTGTGATCTCCTGATTGGGATCTTCCCAGGTCACTTGTTGTTGGCCTTCCTGTTTCCCACGTCCCTTGTTCCGGCCTCTCCCTAAAAAAGGCCGTTGGTAGATTTGGAATTGTGGGTTCTGATACTGTGGGTTCTGAAACCGAGGATTCTCAAATTGTGGATTTTGAAACTGAGCATTTTGGAAAGGTCCTGTTGGGAGATAGCCCATTCCAGACCAATTAAACGGTTGATTAGGGTATTGTTGGAATGGCTGGTGGTACATCGGTGGCCTCTGCCCCCGCCACTGCCCTCAGCCCCTTCCTCTCCTTCTCTGTTGGAAATCCCCTTCACTGCCCTCGCTAGAGCTACTGGTGGTATAGTGGCGAGGTCGGCCCTGTTGATTGTTCTTATTATTCTCCGCCAATTTCTGTTTGGCATATTCATCATTAGTATAGGGGTAAGCTTTTTCCCTAGAGAAATTTTTCAAATCCTTTTGTAACTTTGAAATTTTGGAGTGTATTAAATGGTCCCTATATTCGGTCAATTCTGTGTTGATCACATCCAGTTTGTGATCAAATGTGGACATTACGATCCTAGTTTGTAGTCCAGATTCAGTAGTTTGAATCTGGATCAATAAGGCATCCGCCAGTCGCTTAGCCGTGCTGATGATCAAGACTAACCAGTCCCGAGTGCACTTCCATGACACAAGGGCCCAATCACGTCTAAAGGCCTCGTCTTCTAAAAATATTAGAGGCTCGTTAGTGACAAGGAGACCTCTAGGGGCAGCGTTGACCCGTAGGTACTCTGTAAGAATTGCCCCATGTAGGATCGTTTATACTTGAGTTTTCTTTAATTCCAAGAGCGGGTCCCAGCCTTCCCCTTGTGCCAGGACATCTGAGACAGCAGCATCACCTAAAAGGGACGGTCCTGCCAAAATGTCTGACACTATGTCTTCCCCAAAGGATAGGCCTGGGATCACGGCCATATTGATGAGGTTAGAAAAAATCCAACAGGAATCAATGATAGAGAGCACCGGAATGTAAGGGACCAAAAGAGAAGAAATGTAGATAATTATAATAGCATTGCAAAGTGTCCTGGACAGAGACTATGTCACAGGATCACAAGAGGAGAGACCCCTGCGGCTAAGCTGCCGCTCTGAATATATTTCAACACAAGTAAGGGGAGAGGGTCAACCGTATCTACAACTCTACCACCCGAACCCCCTAAGCCACAATTATACACACATAGGGGGGTGGAGAGACTCATAAAAAAAACCCACAAACATCCCCATCAAAACAAAACAAATATAATTGTTTTGAAAATACTGCCCTCACTCACGGCCACTGTGCGTGTTGCAGGGGCCGTCTCGGAGACATTCCGTATTGGCCGGGGTACCCGCCAGGGATGCCCTCTCTCCCCCTATCTTTTCGCCCTGGCTATGGAGCCGTTGGCCGCCTGGGTGCGTATAGATGCGCAACTCCGAGGATTTGTGTGGCCCCAGGGCCTCTCCGATAGGATCGCGTTGTACGCGGATGACGTCCTTTTCTTCCTGACCGACCTGCGTCGCTCTGGGCCGCGGGTATTGGAAATAATGCGGGTTTTTGGTGACGTATCCGGCTTATACCTCAACCTCAGCAAATCCACCTTGTGGGTCCTGGGTGGTGGTGCACTATCGGACCCCTGGACGCTGGACCTGCAAGTGGCCACTGGAGGCCTGCAGTACCTAGGGGTGTTCCTGTCTGAATCCGCGACCCTCGCGTGGGAACGCTCGGTGCTGCCGGTATGGGAGCGGGTGCAGACCGACGTTAAAACATGGTCCCGGATGCCTCTTAACATCTTTGGCCGGTCCGCCATCTTTAAGTTGGTGGCGCTTCCACGCCTTTTATACCAACTGCAAAATTATCCCCACTCGGTGCCGGCTTCCTGGTTTCGGCGAGTGAACTCGGTCCTGGGGCAATTCCTGTGGGCCGGGGGTTCGGCCAGGGTGGCGTTACGCACGTGCTTCCTTTCTACATACTGTGGGGGACTCGCCACCTCGGACCTTCTGTCCTACTACCAGGCAGCTCATCTCCTCGTCCTTAATGACTGGTGGTATGGTGATAGAGGCGACCCGGCATATGCATTAGAGCGTGCGCTTATGGCCGATAATACCCTCCATATGCTTCTCTACTCCGCCCGGCTGCGTCGGGGCTTGCCTAGTGTTACGAAGACAGTCTTCCTTGTTTGGCGTCAGGCATTGCGACGCATGGGCTGGTGGGGTAGGCTGACGGCGGAAACGCCGCTGTGGCGTAATGGCAGGTTGCCTGCCCTGGCCTCCTTGCCGGGTTTTGGTGGCTGGGATGCAATCGGGATATCGTCGCTGGGTGATGTGCTGTCTGGTGCTGCCCTTAAGTCGTTCCAGGTCCTAAGTGAGGAGTTCCACTTGCCGCGGACTCAGTTCTTCCGTTACCTACAGCTGCGGCATGCACTCACACCGTACATTGCCGACCTGGAGTCGCTCCCCGACTTTAGCCCCATTGAAGCGAAGCTGTTCATGGGGGAGCTTGGGGAAAAAAAGGTGTCCCGCATTTACCAGACTATGGTCACCCACTGCGCCTCCGACCTTCTTCCCCTGCGGACGGCATGGGAAGCTGATGTCGGGTCACTAGACGAAGATGACTGGCGAGAGGCCCTGGAATCCCCGCGTGAGACGGCGATCGCGATGAGGCTCAGGTTCATCCAATTTAAGGTCCTCCACAGGGCCTATTTTACGCGTGAACGCCTCTGGAAGGCTGGACTGATTGCATCGCCGGAATGCTTGCGATGTGGTGCGGAGGTTGGCTCGCTGCTTCATACCCTGTGGCTGTGTCCTAGGCTTGCTGGCTTTTGGAGAGGTGTGTGGAGCTGTTTGTCTGAAGTGTTAGGATGGGACTTGCCCCGAACGCATCGCTTAGGTTTGCTTCATATTCTCGAGGGGGTGGGAGGGAATCGCTATAAGCGCCACCTACTGCTGTTGGGGTTGGTACTGGCCAAGAGAGACCTAGCGCGGGCGTGGAAGGATGAACGGGCTCCCCCCCTGTGTGTTTGGAGGGCGGGTCTGGACTTTTGCATGGGCCTGGAGCGCCCTATCTTTGAAGCGCGTGGGTGCCCCCGCAAACACTTTCGGATTTGGAAAAGATGGGCTGAGTATAGAGACTTGCCGGTTGACCCCCCCGTTGACCCTGAGGAAGAACTCTGAGCTTCCCCCTTAATGTAGGCCTGTGTCTGGTGCCAGACCGACCACTCCGTACGTCTTTATAGCTGTTTCTTCTTCGCATGTGCATGGGGTTAGGGAGGGATTGTGGGGTGGGATTGGTTGAGGGCGGTTGGGTGTTGGGGATGGGAATGGGTGGGAGTGGGTTGCTTCAAAGCGATGGAAATATGTTTGACTCAGATTCCAATCCTGTGTTATGTGATGTCTTCATCTGCGTGGTGGTTTCTCCTGACTGTGGGGTACCACATTCATTGCCTTGCCTGATTATTCAATAAAATCTGTTGTGAAAATACTGCCCTCACTCACACACCGAAGTGTGTGACATGCTTCATCATCGGGTCTGCTTACAATACGCCAAGGTGTAGCCACACTCTGGACGGAGCATAGGGGAGGGGGGGTCTGAACATAAAAGACCAAAGGACACAATACAAAACCAAACAACATATATACATCAACAGAAAAGTGATCAGTGAATGTCACCCTGTAACTGGAACTGGTGTGCGACACGTGCAGTTAATAGGGAAGTGTTTGAAACTGGTTTGGGGATACCAAACAAAACTTTATTAATAGGTTCCACAACCAGGATTAAAAGAAAGGAAAGGATGGGTAATGTTTTCAAGAGAAAATGAGGTTTCTCAAAACAACCCTCCTAATACGGCTGTTGTCAACATGTTTCGACCGACTTACTGCGCCAAGAAGGTCACCCCGGTCTTCTTCAGGTCGTGTGTTGCTACCAGTCCTGCTATTGGTCAAGCTGTAGTTCGGTCAAAGTACCAATAAACTGATCATACGGGATTCCAATTGAATCAGCATGTGTGGAGGGGATCCCAACAACACGGGAAACATGAGCTGGAATAATAATAATCCCATATAAGTATGTTGTAAAAGGAAGTGTCCCTACATCAGTTGATACACCCCAATGATTGTAACATAAGTCCTTTCTATTGTCTTAGGGGATAGCATAATCATCACCCAGCAGCATAAAACATATGACTATAAAATGCAATGTTATGATCAAATACAAATCTACACAATTTCATAGGTCCGAAGAATATATCAGGTAGTGGTATTAGCTTCCAAGAAATATGCCTCACATGCAACGTGACTGAGAGTAGCATATTATTACTCCCATTCAAGTACTCACCGAGTTTATTAAAGATGAAATCTCGTCATGGCGCCCTGCAGGTAGGTGTCCCAAGAACACAACCGGTATTTGCGGAAACAAAATCAAAGACGCAAATATCACCAAACCGGGCTCTGTTGTATCCATGTCTTTCATGGGACGAGCCCCTATCGTAAACGACTCAGTTAACTTTTAAGAGAGCCGGGTGCAACCAGAAGATGCACCAGCGTTCACCTGTAAAGAGTATACTGCATCGGGAGATATAATCAATGCCAGCCACCCTCTGTGTACTCCCTACTGTTCCGAGGGAAGAACCTCGTCCGACTGCCTGCTCCAGGATCGCCGCGTAAGTGACGGCGGCTTACGGGAATCAATACAAGTACTCTGTGCGTCCTCCTGGCCATTCGCGCGCTGCGCGCGTCACGTGGCTTACCGCCCGACGTCATAACGTCCGACGTGGGGGCCGCGGGAATCATGGGAAATGATGTTCCCAATTGCCGGTGCTGGTTAAAACTGTATGGCAGCCCGAACCAAAAAATTAAAGTCAACTGATGACGTAATAAAGGGAGCACAAGCCTCCATTAATATGGAAATAAAGGATCCGGGCTCTCAACATGCCACGGGCAATGATTCTCATTACATCACAGATAATGATGTATATAGAGAATCACTTGTCCCCTCAAGCTGCCTATAAGTGATGGTAGGTGCAGCGTTATTTTTATAGCAGCCAAAAGTGCCGTCATAAGACAGAGTCCAAATCAAATGGCCAGGAGAAAAGGTGATGTGGCACCAGATCAATTAACCGTCAATATCAAGAACCCAGGCTCTCTAGTCCCGAGAGGATCCAACATAATGTCATGAAACCAACCAGGCTATCTAGTCCCGAGAGGATGCAGCATAATGTACAGGTTCATTAAGTGTTGCTCAATCGGTCCCTTCATAATGGGTTGACTAATGTCTTCTCAATGATTGCCAAGGTATATCATCATCGAGACCTGTAGTGTGACTTCTCAGACGGTAGACCCATTTCTGTTCACGATGAAGTAAGATGCGGTGTTCATCTGCCGTGTGTCTGCCTAGGTTCAATTTCCCGATGACCGTCCATCTTAATTCATCAGCCGAGTGTCCCATTTCTAAAAAGTGTGCTGTCCGTCTGGTGTTTGATCTACCGCATCATATTGTGCTCCGATGCTCAGTAATCCTTGTGCGCACCCTCCTGCTTGTCATCCCCACATAAAATTTATTGCAAGGGCATGAAATAATATAAATCACCCCCTGGGAATTACAGTTGGTGTGAGATCTCTGTTCCCAGGGGGTGTGGAGACCCAAGTCAATTTGTTTGGTGTTGGACGTCAGAGGGCGTACACTACAGGAACCACATCTCATGTGGCCCATCAGTCTAGGAAGACCAGTCACTGACACGATGTCCGTGGTCACATTAGTAACTCTGGGTCTCGTGTGGACTAACAAGTCCTTCAGGTTCTGGCTCCATCTGAACGAGAAGAGGGGCTTCTCCATGTACAACCCTCCTGTATTTAGAATCTTCCAGTTATGCAGCACCAGTCGTCTGATCTGTTGGGATGCTGTATTGAAGGTTGAAACAAAGACAGGTTTATTTATCTTGGGTCTAGTCGTTATAGCAAGAAGGGAGTCACGACTGGCGTTCAGTGCACGTTTCTTAGCTCTCTTGATGGTATTTGCTGGATAACCCCTGTGCTGTAATTTCAGTGTTACGGCATTAGCCTCTGTGACAAAATCTGCACGATCTGAGCAGTTGCGGCGAATCCGGAAGAATTGGCCCACCGGTAAATTCTCCCGTAGGGATTTAGGATGGAAGCTTTCGAATGCCAGCAATGCGTTCTTGTCTGTGGGTTTGTGAAAAACCCTAGTTTTCAGAATGCCCTCACTGGGTTCAATCAACAAGTTCAAAAAGGGAAGACTGGTCTTAGTTACCATCGAGGTAAAGTGGAGAAGGTTTTTTTTTTGTTCAACCATTCAAGAAAACGACCCACAGATGTCTCATCACCTCTCCACATCACCAGGACATCGTCGATGTAGCGACGCCATAGCCTCAAATGAGAGAACCAGGGGCCCGTAGTGTCAAAAATAGTAAGTTGTTCAAATGCCCCCACATATAATCCAGCCAAACTGGGGGCAAATACACTCCCCATGGAAGTACCATGGGTTTGTAAATACATGGTGCCCTCAAATTCAATTTTTTTTTTCATTAAGGCTATTTCTGCTAAGTGTAGTATGAAAGCTCTAGGAGTGTGATATCGCCATTACTCCTCAAAAAGGATGGTTTCCAACATTCGAAGAGTTTCTCTTTGAGGAATGTTGGTATATAAAGCCTCTATGTCCAGGCCTTTAAGAAACTCAGTTGCGGGGTCAAAAGGCGTATCTTTCAGGAGGTTCAGGATGTCCAGGGTATCCCTCAAGTATGCAGGGAGTTTTTGTACCAAGGGTTTAAAGAAAAAGTCACAAAATTGTGAAAGAGGTTCGAGCAGTGACCCCATCTCGGAGACAATAGGTCTCCCGGGCGGTGGTCTAGCTGCCTTGTGAATCTTAGGCAGAACATAAAAATACGGAGTCTTAGGATGTTTATTTATCAGAAACTCCGCCTCATGTCCTGTGATCCAATCGTTGATACGAGCCTCCTCGACCACCATGGTGATCTCCCTGGTGATGGTATTGGTCGGATCATCCATTAGTCTGTGATAAGTTCTTGAATCAGAGAGTAAGCGGATACATTCATTTTGGTTGGTAACTCGGTCAAGAATCACCGTGGCCCCACCTTTATCCGCCGGCTTCAAAATAATCACTTTATTGTCAGATAGTTCCTTGAGCGCATGTTTTTCAAGGTTAGACAAATTGGAAAAATTATGGTGTTGTTCCAAATTCGAGCTTTTCCAGATCATGGATGACCGCCTGTTCAAAAAACGCTATTTGTGGGGGTAACAAAGATAGTTGAGGGGTAAATTGAGACTTCGGCCGGAGGGAGGTGTCACCTCTATCAAAATCTAAAGGTTCCTGATCTTGAAAGTAAACCTTTAGTCTCAGATTGCGAAAGAAGGCTGCCAAATCCTGACGGAGTTTAAACAAATCAGGAGGGTTTGTAGGGACAAACCCCAGTCCCTTAGTCAGTACCTGTTCCTGTAAGGTAGATAAGGGATAGGAGTATAAGTTGACAACTAAGGAGGTACACTGCTGGTACTCGGGAGGCTGCTCTGTGCCATGCTCCTGGTAATCTGTTGCGTGATCTCCTGATTGGGATCTTCCCAGGTCACTTGTTGTTGGCCTTTCTGTTTCCCACGTCCCTTGTTCCGGCCTCTCCCTAAAAAAGGCCGTTGGTAGTTTTGGAATTGTGGGTTCTGATACTGTGGGTTCTGAAACCAAGGATTCTCAAATTGTGGATTTTGAAACTGAGCATTTTGGAAAGGTCCTGTTGGGAGATAGCCCATTCCAGACCAATTAAACGGTTGATTAGGGTATTGTTGGAATGGCTGGTGGTACATCGGTGGCCTCTGCCCCCGCCACTGCCCTCAGCCCCTTCCTCTCCTTCTCTGTTGGAAATCCCCTTCACTGCCCTCGCTAGAGCTACTGGTGGTATAGTGGCGAGGTCGGCCCTGTTGATTGTTCTTATTATTCTCCGCCAATTTCTGTTTGGCATATTCATCATTAGTATAGGGGTAAGCTTTTTCCCTAGAGAAATTTTTCAAATCCTTTTGTAACTTTGAAATTTTGTAGTGTATTAAATGGTCCCTATATTCGGTCAATTCTGTGTTGATCACATCCAGTTTGTGATCAAATGTGGACATTACGATCCTAGTTTGTAGTCCAGATTCAGTAGTTTGAATCTGGATCAATAAGGCATCCGCCAGTCGCTTAGCCGTGCTGATGATCAAGACTAACCAGTCCCGAGTGCACTTCCATGACACAAGGGCCCAATCACGTCTAAAGGCCTCGTCTTCTAAAAATATTAGAGGCTCGTTAGTGACAAGGAGACCTCTAGGGGCAGCGTTGACCCGTAGGTACTCTGTAAGAATTGCCCCATGTAGGATCGTTTATACTTGAGTTTTCTTTAATTCCAAGAGCGGGTCCCAGCCTTCCCCTTGTGCCAGGACATCTGAGACAGCAGCATCACCTAAAAGGGACGGTCCTGCCAAAATGTCTGACACTATGTCTTCCCCAAAGGATAGGCCTGGGATCAAGGCCATATTGATGAGGTTAGAAAAAATCCAACAGGAATCAATGATAGAGAGCACCGGAATGTAAGGGACCAAAAGAGAAGAAATGTAGATAATTATAATAGCATTGCAAAGTGTCCTGGACAGAGACTATGTCACAGGATCACAAGAGGAGAGACCCCTGCGGCTAAGCTGCCGCTCTGAATATATTTCAACACAAGTAAGGGGAGAGGGTCAACCGTATCTACAACTCTACCACCCGAACCCCCTAAGCCACAATTATACACACATAGGGGGGTGGAGAGACTCATAAAAAAAACCACAAACATCCCCATCAAAACAAAACAAATATAATTGTTTTGAAAATACTGCCCTCACTCACACACCGAAGTGTGTGACATGCTTCATCATCGGGTCTGCTTACAATACGCCAAGGTGTAGCCACACTCTGGACGGAGCATAGGGGGGGGGTTTAAACATAAAAGACCAAAGGACACAATACAAAACCAAACAACATATATACATCAACAGAAAAGTGATCAGTGAATGTCACCCTGTGACTGGAACTGGTGTGCGACACGTGCAGTTAATAGGGAAGTGTTTGAAACTGGTTTGGGGATACCAAACAAAACTTTATTAATAGGTTCCACAACCAGGATTAAAAGAAAGGAAAGGATGGGTAATGTTTTCAAGAGAAAATGAGGTTTCTCAAAACAACCCTCCTAATACGGCTGTTGTCAACATGTTTCGACCGACTTACTGCGCCAAGAAGGTCACCCCGGTCTTCTTCAGGTCGTGTGTTGCTACCAGTCCTGCTATTGGTCAAGCTGTAGTTCGGTCAAAGTACCAATAAACTGATCATACGGGATTCCAATTGAATCAGCATGTGTGGAGGGGATCCCAACAACACGGGAAACATGAGCTGGAATAATAATAATCCCATATAAGTATGTTGTAAAAGGAAGTGTCCCTACATCAGTTGATACACCCCAATGATTGTAACATAAGTCCTTTCTATTGTCTTAGGGGATAGCATAATCATCACCCAGCAGCATAAAACATATGACTATAAAATGCAATGTTATGATCAAATACAAATCTACACAATTTCATAGGTCCAAAGAATATATCAGGTAGTGGTATTAGCTTCCAAGAAATATGCCTCACATGCAACGTGACTGAGAGTAGCATATTATTACTCCCATTCAAGTACTCACCGAGTTTATTAAAGATGAAATCTCGTCATGGCGCCCTGCAGGTAGGTGTCCCAAGAACACAACCGGTATTTGCGGAAACAAAATCAAAGACGCAAATATCACCAAACCGGGCTCTGTTGTATCCATGTCTTTCATGGGACGAGCCCCTATCGTAAACGACTCAGTTAACTTTTAAGAGAGCCGGGTGCAACCAGAAGATGCACCAGCGTTCACCTGTAAAGAGTATACTGCATCGGGAGATAGAATCAATGCCAGCCACCCTCTGTGTACTCCCTACTGTTCCGAGGGAAGAACCTCGTCCGACTGCCTGCTCCAGGATCGCCGCGTAAGTGACGGCGGCTTACGGGAATCAATACAAGTACTCTGTGCGTCCTCCTGGCCATTCGCGCGCTGCGCGCGTCACGTGGCTTACCGCCCGACGTCATAACGTCCGACGTGGGGGCCGCGGGAATCATGGGAAATGATGTTCCCAATTGCCGGTGCTGGTTAAAACTGTATGGCAGCCCGAACCAAAAAATTAAAGTCAACTGATGACGTAATAAAGGGAGCACAAGCCTCCATTAATATGGAAATAAAGGATCCGGGCTCTCAACATGCCACGGGCAATGATTCTCATTACATCACAGATAATGATGTATATAGAGAATCACTTGTCCCCTCAAGCTGCCTATAAGTGATGGTAGGTGCAGCGTTATTTTTATAGCAGCCAAAAGTGCCGTCATAAGACAGAGTCCAAATCAAATGGCCAGGAGAAAAGGTGATGTGGCACCAGATCAATTAACCGTCAATATCAAGAACCCAGGCTCTCTAGTCCCGAGAGGATCCAACATAATGTCATGAAACCAACCAGGCTATCTAGTCCCGAGAGGATGCAGCATAATGTACAGGTTCATTAAGTGTTGCTCAATCGGTCCCTTCATAATGGGTTGACTAATGTCTTCTCAATGATTGCCAAGGTATATCATCATCGAGACCTGTAGTGTGACTTCTCAGACGGTAGACCCATTTCTGTTCACGATGAAGTAAGATGCGGTGTTCATCTGCCGTGTGTCTGCCTAGGTTCAATTTCCCGATGACCGTTCATCTTAATTCATCAGCCGAGTGTCCCATTTCTAAAAAGTGTGCTGTCCGTCTGGTGTTTGATCTACCGCATCATATTGTGCTCCGATGCTCAGTAATCCTTGTGCGCACCCTCCTGCTTGTCATCCCCACATAAAATTTATTGCAAGGGCATGAAATAATATAAATCACCCCCTGGGAATTACAGTTGGTGTGAGATCTCTGTTCCCAGGGGGTGTGGAGACCCAAGTCAATTTGTTTGGTGTTGGACGTCAGAGGGCGTACACTACAGGAACCACATCTCATGTGGCCCATCAGTCTAGGAAGACCAGTCACTGACACGATGTCCGTGGTCACATTAGTAACTCTGGGTCTCGTGTGGACTAACAAGTCCTTCAGGTTCTGGCTCCATCTGAACGAGAAGAGGGGCTTCTCCATGTACAACCCTCCTGTATTTAGAATCTTCCAGTTATGCAGCACCAGTCGTCTGATCTGTTGGGATGCTGTATTGAAGGTTGAAACAAAGACAGGTTTATTTATCTTGGGTCTAGTCGTTATAGCAAGAAGGGAGTCACGACTGGGGTTCAGTGCACGTTTCTTAGCTCTCTTGATGGTATTTGCTGGATAACCCCTGTGCTGTAATTTCAGTGTTACGGCATTAGCCTCTGTGACAAAATCTGCACGATCTGAGCAGTTGCGGCGAATCCGGAAGAATTGGCCCACCGGTAAATTCTCCCGTAGGGATTTAGGATGGAAGCTTTCGAATGCCAGCAATGCGTTCTTGTCTGTGGGTTTGTGAAAAACCCTAGTTTTCAGAATGCCCTCACTGGGTTCAATCAACAAGTTCAAAAAGGGAAGACTGGTCTTAGTTACCATCGAGGTAAAGTGGAGAAGGTTTTTTTTTTGTTCAACCATTCAAGAAAACGACCCACAGATGTCTCATCACCTCTCCACATCACCAGGACATCGTCGATGTAGCGACGCCATAGCCTCAAATGAGAGAACCAGGGGCCCGTAGTGTCAAAAATAGTAAGTTGTTCAAATGCCCCCACATATAATCCAGCCAAACTGGGGGCAAATACACTCCCCATGGAAGTACCATGGGTTTGTAAATACATGGTGCCCTCAAATTCAATTTTTTTTTTCATTAAGGCTATTTCTGCTAAGTGTAGTATGAAAGCTCTAGGAGTGTGATATCGCCATTACTCCTCAAAAAGGATGGTTTCCAACATTCGAAGAGTTTCTCTTTGAGGAATGTTGGTATATAAAGCCTCTATGTCCAGGCCTTTAAGAAACTCAGTTGCGGGGTCAAAAGGCGTATCTTTCAGGAGGTTCAGGATGTCCAGGGTATCCCTCAAGTATGCAGGGAGTTTTTGTACCAAGGGTTTAAAGAAAAAGTCACAAAATTGTGAAAGAGGTTCGAGCAGTGACCCCATCGCGGAGACAATAGGTCTCCCGGGCGGTGGTCTAGCTGCCTTGTGAATCTTAGGCAGAACATAAAAATACGGAGTCTTAGGATGTTTATTTATCAGAAACTCCGCCTCATGTCCTGTGATCCAATCGTTGATACGAGCCTCCTCGACCACCATGGTGATCTCCCTGGTGATGGTATTGGTCGGATCATCCATTAGTCTGTGATAAGTTCTTGAATCAGAGAGTAAGCGGATACATTCATTTTGGTTGGTAACTCGGTCAAGAATCACCGTGGCCCCACCTTTATCCGCCGGCTTCAAAATAATCACTTTATTGTCAGATAGTTCCTTGAGCGCATGTTTTTCAAGGTTAGACAAATTGGAAAAATTATGGTGTTGTTCCAAATTCGAGCTTTTCCAGATCATGGATGACCGCCTGTTCAAAAAACGCTATTTGTGGGGGTAACAAAGATAGTTGAGGGGTAAATTGAGACTTCGGCCGGAGGGAGGTGTCACCTCTATCAAAATCTAAAGGTTCCTGATCTTGAAAGTAAACCTTTAGTCTCAGATTGCGAAAGAAGGCTGCCAAATCCTGACGGAGTTTAAACAAATCAGGAGGGTTTGTAGGGACAAAACCCAGTCCCTTAGTCAGTACCTGTTCCTGTAAGGTAGATAAGGGATAGGAGTATAAGTTGACAACTAAGGAGGTACACTGCTGGTACTCGGGAGGCTGCTCTGTGCCATGCTCCTGGTAATCTGTTGCGTGATCTCCTGATTGGGATCTTCCCAGGTCACTTGTTGTTGGCCTTTCTGTTTCCCACGTCCCTTGTTCCGGCCTCTCCCTAAAAAAGGCCGTTGGTAGTTTTGGAATTGTGGGTTCTGATACTGTGGGTTCTGAAACCAAGGATTCTCAAATTGTGGATTTTGAAACTGAGCATTTTGGAAAGGTCCTGTTGGGAGATAGCCCATTCCAGACCAATTAAACGGTTGATTAGGGTATTGTTGGAATGGCTGGTGGTACATCGGTGGCCTCTGCCCCCGCCACTGCCCTCAGCCCCTTCCTCTCCTTCTCTGTTGGAAATCCCCTTCACTGCCCTCGCTAGAGCTACTGGTGGTATAGTGGCGAGGTCGGCCCTGTTGATTGTTCTTATTATTCTCCGCCAATTTCTGTTTGGCATATTCATCATTAGTATAGGGGTAAGCTTTTTCCCTAGAGAAATTTTTCAAATCCTTTTGTAACTTTGAAATTTTGTAGTGTATTAAATGGTCCCTATATTCGGTCAATTCTGTGTTGATCACATCCAGTTTGTGATCAAATGTGGACATTACGATCCTAGTTTGTAGTCCAGATTCAGTAGTTTGAATCTGGATCAATAAGGCATCCGCCAGTCGCTTAGCCGTGCTGATGATCAAGACTAACCAGTCCCGAGTGCACTTCCATGACACAAGGGCCCAATCACGTCTAAAGGCCTCGTCTTCTAAAAATATTAGAGGCTCGTTAGTGACAAGGAGACCTCTAGGGGCAGCGTTGACCCGTAGGTACTCTGTAAGAATTGCCCCATGTAGGATCGTTTATACTTGAGTTTTCTTTAATTCCAAGAGCGGGTCCCAGCCTTCCCCTTGTGCCAGGACATCTGAGACAGCAGCATCACCTAAAAGGGACGGTCCTGCCAAAATGTCTGACACTATGTCTTCCCCAAAGGATAGGCCTGGGATCAAGGCCATATTGATGAGGTTAGAAAAAATCCAACAGGAATCAATGATAGAGAGCACCGGAATGTAAGGGACCAAAAGAGAAGAAATGTAGATAATTATAATAGCATTGCAAAGTGTCCTGGACAGAGACTATGTCACAGGATCACAAGAGGAGAGACCCCTGCGGCTAAGCTGCCGCTCTGAATATATTTCAACACAAGTAAGGGGAGAGGGTCAACCGTATCTACAACTCTACCACCCGAACCCCCTAAGCCACAATTATACACACATAGGGGGGTGGAGAGACTCATAAAAAAAACCACAAACATCCCCATCAAAACAAAACAAATATAATTGTTTTGAAAATACTGCCCTCACTCACACACCGAAGTGTGTGACATGCTTCATCATCGGGTCTGCTTACAATACGCCAAGGTGTAGCCACACTCTGGACGGAGCATAGGGGGGGGGGTTTAAACATAAAAGACCAAAGGACACAATACAAAACCAAACAACATATATACATCAACAGAAAAGTGATCAGTGAATGTCACCCTGTGACTGGAACTGGTGTGCGACACGTGCAGTTAATAGGGAAGTGTTTGAAACTGGTTTGGGGATACCAAACAAAACTTTATTAATAGGTTCCACAACCAGGATTAAAAGAAAGGAAAGGATGGGTAATGTTTTCAAGAGAAAATGAGGTTTCTCAAAACAACCCTCCTAATACGGCTGTTGTCAACATGTTTCGACCGACTTACTGCGCCAAGAAGGTCACCCCGGTCTTCTTCAGGTCGTGTGTTGCTACCAGTCCTGCTATTGGTCAAGCTGTAGTTCGGTCAAAGTACCAATAAACTGATCATACGGGATTCCAATTGAATCAGCATGTGTGGAGGGGATCCCAACAACACGGGAAACATGAGCTGGAATAATAATAATCCCATATAAGTATGTTGTAAAAGGAAGTGTCCCTACATCAGTTGATACACCCCAATGATTGTAACATAAGTCCTTTCTATTGTCTTAGGGGATAGCATAATCATCACCCAGCAGCATAAAACATATGACTATAAAATGCAATGTTATGATCAAATACAAATCTACACAATTTCATAGGTCCAAAGAATATATCAGGTAGTGGTATTAGCTTCCAAGAAATATGCCTCACATGCAACGTGACTGAGAGTAGCATATTATTACTCCCATTCAAGTACTCACCGAGTTTATTAAAGATGAAAACTCGTCATGGCGCCCTGCAGGTAGGTGTCCCAAGAACACAACCTGTATTTGCGGAAACAAAATCAAAGACGCAAATATCACCAAACCGGGCTCTGTTGTATCCAGCTCTTTAATGGGACGAGCCCCTATCGTAAACGACACAGTTAACTTTTAAGAGAGCTGGGTGCAACCAGAAGATGCACCAGCGTTCACCCGTAAAGAGTATACTGCATGGGGAGATAGAATCAATGCCAGCCACCCTCTGTGTACTCCCTACTGTACCGAGGGAAGAACCTCGTCCGACTGCCTGCTCCCGGATTGTCGCGTAGGTGACGGCGGCTTACGGGAATCAATACAAGTACTCTCTGCGTCCTCCCGGCCATTCGCGTGCTGCGCTCGTCACGTGGCTCACCGTCCGACGTCATAACGTCCGACGTGGGGGCCGCGGGAATCATGGGAAATGATGTTTCCAATTGCCGGTGCTGGTTAAAACTGTATGGCAGCCCGAACCAAAAAATTAAAGTCAACTGATGATGTAATAAAGGGAGCACAACCCTCCATTAATATGGAAATAAAGGATCCGGGCTCTCCACATGCCACGGGCAATGATTCTCATTACATCACAGATAATGATGTATATAGAGAATCACTT
The DNA here is from genome assembly GCF_964261635.1 of Lissotriton helveticus. NCBI lineage: Eukaryota > Metazoa > Chordata > Amphibia > Caudata > Salamandridae > Lissotriton > Lissotriton helveticus. The sequence goes on from NC_136067.1 coordinate 285,506,204, forward strand.
GTCCCCTCAAGCTGCCTATAGTGATGGTAGGTGCAGCGTTATTTTTATAGCAGCCGAAAATGCCGTCATAAGACAGAGTCCAAATCAATGGCCAGGAGAAAAGGTGATGTGGCACCAGATCAATTAACCGTCAATATCAAGAACCCAGGCTCTCTAGTCCCGAGAGGATACAACATAATGTCAAGAAACCAACCAGGCTATCTCGTCCCGAGAGGATGCAGCATAATGTACAGGTTCATTAAGTGTTGCTCAATCGGTCCCTTCATAATGGGTTGACTAGTGTCTTCCCAATGATTGCCAAGGTATATCATCATCGAGACCTGTAGTGTGACTTCTCAGACGGTAGACCCATTTCTGTTCACGATGAAGTAAGATGCGGTGTTCATCTGCCGTGTGTCTGCCTAGGTTCAATTTCTCGATGACCGTCCATCTTAATTCATCAGCAGAGTGTCCCATTTCCAAAAAGTGTGCTGTCAGTCTGGTGTTTGATCTAACGCATCGTATTGTGCTCCGATGCTCAGTAATCCTTGTGCGCACCCTCCTGCTTGTCATCCCCACATAAAATTTATTGCAAGGGCATGAAATAATATAAATCACCCCCTGGGAATTACAGTTGGTGTGAGATCTCTGTTCCCTGGGGGTGTGGAGACCCAATTCAATTTGTTTGGTGTTGGACGTCAGAGGGCATACACTACAGGAACCACATCTCATGTGGCCTATCAGTCTAGGAAGACCAGTCACTGACACGATGTCCGTGGTCACATTAGTAACTCTGGGTCTCGTGTGGACTAACAAGTCCTTCAGGTTCTGGCTCCATCTGAACGAGAAGAGGGGCTTCTCCATGTACAACCCTCCTGTATTTAGAATCTTCCAGTTACGCAGCATCAGTCGTCTGATCTGCTGGGATGCTGTTTTGAAGGTTGAAACAAAGATAGGTTTATTTCTCTTGGGTCTAGTCGTTATAGCAAGAAGGGAGTCACGATTGGCGTTCAGTGCACGTTTCTTAGCTCTCTTGATGGTATTTGCTGGATAACCCCTGTGCTGTAATTTCAGTGTTAAGGCATTAGCCTCTGTGACAAACTCTGCATAATCTGAGCAGTTGCGGCGAATCCGGAAGAATTGGCCCACCGGTTAATTCTCCCGTAGGGATTTAGGATGGAAGCTTTCGTATGCCAGCAACTCGTTCTTGTCTGTGGGTTTGTGAAAAACCCTAGTTTTCAGAATGCCCTCACTGGGTTCAATCAACAAGTCCAAAAAGGGAAGACTGGTCTTAGTTACGGTCGAGGTGAAGTGGAGAAGGGTTTATTTTTCGTTCAACCATTCAAGAAAACGACCAACAGATGTCTCATCACCTCTCCAAATCACCAGGACATCCTCGATGTAGCGACGCCATACCCTCAAATGAGAGAACCAAGGGCCCGTAGTGTCAAAAATAGTAAATTGTTCAAATGCCCCCACATATATCCAGCCAAACTGGGGGCAAAGACACTCCCCATGGAAGTATCATGGGTTTGTAAATACATGGTGCCCTCAAATTCAATTTTTTTTTTCATTAAGGCAATTTCTGCTAAGTGTAGTATGAAAGCTCTAGGAGTGTGATATCAACATTCCTCCTCAAACTAGATGGTTTCCAACATTCGAAGAGTTTCTCTTTGAGGAATGTTGGTATATAAAGCCTCTATGTCCAGGCCTATAAGAAACTCAGTTGCGGGGTCAAAAGGCGTGTCTTTCAGGATGTTCAGGATGTCCAGGGTATCCCTCAAGTATGCAGGGAGTTTTTGTAACTAGGGTTTAAAGAAAAAGTCACAAAATTGTGAAAGAGGTGCGAGCAGTTACCCCATCCCGGAGACAATAGGTCTCCCGGGCGGGGGTCTAGCTGCCTTGTGAATCTTAGGCAGGACATAAGTACGGAGTCTTAGGATCCTGGTAATTTGGAGAGGTGATGAGACATCTGTGGGTCGTTTTCTTGAATGGTTGAACGAAAAAAAAACCTTTATCCACTTCACCTTGACCGTAACTAAGACCAGTCTTCCCTTTTTGGACTTGTTGATTGAACCCAGTGAGGGCATTCTGAAAACTAGGGTTTTTCCAAACCCACAGACAAGAACGCATTGCTGGCATACGAAAGCTTCCATCCTAAATCCCTACGGGAGAATTTACCGGTGGGCCAATTCTTCCGGATTTGCCGCAACTGCTCAGATCGTGTAGATTTTGTCACAGAGGCTAATGCCTTAACACTGAAATTACAGCACAGGGGTTATCCAGCAAATACCATCAAGAGAGCTAAGAAACGTGCACTGAACACCAATCGTGACTCCCTTCTTGCTATAATGACTAGACCCAAGATAAATAAACCTGTCTTTGTTATAACCTTCAATACAGCATCCCAGCAGATCAGACGACTGGTGCTGCGTAACTGGAAGATTCTAAATACAGGAGGGTTGTACATGGAGAAGCCCCTCTTGTCGTTCAGACGGAGCCAGAACCTGAAGAACTTGTTAGTCCACACGAGACCCAGAGTTACTAATGTGACCACGGACATTGTGTCAGTGACTGGTCTTCCTAGACTGATGGGCCACACGAGATGTGGTTCCTGTAGTGTATGCCCTCTGACGTCCAACACCAAACAAATTGACTTGGAACTCCACACCCCGTGGGAACAGAGATCTCACACCAGGGGGTGATTTATCTTATTTCATGCCCTTGCAATACATTTTATGTGGGGATGACAAGCAGGAGGGTGCGCGCAAGGATTACTGAGCATCAGAGCACAATACGATGCGGTAGATCAAACACCAGACTGACAGCACACTTTTTAGAAATGGGACACTCTGCTGATGAATTAAGATGGACGGTCATCGAGAAATTGAACGTAGGCAGACACACGGCAGATGAACACCGCATCTTACTGCATCGTGAATAGAAATGGGTCTGCCGTCTGAGAAGTCACACTACAGGTCTCAATGATGATATACCTTGGCAATCATTGGGAATACATTAGTCAACCCATTATGAAGGGACCGATTGAGCAACACTTAATGAACCTGTAAATTATGCTGCATCCTCTCGGGACTAGATAGCCTAGTTTCTTGACATTATGTTGTATCCTCTCGGCACTAGAGAGCCTGGGTTCTTGATATTGACGGTTAATTGATCTGGTGCCACATCACCTTTTCTCCTGGCCATTGATTTGGACTCTGTCTTATGACGGCATTTTCGGCTGCTATAAAAATAACGCTGCACCTACCATCACTATAGGCAGCTGGAGGGGACAAGTGATTCTCTAAATACATCATTATCTGTGATGTAATGAGAATCATTGCCCGTGGCATGTGGAGAGCCCGGATCCTTTATTTCCATATTAATGGAGGCTTGTGCTCCCTTTATTACGTCATCAGTTGACTAAAATTTTTTGGTTCGGGCTGCCAGTTTTAACCAGCACCGACAATTGGGAATATTATTTCCCATGATTCCCGCGGCCCCCACGCCGGACGTTATGACGTCGGACGGTGAGCCACGTGACGTGTGCAGCGCGCGAATGGCCGGGAGGACGCAGAGAGTACTTGTATTGATTCCCGTAAGCCGCCGTCACCTTCGCGGCTTACGGGAGCAGGCAGTCGGACGAGGTTCTTCCCTCGGAACAGTAAGGAGTACACAGAGGATGGCTGGCATTGATTCTATCTCCCGATGCAGTATAATCTTTACAGGTGAACGCTGGTGCATCTTTTGGTTGCACCAGGCTCTCTTAAAAGTCAACTGTGTCGTTTACGATAGGGGCTCGTCCCATGAAAGAGCTGGATACAACAGAGCCCGGTTTGGTACTATTTTCGTCTTTGATTTTGTTTCCGCAAATACAGGTTGTGTTCTTGGGACACCTACCTGCAGGGCGCCATATCGAGTTTTCATCTTTAATAAACTCGGTGAGTACTTGAATGGGAGTAATAATAGGCTACTCTCAGTCACGTTGCATGTGAGGCATATTTCTTGGAAGCTAATACCACTACCTGATATATTCTCCGGATCTATGAAATTGTGTAGATTTGTATTTGATCTTAACATTGCATTTTATATTCATATGTTTCATACTGCTGGGTGATTTTTATACTATCCCCTAAGACCATAGAAAGAACTTATGTTACAATCATTGGGGTGTATCAGCTGATTTAGGGACACCTCCTTTTACAACATACTTATATGGGATTAATATTATACCAGCTTATGTTTCCCGTGTTGTTGGGATCCCCTCCACACATGCTGACTCAATTGGAATCCCGTATGATCAGTTTATTGGTACTTTGACCGAACTACAGCTTGACCAATAGCAGGACTGGTAGCAACACACGTCGTGAAGAAGACCGGGGTGACCTTCTTGGCGCAGTAAGTCGGTCGAAACATGTTGACAACAGCGGTATTAGGAGGGTTGTTTTGAGAAACCTAATTTTCTCTTGAAAACATTACCCATCCTTTCTTTTCTTTTAATCCTGGTTGTGGAACCTATTAATAAAGTTTTGTTTGGTATCCCCAAACCAGTTTTAAACACTTCCCTATTAACTGCACTTGTCGCACACCACTTCCAGTCACAGGGTGACATTCACTGATCTTCATCAATAGTCATAAGCACTGAATATTCCCGCCCATGTGCGGGGACCCCCGAAAATAATATAAAAATTATATATGGAAATCATATGTGCTAGTCCTATGCTTAAAGATTTTGTTGTTGGAAGTAAAGTTGCTGTTCGATTTAATATTCCAGCACGCATACCAGGAGCGTGTGAAAGGACCCGCTCAGAAGAGTCCGAGGGTGTTCTGGTGAAATAATTGAAGTTAGCCAAGGTATTGGAGGTACCTCGGACCGCCTCATGAAACCTACCCAGCATTTGGTCATTTGCACTGAAGGCAACCCGGAATGGACGGAGGAAAACAGGCACAGCTCTACGTTTTCCATGACCAGCGCAGGAAGAAGTTTCAAAGAGGCGAAGCGTGTGGGGGACGTGAGGAAGATCGGATTTCATATTTTCGGTGCAAGTGGGAACACAGCACCCACCTCTACAAGGCATTTGACAGCTGTAACCAAGGAGCCCCATTGACAGCTCGAAATTATCCAGAGACTTCTGGGCAATGTAGTCAGAGGTATGGGACTACAAAAAAAGACTGTGTTTGTTAATTTGGGGCCAGCTGTACTCCATGTTAAAAGGAGGAGCCAGGGAGTTTTTAATGAGGGTGGAACCCATTTCCGTTACGAAGGGCATCTGACGAAGACCTGAGCGTCGAAATGCATACTGCCTGCTAATTGCTTGCATTAAAACCGATCTTCTACACCGTTCCCTCTGTGTCCTTTTGGTTGCTTTGGAAGTAAAGTTGCCATTCGATTTTATATATATATATATATATATATATATATATATATATATATATATATATATATATATATATATATATATATATATATATATATATATATATATATATATATAGCAGTTAACTCTCCCCCATTTTCACATCCAACGTGAAAGAAAGAGCGCGGACCACATGGGCTAATTCAGCTGCTAATTTCAGCCATTGGTTTAAATATTTTACAGTTTTTTTCTTTTCATGGATGCTTAAGTCATGTGACATACACCCTTAAAGTGCCAGTGTAAAATTAATTTTGAACTTTGTAAAAATAGGACCTGTGATTATTTAAATTTGGTATTAATTTACATTGCTCACTGTACAAAATTGATATATATATACATACATATATAACTTTTTTTCTCACACCAATGCAGGTCCCACTAGGAGGCTAAACAATGTAATTACACACATAAAGAATGTATTTGCCAATATATGAAAACACAAGAGGGCACTAGCACTTGAACTCTGTTTTTTAGTGAGCAAAGCACTCAAAGAGTGAAAATGCAAACAAAGCAGACATTGTTAGCCTACAGGCTGCATTGTAAACCAATAGCATAGAAAATAAAAGCATTTTCAACAAAAACTGGCACTGTGCCTTTAAGGCAGCCATGATCCCCAGCTTCCCATCATGCCTCAGGGTTGACAGGGCAGTTGTTCTTTCCGGCTCCTTCAGTTAGGACCCTGGATTTTCAGGTCTTTCTTTTTTTTTTTTACTTTCTGTGAAAAATATCTTGTAGAAATCTAGTTTTAATGCTTTCATTCGACATCTTTTGGTCTTAGAGTGCAAGTAACACCTTTTTTGTGTTCCAGAAAAGGTTTATTTATTTAAAAATGACTTCTTTATTCGACCCTTGCCTTTCATGTGGCAAGAAGAAGTCCAGAACAGATACACGCCCAGTGTGTATTCTCTGCCTTCCTGAGTCTCACTCTTCTGACAACTGCCACCATTGTAAGAAGTTGTCAAGAAGGACCATCAAGGACAGGGAGAGGATTCGTCTTCATGGCCTCTCTGAAAGAGGTATGACGCCTATGAGGTAGCAGAAGAAGAGAACTCGGTTGACGTCGAGAGGAAAAGTCCCGACCTGTTCTCCGTTGGGATCGACGTCGAAGCTGACGACGACAAAGAAATTGGCACGGAAGACTTCGGTGATGCCGGCGCATCATCACTCGACAACGAAATCATCGTCGACAAAGGTAACAGGTCCTCCGTTGATGTCAACCATACAACGCTCAATGTCGAGAGACAGGTCTCCGTCGGCGCCGGCTGGGTGTTTGACGTCAAGGCACATCACTTAGTTGTTGCATTGGCAATCAACGTCGAGGCACAGCGCTCCGTCGTCGCCTCACCAATGGCGATCGACGTCGAGACACATCACTTCGTCATCACCTCATCATCGGCGCCCAACGTCCAGGCACATGTCTTCCGACATCGAGGCACAGGACACCGCCTTCGGCGTCGAAGCAGAAGTCTCCGTCGAAGTCAGGACAAGGCTCTTCGACGTCGGTCCGTCATTCATCGACGTCAAAACAGAAAATACCGCCAAGATCAGTACAAGGATCTTCGGCGTCGAGACCGAGATCTCCGTCACCGGCAGCCCAGCGCCGGTCGACGTCAAGGCAACAATCTTCTAAGAGGGGGCAGAGAACATCGAAACATGACACTGCATCGACGTCGGGGAGACGCTCGACGTCGAGAAGACGTTCTGCTGCAACTAGTCCACCTTCTAAGAGAAGAAAGTCAACATTGAGGCATACGTCTCCGTTGAGACAGCAGTCGGCGCACAGACGCTCCAGATCAACATCAAGGTGCGCTTCCGGAGACGCCTCACCTCCAGTGAGCCTATCTTCGTCACCTTCAGGCTCTCCCAGTTCACAACGTTGTCAACGTCCAGATCCAGGTGGTGATCTTGACGTCCAGCAGTCCAGTGTCAGGGGTCACCAAGATTCCCCAACAAGCTCTGCACATGAAGAGGTGAACCTCACTCCTCCTGCACAGTGTCCTGAGGGAAGGGAGAGGCGCAGATAGTCTTCTATCCATTTGTCACCACAATGGTACAGGCCTTTGCATCACTGGTCCACTGACAAGGTCACGGCAGAGCATCATTTCTCGAGCCCTCAGCACAGATCTCCACTGGCTCATTTAATTCAAGCAGTGGATAAAAAACGATCTCCTTCAACAGCCAGAGCTCGCAGCCGCACCCCTGTCCACTCACACAGAAGGAAGTCTAGATCAAGAAGCAGGAGGAGAGCACACAGATCCCCTACTCTGTCCTCTTCTTCTACTTGTACCAACAGTCTTCTTTGACCAACAGTCCACTGTCGAGGGTTTCTCCGGTGGACGACGTCTACACTTTTCAGGACATTCTTGGCAGAGGGGCTGTAAAGTTGGGTATCCCTATGCCAACTCGTCAAAGCAAGTCCTCTGTGATTTTTGAGACTCTACACCAAAGAGCATCATCTAAACCTCTGCTTCCCTTGGTTCTAGGCCTCATAGACTCAAAACCTCAGTAGGAGCCAAGAGGGAAAAACAGACAGGGTCGCCCTCCACTCAAAAGTTATAGAACAATTAAAAAGACCCTATCCAGTGGCGTCAGCAGAAGTCAGTAGGGAGGAAGAACAGTCATTTCGTACTGATAACTACTCCAAAGCCAACCACAACTTGTGGGAGTACTTACACTGCTCTGCGCCCAGATTCCTAAAAACCCCACTTTCCTTGGCAGAAACACAGAACACCCAATCGTGTGACCCACCTACGTCTATCACCAATTTCCACCCACAGGGTGTGGGATCACATTCTCATCAGAGAAAATGTGTGAAAAACAAGTGACACCTCACGGAAACACCACCAACGGGGTAACTGGTATGTAATTTCCAGACAAGCCCCTGTCTCATCATCGGTAGTCACTTGATTCTCAAAGAAAAAAAGGAAAGTGTCCAAACACAAACAACACAAATATGTGAAAAATGTGAAAAGCAGAAACAGTCTGCTAGTGACAAACATACAACATAAAAAGGTGCATAAAACACACAGCACCCAATTCCCTTAACCAACTTTATTCATAGGGAAAAAGTTTAGGTGCTGTATCAATAAAAAGGCTGGTAGCTAGTCATGCATACCATTACCTAGTGCCAGTGCCGACATGTTTCACTGCCATATACTTTGAGGCAGTTTCATCAGGGCTGCACTATATGCTGCCACTCCACTTTGGATACTTGTTCTTTGTATACTGCCAAGGAAAACCAGGTCAAAAGTACAATTAAAAACATGTAAACCCCTAGGCCAGTGGATAAAAAACGATCTCCTTCAACAGCCAGAGCTCGCAGCCGCACCCCTGTCCACTCACACAGAAGGAAGTCTAGATCAAGAAGCAGGAGGAGAGCACACAGATCCCCTACTCCGTCCTCTTCTTCTACTTGTACCAACAGTCTTCTTTGACCAACAGTCCACTGTCGAGGGTTTCTCCAGTGGACGACGTCTACACTTTTCAGGACATTCTTGGCAGAGGGGCTGTAAAGTTGGGTATCCCTATGCCAACTCGTCAAAGCAAGTCCTCTGTGATTTTTGAGACTCTACACCAAAGAGCATCATCTAAACCTCTGCTTCCCTTGGTTCTAGGCCTCATAGAGCCAGTGATGGACATCTTTCTCACACCAGCGACTGTTAAGACCGCTCCAGCGAGATTCTTAAAAAAGTACAGTTCACCAGAAGATGACCCGCTCTTCCTCAGAGCTGACCCTCCCCCAGACACCATCATAATTGCTGCGGCAAAGAAGACCCATGCTGTTGCATCCTCCTCCACTGCCCCCCAGATAAAGAGAGTAAAACGCAGGATTCCTGGGGAAGGAAGGTTTGTGGCACTGCGGCCTCCATGTTGAAGGTCTCCAACGCAGCGGCGCTCCTGGGACGCTACAACAGATCTCTATGGTACTCACTAGAGAGATTCACTGAAAGGTGATCAGTGCTGTGGTTGATGGAGCTACCCTTTCGACTCATGCTTATGCTCATGGGGTATACGCAAGAAGAACATTTTGGCTCCGTCTTACAGCGCTAAAGCCAGGTGCGCAGTCACGCATCCTCAATCTTCCATCCTCTGGGTCCTCTTTGTTCGGGGCTCACACGGATAAAGAGATGGCACGGATAAAAACGGAACTGGTCATGCTGAAGGCAGTGGTCCTTGAAAAGAAGAAGGAATTCCGGAAGAGATTCCGACCTTATAATCGGCAATCCTCCCAACAGAGGGTTCAAACCCCTCATTGGCAGAAAAATCAGGATCAGCAAGGCCAGCAAAAATCGCAGTATCAGAGCAGACGTTCCTCCAGAGGAGGAGGAAATCAGCGTCAAGGCAACAACTCCCCTGAGACGCAATCAAAGCAATGAGTACTCACTTCCCCCGTCGCCATTCACCACTCCAGTGGGGGAAGTATCGCAAATCATCTTGAAGAGTGGCGAGCGATCACAAAGGATCGGTGGGTGCTAGCTACGCTACAGAATGGGTACTCTCTTCGTTTTCAACACCGTCCCCCTCAATCCCTCCAGTTCCACCATTGTGTCACCAGTTAAAGCTCTTGCAGAGAGAGGTTACCACGCTTCTCAGAAAGTCAGCCATCGAGAGGGTGCCAGTATCTCAAAGAGGTAAAGGGGTTTACTCAAGATATTTCTTGGTAAAGAAAAAAGGCCAAAAGGTAGAGTACAGACCTATGCTGGACTTGCGGACACTCAACCAATCCATCAAGAAGTAGACGTTTCACATGTTGGCTCTCCATCAAATATAGCCACTACTCAGACGGGGGGATTGGATGTGTTCGCTGGATCTGCAAGATGCATACTTTCACGGCCCGATCAATCAGCATCACAGGCATTACTTGCGATTCCAGGTGGGATCATCTCATTACCAGTTCAAAGCTCTACCCTTGCGTTGAAGTCAGCCCCCAGAGTGTTAACGAAGTGCAAGGCGGTAGTGGCAGCCGCATTGCGCCGCAGGGGCATCTTCGTGTACCCCTACTTGGACTGGCTGTTGAAAGGCCCTTCCCCAGACAGCGTGCGGAGTTATTTCTCGAGCTGTCTCGATCTGTGTCACCGGCTGGACCTGCATGTGAATTTCGTCAAGTCAACTACACAGCCAACGCAGAAAATACATTTCTTAGGAGCTCTGCTAGACTCCGAGGTAGGAAAATTGTTTCCTTCGGAGGAGAGACAGTGTTCCCTCATACAGAAATGCAAGCTGGTTCTGCACAACAGAAAACTGCGTCAGATTGCCTCCCTGCTAGGGTCGATGGCATCCTGCATCTTCCTGGTTCCCAATGCCAGACTACGTATGTGGTCCTCTTCAGCAGGATCTGGAGGACAATTGGGACGAACAAACAGCATGCTGAGAAGAAAAAATAAGTCATTCGAATGAGGCACGAGCGTCAATACCAATGGTGGATGAGAAAAGGAAATATGCAAGTCGGAATTCCTTTCCATCAATCTCTGCCTGCTCAGACACTGATCACGGACGCCTCACTGCAGGGTTGGGCAGCCCACATGGGACCTCTCCAGACTCAAGGACTGTGGTCTCCAAAAGAGCGATCCTACCACATCAACATGTTAGAGCTGAGAGCAGTTCACCTAGCCCTCAAATCTTTTCTCCCCTCGATTCAGGCAACCTCAGTATTAGTACAGACGGATAATACCACCACCATGTAATACCTGAACAAACAGGAAAGAATTTGCTCACGCATACTTCCACTAGAGGCTCAAATCTCTGGCATTGGCTCCTGGCTCGGAATCTGTTAGTCACAGCAGTCCACCTGCCGGGAGAACAAAATGTGAGAGCGGATGCTCTCAGCCATCACTTCAAAGACAGAAAAGACTGGGTTCTCAACGACGAGGTCGTCATAGACATTTTCCAGTCTTGGGGTCGTCCCACCATCGATCTCTTCACGGACAACGAAAATACGAAATGCCGAGACTTCGCCTCAAGGTTCTACCAACCAGGATCGAAAGGGAATGCCCTTTTGATAGACTGGTCAGGGGAATTTGTGTACGCCTTTCCACCCCTTCCGCTAATCCCGAAGGTGGTGACCAAGCTGTCTCATTCGTGCACGAGAATGATACTAATTGCCCCGGACTGGCCGAGACAATGGTGGTACCCGGACCTTCTGCACCTATCAGAGTGCCCTCACAGGAAGCTGCCGTGCAGACCGGACCTGCTGTCCAAAGGAGGATTCATCACCCCAACCTTCCCTCACTGAAGTTGGCAGCATGGCTGCTGAGGTCCTCCAGTATGGCTACCTAGGACTACCGCAGAACTGCATGTCCATCTTGAAGGAAGCAAGAAGACTGTCCAAGAGGCATTCGTATGCATGCAAGTGGAAACTGTTTTATATGTGGTGTGTGCAAAGCAATTGTAATCCTACCAAGGGTCAGGAAGAGGTCATCCTTCCTTACCTACTTTATCTGGCGAAAGCAGGGTTGCAGTTTTCTTCCATTAAGGTGCATTTAGCAGCTATAACTGCATATAGACATTCACCTTCTCAACCTTCTTTCTTTCAGTTACAGGCTGTTAAGGATTTTTTGCCGGGTTTAAAGGTCTACCCTCCGGTCCGGCCTCCATCACCACGCTGGGAGCTAAACCTGGAGCTATCAAAATTGATGGGTCCGCCTTTCGAACCCATAGACAAAGCAACCTTACAGCACCTTTCTTGGAAGGCGGCTTTCTTGGTAGTGATCACGTCAGCTCATATAGTGAGCGAAATACAGGCTGTCTGCTCTAAAGTACCATACACAGTCTTCCATCTTAACAGGGTTCGGTTGAGAATGCACCCCTCTTTCCTCCCAAAGGTGGTGTCAGATTTTCATGTGAATCAGACCATCTCTCTACCCACCTTTTTTCCCAATCCTTCCACTCCAGCTGAGAGAGCTTTACATTCTCTGGACCTGAAAAGGGTTTTAAAATTCTATCTGGATCGGTCTAGGTCTATAAGAAAATCTGATCAACTATCTGTTAACTATGGGTCGATCAGAACTGGTTTTGCAGCTTCAAAGCGGTCCATCTCCAGATGGATAGTTTCATTTATCAAGCCTGCTTATCAATTAGCGCAGAAGCCCCTTGGGTTTATTCCAAAAGCGCACTCTACCAGAGGAACAGCTGCTACTACTGCTTTTCTTCATAGTGTGCCCATGTCTGAAATCTGTAAGGCAGCAACTTGGAGGTCCGTCCATACATTTACCAGGCACTACTGTCTGGAGTCAGACACCAGAGCAGACACCTAAGTAGGCCAGGTTTTTGTTGGGTCATTCTTACTCTCATTTACCTGCAGGTGGTTGATGGGCTTGCTATTCTATTCAGTGCTTATGACTATTGATGAGGATCCCCGGGAAGAGAAGGATAAGATACGTACCTGCAATCCTAGTTCTCTTCCACATCAAAGTCATCGTTCAAAAAGGCCGACTGGTAGGAGCTTTCTGTACGAGCTCCAAACGCTTGGGATCCCTTTTCGTGGAATATCCCAATCAGCGGCAGTCACAGACCGGATTGGGACACCCAAGAGTAACAGGATTATTCAGCGCTTCTTTTATGGATCATTTTGAACAAGGACCTCGCAAAATAACGGCGCTTACCTGGCTTTGACTGCGGAGGGGACGACATCTGCGGATCGATAGGCTGTGGAGCTGACCTGGTCCTCCTGGACTCATAGCAGCCCATGATCGGATTCTGACACCCAAATGCGCTTCTTGTGTGGAGCATCCGGAACAAGGATTACACACTGGCCTTTGCTTGATTCGCCACCGAAGCTCGATGACCACTAAAGCTTCGCCGGTGTGAAACATCATAGGGCAGGGAGCTCCGCCACGGTCCAAGGAGAGTCAGGCTAGTTGAACAGGTATCTCCCCTAGCGGCCCCCGGCGACCGTGGGTCGAGGCTCCTGGATCTCGTTGCCATAGCTGCAGCAAGCCCTGGAGTGCCTAGGACGAGACTGACGGTTGGACCTCCCCAATCCTGTGGGGCCGGCACAAGCTGGGCCGCCTTTTCAATCATAATCTAAGGGCCCACACCGGGCTAATCATCGCTCTGTGTTTGGCATTTTTCAGCGCCGCCAAACTGAAGTCGAGGCTGCTTATCTTCTACCTCAAAGCAACAACAAGCGCTGGAGACTCGTGGAAGAGGCTGCAGCTTTGCGTGGAGGCAGCTGGGTCTCCAAGCTTCTTCACATCAGGATTCATGAACAGCAGGGCCATCACGCTCTGGGCGGCTGCCATTGAAGTCCCACGTTCGTAATCTCACTCGGTCTCGGTGCAGGAAGTTGCATCTCTGCCCCGCCTCCACAACAACGCCAATAGTGCGTTTGTTTTTGGATCCTTTTCAGGAAGTCCTTGCCGCTTTAGGAGATGTCCTTGGAACCAGGGCTATAATAACACGAGGTGCAGTGCCAACCGAATGGAACTGTGTATCCATCCACACAAGACAAAAATCCACTGACAGACCGGTTTATGTTTCAAAATTTTGTACTAGGAGTTCTCAAATCAAGAGAATAATCATGAAGAACTGGCAAATGATACAAACTGAACCTGATTTTAATGGGATTTTCAACCACACTGCACTCTTTGCTTTTCAAAGATCGAAGAACATCAAAGATTTACTGGAAGCCACACCCAGAAGCATTGGAACAGGATTCACTGGAACTAAACCTTGCTATAACTGTAGTCACTGTCACAGTGTCATCTTGGGTAACATACTGAATCACCCAACTTCTGGCAAATCAATGAAATTATTCACCAATGCTACGTGTGATTCAAAGAATTTGGTTTACCTCGTGAAATGTCCCTGCGGAGGGAAAACCGAAAGAAAAATAAAGGTTCGTCTTACCGAACATAAGAACACCATCAGGAACAAAGTCATGAAGTCACCGCTCGCTGCACACTTTGTCACCAACAATCATAATATCAGTCAAATCAGATTTTTGGTATTGGAGGTTGTCCCGCTTAGATAGGGCATAGACAATAGGAAGAGACTACTTCAACGTGATCTCGTTTGGATAAAAAGACTGGATGCTTGCCAGCCTAAAGGTCTTAATGACAAGATTGAATACAGTTGTTTTCTTTAACATGACACTTGATGTCAGATTCATTTAAAGCTATGATATGGACAAATGTTTTTTACCTGTTTTCTTTTATCTGTATGTTTTTGATCATATGCACACATTTATTTCTCCCCCTAATATGTGTATGTTTCACAGATATACTGGACACTCTGTACCGTGCGTTCTAACACACTTTCATTAATGTTCAATCCCCACTGTTATATCAGTGTTAAAATTTCACTAGAAACACCATCCACATCCCGCACGTGTTACATTGATTTATTTATGCAGTCTATCCGCTTGTAGACTTGCTAGGAGTCCATTCATTCATATTACACACGCGTCACACTGACTCATATTTACAGTCCACCGCCTGTAGAACTGCCAGACGTTTACCATTACAAGATGGCCCCCGCATCGAACGTGTAGGTCGAATAGTTTTGCGTATATGACACTGTTCCAATATGGCCGCTACATTGTGTAGTCCATCTTTGATCTTCACTAATGCATCATCACATATGGTCGAGCTGATGAAGACAGACCAACTGTATACTGCCGTTTGCCGATGGTAGCACACGCGGGAGTTAATATCGACACGCCGACTTACACGCGGTAAGGCTCACAGCATTATTTTTACCCGTATCTTTGGAGTGTCACCGCCTTGTTCACTATTTTCGACACCAGTAATGCAGCGCCGGTCGGCATGTTATCACTTTGCCACACGCATACCAGTAACGTATAAATGTTTGGCATGAAAACGTTTTGGCACTCGTACTATTTTTCCTTTGGTTCACGTCGGAAAAGGAACGGTAGTAGAATCACGTTTACCGGCTTTAAACATTGTAACATGTTGTTGTTCGGGTGCACTTAACCTTCACGTTCCGTGAGTTACACAGTTACCGCTTCACTTCGTAGTATTTGACTGCCCAGTTATATGCACAGTTCACCCCGAGATTACTCACCACCTTGTGTTTTTTCTTTCCATTCGTCCACCAATAGCCAAATTGCGTTTCCAGCTATATGACATCCGACATCACAATTCTTTAGCATGCTCACTTTACACCAGGGCTCTTTGTAGGAAGAGTTACCACACCTGTACAATACACTAAAACTGAACCCCTTTATTTTCAGATTGTACAATAATCCCCTAATGAAGGGCACAGGTCCCGAAATGCATAGGGATGTACACATCGCAATTTGAGTTCGGAATCAAATGAAGGAGCGATATTTACACTTTATTGAAAATTGAAGTGCTATGCGACATATTTGAATGTCACAAAGAAGTGATTTAATTATGTTTGGGATAAACACATCATTGTTTTGATCAACAACGAGTGGTTGCAGACTACATCATTTGCAAAGAAACGATTACACCACAGTTAACCTCAGAGACTGAGTCTCATAAGGGGTGCCTGTCGGGCACACTGCCATTCGGTTGGCACTGCACCTCGCGTTATTATAATCCTCAATCCCCCAGGGTCAGAAGGGACAATACCCGGAGGCACCCAAAAATAGCCATTCAAAGTATACCAACTAAATGTCCAGTCAAAACCACGGTGTGCCGCACACCCCACATAATTTCTACTTCGAACCAGGGCAACATGACCCCAGTCACCAAAGGGGGGCCTGGAGGTAACCTGCAGCCCGTCCAGTCTTTGTTAGTAACGACGAATGAGACAACATCGTGGCTATTTTATTTTATTTTATTTTATGGGTAACTCTGCTCATCTCTATTCTGTGTAATTTGCTGCTTACAGTGTGACCCTTATTATTAGTAGTAGGGTAGTGGCTGTGATCTATATCCCCACAAAATGGCCGTTTGCGTAAACAACAAAGACAAGGGGGCCACCTTCAACCACTGGGCAATCCTTACAGAGATAAACAGCAACCTTCTGACCAAAACCACAACAACTGAAACAGGACTACACCCCTCTAAAGTTTAATGGTCACTGAAACAGGTCTACGCCGGGGCTCTCACAGCCTATGGAAACTAAAAGAGGACTGCATAGATGCCTATGAGGATCTTGCCTAAGGAGTCGGCCATATTAGGCTGACACAACCACTGGAGTACAGCACATCGTTAGTCGACCACCATCCCCTCTCCACATGCATTTTTGGTCAGAATTTCATTCTCCGCATTCCTCCCGCATTTTATCCCATCTCACTGCACTCCCCCGCATGTTAATTTAATCTACTTAATCTAAGCATATCATTATTTTTTGCTTTCTTCCCTCATTTCATTCCATTGCATTCCTCATTTCATCCTATTTCATCTCATTGCACTCCCACCGCATTTTAAGTTAATCTATTTAATCTAAGTATATAATTTTGTTGCCTCCCTCCTTCATCTCATTTCATGGCAGTCCTCCTTCATTTCATCTAATTTCTTTGCACTTCTCACTCATTTCATGTTATCTTTCTCTTTGCCCTTGGTCTATTCTCTTCTCTTAGCTAGCCATCTCCGCTTGCAACCTAATCTATTTAATTTAAGAACTTCATCTTGTGATGTATTCCTATAGGTTCTGTATCGATCCCCCTATTCCTGACCCTATTCTGGTTAACGAGTTAACTAGCAGCCATCCCATGATGCAGAAACCGTTATCTGATTACGCCAGACCACGGCACAGGAGCGCGTTATCTGATTAGGTCATAACGCTTGTCATGTAATTATGCAAAGCAATATTCCTCCAGCCCCTGATAAGGCATACGGAGTTCTCAAAACAAATCAAACCTATGACAACCTGGGAAAAACCCTGCGGCCATTGTTTTGATTTCACCGAGAACTTCAGTAAAAGAATGCGCTAACGACCAGCTCGTATGACATCCTTATTGACGTATCTATGTCCATCCTTACGTCAATCTCGGCACCTTACAGGTATAAATATTACCGATATTGCCTTAAGCAAACACACGCGGTGGTGACGAGATCGGAGCAGCGAGACTTCCCGAAGCCCAGCAGAGAGCGAAGCCCACTAGCTGCCCCGCCTTCCTGACGCGCTGAGAACGAGACGCTGCCTTTCTCCTGCCGAGAAATCCAGCTCCGGCGCTTCCGAGCAGCCCTTGCAGGCAGCCTGGAATATCGAGACCAAAGATGAGAGATACCATCCCTCAATCATCCTAGATTCAAGGTACGGAACTGAATAACCCCTTGCAGAGAATTCTTGAATCAGTCACTTGGCAAAACAAACTTAACTTAAACTACTACTTTCTATCCCCGCCCACGTATTAGGCTTAGGTCAGGTACACCGGGGTAGGCGTGGTTAGAAGCACCAGTTGAGTACGATTAGTTAAATGTATATGTGCCCCGGAGATTTGGGGCCCCCTACTGGTAAAGATTTTTAATGCTGCAGTCTGCTCTAAAATACCATCTACTTGGGCAGAATCAATTATAATCCCTATCTATAAGAAGGGAGACCGGGGCGAAGCAAAAAACTACCGTCCAATATCCCTACTGGACTCATCAGTAAAAGTTATGAGTCGTGTTTTATTAGCCAGATTAGAAGAATGGGCAGAGTCGAATGAGATTTTAACTAATAGCCAGTTTGGTTTCAGAAAAGGGCGTGGAACTATAGAGCAGTGCTTAAATTTAGAACTTTTGGTCGGGAAATACACACAGGCAAAAAGAGGGTCATTGTATTTGTGTTTTGCTGACTTAAGCAGTGCCTTTGATATGGTAGACCACGCCCTACTTTGGGCTAAATTGATTGACATGGGAGCCCCAGACAGTATAGTATATTTTCTAGCTCGCCTGTATGAAAAACTTAGTACTAGCGTCCGATATGGGCCCAATGGGGAATGCACAAGTAAATTTAGGATAGGGAGAGGAATCAGGCAGGGGTGTGTTTTAGCACCCCTACTGTTTACTCTCTTTATTAATGAGGTGGATGCTGTCCTGCAAACAGTTACGGCTGACGCCCCAAGAGTTAATTGCCTCAACATCCCTGTGCTACTCTATGCGGACGACGCCGTACTGTTGTCTAGGACACCCCTGGGTCTTCAACGATTGATGGACAGGTTTGTTCTGTTCATCAAAAATAGGAAATTGTTGATCAATAGATCTAAAACCTATGTGATGGAGTGCTCTGGTCGAGCTAAGTCAAAAACGAAAACCAACTCTCATTATTTTATAGAAGGTGAACAGGTTTTAAAAGTAGACAATTTCTGCTATTTGGGGATTAATTTTTCAAAAAATGGTAGCTGGGATATCGAACACAAAGCGGTTAAAACAAAGATGATTAGAAGTGCCAATGGGGTTTTCGTATTTGCAAAGAAATTGGGAAATAGACGTATAGCAGATATGCTAAAAATTTATCAATCTAATTGCCTATCTGCGGCCCTTTATGGGGCAGGAGTTTGGGGTGTGACATCTGCCGGGTGCCTACAGATAGAGGAGAACAACTTCCTGAAAAGGCTCCTGTGTTTACCCAAATCTACCTCTAACACCCTGGTTCACAAGGAAACAGGGTCCCATTTCTTGAATGATTTAATCATGCTAAGACCCTTACTATTGTGGCGATCTGTTTGGTTAAACGAAGGCACCTCACTAAACAGAGCTATCATTGAGGATTGCCTCACTTTGGACCAGCATATGAAGATCCCTTGGATTAAATATAATATTGAAAATTTCCAAAATGTCTTTGGATATGATGTGATCAAGGATCGGTTCTGTGTATCTGACAACTCCAAATCAAATATGAAGACTATGTTTTTGAATTTCTGCATAGAGAGGCGTGCCGTGGAGGATTCAAAACTTACTACCTGTAAACTGTACAATGGCTTGAACGAGTTTAGTGGATTTCATCCCTACCTGACACACGTGACTAGAGTCTCACACCAGTTTGTACTCACTAGAATGAGGATGGGAACTGTACACCATATGGTTGCGTGCCCTAATATAAAAACGCGCCCTGTGGGACCCTGTCCTTGCAATCACAAGACTGAACAGAGTACTGTGCATTTTCTTTTTTCTTGCACCTTGTACAGCGAACTACGGAAAATTTATTTAAAGCCTATCTTGAATAGATTTGGAGTAAGAACCATCACAGAATCTATGAAATTGCTTTTTAATATGCATCACCCGGACATTTGTTTTTTTACGGCTACTTTCCTACATAAGGCTATTAGTGCTAGGAAAAGCATGTGTTTTTAATGACTCCGTTTTAACATATTTATTCCATCTCGCACTGGATAATTATTGTTATATATGTATTTTTCTTTACATTTTTTAATCAATGAAATGTCTGTATATGTAACTGTATGTGCTTTTATGGACATGTTTTATGCTCCGAATAAAGCTCTATGAAATTGAAATTGTATATGTGTATGTATCTATTTTATCCATTTTAAACCACCATATGGCTTAGAAACCATATAAATGTTTTTACAGTATTATTTTATACTTCTGCTTTTATTGTATGCACTTTACTTAACCATAAGTATTGCAATAATATCGATTCATTTCTCTTGTACGAGAAAAGAGACTGATCAATAAATAACATCTTTTATTGAACACGCCCGTCTCTTCCTTTTCTCTACAATCTGGTGAAACTAAGAATGCACGTACTGACTGAGTAAAATAAGTTGTCTTTTGTTTTCACACGACTCTAGAGATACACTCTTGATTAGGGGAGAGCAAAGTTGTCATGTTCTATGGTTGTCAGAAACTAAATCCCTTCTTGTCTATCCAGGGAGGTTCAACTCCTCCTTGTCTATTCGAGAAAGTTTCTAGTGAACTCTGAGCTAGCTGGCAAACCCAAAACTTTAAGTCTAATATCGACAGTAGAAGACCTAGTTAACGTCTGGTCTAGGTCTATACTATTGGAGGTATTATTCCAATGCGCAGAGCCTATTGGGATAATAGGAACTACACTACATGGCGCCCAACGTGTTTGGATAGGCGATAAAACTAACGCAAGACTTTAGAGTAACTCAGTCGTGTTTTTTCACTCAGACCCCTTTTTCCCATAATACTCCAAAGACGTCTGGAGTGGGTGAGAGGTAAAATCCGCCAAACCTCGCAGGAGGGAACTCCTATGTATGGTTCTTGGTTCAATCAACGTTGAAGGATACACTGTTCCAAAATATTGTGCATCTCATCTTTGTTTCCACAAGAAACCTGATCTGCAAACAAACAGAATAACCATCCTGACAGTAAAATGCCAGACAGTGATGATGAAAGAGAGAGAGCTAGAGTAGCAGCTGAAGTAATAGAAGCTGATAATACTATGCAAGAAGCAGACCCGGATATAATACTCATCCCGGTCAACATAAGTAGATCTATAACGTTAAAACTTATAGAAAATGGACCGACACCAAGTGGTGGTACAGTCATATTCGTAATTGAGGCACACGAATATCGGCAGACAGAGGTATTCTATTCATGGATAAACTTTCCAGCAGCAAATGCTGTAACAAAGGAGTTCCACTGTTATAAAATAGAGGAACCTCCGGATACCTACACTCCTTTCGAGGAAGTGGAAGTACCACTCAAATTCCAAGAGCATCTGCTCTTGTTTAATGGCGCCCTAAAACATAATAATCACATCACCAGGCTCGGTCCACTAGGTAGACCAGGAGCAACGTGGCCGGTCCTAGCCGGATACACACCACATCCAGACATCGAAAGAATGTCTGCAGCAGATGTTTTAGTACAACTAAAACAATTAATTAAAATATATAGACAACTAGTCCAATATGTAATGCGGACTTCAACCATCCAACCTGTAGTTAAAATCCCACAGCTGACCCCTCATCAGGGGAACACAAATAAAATTACACCACAGAACATACAGTCCTGCCTAGGTAAAGTACCAGCTAAACGGGAACAAATACCAT
This sequence comes from Lissotriton helveticus, assembly GCF_964261635.1. Classification (NCBI taxonomy): domain Eukaryota; kingdom Metazoa; phylum Chordata; class Amphibia; order Caudata; family Salamandridae; genus Lissotriton; species Lissotriton helveticus. The sequence continues at coordinate 285,527,495 of NC_136067.1, forward strand.
TCTGGTTAGCACAAAAAATCACCCAAATAGAGGCGGTGTTTCCAGACACCACCCCTGTGGATAAACACAGGATTCTGACTATCTGTCTTCCAATGGGAATCGCACCACACGTGGAGGACTGGGGTACAGTCTTTGCTTCCATTTACACAAAAACACATGGAGTTCCATCCATGTCAGTAATACCAGATGTGCTAAAACAAATTCAAGATGAATACGGTCCAGAACCCGCTTTAACTCTTGGTATGAAATTACTAAAAGACTTCAAGCAGGTCTCGGCAATATTACTAGCCAACATAAAAGGAGAAGCAGCGAATGTGGCGATCCGCCAGAGGTTAAAAGAGACCGATATAGCAGACCAACCAGCTGAAATTGCCAGAATTATAGAAAAATCCTATGAAGAACTAGGTAGAGATAGTTTGGGTGGAATACCAGTGAAACCCCAACTAATTGAAAGTCCTGAAAAAATATTTATTAAAAATAATCTAAACAGTCAAAAGAAGAACTGGGATGGAAACAAACAATCCAATCCAAAAGAAAAGAGATTCCAGTCCAGAGGAAGGACTCCTCGGCGGAGAGAAAGATCTCCGGACCAAGGACCCAAGTCTCCCCAAAGGGAGCCCTCTGTGAAAAAATACAACCTTAGAAATAGGGATAACATAAAGAAACCTGATAGATATCAAGATTTTGATACACGTCCCTCTCAATCTTTTCAGACTTCCTCGCAGAAATCGGAAAGAAGAGGACGATCGGAACCCAGGGAAGGGCACGTCAAGTCCAAAGACAAGGAACCTGCTCATCCAAATAAAAAATTACAGTTTCCAAAAAAGAAGGTAGCCAGTATTAAAGTATTCAACAATGCCGAGAATACTGAGGACACAGCTGAAAAACGGAGAGTGGGCTCAGACAATGCTAGACAGCGCAGCAGAAGTGAGCATAGCACGCAAAGTCCTTATGAATCATCTGGAGACAGTGGACACGAATGAATACATTCAGGTGGAAACTGCAGACACCAGAGTTAGCAAACCTCACAAAATATATGAAATAACTTTACGTATAGAAGGGGATAAGACTAGGAAAATAAGGGGCCTTTTTTGGGATAATCTCTCCAAGGGCTATGACATCCTTCTAGCTGAAAAAGATTGGCCACCAGAGTTCGTCAGGGAGTGCCCACATGGCGAAGAAATAATTATGCCTGCCTTCTCAAATCATATTCCAATTCATAAAAAATATACACTTGCAAGAAAGTGGGCAGTAGCTCAGGCTCCTGCTTTATATAAAAATCATGTAGGATGGGATGAGGACTCTCCTCCTCACAAAATCCAGTTAAAATCACAACCTACTGCACAAAGGCAGTATCCAATCAAGCAAGAAGCTAAAAAACAGGTAAAAGAAATTCTAGATCAACTAGAATACCAGGGGGTGATTGAAACTTGCACCTCACAAATGAACAACCCTTTGTTTCCTGTCTCCAAACCAGACAATTCATATCGTCTAGTTTTGGATTACAGACACCTTAACTCGTGTTGCAAAACTTTTGCAGTACAAAACTCGCATAGTGCTGCACTAATGAATAACATAGTGCGCAAAAAATATAAAACAACATTAGACATCTCTAATGGATTCTTTTGTCAAAATATAGCACCAGAGAGCAGATACTTATCAGCGTTCTCAATAAATGGCGCTCAAAAAGAATTCTGTCGGTTACCCCAGGGGTACAAGAACAGCCCAGGAGTATTCTCAGCGAGGGTAACAGAGTTACTACAAACATATGATGACGAAGCATTATCTTATGTTGATGACATATACCTAACAGATGATGACTTGGATACTCACTTGAAGAGAGTGAACACCATAATACTTGGGTTCGCAGCAGAGGGTTACAAATTCAACTTTAAAAAATCTAGAATTGCCCATCTAACAGTCCTGTTCTTAGGATATGAATTATCAAGTGAAGGCAAAAGCCTGGCTGACAATTTCCTAGAGAAATGTGCCGTACTCCAAGCACCTAGAACACTAAAAAACCTACAGTCAATTCTAGGCTTCCTAAATTTCGGAAGAACATACATTGCAAATTACGCAGAAAGGGTCAAACCCCTTTATGATCTAATAAAACCAGATTTAAAAAAATCAAATTGGACTCAAAAACACACAGAAATTCTGAGATCCTTACAAACAGATATGTTAATTAAAACAAAATTAGAAACACGTGATAACACACGCAACCTTGTGATTCGAGTCATCCCAGGAAGATGCGGATTCACATACCTGACCTCTAACGAGGGAGAAAAGGTACCAATTGCATTCAAATCGCACTTGTACACTAAAGCTGAAATGAAATTTAGCCCAACGGAAAAAATTCTTACTGCAACACAGACAGCTATAGCAAAAGAACGGGCCCTTTCACAAGGTAAACGAATAATAATCGTTACACCGATACCAGCCCTAGAGGCTGTAACAAAAGCAAGCATACCGAATGCTAAAGCGCTCCATCCGAGATGGATACAATGGGCTAATTCTCTTGCTGCAACAGACGTGGCATACGAATTTGATCCTAACTTAAAAACACAAGAGTTTCTCCAATACGAATTCGAATGTCCGACGCCGACCGAAATTCTGCCTCTAGAACATTACGGCTGTATAATATATACAGACGGATCAGCACAACCCGCAGTAGGAGGTAAACAAGCTTACAGTGCTGCGTGTGCGATTGTAAAAGGTCGCTGGCACGATGGGAAATTCAAACCAGCGGTCACTAAAACACAATCTCTAGGAGATTGTACAGCTCAGCGAGCAGAACTACTAGCATTCAAGATGGCGCTTGAAAATACCGATCGAGAATTCCCCACACTCATAGTGTGTGATTCGTATTATTGCGTTCAGTCTTACAATGAATACTTACAGATCTGGCTTCAGAATGGTTTTAAGGATGCAAAAGGAGGCACAATCAAGCATAAAATGCTTTGGGAACAAGTAGTTCTTTTACAAAAGGAACTACCAAAGACTCACGTGATACATACACTGAGTCATCAACGTGATGGCGTTCACGTTGCAGGGAATTCATTGGCTGATGAGGCCGCGAAGGCAGCTGTGCAAACGGCTTCCGTAGCTGCAATCACTCGGTCAAAAACAAAAATAGACAGCGATATATTACAAGCTGTCAGCGCTACAGTAAAAGATGCGATAGAAACACTCCCGAAAGGCTTTCCAGTGAAGTACTCATACATAACTGATGCAAATAACGTTCCATTTGCTCGAATCCCTGGAGTGGGGGATAGAGTAATTCCAAACATGGAACATAGGTTAGGACTCATCATAGCGGCACACGAAGGACTTGCTTCTGTACATGCTGGCGTCTCAGCCACAGTATCGTTATTAAAACAGAGATACTGGTGGCCACAAATGAGAACCAGGACAAACCAGGAACTATGTTCTAGAATGTGAAATATGTCAAAAAATGAAAGTATCAACAGTGAGACGACCAGCACAGACGCCCCTTCTAATCTCGGATAAACCATTAGCCTGTGTTTACCTGGACCACTGTGGTCCCTTACAAAGGGATGGTAACTATAAATATATCTTGGTCGCAGTGGATTCATGCACGAGATTCATATGGATGTGGCCCCAGCGAACGGCTGACGCCAGAACTGTTATAAAAGATTTGCGATTCTTTATCGGCACATACGCAATTGGCATGCTGCATTCGGACCAGGATCCTGCTTTTAGCTCTAGAGCTTATAAGGAGGCCATGGTCAGCATGGGCGTTACATTGCGGTATTCTTGTCCATTTCATCCCGAGGGAAACGGAATTGTTGAAAGAAAAAACCGTGACATAAAGCAATCTATAACAGCAAAGGTATTAGGTTCGGGAGCTGGGTGGGTCAAACATCTAATAAGTGTCCAACGTAGTCTAAACAACTTGCCAAGAAATTCTCTGAGGGGATTCAGTCCGTACGAATTACTGTTTGGAACTAGGATGCTAGTCTTAGATCTTGACAGTCAGACTTCAGTGGTAAAAGAAAAAAGCTTTGATATCAAAGATCGTTTGGCTATTTTACAGGACTTAAACGAAACAACAAAAGACCTGAGCAACATAAAGTTGAAACAGCAGCCAACAACCACTGAAGAACCACCACCTGTCCCAGCAAGACCTGTCTGGATTCCAAAAGTCGGGGATCTAGTCAGAGAAAAGATCGCGGTAAAGAAGGAATTTGGGCCTTCTTACAGAAAAGCATTTCCTGACTTATCCATCAATGGGACAAGATCAGTTGTACTACCGCCGCTTGCTGGTAAAAAGGAGAACCGAGTTGTATCCATCGACCTGGTAAAACCACAATCATGTGGCCGATAACAAACAGTAGGCCAAGTGGACTCCCGATAAGTAGTAGAACACCAAGGTTTGCTACAAGTACAGAGGTGCTAACTAAAAGGCTAATCACATTCGAAACGCCTACAGAACAACGACAAGGACTATGCAACAATGCAATGGAACTCACACCTCTGAAAACCCAAATAAAAACATTTAGTAGAGACACACCAACCTACAATGAAGTAACAAATGAATATGCTGAAGCTGCAAGAAACAGTAATCCTGAAGCAATTGGAACAATAGACAGAACGGCATCCGGCTACTTCATCAACTTTGAAGATTCTTCTGAAGATCTAAGTGAATCAAAGACACAGCCATCAACAAAAACTTTTAAAGATAAAGCTAAGGAACTTTTGAAACAGCTGAAAGAAACCTATCTGATTTCTCCGTGGATTGAATTTTGGGTGTCATTTGGTGTACTTATCCTGATACTTTGGCTCATCATGATACTATGTTTGGGACGCTTCCTTGAGGGAAAATATGCTAAAATGGACACAGCAAGCCAGAAAATCAACTTGATCCTCAAGCCACACACGTCTTCACACGTCAAGAAAAGAGAACTTTCTTCAGTCAATTTCACAGCCAATCCTATACCGGGTGGGGTAGCATGGGACAATACTGACTATGAAATTTATGGTCCGGTAGAGATCCTCAAATATCCACACCAAATCAAGATCTCGTTGAGTGACTTTGTAAAACCAAACTCATTTGCTGATGATTGGGACTTTGAAAGTATTAATAACATGATGTCTGATCTAGTGATGTCTGCTAAATTTACCAAACATGATTATTTGCAGGGTTCGTCTAATTATGATAGTATGTACTGCTACAACCACTATGGTAACCATTTTTTACATAAATCAGCACAACCTAGAAATGTTTTAAATTATAATCAATGGGAACATTGTGCTACCCCTCCAAAAGAAGCTCAAGAACCTTTTATGACAAATATTCATACTTTTCAGGGTTCAACACAAGTAATGCTGAAACATTCTATTTCAAATTGTCAAATAAGACAGGAACAAAAACCATGCTTACAAACACAAAATTGATATATTCTGACTCATTTTTTGAACAAATGAATACATTTGGTTTTGATTATTGGGACAAAAATGTTGAAGTAAAAAGTGTTTGGGGTACAAAAGAATGGCAAGTACAAGGTATAGAATCATTGTTTAGAGCCTGCATGATCCCAGAACAAATTATATTCTTGAATGAAACTATTCAACAAACTACCTGTCTTGGATTAGCCAAAATCAAAGACTTAAATAAACCGTCTATTCCAAAACCAACAATGAACAGCAATAACTCTGCAGATGAAGAAATAGACGTAAACTATGTATTAAACCAAAACAGAACAAATCCTGATTGGAAACAATGGTTAATCTGGCCCACAGATACTAATAACTGTCAAGACAGATTCCTGAACAAAACACAGGGGTTCACATTGACCAGGCCAGACCCTAGATATTCCCAAAGACAACACCCAGGGATAATCACCACCTACAGTGTGGGCAAACTCTGCCTTCAATGGCTAAAAACTTCCACACTGACAGAAATTAAGCAACACCTAACTTTACTTACTGATGGTGCTGACTTGCGTGATTTCATTATGGGACCACACAAACAGCGTCAAAAACGCTTCATAGCAGCCTCTATATATGCAGCTTACAACGAGGCCTGGAAGATAACTCAAATTGAGACAGCAGAAAGTATACGGGAAATTGACCATATTAATTTGGAAAAATCGCTTTCTGTAGTGGACAATGGGTTAATGACTCTGTCCTCCAGAATCTTTTCATTGGACAGCATTGTGTCATCAGCAATCGACATAATATCGCAAGACTTACTGTTGTTACAACACGGTCAGTCTCAATTGCGTTCTATTGTGCAGCTTGGCTGGACGTTACAAAATCTGCGTTCAGGCTATGTGCCTTGGCGTTTAATCAACACAACGTCACTATTCACTATCTTTAACCTTACTGATAAACAAATCAGTATGGAACAAAAGGGTGCTGATTATACAATCCTGAGCATTGAGAAACTCGAGAGATTACCATTGACAATGTCAGAACGACCTGTCATTGAATGGATAATACATGGGATAATTAATATTCCGATATCTACTTTCAGGTTTCAATACTGCCAAAAATATATACAGGCTGGCATGTACGAAAAATTGGGAAAAGGGTACATTAAGACAACATGGAACTTGCCCTAGTCACATGCATGTGTCAGTAATGAAGGACAGAAAGTGTTTCTTAGTGGCAATAATTGTGCGATGTCACTAAGCGGTACACTTCTGTGTAATGGAATTAGTTTGCATGGAGCCTGTGAAGGGAACTCAAATAACCTTTCATGTCACCAGCTAGGCACACCTGCAACAGAGATAGAACCATTCTTTAAAAGACTCTATAACGGGAGTTACATTCTAATTGTGGATCGCAGATGTTGTAGTCTACTGCTCGGGGTTCCTTATCTCGTTAGTACGACTGCGAAGGTCATGTGCTGTGGACGCTTATTGTTCCCCAGCTCCTTTCCAGACAGGGAGGCAAGGGCATGGCCTCACTTGAAAATTACTTCTATTCGAGTTGATACTTTAAGCAGAATGAAAACAGTGCTTCTTCAGACGCCGACCAGGCTCACGTCATCAAAAGAAACGTATGATCTCCTAGTCGCAAGGACGACTGCAGAGATTCACTCATTGTTATCAACTAATTCCCCCATACATTTCGCAGAAATCCTGAATGAAATCCTAAATATTTCTGATACCAGTGGAGTCTCAAATGTATTTAAGACAGTATTTTCGATGGCATTAACACCATTCAAAGCCATACTGGGTATTTTTCCAGACTTCGTCCATTCGATTTTTGGAGGAGTTCCCCTCATTTTGGGACTAATTGCAGGAATCCTATTCTTAGTCCTTATATTTCGTTATGGCAAACCATGTCACAGATAAAACACCTGCGACAAGGGAAGAAACAATCCGAGCCATTGGATACCGGGACCGGATATCAAAAATCCTGGGACTAACCCGGCTTAGAGACCTGAACATGACTTGGTTTCTTTCATTTCGGCCGATATGGCAAAGATGTGTTTTTACCTGTATTAAGGTGCATGCTGTGCGGAGAAGAATGCGTGTTGGACACCTGTCTGACGCTACAATCGGATGCGCCAATGGATGCAGAAACATTGTTGGGTCCGGTAAAGGCTCATGCCTCAACGGCTGCCAATCCTGATGACGGCATTCGTGGAAACTTCACCACTACGATAGGGTAGTGAAGATCAAGATGAAAGCAGCATTGATCAGGTACAACCTTCTGTCAGCAATACTACTCAAAACGTCAATGGAGACAATCATGCACATGAAGGCATGGTTACATCCTTTTCCGAATTAGTGGAACTCTCACAGGAAGCTGTTGAAAGCTTTTTCAGCAGTCTCAACGATATGATGTTCTCACCAGAGCAGAAATAATGACTCTTGAACAAGCTAGCACACGGCGTTCCCGACATCTTGAATTTGGCCTTCAACTTTAATAATAAAGTAGCAAGATCGACTTTTCCTCCAGTCCACGGACAGCAATTTTTTTAGCAGCCCCAAAATATTTTTGTTAAATTTTACGGGACACTTTTCTTCTGCTTAAAGTAAGAACTATTCTTAGAGAACTAATTTCTATTTTTAGAAACTTCATAGACATTAGCTGCCCGCTGGTATGTTTATAAATATTTTTGAACTGTGATGAAGTGGTCTCGAACTTTTCTTCTGTATTAAGAGCCATTTCATGTGTAATTCTAATATTCAATTACTAATAATGTATACATATGCGTGATTATTTTAGCATTATTCTACTGCTTGAGTGCATATAGTACATATGACTATTTTTTTCCCCGTATGTTACATAATTTCGAAATGCATTATATGTATTTTGGGGTGGTAAGGTATACACGATACTCTACAGTATGTTTTACTATGCCTAGATTCGTAAATATGGCCATAGTTAGCGTGGAGTGGGTGTGATGTATTCCTATAGGTTCTGTATCGATCCCCCTATTCCTGACCCTATTCTGGTTAACGAGTTAACTAGCAGCCATCCCATGATGCAGAAACCGTTATCTGATTACGCCAGACCACGGCACAGGAGCGCGTTATCTGATTAGGTCATAACGCTTGCCATCTAATTAGGCAAAGCAATATTCCTCCAGCCCCTGATAAGGCATACGGAGTTCTCAAAACAAATCAAACCTATGACAACCTGGGAAAAACCCTGCGGCCATTGTTTTGATTTCACCGAGAACTTCAGTAAAAGAATGCGCTAACGACCAGCTCGTATGACATCCTTATTGACGTATCTATGTCCATCCTTACGTCAATCTCGGCACCTTACAGGTATAAATATTACCGATATTGCCTTAAGCAAACACACGCGGTGGTGACGAGATCGGAGCAGCGAGACTTCCCGAAGCCCAGCAGAGAGCGAAGCCCACTAGCTGCCCCGCCTTCCTGACGCGCTGAGAACGAGACGCTGCCTTTCTCCTGCCGAGAAATCCAGCTCCGGCGCTTCCGAGCAGCCCTTGCAGGCAGCCTGGAATATCGAGACCAAAGATGAGAGATACCATCCCTCAATCATCCTAGATTCAAGGTACGGAACTGAATAACCCCTTGCAGAGAATTCTTGAATCAGTCACTTGGCAAAACAAACTTAACTTAAACTACTACTTTCTATCCCCGCCCACGTATTAGGCTTAGGTCAGGTACACCGGGGTAGGCGTGGTTAGAAGCACCAGTTGAGTACGATTAGTTAAATGTATATGTGTATGTATCTATTTTATCCATTTTAAACCACCATATGGCTTAGAAACCATATAAATGTTTTTACAGTATTATTTTATACTTCTGCTTTTATTGTATGCACTTTACTTAACCATAAGTATTGCAATAATATCGATTCATTTCTCTTGTACGAGAAAAGAGACTGATCAATAAATAACATCTTTTATTGAACACGCCTGTCTCTTCCTTTTCTCTACAATCTGGTGAAACTAAGAATGCACGTACTGACTGAGTAAAATAAGTCGTCTTTTGTTTTCACACGACTCTAGAGATACACTCTTGATTAGGGGAGAGCAAAGTTGTCATGTTCTATGGTTGTCAGAAACTAAATCCCTTCTTGTCTATCCAGGGAGGTTCAACTCCTCCTTGTCTATTCGAGAAAGTTTCTAGTGAACTCTGAGCTAGCTGGCAAACCCAAAACTTTAAGTCTAATATCGACAGTAGAAGACCTAGTTAACGTCTGGTCTAGGTCTATACTATTGGAGGTATTATTCCAATGCGCAGAGCCTATTGGGATAATAGGAACTACACTACAATCTCACTGCATTCCTCCCTCATTCCATTTCATTGCATTCCTCCCTCATTTTATCTCACTTCCTTGCATCCTCCCTCATTTTATGCTATCTTTCTTCTTGCCCTTGGTTTCTTTTCCAAGCTAGTCAATTCCACACCATACTCTGCTCCTGGCACCCTTGGTACTTTTAGTAAGATATTTGTCCATATCCCTGTTTTCCCCCTCAGCTCAAGATCCAGCCACCTCCTTAGTTGCTCTTTCCCCCTCCCATACCCATCCCCCCAACCCATCGCGCTGCATTGCACTGACCCCTCACGAGCCACATCCTCCCTCCCACCCCATATCATCTCACCTACTATCCTGGTCATAGCATGGAGCTTTTTTTTTCGCTCCGATCCCCGCACGGATCATACGTGGGGGTAGGTTTACCGGCAGAGACCGCACGCCGCTGGGGTCCCTGACTCTACTGTGCAGGTCCCACAGGAGCAGACTGCGGGGCACCTTAGGGATACACTTAGGGTAGCACCATTTGAGGCAGGACCAGTTGGCCTGCTGATCACAGACCTACAACACTTAAGGTTGTATAAATGTTTTTATTCACTGTGTAGTACGATAACACTAAGGTCCTGAGGAATTGCTAGATTAAGCAAGAAACATGTCGACCTAAACAGAGGGTTGTAGATATCCACGCCACCGACTTTCATAGCGTCTATCTCCCCTCCCACTGTTTTAACCAAGGGAGTCAGCCACGTTAATAAAAATCCTTGTGGACTAGCTTACCTTTTTTAAACCACCACCACTTTATCACGACTACACCACCTTTCTGCCCTCTCACACGCATGCACCATATGGCTGGAACAGAAGATCTCCGCTAAAGAGCCCCTTCGCGGGTGCCCGTCGGACATTGCAGCGCCAGTCTGACGAGGAGCAGGACCCATATGATGAAGCATGACACCTAGCTTGCTGGGTGTGTGAGGGTTCTAGTTCCCAAGAGGGAATTTTCCCTCTTCTCTTTTCTCTTTTCTTTTCTTTCCCTATACTCACACACTTCTCCCACCTAGTCCTACTGGGGAACTTTGTGCTACAATTTGCTACCATAGCATGGAGCTCACAGGCACACATACCCACACCACCATCTACCCCCCTGACCTCTCAAGAAAAGCAGTAAAACGATTCAAGCACAATCTGATAAAACTCCACCCGGAAACACTCATCGCTGACCCCTATTTCTCAATACACAACGGTAACACAACATCTGATATCATCTTCCACACGAAACGTAGAGCGCAATGGAGGAGAGCATTCTTTGCCTTATTTAAGATCTCATTCTCTAGGAAAACCGCGCATGGTCTAGTTATTTATATCTCCACCTCCCAGCTCTTCTAAGGGACAGCAACCATCACCATCTACAAAAACGGAACCATCCTCATGCAATCCACAGACCGTAGCTTAAGTTTCCTAGATAACATCTTCCACATTGTTAGTGAACAAGTGGCTAAGCCCCATACTGCCACCCAAGCTACTCCCACCACCATCACTCAAAATATCACTTCGCCAATCCAGTCCGACAGCCATGCCCCTCCACCTCACCACCCATTACGAGCGTCGGCTTCTTTCACTACCTCCTTCCAGACCACCCCCCAGGACATCGCACGTCACCTCCCTAAACCCTTCCTCCATCTATGCTCCCCTACTTCACCAACCACTTCCCACACGGGAGACTCATGCCTTTCCCACGCCAACTAACTCACATACCTTACTTCTGCCAAGCACGATTGAGACAGCATCTGCACCCCCTATTGAGATTGATTCCCCTCCCTGCGCGACCATTGATCCCCCACCACTATCATCATCCCCTCCATAACCAACTCTACCGCTACCTCACCCTTGCTGCACAATGTTACTTTTAGCACGCACCCTCCCCATCACAGTCCACCCCCCCTGGCCAGACGCTGCTACATAATAGGACACCCCACTACCACTTAGATAACACTCTGACCTTAGACCACTCATTGCACCTGAGTATACTTCCATTACCACCACCCCAGCCTGCCACACCCACAGCTCAGCTATCGTCTTCCATAACCCACCCATCCACACCCTCACCCCAGCCAGCCACACCCACAAATCAGCCATCTACATCCATCCCTTCGACTATACTAATACCGGCACACCAACGCAGACTGGACCAGACCACAATGCAGCCATTTACATTCACATCACAGCCACCTACAACATTCCTAACGGTACCAGACCCTAGACTGGATGAAATCATGTTCACACTTCGCCAAATCAAAGAAGAACTCCAAACTGTTAAAGAGGCGATAGCGAGTCAATCATGGGGCGTTAGAAGTACTAGACTCCCAAGCAAGCAATCTAGCAAGCCAGCAAGCAAGCTCCCGAAACACCTAACATTCACGGCAAACCCCACTCTACCCAGTTGGAAATCAATTCCTTCCCATAAAACTCAACCCGTCCAATTCGAAGCACCAATTCGTTCTCAGAGACCGATCTCCTTTCTCTTCTGCACTCTTACGAACCCTCTCTTGCAATCCCCTTCACTACCACTGCACAGGCTATCCCCACCATCCTACCGAACCTTCACAGGACCTCTAAACAAAACACTAGAGGAATCATCAACAACAACTTAAGAAGAGTCCCTCTCACTCAGGACCCCTCTCCATCCCCCTTCACACCCCGTCATAAATGCACAAGACCTGGATCTAATATTGTTACCTGAAACCTGGCTTTCGGAATCATCCTCACCAATCATCGACATTCTAGTACCCCCAAACTATGACATCATCAGACTGGATACAATCGATAAGAGAGGGGGTGGGCTCGCTTGTATACATCGTAGCAACATCTCTGTAAACAAAGCTTCATCCCCGTCATTCCCTTCTTGTGAATACATGTGCCTCAACAACTCCAGCAATGGAGAGGAGTTGGCCTAACGGCTAGGTCGCTCGACCTCGGACCTGGGGATCTGGGTTCGAGTCTCGGTAACAACGCCAAAAAATCTCCTGTGATTCTGGGCAAATCACTTAATCTCCCCGTGCCTAAAATGAATGTGTGTCCATCCTCATGTAACGTAACTGGTGCTATGTAAAGCGCTCTGATACCTGATTCGGTTCGGGTCTAGTTCGCGCTATATAAAACTCTGCAAAAAAAAAAATGCTCCTTACACTCCATTTACCATCCACCAGGTGACAACCTTACCTTCACCGAACACTTCATGGATATGGTATCTACGAACAATGGGCATCAAAATACCCAAATATTCCTTGGCGACTTCAATCTCCATTGGAATGACCATAGTGATGCAGTGGTCAATAGCCTTCTTGATGATCTAGACCTCATCCAAATTTGCAACAGCCCTACACACAATAAAGGCTCTATCCTGGATATAATAATCTGCAAAAAAAGACTCAGTTCAGCTTGAGTGGATCCAACCCTGTGACTGGTCTGACCATCCCATCATCACCTTCCTGATCAAGGAAACAGTGAAATTTAACTCTGCTCAATCTACAAGACCAAAAATTTGGAAAAGAGATCTAAAAAATCTCAACCCTAACCTACTTCCATCTTCCAGCCAGACCCTTCTTTTGCCCCCATTAGGTTCTACCGAAGTCCAGGATCTCACCAACCACTACCTCAATGCCATAACCTCCTTAATAAACGAGGTAGCCCCCCTGCAACTAAAGAGAGTCTCCGCAAAAAATTCTAAGCCCTGGTACAATGGTCTACTCAACGAAGATAGGAGGTCCCTCAGAACTGCGGAACACAATTGGAGATCAGTGCCATCTGCCAATCATCTCATGATACTAAGGAAAAAGAGAAATGCATATTTCAGATAGATCAAGCGTACTAAAGCAGACTTTTTCAGCCACCAACTAGATCAAGCATGAAATCGTCCCCAAAAACTTTTTGAACTAATCAAAACCCAAGCTAACATTTCACCTCAACAGCTACAAGACTTAGCTGGCCTTCAACCCAACTGCGAAGTTTTCTCTGCCTTCTTTACTCAGAAGACGGACAACATCAAGAAGGACCTCCTCAAAGATTTAATCTTACACTCAGGTCCGTATTCGAAAACCACCCCTACACTTCCAACGTCGCAACTCCAAACCCCCACAAAGCTTGACCTAAAAAATGACGCAGATTGGTCTTCCTTTGCTACTTATACTGAAGAAGATATATATAAGATTCTTACTGCTCTGAAGCCTGCTAATCATTTCATTGATCCCCTCCCCGCAAATGCTGTTGAAGACTTTTCACCTCTGCTCGTGCCTCTCTGGACCAAGATCATTAACAGCTCTCTTCAACAAGGCTGCATCATGGATACCCTTAAAGTGGGTCAAGTATCACCCCTTCTAAAGAAACCCACGGCGGACCCTACTGACCTAAACAACTATCGCCCTATTTCCAATATTCCTACCATGGCCAAATTATTGGGAAAATGTGTTCACATCCAATTGACAAGGCATATTGATCATTTTGACCTTCTTAACAAACACCAATCAGGCTTCCGAGCAGGTCATGGTACCGAATCAGCCATGACTCACATAATTGATGATGCGCTACAAATCCTTGATCAGAACGGATCCTGCCTACTGGTCCTACTAGACCTCTCATCTGCCTTTGATACCGTCAAATATGAGAACTTGATAGAGCTTCTAAAACACAGAATGGGTCTATCTGGGGCGGTGCTAAACTGGTTTACCTTTTTTCTACAAAACCGGACACAAAAATTCACGGTCAACAACTCCTGTCCAAACCTGCCCCAGTAACGTTGGGAGTCCCGCAAGGGTCCTCACTTTCCCGACATTGTTTAGTCTCTTTATGGAACCTCTCACCAAAATGCTACATGCGTCTAATGTACGATATCACATGTACGCTGACGACACACAACTATACCTTAAGATCAACACCATAGATGACATCAAACTGCTTAACTCAACTCTAGGTAATACCCAGTCATGGCTGGCGGAAAACCACCTCAAATTGAATGCCCAAAAAAACGAATTCCTTCTAATAGCTCCTCCTGCCAAAGTCCCCATTATGCAAGAATAGATTAAGCATCTTACGGCACTCAACGTTCAACCAACTATTGTGGAGTTTGTGAAATCCTTGGGAATAACCCTTGACAGTAACCTCAATAAGCAAAAGCATATCATCAATGCAACAAAGGGAGCAAACTTCCAGATAAACACACTGAGGAAGCTGAAACCATTCCTTCCAGCCAATGAGTTCAAGCAGGCAGTTCAAGCTCTTGTTATTCCCAGAGTAGAGTATGGAAGTGTCTCTCTGTGTGGCCTTCCGAAAGTCACAACTGCACCTTTAAGAGCCTCAATAAATGCTGGTGCAAGACTCATCACTGGCTCTGAAAGAAGGGCCCACATCTCCCCATACCTAAAATCCTTGAATTGACTACCATTAGGAGCTAGAATTCATTTGAAAATATCGTGTGTCACGCACAAAGCCTTGCATCCAAGGCACCAAGCTATCTGGCTCAGAAACTGACGCTTTCTGGTGGGTCACGATCCTCAAGAAGTGCGGAAAGTCTACTTCTGAAACCGCAAGGATTCAACAAGAAGAAAACCTACAAACGATCCTTCTCAATCAATCAATCAATCAATCATGCCATTTGTATAGCGCACTACTCACCCGGGAGGGTCTCAAGGCGCTTGGGGGGAGGGGTATGCTACTGCTCGAACAGCCAGGTCTTGAGTTGTTTCCTGAAGGCGAGATGGTCCTGGGTCAGCCGAAGGTGGATGGGGAGGGAATTCCAAGTCTTGGCAGCCAAGTGAGAGAAGGATCTTACTCCGGCGGTGGCTCTTCGGATGCGTGGTACGGCTGCGAGGGCGAGGCTGGTGGACCGTAGCTGGCGGGTGGGCGTGTAGAAGGTCAGGCGGTCGTTGAGGTACTTGGGGCCCAGGTCGTGGAGAGACTTGTGTGCGTGGGTGAGGAGCCGGAACGTGATCCTCTTATCGACGGGGAGCCATTGCAGGTTCCTCAGGTGGCTGGAGATGTGGCTGCGTCGGGGGACATCCAGGATGAGTCGGGCGGAGGCGTTCTGGATGCGCTGGAGTCTATTCTGTAGCTTGGCTGTGGTTCCGGCGTAGAGGGCGTTTCCGTAGTCCAGTCGGCTGGTGACGAGTGCCTGGGTGACAGTCTTCCTGGTCTCGGTCGGGATCCAGCGGAAGATCTTGCGAAGCATACGCAGGGTGTTGAAGCACGATGAGGAGACGGCGTTGACTTGTCTGGTCATCGAGAGGGAGGGGTCCAGGATGAAGCCCAGGTTGCGTGCGTGGTCGGTTGGCTTGGGTGCGGTGCCCAGGGCTGGGGGCCACCAGGAGTCGTCCCAGGCGGAGGGCGAAGATCCCAGGATGAGGACTTCCGTCTTGTCCGAGTTCAGTTTCAGGCGGCTGTCCTTCATCCACTCGGCGACGTCTTTCATCCCTTCGTGTAGGCAGGTTCTGGCGGTGTCGGGGTCTCTGGTGAGGGAGAGGATCAGCTGGGTGTCGTCGGCGTAAGAGATGATGTTGAGGTTGTGCTGGCGTACGATGGCTGCGAGAGGTTTCATGTAGATGTTGAAGAGGGTGGGGCTGAGTGAAGATCCTTGCGGGACGCCGCAGATGACTTCGGTGGCCTGGGAGCGAAACGGGGGGAGGCGGACTCTTTGTGTTCTTCCGGCGAGGAACGAAATGATCCACTCCAGTGCCTTCTCTTGGATACCGATGTTGCTGAGGCGCTGGACTAGGGTGCGGTGGCAGACCGTGTCGAACGCAGCGGAGAGGTCCAGGAGGATGAGGGCCACTGTTTCCCCCTTGTCGAGCAGGGTCCGGATGTCGTCGGTGGCTGCGATGAGGGCGGTCTCGGTGCTGTGGTTGGCTCTGAAGCCGGACTGCGAGGGGTCGAGGGATCCGTTCGTCTCGAGGAAGGCGGTCAGCTGTCTGTTGACGATCTTCTCGATGACTTTAGCAGGAAAAGGGAGGAGAGAGATGGGGCGGAAGTTTTTGAGATCGGTGGGGTCCGCTGTAGGTTTCTTCAGGAGGGCGCTGATCTCGGCGTGCTTCCAGCTCTCCGGGAAGGTGGCGGTGTTGAAGGAGGCGTTGATGATGTTCCGGAGTTGGGGTGCGATGGTGGAGTCGGCCTTGTTGAAGACGTGGTGTGGGCAGGGGTCGGTCGGTGATCCGGAGTGGATGGTGTTCATCGTGCGGGCTGTGTCTTCGGTGGTCACCGTGGTCCAGGTGCGAAGGGTGGCGGTGGGGGGCATTGGTTCGACGGTTGGGTGCGTGGGTGGGGCGCCGAAGCTGTTGTGGATGTCGGCGATCTTGCGGTTGAAGAACGAGGCGAGGGAGTCGCAGAGGTCTTGTGACGGAGTGATGTCGTTGGTGCCGGTGCTGGGGTTGGAGAACTCCTTGACGATAGTGAAGAGCTCTTTGCTGTCGTGGGCGTTGTTGTCCAGTCGTTCCTTCAGGGATTTCTTCTTGGTGGTGCGGATGAGCTGGTGGTGCTTGCGGGTAGCGTGTTTGAGGGCGGTCATGTTGTCGGTGGTCCGGTCGAGGAGCCAGGCTTTCTCGAGGGTGCGGCAGGTCTTCTTGGAGTCCTTGAGGTCGTCGGTGAACCAGGATGCCTTCTTGCTTCTGGGTCTGCTGGGAGGGTTCTTTAGTGGCGCGAGGTCGTCGGCGCAGGCGGTCAGCCACTGTGTGAAGTTGCGGGCTGCTTCGTTGGGGTCCGTTGTGTTGGCGGGTGGGCTCTGGCTGAGGGAAGTGGTGAGCTGGTCTGCGGTGATCTTGCTCCAATTCCTGTGAGGTACCTGTTGCGGGTGGTGGTGGGTCGTGGATCTTTTGAAGCTGAAGTGGACGCAGCTGTGGTCGGTCCAGTGGAGTCCGGTGGCGTGGCTGAAGGTGATGTACTTGCTGGAAGAGAAGACGGGATCAAGCGTGTGGCCGGCGTAGTGGGTGGGGGTGTTGACCAGTTGCTTGAGTCCGAGGTTGGTGAGGTTTTCCAGCAGGGCGGTGGTGTTGCGGTCCTTGTTGTTCTCCAGGTGGAAGTTGAGGTCCCCGAGGAGGATGTAGTCAGTGGAGGGGAGGGCGTGCGGGCTGATGAAGTCTGTGATGTCTTCGCTGAATTGGGTGCGTGGTCCCGGGGGTCTGTAGACGAGGGTGCCTCGGAGGGTCGTCTTAGGGTCGGTGTGAATCTGGAAGTGGAGATGTTCGGCTGCGGCGAAGGAGTCGTTGGCGTCGGTCGTGATGCGGATGGTGTTCCTGTGGACAATGGCGATGCCACCTCCGGTCTGGTTGATGCGGTCCCTCCTGATGATCTTGTACCCGTCCGGGATGGCGATGGCGATGTCGGATGCAGAGGAGGCGTTCATCCAGGTTTCCGTGAGGAAGGCGACGTCCGGTGATGTAGCGTCGAGGAGGTTCCAGAGTTCCACGGCGTGTCTGTGGACGGAGCGGGTGTTGATCAGGATGCACTTGAGGTGGTTGCTGCTGGTGTTTGTCTTGGCGGGTGCGGGGCAGGTTTGGAGGCAGGTGAACTTGCAGGTGCAGCAGGTGAAGGGTCCGTGGGTGCGTCTTGGGGTGGCTCGGCAGCAGGCGTGGGTCCGGCCGGCATTGAGTGCGTTGAGAGTGGCGGCGTCGTAGGTCAGTCGGGTCGTCTTGCCTCGGCGGGGAGGGCCAGGGGTCCTGGCGCTGGGCGCGGGCTGGGCGCGGGCCAGGCGCGGATGGGCGCAGACGGGCTTACCTTTGGCGCACCTTCGGCGCTCAATAGGCGCTCCCGCTGCGCGCGTCCGCTGCGAGGTCGCTCTGGGGGCGTCATAAGTAAGGAGCCGGGAGGGAGGAGCAGCTGGGTGGCGGGAGCGGGGCGGTGAATGGAATCACAGGGGGGCGGGGCCGCAGGGAGGCAGCAGCGGGAAATTCCAAGAAGCAGCGGGCGCCCAGGATTTGGAATGCCCTACCCCCAGAAATCAGACTTAACTCTTCTGCTGCATCTTTCAAAAATGAAGTAAAATCAATTCTCATGGCAAAATTCTCCTGATCATAACCTAAGAACATTTTGATTCCATAAGTACCCGCACTACTATGCCTCACTATGACAATGGCCCATTAGAGTTACTAATCATAATTTTTATCCTGCACCGAACTCAACTGAATTGTTCTTTGTTTTACTGTACCGCTCCATTGCTCTATGACGCTATGTATACCTGTTTAACTCGCTTTTAATTAATGTATAAGGAACCATAATATATGTAAAGCGCTCTGACACCCACAAGGGTCTTGTTCGCGCTCTATAAAACTTTCAAAATAAATAAATAAACAACCCACCCGCCTCCCCAGGTAAGTGAGATGTTTCTGTGTGTTAAAGGATATCTTTGTGCCCTGACCTTCAGGGTTATGCAAAAAACAATAGACCCAACTGTCACCCCTGAGGCATGATGGGAAGCTGGGGGTCATGGCTACCTTAAAGGCACGGTGCCAGTTTTTGTTGAAAATGCTTTCATTTTCTATGCAATTGGTTTACAATGCAGCCTGTAGGCTAACACTGTCTGCTTTATTTGCATTTTCACTCTTTGAGTGCTTTGCTCATTAACCCGTTACATGCTTATGACAAGCCTAGCTCATCATGAGGCACAGTGGAGCTGTGCTCATGACGAGCTGGGCTCTTCATAACGGCCGCGGCACTCCCCCGCACGGCCAATTCCACGCCTGAGCGGGCGTTCTATTGGAGTGGGCGGAGTCATGACTAGTCCAACTCATCATGAGCACAGCTCCACTGTGCAGTGAGCACAGCGGCGCCGCGCGGGGCCCCTCAACCCTCCCCCCCCGCACTGAAGGGGTTAGAAAAAAGAGTTGAAGTGCTACTTGCCCTCTTGTGTTTTTATATATTGGCAAATACATTCTTTGTGTGTAATTACATTGTTTAGCCTCCTATCAGGAGCTGCATTGCGATGAGAAAAAATAATATCTGTATACATACATATATATATATATATATATATATATATATATATATACATACATACATACATATATATATATATATATATATATATATATATATATATAATATATATATATATATTATATATATATATATATAATTCCCATATATTATTTCTGGGGTCCCCGCACATGGGCAGGAATATACAGTGTCTATGACTTTGATGAGGATACCCCTGGAAGAGAACTAGGATTACAGGTAAGTAACTTATCTATCCTTCTTTCAAATCAAGAATGCTGCATGAGAAAAACGCAAGTTTCTTTAAAAGTGCCCTTGCCAACTAATATTGGCATGCTTCATCATTGGACGTGCTGCAAGATCAGGAGCAAAGGGAAATGGGCAAGACAATACACACATATAAATGAGGATCTACTCTGCAGAACAAAAAAATGAAACTAACTCAGGGAATGTCCTTAACTACCTTTATTCTTGAAACCCCTGGATAGGATTAAAAACATCTATGGCAGTGATGAAACAAGGATATTAGTGCCCCTTCATCCATCCCTCCTATGTTCTCTTTCATCTACATGTTTCGGATGCTTTCAATTGTCCAACTGAGTCACTTGGCCTTCCTCAAGACTCAGAGATCCCACTTATTTTGCCATACCTTACTTATAGTTTTAGTTTGGGGAATGGGGATACAAATATCCAAAATGTAATGAGCTTACTTGCCATTGCTCAGTAAACACACAACAGGTGATCCTGAAATGACAAACACAAAAGATAGAAAATGAATAAAACCAATGCGTTTTGCCAAAAGAAGATAGATATAGCCCCACATCCAGAAGGAACCCATGAGGTCCTTGGCTCCATACTTCATGTATTGGACTACATCTATCGCAAATATTCCTAGTTCAAAATATCTTGCAACCTGTAATGATAGTGTTTTCAGCAGGCATACCATCACCACAAGCACACAGCACCCAAATACTTGAGGGTCAGGGAATCCACAACCTGGAGTGCGAGCGGGAGCATCTAGCTGTGGTCAAGTGAAACAGAAAACCATTCATTAATCTAAAACATCTTATATCAAAACAGTGGTCATGCTCTTTGCTCATTTGTCCCTCCTGTTCTTTATAGTATTTTTTCGGCAATAGCATAATTTGATAAAACCTGGAACATATTTTGTTCCACCTATGCCACTACCTGTGATCAAGGGTTAACCACCCTCTCTTATAAGTCGGTGTAGTGCAGAGCTCACAGACAATCAAAATTGCACACTATAACCTAGTTGATTCTGCCTCCGCCTGCCAAATGTTTCCTTGTCACCCCATCTGTAAAAGGCTCACCTTAAAGTAAAAGCAGCAGAGGTGGGGATATTGTCGGAGGTGCTACGGTGCCAAATAGGAGCGTCCTGGTTGATGTTGACACCCCAGGCCTTAAAGTACTCAAACCTCAAACCACTAGTAAAAAGGCATATAACTCACCCTACCCTTCCCTGTTTGCTCACATCGTCAAGGGAGAACGCTGCTACTCTGCGCCGCTCGATGCCCCATAAAGGTACAGACAAAATGTTGACACCGCCCTTTGAAGCCACTTCCTATCCGAAGCATCGAATATCACGTGGAGTCCATACAGTTCACATGTACAGGTGCCATTTTATGGAGGATCCCCTCGGCTCCTAATCCCTTGCTCACGCAACCTACAGGCTTCTGTTTTGGCTACACTCTAAAAATCCCTAATACCCATGGATTTTTATTTAAATATAATAATCACTGAGTATCGGCATATCATTTGCTATTCGGGCAAGCAGAACTTCATCTCAGTGACAGCAGCATTCCAAAATGGCTTCGACCAAAAGCGAACCTATCACCAACCTCAGCATAGACGCTGTTTGAATAATAAAATGGTAAACTTATCACACTTTGCCAAAGGTGTAAAGCAGCGTCTTACTTTGTCTGAGGAGAAATAGTCGTCTCTGATGAACAAAATATAACGAAGCATCATGTGCTCAATTGTGCGACCCTACAACTAAATGTACAGACTAAAGGGTGACAATGCCTAAATAAAAAATAAATGTGCGCAGGCACCATTCTCACAATAGGAAAATGTGCAAACCACCATTGGATAATGATGCTAAGTTAAAACAAAAAACTAAAATTGAGACTAAATGCTACACAACAGGTACAGTCTCCTTTCTTCAGAAAGTAGGGCATTAAGGCACTCCTTTACCCAGCAGGGCAGTCCTTCTGGCTGCAGGGCAGCAGACCAGCCCTTCTTCTGAATCTTCAGCAGGTTCAAGAGTGTACTGAAAAGTGGTTCTGAGGCTCCAGTATTTATACCTAGTGCTAGTTTTTTGTGTAGAGTACATCATGTGCTACCTCCTCTTCTGATTCTCGAAACTTCTTCCCTTCCCCTGTCGAGGCTCCAAACTGCCTGGGGTGACATATGGCTGGTGTGAAGTGCTTTTATGAGTGCTGTAGACAAGCCCTTTTAAGTGTAAGTGGGAAAGGGCATAGCCCTGCCCCACCATCCTAGCAGGATGTCCCATCCTGCCCACACCTAGTCCCCTTTGTGTCCCCGCCTGGGAGGAATGCAAATAATTCAACAGCAGCAGATACAATCATGTGACCAAGGATACTGGCAGAAAGCCCAAACGATTTGGTGAGAAAATGGCAACTTTCGAAAAATGTTATTTTTCAGGATTGTGACTTAAAATCCGACTTTGCCATTAAAGAGGATTTTAATTTGCAATTCATTTGAGTCTTAACTGTGTATCTCTATCTGCTCCCAATCCAAATTCATCACTTATTAAAGGTAATAAAGTAACCCTTTGTTGGCCAGCGGTAGAGATAGGCCTTAGAGTAGTGAAAAACGACTTTAGGGGTTTTTAACTACCGGGATATAAATTCAAACCCACATGTCATAATTGTTAAATACCATTCACGCTACCATGGGGGCCTCTAGGGCCTACCTTAGGGGTGACTTATAAGTATTAATAAGGAAGCTTTAGGCCTGGCAAAATGTTTTTATTTTGCCAGGTCCAAATTACACTTTAAAACTGCACAACAGGCTGCAGTGGCAGGCGTGAGCTGTTTAAAAGTGCTACTTTAGTGGGTAGCATGATGAGTGCTGCAGTCCCACTAGTAGCATTTAATTTTCAGGTCCTGGCTATATAAAATACCATATACTAGGGTAAATTAAATATCCATTCAGGTGTAGAATAATTTTACCATGTTTAAGGGAAAGAGCATAAGCACTTTAGCATTGGTTAGCAGTGGTAAAGTGCACAGAGTCCTAAAGCCTACAAAAACGTATTCAGCAAAGTAATAGGGGCGACTGCAAAACATTTGGGGGACTACTACTCCCAGGATGTCAGGTTTAACAGTGTATATCACAAAAATTAGGTGTGGTGGTTATGTTCAAGAAACCTTAGGAAAAGAACTATCCCAGGCCTGTAAAAAGGAGTCCAGTGTTTTTTTTACCCAGACCCATTTAGTGCTTTTGTGGTCTCCTATCGTAAAAGGTAAGTCCAAGAATTGGAATAGGTGGGCTCAATCATGTACTTTGACATGCTTTATCATTGGCCTCCTATTCCCACCCTGGTAGGATGGTACCACCAGGGCAGACTCAACCTAGGGTAGGGCTATCCTGAGGGAGTTCTTAGATATTTCCTTTCTACTCTGGATATGAATAAAAATGATAACCATATGATAATGGAGGAGTATGATCCATGCTTCCCCAATTTTTTTACCAACCGGTTTCTGCCCTTCCTACTAGCCTAATCAATCTGGGGCATTCGTCAGGCTAGGAGGAAGTGAAGAAACATGTTGGCAGAAAAATTTGTGTCGCAAGGATCATAATATCCGGAGTCATACCCCTCAATTCCCTTATGGTATTCATTTTTATTCATTCCAGCGGGACCACATGAATAAAAAGATACTTAGTGGTACTTGGTGGTATGCCTTGAGGTATTTTTAGTTCTCTTCCAGGGGATCCTCATCAAAGTCATAAGCACTAGAATATTCCCACCCATGCGCGGGACTCTATCATATATGTGAAAACATATATGCATCTATATATATATATATATATATATATATATATATATATATATATATATATATATATGCAAAACCTTCGCTTCCCTCGCGCTGCAACTCCACCGCCAGCCACGATCAGGAACCAAGCATGGACCACAATTTCGGTAAATTTAGAATATTTTTATTGCTGTCGCCTTCATAACGTTTTGCCTCGTCTGAGCCTTGATCACATGGCAGCCAGTATGTTTGAAGGGTGAGTTTTTAAAGTGCAAGTGCTGCATTCTGATAGGGTCATGAATGCATAGACATTGTAAACAGACCTCATGTGCAATCATGGTAAAATACACGATTAGTACACAATCAATGAAGAATAAAAAATAAATAAAAGCAGTATTGTCTCTGGAAAATACAGGTAAAATACAAAGGTTCCAATTAGGGCAAAACCCCAAAATACAATACATATTTTTGTTAAGGACAGTTACACATAAGGCTTTTCTATATGTGGACGTCACCCAACTAAACATAATAATAATAATGGGATAAATCCCCAACGGTCTGTGTATACTTCTTATCATGACCCTAAAATAAAGTGCTTGGATGTACTAGTGCCTAAGTGCAAAAAAGTGTAAACATAACAAGATTATAAAAATAAACCACACTCTTCTAACCAACAGCCTGTTCAAACAGCAAGACTGGGCCCAGTCTAGTTGCTGACACAAAAGAACAAGGTTGCTGGCTGGGCTTCCATTAGAGAGGATGAGAGAAAAGGGAAGAAAGAAAGTTTACCTGACTGTAAAATCAGAGGGCAGATGTACAAATATAAAATCTCACATTTCATTAGATGTGAAGACCTCAGACTCATGTATAAATATAAACACCAATATAAATATAAATATACATATGAATATAAATACACACATACCCACAATAATACCTAGATATAGATATATAAATATGGATACATGGATACATACATAAATATAAACACAGATATAGATATAAATATAAATATAAATACAGGGTGACCAAGGGAGATACTTTGAGAACTGGGTAGCAAGGTCCCTTACAATACCATAAATTGCTTGTAGAGAGGAACATAAAGTGCAAACTGTGCCATGAATAAATACTGATATTTAGTCACCAAACTGCTCCGTTACGCGTTGGTTAAAGCTGAATAATTAAACCTGCATAACAATACTTCTGGTGGAGTGCGAGTATTTCTTTTGGTGGTAAAAAAAAAAAATATATATATATATATATATATACATATAAATATATATACATATAATAAAATGTAGATGCAGCCTTCCACAGACTAGAGCTGAATAATGCTGTAAGGACTCCCCTGTATATTATAAACAATACATTAAAAACAGCAAAGCATGTTTGAAAACTGTTTTAATGCTTAGCACAATCCCTCTGATAGGACTGAAAGCATTGACAGCTCACATGCTGCATTGTAGAAAACATAGCATAGAAAAGCTGCAAAGCTAACCCTTAGCAACATAGAAATAAACTGGCACAATGCCTTTAAGGCAGCCATGACCCATAGCTTCCCATCATGCCTCAGGGGTGACAGTTAGGTCAGTTGTTCTTTCCGGCTCCTTCAGTCAGGACCCTGGTTACACAGCTCTACCTTTTTCTGATTTTTTTGTCAGAAATAATCTCAAGTTTTTTGGAAAATCTCTTCCTACTTCGACGTCTAACAACTTGAGAAGTAAAGTACTGTCTTTTTTTGACAGCCTTTGGCATTTTTTCCACTCCAAAATGCCATCTCTTTTTGACCCCTGCCCTTCTTGTGGAAAAAAGGCCAGGTCAGACTCTCATGCAGTCTGTATACTTTGCACCCCCAAGGACCATGTCCCCAAGACTTGCCCTCATTGCCAGTCTTTATCAAAAAGAACTTTGAAAGACAGAGAAAGACTCCATCTTTATGGACTGGCTGAGAAGGATAGAACATCTTCCAGAGGCAGGTCACCGGTGAGAAAGGCACCAAGAAGACCAGATCCTCTTCAAGAAGCAAGATTCCACACTCTTCTTCACCGTCGGGCTCGGCGCTGAAAAACTTCCACCGGTAGGACATACGCCCAAGAGAAGACCATCGACGGAACACCAACATTCAGGTGCGTCACTTCCTTCGCCATTGACATCGAAGAATCATGATTCCCCCGCCATCGTCAAGCCGGCGACGATCGGCGTCGAGAGTTTCAAGTCCTCCGCCATCGTCAACCCGGCGACGATCGGCGTCGAGGAGCAGGAGTCCTCCGCCGCCGTCAACCAGGCGACGATCGGCGTCGAGGAACGAAAGCCCTCCGCCTTCGTCATCACAGCGACGATCGGCGTCGGAGCCCAGAAGCCCTCTGCCATCGTCAACCCAGCCAAGATCTGTGTCAAGGGGCAGGAGTCCTCCGCCGTTGTCAACCCGGCGTCGTTCGTTGAGGAACAAAGCCCTCTGCCGTCGTCATCTCGATGGCAATCAGCGTCGAGGAGCAGAAGCCCTCCACCGTCGTCTACTCGACGAAGGACGGCGTCGAGGTACTTCGACGTCGTCAGCAAGACAATCGACGTCAAGGAATAGAGAACCGATGTCGAGACCAGATCTAACAACTGGCTGAAAATTGACGTCGGGAAGATCACATCACATTCAACTTCGAGGGAGGCTCCTTCGGAGCAGGTCATGCGCTCGACGTTGAGACCTGCATCAGTGAGGTCTGGAGAAGGCTATGAAGTTTTGGTGATGGAGTCAGCGTCACGACACTCGTCCTATCACTCCTCGAGGCATCATTCACCAGAGCATTTACCATCTACATCTCCAGAGCGACATTCGGATAGGTCGCGACGAAGGTCTCCTTCACAACAAAGGGGTGCTTCCCCTTGTGTTCATTTGTATCCGAGATGGCTGCTTCCAGTCCATCACTGGAGTAAAAACCCTACAGGAGCTGAAAGGTGAGAGGAGGAGTACACCAGTCCACTCCACAGGCCGCCTCTGCAAAGATTGGTTCAAGAGGTGGATAGGTCTCGATCAGCCAGACTTAGGGACAGCGTAGGCAGGTCGCGGGAGCGCAGAACTTCTGGTTCCCGTCACAAGGGGAGAAGATCCCCTACATGGTCTTCCTCATCCACTCGTACCTCTAAGAGGGATTACTCACCCACTCTGTCGGATAGCCCTCAGTCAAGAGTACCTCCAATCGAAGATATAAATACTTACCATGATGGTTTCAGAGGGGAGCACAGAAGCTGAACGTCGAGATGTCAACTCCTCAGGTCGCTACAACGGTTATTTTTGAGACACTCCATCAGAGATCAGCGTCTCGACCGTTGCTCCCTCTGGTTCCTGGTCTTCTGGAACCTGTCATGGACATTTTTCTAACTCCATCTTCAATTAAGGCTGCACCAGCTAGAATCCAGAAGAAATATAAGCCGGCAGAGAAAGTCCCTTTTTTCTAGAAATCAGATCTGCCTGCAGATTCTGCGATCATTGCGGCGGCAAGAAAAACGCATGCAGTAACTGCATCTTCGTCAGTCCCACCGGACAAGGAAAGTAGGTCCCAAGATTCCTGGGGACGAAAGGTTTGCGGGTCTGCAGCATCTTCTCTGAAAGTGTCTAGCGCAGCAGCATTATTAGGCCGCTATGACAGGGCCTTATGGGACTACTTGGACCGTTTCAAGGAAAAGCTTCCAAAAGAAGACCAAAGAGACTTTGAGGAGGTTATCAAATAGGGATCCCTCGTAGCCAACCAAGTGATTAGCACGGCAGCGGATGGTGCTACACTCTCAGCACATTCTTATGCACATGGGATTTGTGCAAGGAGGTCTGCTTGGTTGAGACTAACGGCTCTTAAACCAGATGCACAACAGAGGATCCTTAATTTACCCTTCTCTGGCTCCTCCCTTTTTGGCTCCCACATTGATGAGGAGACACTCTCAATGCTGTGGGATTGGAAATGAAAAAAGAGTTCAAGAGAAGATACAGGCCCAACCAGCGCAAGGGCTACAAACAGAGGGTTCAAACCCTCAGTGGTCTCAAAGCGAGAACCAAGGCATGTCACAGTTCCTAGGCTGAAAGTCAAACAGAGGTAGAGGAGGTCATCTGCAACAATCCTCCAAAACGGCCAGATCAGCAGGGAAGCAATGAACACGAGCTTCCTCTGGCACTCGTTGCCCACTCCAGTGGGAGGAAGTGTTTCACATCATCTGAGAGAGTGGTGCAACATAACAAAAGATCTGTGGGTGCTCAGTATACTGCGCAATAAGGCCATAGAAGAGGTACCTCCTGCTCAGTGAGGGAAGGGAGTATATTCCAGGTACTTCCTTGTGCCAAAGAGATCAAGAGCACAAATTCAGACCTCTCCTGGACCTTCGATCGAAGGTCCAGGAGAGGTCTAACACCCTACTTCTTATCCCAATCAAAGCACGAAAACATAAAAACCACGGCCAGGTCGTTTGCTGGAAATGCTCCCAAAATATGGAACTCTATCCCCCCCCCCCACATCAGAACTATTCCTTACTTCCCGAAATTCAAAAGCCAGCTCAAAATCCTTTTCCTCGACCGCTCCTTATCGAACAGATAGGAACCACTTGGAGTGTTCAAAACGCCTTTGCTCTCCTCTACGATGCGGTTGGCCACCTCTACTTTGACTCGTATCCTGAACGTCTCGCTGACTGTATTATATTTGCTTTCTTTTGCACTGCTCTCTACTGCTCCGATACCTTCCGGTCAGGCTAGCGCTATATAAAACTTCTTAAATAAATAAATAAATAAATAAGTCTTGAAGGAGAAGTTTCGCATGTTGGCGCTTCATCAAATATGTCCAAATCTACAAGAAGAAGATTGGATGTGTTTGATGGATCTCCAAGATGCGTACTTCCACATACCAATGGTTCCACATCATCGCAAGTACCTACGATTCGGGGTCGGCAGCCAGCATTACCAGTTCAAAGTTTTGTCCTTCGGACTGAAATCTGCCCCATGAGTCTTTACCAAGTGCATGGTAGTGGTGGTGGCAGCTCTTCATCGGAAGGGTCTGTTTGTTTACCCATACTTAGACGATTGGCTGTTGAAAGGACCATCCCCTCGACTGGTAAGGAATGACTTTCAAGTTTAAATCATTTCCACAGGTGGAGCCTTCATGTGAACATGGAAAAATCGGTTTACCAGCCTACTCAGATGATGCATTATTTGGGCTCCACTCTGGATTCAAACATAGGAAGAGCCTTTCCTTCGGAGGAGAGACTTTTTTCAATGCAGCAGAAATGCGATGCTCTTCTCCAGGCAGCTCAGCCAACGGTCTGGCAAGTGGCATCTCTACTAGGGTTGATGGCTCCTTGCATTTTTCTTATTCCCAACACCAGGCTGAGGATGAGACCTTTACAACGTGATCTGAAGGACAAGTGGGATCAAGCATCAGGTCACTGGGAAGACTGGATTGTGCCCTCTAAAAGCAGCAAAGTTGTCCATTCTTTGGTGAACTCGACCGAAGAACCTCTTGTTGGGAGTCCCCTTCCTTCAACTAGTTTCTGTCACAGTCCTTGATCACGGATGCATCTCTACAAGGATTGGGGGCACACATGGATTGCCTACAGATGAAGGGCCGGTGGTCCAGCAAGGAACAGTCCTATCATACAAGCATGTTAGAGCTGAGAGCCGTCCATCTAACTCTAAAAGCTTTTCAGCCTTCGATCAAATTCAACTCAATTCTGATTCAAACAGACAACATGACCATCGTGTATTACCTCAACAAACTGGGTGGTACACGCTCTCGCCCGTTCTCCCTGGAAGCTCAAGCGATTTAGCACTGGCTTCTAGCCCGAGGCCTCTCCATCACAGCGGTGCACCTTCCAGGGGAGCAAAACGTGCGAGCAAATGCACTCAGTCGGCACTCCGAAGATCAGCTAGACTGGGTGCTAAACAACGAGGTGGTGGCAGACATTTTCCATCAGTGGGGTCGACCTTCAATAAATTTGTTCGCAGACGACCAAAACAAAAAATGCCACGCCTTGGCGTCCAGGTTCTACCGTCCAGGAACGAGGGGGAATGCGCTTTTGACGGATTGGTCCGGAACATTTGCATACGCCTTTCCTCCCCTACCTCTAATCCTGAAGGTGGTGTCCAAGCTCATCCGATCCAGCATGACGATGATCTTGATAGCTCTAGACTGGCTTCACCAGTGGTGGTACCCAGACCTATTACAGATGTCGGTACTCCCCCACAAGAGGCTGCCTTACAGATCGGATCCTCTGACCAATATGGATTTAAAGATTCTCCATCCCAGCCTTCCCTCACTGAACTTGGCAGCATGGCTCCTGAGGTCCTGCAATATGGACACTTGAATCTACCACAGGACTGTATGCACATCTTGAAGGAGGCAAAGAGACCATCCACGAGGGCGTTGTACGCTTTTAAGTGGAAGAGATTCTACTTGTGGTGTGCACGTAATCATTTTAATCCTACAACGGGGCAGGAGGAGGTAATTCTTCCGTACCTCCTTTACTTAGCCAAAGCAGGTTTGAAGTACTCATCGATCAGAGTGCACTTGGCTGCCATTACGGCCTACAGAATGTCACCCAACCAGCCTTCCTTTTTTCAACTGCAGGTGATCAAGGATTTCCTACAGGGGTTGAAGAAGGTGTATCCCCCTGTTTGACCTCCTTCTCCATCTTCGGAATGAATCTAGTCCTTTCCAGATTGATGGGTCCTCCCTTTGAGCCCATTCATAAGGCCACGCTGCTGCACTTGACATGGAAGACCGCTTTCCTAGTGGCAATAACATCAGCGCGCAGAGTAAGTGAGATCCAAGCGCTATGTGGCAAAGAACCATACACTGTGTTTCACCACAACAGGGTGGTGTTAAGGACTCATCCTTCTTTTTTGCCAAAGGTTGTGTCTGATTTTCATGTTAACCAAACGATCTCTCTAACATCCTTCTTTCCCAATCCTACTACTCCTGCGGAGAGGTCACTCCACTCGTTAGACCTTAGGAGAGTGCTCAAGTTCTATTTGGAGGGAATGAAGGCCATAAGGAAATCAGACCAATTGTTTCTAAATTATGGTTCCATGAGGACAGGCTTTTCAGCTTTCAAACGCTCCCATTTCAAGATGGATAGTGTCCTGTATTAGATTGGCCTACCAGTTGGCAAACAAACCCTTATTGTTGTCTCCTAAAGTACATTCCACTAGGGGGAAAGCGGCTACAGTAGCTTTCTTGCATGACGTTCCAATGGCAGAGATTTGCAAGGCAGCAAACTGGAGATCGGCACACACTTTCACAAGGCATTACTGTCTCGAATTTGACTCCAGGGCGGATACCCAAGTAGGCCAAGCCTTTTTGAGGAATCTGTTCAGATAATAAGATATCTGTGTTTTCAAGTTCGGTTATCTGAGCTTGATTGATAATTTCTTTCTTCCTTTGCCCGCAGCTGGAAGAGGTGAGGTTAGCTATTCTATTCTGGTGCCTATGACTATTGATGAGGATCCCCAGGAAGAGAAGGATTAGTTACTTACCTATAATCCTAGTTCTCTTCCAGGGGTATCCTCATCATAGTTAGAAGCAACCCTCCCCCCTCCCCGGGCAAGGGAACTTTGTTTAAAGAAATGTCAACTCTTTGGGCCCTGGGCTTTGGGTCACCGCAAAGAACAACTGACCTAACTGTCACCCCTGAGGCATGATGGGAAGCTAGGGGTCATGGCTGCCTTAAAGGCACGGTGCCAGTTTATTTCTATGTTGCTATGGGTAAGCTTTTCAGCTTTTCTATGCTATGTTTTCTACAATGCAGCGTGTGAGCTGTCAATGCTTTCAGTCCTATCAGAGGGATTGTGCTAAGTGCTAAGCATTAAAACAGTTTTCAAGCATGCTTTGCTGTTGCTTTTTCCCTGTTTTAATGTATTATTTATAATATACAGGGGAGTCCTTACAGCATTATTCAGCTCTAGTGTATGGAAGGCTGCATTTACATTTTAATATATATATATATATATATATATATATATATATATATATATTACCTACTGGCGGTCGCCAGTAGGTATATATAGTTAGGACCTAGTTACCTTAGGTAATTCCGAACATTCTATTGGGAATAACTTTGGCGCCGATTGAGGGATCTGCCTGTAATTTTCCTTACATCTGCCTTGCTGCGCTCCGCTCCTTCCCTGAAAGTTTCGGGGGGATTCGTCAAGCGGGGGCTGAGAAAAAAGGTGGGTCCCAAAACGTGTTTTCCCCATGTTAATTTCCATAGGGACATTCTGACAAGGCTACAGCTCGAACGGCTGAACGGAATTACACCAGATTTTGCAAAATGGTAGGGACTGGTATGCAGCAGTGCCTTTTGTATGTTTGGTGTAAATCCCTCCAGTAGTTGTTGAGAAAATTGAATGTGAAATTGAGTCCAATGCAATTTTCCATAGGACCTTTAGACACAGCTACAGCCCGGACGGCTGAATGGAATTACTGCAAACTTGGCAAAATGGTAGAGCCTGGCATGCAGAAGTGCCTTTTGTATATTTGGTGAAAATCCCTTCAGTAATTGTTGAGAAAATCGACGTTTTTCAAATTATATATCTATAGGCGGGACACGGTGTGCTCACGGGCTTGCACCGTCCTTGCACTGTCCTTGCACGTGCACGGACCTTAGCGTGCGCGCGCGGAATTCTGATTAGCTGTTGGACGTCGGTCAACATTCCAGTCAGTCGAAATGAGGAAGTGTTGTCCGCCATCTTGTTTTTGTGGCAGATGATAGTGGTTGTAAACAGAAGTGTAATAGTTGACAAGGAGGCAGGGTAGAGATTCCTGAGCCCCCTAGGTTTTGTCATGGGGTCTGTAAAGGACCCCGAAGGTTGAAAAAAGTAAAAAAAAAAAATAGCGGGGTCCGCGCACCGTGCGCGGATTACGGTTCAAAAAGAAATACATTAAAATAACTAGTTTCAGTGTTTAGATGTTGGTTGAGTGCAACATTGAGTGATGACTCTTTTACGTTTGGGTTTAGGTAGGTGTTTTGTAGAGAGTTAGTATGGTAATTGGTAGAGAGCATTGGGGTAGGTTGAAGAATATGTGAGTTTGAAAGTGTTAATAATTTGAACCAATTAAAATGTTACTTTGGTTTTGATTTTGTGTGTGATGAAATGTGATTGGCTGGGTATTTGAATATGTATGAAAAATGAGAGGGAAACACAGCCATTTTGAGATTTTAGTGTTTGAAGTATAGTTCTGAGGTGTGAGATTGAGACAGAATTTACTGTACAACAGTTTTCTAGAAGGTGAGTTGTTAATTTGTAAGGAGAACTCTGTTGTTCACTTTAAGTTAATAGGAAAAATGTTTTCTGTTAGTTATTTAATGTTTTTCTGTTATACTTATGGATTGAGTAGGGCAACATCAGATGCAGTGCTTTATATTTCTAATTCTTGCTTGATACTATACACTGTCCAGGGAAACACGGCCATTTTGTGACTATAGTGTCTGAGGTACTTTTGTGTGGAAATTTTGGTGTTCAATTTCTGGTGTGAGATTTACACAGTAGTAACTCTTATAGAATGTAATAGTTTTTCTCTGCCCTATCTCACTCTTACCCTGCTACATCTCACTGTCTTTCTCTTTCTTTTAATAGTACACTAACATCAATAATGGTTGAAAATGAAGAGTCATTTGACATCGTTATAGACATTTTTGTGACTGTTATTGAGGATGTTCCTGTTGATGAGAGTAATCCTGAAGGAGAGCTTTATGATGGAGGAGATGGCATGGACGATTTATATGATGAATCCTTGGATTCAGTTTTAATGGAAGCTTTGGAGTTCATTGAGTTTGAGGATTCTTTTTGGGAGATTTTCAATATTGACATTGCTGATGATGCAATCTTAGACGATCATTTAAATTTTGGAAATTCCCAACAATAAATTTAAATTTAGTAAATATATATTGTATGAGAATTTATACTTAACTAAATGTAATTTATGAGGTAGTAGCAAACTGATAATTTTTTGTGTTACATAGTAAGTTTACTCATAAATACTTCCCTTCTCCCCCAAAATTTTCTTAAATGTGTATTTGACATCTCTTCTTCATGTCCTGCATCCTTTCTCTCACTGTCTGTCTCTGATGCAGAAGATTGCAACATAAGTAAGTTTAAAGAACAGCAAGTGTGTCTCACCAGAGCAGGAAATCATGCAGTAAGCGCTGTTTCTCTTTCTTTTAATAGTACACTAAAATAAAATGATGAATGAAAATGAGGAGCCTACCAACATCTTCTTTGAAATAACAGCAACGTTTATTGAGGCAACTTATTCTGTGGTGTATATTGATCTTATAGATGAAACAAATCATGAAGAACATGAAGGAGATACCATGGCAGATTTTTTTGATGAAACACTAGATATGGAATTAATGGAATGTGTAGACGTTGTTGAGTTTGACGAATCATTTTCAGACACTTTGATGGATGACATTTCTGATGAAGAAATGCTACAAGTTCTTTTAGATTTTGAAAATTCTGATAAATAAATTTTAATCCAGTAAAGAAAAATTGTTTTGAAAATTATAGTTACTTAAATGTAATTTATGAGGTAGTAGCAAAGTGATACAATTTTGTGTTCTTCATGTCCTGATCATGTCTGATGCACTAGTTTACATCATAAGTAAGTATATAGAACAGCAAGTGTGTTTCACCAGAGTAGGAACTCATAACCCCCTATGCCAATTCTGACCACACATTGAGAAAGGAAGGAATCATGTGAACAAATCTGTTTCTGCTTTCCTGAAAGACTACAGTATGGATTCAATATACCACAATAACTTGCATTACAACATTCAAGGTATCTACAGAGGAGACGATGTCCATTTTCATTTAGTTTTTTTTTAAATTCCTATAGGTCCGCGCACCGTGAGTGCTCGGTAAATGCACGGTGCGCGAACCCTATCGCCGCCATTTTGTGGTTTCAGAAGAGAGTGAAAAATATAACTTAAAAACGTGGGAAGGGTAGAGTGTCCCTGACCCCTTAGGCCTTCTCAGGTGGTTCTTCAAGGACTCCTAAGGTTAAAAATAATGTTTATTTTTTTTAAAATACCAGAAAACATGATACACCCGCGCACGGGGAGTGCTCGGTGAGTGCTCGGTGCGCGGACCTCGGTAAAAATTTATAATAAAAATTAAGTTAAAAATCATATTTGAGTGTTTACATGTTAGTTGGCTCTAAAAAGAGCCGTTGTGTTCATTGTGTTTTTTTTTGGTACCTACAAGTAAGTACCAATGCAGAGTCTGATGTTACAGAGAAAGACTTTGTTCCCTTCATCAGTGAAATGTACACCATCTGTCCTATAGATGCCTTGCATGTTGTAACGCAAGTTGCTGTGGTATATACAACCCATTCCATAGTCTCTCATGTATGCAGAAACAGATTTATTTACATGTTTCCTTGCTTTCTCAATCTGTGGACAAAATTGATTGGACCAATTCCATTTTTGCCTTTGGCATATATTGGAATAGATAAAGGCAGTTTGAGGAAAAAGTGACATCAATTGTCCAAAGATGTCCTTCAATAGCATTTCCAGACCAACCCCAGTCCAAGTGCAAGAGTCATTTCCACCACAGTGCACAATTATGAGGTCAGGATGTGGGAGATGTATGAAGGATTTCACCAATGGTATCAATTGGTGACATCTCAATCCTCTCTGGCCAATCCATAAAATATCCACATTTGGTAAATCAAGGTTTAAAATTCCTCTGTTTGTTGCATACCTTTTAGACCAGAATACAAAACTGTGTCCTACAAACCATACTGAAGGCATCTTCAAGGCAGGTCTGGTTGTACTCAGATGAGGGCTGTAAAAGAAATGGTAGTTGGAAAGCTTGCAGTTTAGAAAAAAAGAGGAGGACATTCACTGCACTTGAAGCTTAAGAAATGATTGGTGCTTTCTGAAAATGGAAAAGAGCATATTAGGGTGCATAGTTTTGGTTTTTAAAAGAAGCAATTCTATTGGTTCAGAAAAGGTAATTGAAAGGAACATTGCACATGATTAGCTGTTATTTTGAAAGCTCTAACAACCTTGCTGGATTCATTAGCAACATAGTATAATGAACTTTTAAACTCTGTTCTTCCTTAGGTGGGAGTTACCATGGGGACAGGTTGAATGAGCACTAGGGGATGGGTGAATATTATGTGAGTTTGAAAGTGTGGGAATGTAGAACCAATTGAAATGTTAGTTTAGTTTTGAAATAGTGTGGGAAGAGATTTCATTGGTTAAGACCTGAAATATGTGTGAAGAATGAGTGGGAAAGTGTGCCATTTCTGGTTTCAGTGTCTGTGGTGCATTTCAGAGATTCTGCTTAAGAAAATCTGCTGTGTGTTTGACACGGTTCTATATTTTCAAAAGCGATTTTAAAGGTGAGTAATATAGAGAGAGTGCTGTTTGCAGTATTGGGAAACATAACAAGCATATTGGGCTGCATTCCTGTTGTATTTTGAAAATGAGTCAGGTTTCTGCATTGTAGTGTAGTGTTCATTTAAATGGGTTGTGCTCTGTGTGTAAAATGATTTACCATGCTAAATGTTTTTTGATAACATGTGTGGCTTGAAGATTTTTGACAAGGATCACAGTGAGTGTCTGTGTGAATTAAGGAATTATATTTTTACCTTTTTCCATAATTTTAGCTGTGTGTGCTTACAGTTTGTATTTTTTAGTTTATAAGGTAGACTTCTTTTTAAATTGTTTTTATGCTTGGATTCAATGCTGGTATAGAGATAGTGTAATGTTTTCAGTGGACTTGTAAATATGCTCCTTTTTTAGAAGCGCCTTGTGCAACGTTTAACATGGGTGGAAGCAGTGAATGTATAGAGAGGGATAGGAATAGCAGATAGAAAACCATATGAAATGGTGTGGGAGATGCACAATGGATTTCACTAATGGCATCAATTGAGATGGAATATAAGATGAAGAGGGGCATATTTACAAGCCCCTTGCACAATGTTTAACATGGGTACAAGCAGAAAATGCATGCAGAGTAATAAAATTGGCACACAGACAAGAATATGAAATGCCGTGAGAGATGCTTAAAGGGTTTTTCTAATGGCATAAATTGAGATAGAATATACAAAAAAAGAGAGGCATATTTACAAACCCCTTGCGCAATGTTTGACATTAATGCTGGTATAGAGATAGTGTAATGGTTTCATTGGCATATTTACAAGCCCCTTGCGCAATATTTGACATTGATGCTGGTATAGAGATAATGTAATGGTTTCATTGGCTTATTTACAAGCCCCTTGTGCAATGTTTGACATTGATGCTGGTATAGAGATAGTGTAATGGTTTCATTGGCATATTTACAAGCCCCTTGCGCAATGTTTAACAATTATGCTGGTATAGAGATAGTGTAATGGTTTCATTGGCATATTTACAAGGCCCTTGCGCAATGTTTGACATTAATGCTGGTATGGAGATAGTGTAATGGTTTCATTGGCATATTTACAAGCCCTGTGGGCAATGTTTAACATTAATGCTGATATAGAGATAGTGTAATGGTTTCATTGGCATATTTACAAGCCCCTTGCGCAATGTTTAACATTAATGCTGGTATAGAGATAGTGTAATGGTTTCATTGGCATATTTACAAGCCCCTTGCGCAATGTTTGACATTAATGCTGGTATAGAGATAGTGTAATGATATCATTGGCATATTTACAAGCCCCTTGCGCAATGTTTGACATTAATGCTGGTATAGAGATAGTGTAATGGTTTCATTGGCATATTTACAAGCCCCTTGCGCAATGTTTGACATTAATGCTGGTATAGAGATAGTGTAATGGTTTCATTGGCTTATTTACAAGCCCCTTGCGCAATGTTTAACATTAATGCTGGTATAGAGATAGTGTAATGGCTTCATTGGCATATTTACAAGCCCCTTGCGCAATGTTTGACATGGGTGCAAGCAGAAAATGCATGCAGAGTAATAAAATTGGCACACAGACAAGAATATGAAATGACGTGAGAGATGCGTAAAGGATTTTACTAATGGCATACATTGAGATAGAATATACAAAAAAGAGAGGCATATTTACAAGCCCCTTGCGCAATGTTTGACATGGGTGCAAGCAGAAAATGCATGCAGAGTAATAAAATTGGCACACAGACAAGAATATGAAATGCTGTGAGAGATGCATAAAAGATTTTACTAATGGCATAAATTGAAATAGAATATACAAAAAAGAGAGGCATATCTACAAGCCCCTTGCGCAATGTTTGACATTAATGCTGGTATAGAGATAGTGTGGTTTCATTGGCATATTTACAAGCCCCTTGTGCAATTTTTAACATTAATGCTGGTATAGATATAGTGTAATGCCAATTTTATTACTCAGTATGCATTTTCTGCTTGCATCCATGTTAAACATTGCGCAAGGGGCTTCTAAATATGCCCCTCTTTTTGTATAGTCTATCTCAATTGATGCCATTAGTAAAATCCTTTATGCATCTCTCACAACATTTCATATTGTTTTCTATCTGCTATTCCTTTCCCTCTGCATACATTTACTGCTTGCATCCATGTTAAAGGTAGCGCAAAGCGCTTGTAAAAAAGGAGCATATTTACAAGCCCAATGAAACCATTAGCACTATCTCTATACCAGCATTGAATTCAAGCATGAGAAACACTTTAAAAAGAAGTCTACCGTATAAGGTAAAAGATACAAACTGTAAGCACACACAGCTAACATTAAGGAAAAAGATGAAAATATAATTCCTTAATTCACATACACGCTCAGTGTGATGCTTGTCAAAAATCTTAAAGCCAGTCATTTCAGCAAAAAACATTTAGCATGGTAAATCGTTTTAGGCACAGAGAGTGAGATGACACATACACACAAACAGACAGATGGTGTAGGCAGAGATTGAGATGACACACACATACAGAGAGATGGTGGAAGGAGAGAGTGAGATGAGGCATGCAAAGAGGGAAATAGTGCAGGCAGAGAGTGATATGAGACACACAAAGAGAGATGTGAACTAGTGTTTATAATGTTTAGTTGATGTAATTGCTATGTGCTATGTTAGTAGTGGTCTATAATATGTCACATTTTTCTTTTCAACAGATTGTAAATATCTACAGAGTCATAATAGATTATGCCTACGAAAGACAGCCAAAAAAGACTTTATAAGAAAGCTTTATCGACCAAGAGGACTCAATTAGAAGATTCATGCAAAGGACAATCTTCAGAGAAAAGAAAAAATGCTCCTGGTAAGCAAACCAAGGACTTTTTAAGGAAATTGTTAAAATGCAGAAAAAGTCAAGAAAGTGTTTCTACGAAAAGAAAACAAATTGTAACTAGAAAGAAAAAGCAGAGGTCACCAAAAAATGATATAATGGTACAAGGAGATCATAGTGTGTCTGGTAATCGTAGGACAAATCAGTTTATTGACATTCGTAGACGAATGTTTCGTAACAGAGTAGTTTTGAATTTATTAAAAAATCTTAAGAAATATAATAGGAAAACAACTTTTTACAAGAAAAAGAAAAGAATAGAAAAGTTTGTTGATCAGGCTTTTGAAGTGAAGAGAAAGCTGTATATTTTAGTAAAGTTCGTACACTAGATAAGGCAATCAATGATTTGAAATCAAAATGTAAGTGGAAAAGAGTAATCAATCGAACTAATTTTTGTGATGTTTTTTCAGGAGAATGGAAGCATAGTTCAAGTAGTGAGCCATTTTTTAATGAAGAGAGTTACTTTCAGGATAATGATTTGGTGCATGCAGTTGACGCCAGTGGTCGAGTATATGAGGTGAAGGACGGTTGTCCAGTTGAAAAATAGAAAATTGTGCCTAGAAATGCAGGTGAGGTGTTAGCTGATGAAGTTTTAGGGAGACGTGCTAAGGCTCCGATGTATACTTGGAATTGTAGTAGTATTTGTAGTGTGCAACAGGATTCTAATAATTTGTTTTGCAATTTCTTACGTACATATAGTAAGAAAAGTCTAAAACAAAAGTTTAAGATGTTACAAGACTTAGATCCTTGCAGAGTGAGGGAAAAGACAGGTTTGCATGGTCATTCACTGGCTTGTCTTTCTAGAAAAGTATGTCAGAGTACTTTTCACCATTTTAGGATGTTAGGAGTGCATCAAACTAAAGTGAGGAAAATAGTGAGAAGGTTGTATTATGCAAACAGTCCAGCACTTAGGCTCAAACAGTTAAACAGTGCTCTTTTGCATGGATCTGAATTAGATGTGAAGAAGATTTGTGAAGAAATAGAGTTTTGTTACTTTGGTGAAAAAGAGGACACTGACGAAAATGATACAGTAATAGAAAGTAATGTGGAAGAGAATGTACAGATTGTAAGTACTCAAAATTTTGATCATGAAATTACAAAGTTTAAGGTCATTTCAAGTGAAAGGCCAAATTTTTCTTGTGTGTCTTGTCGACGAACTCATTATAAGAATCAGACTCGTTAGTTGATTTATATGTTAAAAGTGAAATGGAAAATAATAATGAATGGAAGGATTTTGCAACTAATTTGTTGGTTGAGAATTGTTTTGATTTGGGTTCTGATCTGTGTATTTGTAAATATTGTTATAATAAATTCAATGAAAACAGAATGCCTGCTAGAGCTGTACATAATAATCTTGAGTTGGTAAAGATTCCGTCTGAATTGATGGGTTTAAATACCTATGAGTGTATTCTGATTCAATGTGTGCATCCTTTTCAGGCTATTGTTCGCTTGGAGCCTAAGACAGGGAAATTGCCTCCTTCAGATTTACAGAGAGGATTAAAGGGAAGAGTTATTTATTTGCCTTTAGATTTAAAGAAAAATATTGACACCATTGGCGTAGAAAAAGTGGAAGAGGAACCTTTAGTTATTCTAGTTAATGGCGTTCCTACAAAGAGTAAGAAAATCTGGCAAGAATTAGTGAATGTTAGGAAAGTCAAAAAGGCAACGTTGTATTTAGTAACAAACAATCAGTACTACAAAAATATATATGTAGGAGAAGAGGAAACTGTAGAAGAGGACAGTGATTCATCAGCTGGACAGATTGAAAAAGTAGATGTGTCTAGAAGTGAACAGATTTATGAGCATTATAGTGTTCATCCTCTGCATTCCAAAGAAGTAATGGGGAATGCTATTGAGTTGTTCCAAATGAAAGAAGCCAAAGGAAGTTTCCATAAGTGTATGGGAAGAAAGCTTGGAAGCTCGTTGTTTTTCTCAATTGTTTCCAACAGGTCAAGGTGGAAGATATGATGACCAACCTGTTCAAATTCCTGCGTCGGAATGCCAGACTTTAAGATTATATGCAGAAGATCCAAGATTTCGTCAATGCATTCCATATTTGTTTCATCCTCTGTTTGAGAGTGACTTCTCTGGACTATCTTATGCTGTGAACCATATACTGAAATCTGGAGTACATCTTCAAAATGTTTCGGCAAGGGACTTTATGGATAAAGTCCAAGTGGAAGACAGTATTTTGGAATCTCACCTAATCAATCTCATGGCATGTCAGCGTGGTACGAATGAGTATTGATACCGTCATCATGGGGAATTGAAATATATGCTAAGGAACTCCTACATGGTTCCTCACTCTTAGCTGTGCTGAGTATGCCTGGGAAGACTTACTTGAATTTCTTCGAGAGGCAAATGGAAACATAGAAAATATAGAATTCAAGACACCTGGAGAATTGTGCTCTTTGGATCGAGTTAATGTTTGTAGGTATTTTAATCATCGATTTGAAGCTATGATGTCTTTCATCACAAACAAATAAAATCCTCCACTTGGAGAGGTTTTGGATTTCTTTTGGAGAAAGGAGTATCAAGCAAGAGGTGCTCCTCACATACATATGCTGCTATGGATCAAAGATGCTCCAAAATTTGGAACAGATTCGGATGACACAGTGATGAGTTTCATTGAACAATATTCCACATGTGTTTTCCGAAAAGAACAGAAGAAGACAGTTTACGACATCAAGTCTTACGCTTTCAAACCCATCGCTGTGGAAAGTACTGTCGTCGAAAGTTCAAATCGAAGGAGAAGTTCTACACAAAATGTCATTTTGGATTTCCACGACCAGTAATATGTAAAGGAAGAGTGAACAATTTTATGTCTTCACTGCGACATACTGTGACAAGAAAATCACCGAAAAATACGTACAACTTGAAAAGAAATGAAGAGTCCAAATACATAAATGACTACAGTCATTTTGTCCATGTGGAATGCTAACATGGATATTCAATATGTTGCTGACAACTCTATTGCTGTGGCTCGATATGTAACGTCTTACATCACAAAATCAGAAAAGACGGAACTGAAGGAAATGTGGGAGGATATTTCGCATGAAAAGAGCCTAAGAAAGAAATTATACAGTTACAGTCTGAAGATGTTGTCGTATCGAGAAATTGGAGCATATGAATGTTCAGATCGGTTATCATCAGCAAGTCTGTATGCCAAATCGAGATCCATCATTTGGGTAAGTTTAGGTCTTGCTGCAACACGAAACCGAGTTTTGAAGTCTGCACAAGAAATTGAGTATTTGGCGGAGTTTCAACCAAACAGTACAGATATTTTGAAGACAAACATGTTGGATACATATCCAAATAGAAGTAGTCATCTTGAGAACGTTTGTCTCTATGAAGTACAGCAAAGCTATACTTTTAAGAGGAATATGACAGAAGATATCAATAAAGGAGTATATGTGTTAATTGTATGTGAAGGATGTCTTGTGAAACAAAGAAAAGGACATTTGATTAATCATCGTAAATTGACTTGCGAATCTCCTGATAAAAAGGAATTTTACTATTTAGCTCTTTTGCAACTCTTTATGCCATGGCGTTCAGAAGAGGAACTACTTGGAGATTTTCTCAGTTTTGAAGATTCTTTCAATGCAACTAAGGATACCATAGAATGTCCTATTTTTTCGAATTATCTGCAAATGTTGAACGATGAAATACAGCAAGAAGCTATCATTGCAGCAGAGATTGCTAGAGACAGTTCTCAAGACAGTCAGAGTCCTGCTTCGTTGAGTCAGGATCCACTAGGAGGACCAATTATCCAAAATGAAGCTGCCACTGCCTTGGAAGAGGTGGAAAGAGCCATGGAACAAGCTCAGGAGGATGTAGTTAATCTAGAAGACTTGGAAAATCAACTAAACGTGAACCAGAAAAAAATATATGATGAAGTCACAGAACAGATTGAGCATGGTTTACGTCATGATAAAAAAGAGTGCTCATGTATGTCATTTGAACCCGTCCGACTGTATGTGAGTGGAGAAGCCGGAACTGGGAAAACTTTTCTGATTAAATCAATTGCAAGTTATCTGCAGAAAAGAGAGTCATCACTGTCTTGTGTTGTTACTGCTCCAACTGGGTTGGCAGCACATAACATTAAAGGGATTACTTTACATTGTTTATTGATGCTGCCAGTAGAGCATGATAATAAATTACAATACCACAAGCTATCTGGAGAAGCTTGTTGTGAAGTTGGTAGAGTCCTGAAGAAAATGAAACTTCTTATCATTGATGAGGTAAGCATGGTTTCAAATGTGATGCTTGCTTTTGTGCATCTAAGAATGCAACAAACTCTTAAAACAGAGTATGATGTGTTATTTGGAGGCAAACACATCATTGTCTTTGGAGATCTACTGCAGCTAACTCCAGTAAAAGGACAACCAGTGTTTAAGATGCTTACGCATGAAGATACAAGAAAGTGCCTAGGAAGCATTGGAAATGTGAATATCTGGTTATATTTTAAATATGCAGAACTGCTTCAAAACATGCGACAGGCAAAGGATGAAATTTATAAAAATATTCTACAAGATGTAAGAATTGGAAAAGTAACTGAACATGGCAAAGAAGCTTTACAGTCACGATTAATTTCAAATTTGTTTCCAAAGGAAAATATTCTCCCAGAGATTATTATCAGAAAGTTGCTGAAAACAAAACTGTAATATGCTTGATGCTGACTCTTCAAGAATGTTCAGTCTTCAACAACAAAATGTTAGAGTTAGAACATCAAGAGATTGTGAAACTGGAAGCTATTGATAAAATAGAGCACGAAGGAGTTACTATTGTTTTGTCAGAAAGTTGAAATCAAAGTTGGATTCTTTAGAGAAGACAATTTCTAAAACTGCTGGTTTTGAAAAGACTCTATATGTATGTTTAAATTGTCATATAATTTTACGACGGAATTTAAATGTGGAAAGAGATTTAGGAAATGGAGCAATGGGTCATGTTGTTGTTTTTATGAATTACCGAAATAGAGATGGAATTGAATTTTTGAAAATGAAATTTGACGCAATTGAAGAAGTACAACAGTTTAGTCGTTGTTCTGTTCGATTTTTGCTTGTGAAAGATTTATATGTCCGCCGAAAACAGTTTCCTGTTTCTTTGTCATATGCAGTAACTATTCATAAAT
Organism: Lissotriton helveticus; assembly: GCF_964261635.1. NCBI lineage: Eukaryota > Metazoa > Chordata > Amphibia > Caudata > Salamandridae > Lissotriton > Lissotriton helveticus. The sequence goes on from NC_136067.1 coordinate 285,571,578, forward strand.
CTCAAGGTTTAAGTGTAGATAGTTCTTTGATGAATATTGGAAGTTCTGTCTTCAAGGAGGGTATGGCATATGTTGCTTTATCTTGAGTCAGAACTTTATCTGGATTGTACTTCATTGATTTTGATGAGACAAAGATTAGTGCAGATCTAAATTGTGTAAAGAAATATAATAGGTTAAGAAGAGAGTATGCTCCAAATTTACCTCAATATTCTCTATTTGAAAAGCGTGTAGTAGGCCGAAAAAGAAGAAATGAGAAAATTGTAGCAAGGCTGTAGCAAAAAAAAGAAAACTAGATGAACCAGTAATTGTAAGCAGAAACAAAGAGGATTCTGTTGAAGATATTGTTGGATTTCAGTTTGAGAACAGTTCTGGTGTCAACTGCTATGCTAATGAAGTGGTTAATGTTGTTTTTTTTCTCCAAAGTTTGCAAGAACAGATTGTTGAAAATCGGGATCAAAGTTTTTGTTGTTTGTTGAATGCTGTGTTTGAGAAATGTAGCAGTGATAGAACAAATATAGAAAGTGTTTCTGATATTCGAAATGATTTAGACGTATGTTCTGGTGTAACTCAATTTTCTCAGGATATTCAGCAAGATTGTCAGGAATTTCTAATGTACATGCTTGTTGTATTGCAAGAGGAAGGTATAGATGTTGAAAATCTTTTTGGCCTTTCTTATAAATGGCAACATGTCTGCGATAATTGTTCCTTTTCAAGTAGTACAACAGTAGATACCGAAAGATTTATATATTTGACTTTACCAGACTGCAAATCAGTGTCTTTTAATAATCTAGTTAGAGCAGCTGTTCAAAACATGGTTTGTACCCAATGTAACTGTGCAATGCTATCAACATTATTTATACAAAGTTATGGACAGTACGTAACTTTAATGTTCCAACGATGTAGACCTGATGGAACTAAATTAACAACTTTAATGAAAAAATTTGTGGCTTCTCAATTATCAATTTCAGGAAGAACCTTTGTAACAGTAGCAATTATTTTCCATGATGGTCCTTCAACAACATCTGGACATTATACAGCTTATTTAAAATGTCAAAACGGTTGGACTTATTGTAATGATACTGTTTTGACTTTCAAAAAACGTTTGCCTTTTGACTTAAAAAATTCTTACCTAGTGTTTTTACAACCTAAATTTTAGGAAAAGTAATTGGCCTAGAAAGATTGGAGCAATTAATAAAAGTTAGTCATCAGGATACTATATGATGTTCAGATTCTGATAGTTTACTGGTTGTTTAAGGTTTTATGGACATGATTCACATCCTTGGATGGAGATATAAATATTGTTAGGTGTTACGAAAGACGTTGGAGCTATTCATGCAGAAGGTCGGGAAATGGAAGGTCAAGAGTATTATTAAGTATTTTCCAAAACAAGGAATTTTTACGTACTATTTGGCCATGTGGGAAAGTACATCAATGAAAAATGAGTTTCTCGGGTAAATGTTGATAATATATGTTTTTACATAATTTTGTAATGATACTCAATTGATTTTCAAACAACGTTTGCCTTTTGACTTAACAAATTCTTACCTAATGTTTTTAGAACCCAAATTTTAGTGAAAGTAATTGGATAATGAAGGTTGGAGCAGTTAATAAAAGTAAGTGTGTTGTTCAAAATTAGTTTGAGAGTGAAAGTGATCAAGATAATTAGTAAACTGGTAGTTGTCACAGAGGTAGTATAAGTGTATCACATAGTGAGTGATATCAGTATTATAGGAAATGTTTATCAAGAGTAAGTCAGAGGTGTAAATATAATTATTGTTAGATGATGAAATAAATAGATGTTGGACTTTTCATTCCGAAAGTCGGGTAAATGGAAGTTTAAAACTACTATTAAGTAATTTCCAAAAAGAGGACTTTCTGTATACCATTTGGCCATGTGGAAAGGTATGTAAATGAAGAATACGTATTTCGGGTAAATGTGGTTAATATATGTTTCTATATCACTTTAGTTTGAGAGTATAATAATGAGATACTGTATCTTAGAAATTGCTGTTTGGAAGAAAACATTTAAGATATGTTTTTTCTAATTTTTATGTTTTTTTTAAACACAATCATTTTGATTGTGTTTTTTTTGGCCGCTGTGATATGATGAATAGTATTGAACTCACTGTTTTAGTGAAAATCAATATATTCTGAGAACAGCAAAAATAAACCATATAACATGTTGTACAAGTTAATTTGCATTTTGTATTGTGAAATATATATTATAACTGATTTCTTTACTCTCTTCTACAGATATTACATTTATAAGGTAAGTACGACTAATAAAAAATAAATTTTCATTACTTTTTTATATCTGTTTCTCTCTATCCTTCCCTTACTGCCTTTCTCTTAACCTCACTGCTTTCATCCCTTCAGTTTCTCACTCCCTTCCTCTTATTTTCACTCCCTTTAACTCATCCACATGTTGTCACTGACTTTTTTTGCTCCTTCACTCAGTCCCCTTCTCTCACTCTTTCCTTCACTCCGTCTATTTCCTCACTCTTTTACTCTTCTTGTCTCATGCTCACTCACCTTTATTCATCCTCTATCACCTCTATTTCGTCAAACTTACTGTCATTCTTTTACCCTACGTCACACCTGTCCCTTTATTTTGCTTCCCTTACTTATCCTCATTCCCTATACTTCACTCCCCTTCTTCTTAGTCTTCTCACCCACTCATGTTAAGTCAGTCCCTCTGTTTCACTCCCCTTCACCTCTCTTTCCTTCCTTTGCTCACTCACTAATTCCCCTTCTGTCACTCACCTAACTGCACTTCAAACACACCTTCATAAAACTCCCTGTGTCCTCTTACTTTCTCTGTACTCTTCTATCACTCCCTCTCTCTTAGACTCCCTGTTGTTAACGCACCTGTGCTAATTCCCCCTTCCTTCTCCCTCATTTTCCTTCCCTAACTCCTCTTTCCTTTTTCTCCTGTTTTGTCTCTTGTATTGTGAATAATGTATTATAACTGATTTGTTTTTTCGTTTCCACAGATATTTCATTTATAAGGTAAGTACGATTGACCCCAAAAACTTTTTTATTTCTCTTTTTGTCTACCCTTCCATCGCTCCCTGTCTCTTAGCGTGACTCTCTTCATCACCTCATTCTGTCACTCCTTTTCCCTCACCTACACTACCTCATTTTCCGTTCTTTGATCCCTCACTGAGTCTCCTTCTATCACTCCTTCCTTCACTCCCTGTGTGTAGTCAATCACTCAGTCCCATTGTCTCACGCTCACTCGACTTTATCCACCCTCTATCATTTGTCTTTCTTCAACTTCACTGTCCTTCTCTCACTCACCTCACCCTTGTTTTGTTAGGCTGCTTCTGTCAGTACCCTTTATCCCTATCCTTCATTCCCCTTCTCCTTTCTTGTTTCCCTCACTTACCTTTTCTCAGTTCATCTGATTTACTCCCCTTCACCTCTCTTTCCTTCTTTTGCTCCCTTACTCATTAACCTTCCCTCACTCACCTTACTCCACTTCACTTACTCCTTCTGTCACTCCCTTTGAACTCTGACATCCTCACTTCTCTTTCTTCACTGTCTCTCTGTTAGCCTTACTTCCTCTTCCCTTCACTGTGTCACTGCCCTTCCCTTACACTCACTCTCTTTAACTCACCCACACTCCATCACTTGTCTTTCTTTGCTCCCTCACTCAGTCCCCTTCTCTCACTCTTTCCTTCACTCCCTCTGTGTCCTCACTCCCCTTGTCTCACGCTCATTCGCCATCTCTCTTTTGACTGTTCTATGTCTTCCTTTGCTTGTTCCATGTTTCTCTCTGTGTGTGCCATCTTACCCTCTGTCTGCACAATATATGCATGTGCGTGTGTCAAATTACCCTTTGCTTGCACCATCTCACCCTCTACTTGTTCTATCTCACTCTCTGCCTGCACCATCTTACTCTCTACCTGTGGCATGTGTCCCTCTGCATGTGCCATCTATCTTTCTTGACTCTTAAACTCCTTCCTTCTCTCTTGTATTGTGAAATATACATTGTATGCATTATAATTTATTTGTTTCTTGTGTTTTACAGATATTATATTTTTAAAAAATAATTTCTTTAAGTTTTTTTTATATCTTAGAAGGTAAGTATAAGAAATAAAAAACGTTGTTCGCATCAGTGTCTTAAGTTTTCATTATTTATAAGGTAAGTATGAGAATCAAAAATAAGTTTATCACTCTCTTATTGTGACAGAATAACTGCCTCACTCTTTCTCAGTCCCTTGCTCCCTCTCTCTCTACATGTGTCTCCCTTACAGTTAATCTTCTTTGCTCTCTCTTTCTACCACTCCTCCTCTTTACCTCAGTCAGTTTCCCTCTTTCTTTATTTTTTTTAGGTTTGATCTTATTCTCCTTCCTTCACTCTGTTATCCATTTCTTACCTGTTAGTAAACCTTCATTTATTGGCACTGCACTTCCTCCAGTGCACTTCCTTCTCTCTGTTTCTCACACCTCTTCCCTTTTGTGTTCACTTTTGTTTACACTTCTTTGTTTTGAAAACAGTGCCACAGGCCCTTAAATATTCGTTAGTTACCACCGAATACTATACGGCCTCAAGGCCCATAGGAATCAATGGCAATTACCGAATCGGTAAATACTGATTCGGTAAAATGACTGAATTATACAGATTCGGTAATTTCAAAAGACAAATTACATACATCCCATTTACCTACTCTTAACTATTGAAGTGGTATGATTTGGGACGCGATGTAGGTAGGCATTTACCGGTCGGTAACGGCTGAATTTGGCCGTTACCGACTGGTAAATGCCTTTTCCTATGTAGGAGGCATTTATTTACAGATTTGGTATTTTTACCAATTCTGTATTTACCGAATCGGTAAAATTACCGAATCAGTAAATACAGACTCGGTAAAAATACCAAATCTGTCAATTCTAATGTAGGTAGCACTGTTGATAGTGCTAGAGGCGTCTAAGAATTTGTTATTTAACACTCAATACATTTGGGTGGTAAATAAGGAATTCCTGTGTACATGCACATCTGTGCATGTACACCTGTGCCATGTGGCACACATACATTCCCTAAGGGCATGTATGTGTGTCACATTGCACACAAGCCAAAAACAGGGGTGCTACAGGGTGTCAAAGTGACACCCTGTTCCCCCTGGCAGGATTCGGTATTTACCGATTCGGTAATTACCGAATCGGTATTTGCCATTGATTCCTATGGGCTTCAAGGCTCATAGAAATCAATGGCAAATACAGATTCGGTAATTATCGAATCGGTAATTAACAAATTTTACCGAATCGGTAATTAATTCGGTAAAAATACCTACATCCCCATTGCCAGTTCTTAAATACCGAATCGGTATGATTCGGTATTTAAGAAGTGGTAATCTGGGATTTCCTACATCGGGCCCTCGGTATTTATGAGTAGGTAAATCGAGATTACGCATATCTGGCCCATTGAGTTGTAACATATTTATATACATATATTACATTTCAGTGCTTTGGAAGTAGTACAGTATACTATAGGTAAACACCTTATAGGTTTATGCTGTACCACATTCTTATAGTTTTGCACTTTGACATTCACTATGACAAACTTTTACATACAAACATAGAAATTTAGTTCTTTCTTTAACCAGTAGAGGTAGTTCTAAAAATAACTGTTTTTTTTGTTTTGTTTTTGTTTTGCTTGAATAACGATGTAAAAAAATAAACTTTTTTAGGCAGATAATTGTTCAACCGGAACAAACTATGAAAAATAAAGAAATAAAGTATGGGATGCACCTGTGCTTCCTATTATTTTGCAGGATAACTTGAATGGACTCTTGTCCAAAGGCTATTAGTTTCTGGCAACGAATGCATTGCATCATCAAATTCTTAAGTTCTGGTTGGATAATTGCAATTGTTGATGCTTGCATTGGTGGTGCTGTTGATTGAGAAGAAGTGCTGCTCCTCTGATGATCTTTTCATTACAGCTTTACACCAATTATTTGGGTGTATATTCTTGACATGACGTTCCATGCTAAAAGTTCTAAAGCTGTACTTCTTCTGTGGATCCCCTCTGGAAAGTACCGTGTCACAGATTTTACATGTGACAAAAGGCGCATTTACCTTTTTCTGTCCATCTGGGAATTTAAACATTTCCAAACTATGGACTCTTTCGGTGATCTAGGGGTTTTAGGAACAAACTCTTCTGAAGATGAACTAGAAGAATTCTCAAGTTCCTGGTGTTCAGAATGCTCAGGTTCCTCATGTTCTGAATGCTCAGGTTGCTCATGTTCAGACATTTCAATAGATTTTTCAGGAGCAAAGGGCTGATGAAAAAAGGTGTTTCTTCCTCGAAAGCCAAAGAAGAATGATGAAGATGGGAGGGGTTTTTCAAGAATTGGAGTAGGAAGTATTATAAACCAATAGAATCTTTTGTTCTAAAGTCACATGGTTAGACGTAAGCTTACGAAGCGTTTACGGAGCGTTTACGGAGCGCTTGCGTAAGCTTACGTTGCATTTACGTATTATTTACGGAGCACTTACGTCTTCTTACGATGCGCTTACGTAGTACGCACCCTCGCGAGATTTATAATTGCTTTAATAAAGTTATATATGGTCTGTAAAAGTTTAAATTAACATGTTCTTTATTATCCCAGATAATGTGTACCTTTACATTGTGCAATGAATACGTAGATATAACGATTTAAAGTTTATAAAACTTTCGGGGGTAAGAGCTCGAAGCTTTTACGTTGTGCAGACGGAGCTCTTACGTTGCGTGCACGTGCGACGTACCCTCGCGAGATTTATTACTACAAAAAATAATATACTGTTGTTAAAAGTGTAAAAAAAACCATTTTCTACATTAAAGCAGATATTGTCTACCTTTAAAATGTACGTTAAAAACGTAGATATTATGTTTTGGAAATTTGAAAAATGTGTCGGGGTAAGAGCTCGGAGCGTTTTTGGTGTGCTTACGGAGCGCTCACGGAGCGCGGACCCTGTAATCATATTAAAAAAAAAACTTGAAAATAAAAATTATATATATATTATATTAAATATATATATTCACTGAAAAAACCATAGGTTTCAGGTCATATATAGTTAGGTATTAGCATTTAAAAAACCTTGCAAATTCACTGAAAAAACCATAGGTTTCAGGTCATATATAGTTAGGTATTAGCATTTAAAAAACCGTGCAAATTCACTGAAAAAACCATAGGTTTCAGGTCATATATAGTTAGGAATTAGCATTTAAAAAACCATTGAAATTGCTCCTACATAGTTAGTTGTACTAACTATATTTCGCGCACCCGCAATCTACTGCTGATGATGTCACATATTACATCATTCATGACATGGTCAGTGACATCACTGGGATAGTTCTTCTCCTCTTGAATATAGCCACCACACCTAATTGTTGTGATATGCATGCATTTAGTGATCGGCGTGTTGATCTTTAGGCCTCTTTTCTTTCTCCCATTGTGTTTCACAAGTCTAACAGTGTCCCAGATCTTGCATGCCTAGATGGAGAAGGGCTCCGACTTGATTTTTGCTTGGTGCATTTGTTCATAACTATTTTGGCATTGTCGTGTCACCTAGGTGGTTAGTTTTTCGAACAGGTAATGAGGGGAAGTTGCTTCTGATTGCATTGTATGTGGTACAGCGTGGCTTGAGGATGATGCATGTTTTTTAGGGGGAGCCAGTGTGCTTTCTACAATGTTGTGGTGGCATGGTCCGTTTTCTTCAAGTCCTTGATGAGACATGCCACATATAGTTCTGAAATAAACAACACAGATGCCAATACTGGACTTTAACTTAAAGGATTTACTTTTTACGACCAATATGAATTAAAACATAACGGTCCGTTTTTTATAACATCACTAGTTTATTTATTTATTTGTTTCACTAGTCACTTCTCTTTTTACTTTTTTTGTTTCTGAGAACCACTTTTTTGTGCATATACAAAATATACAATCAAAAAACAATTACAATAACATATATTCACTATACATATTTACAATTGTACAATTCAACCAATCAAAACTTTGACTAGTCCATTCATCCTGTGGAGAAGTGTGGCTCACTGGTTAGAAGCGGCAGACCCTGAAGCAAAGGTCAGGCCCGGGACCAGGGTTCAATTCCCGACGCGGCAGGGTCTTGGGCTCAATGTCCGGGGACTCGATAATTCTCGCCTCGGTGCCTACTCTAATCATGGGTCCCACTCTGCAACTCTGGGCAATAGCTTGCTTAATCTCCACAACGGCCCCAACAGCGCTGGGATGCCTGGCTTCACCTTGGGGGTGCCCTGGAGGGGGCATCTCACAGGGAAAGCCAGGATGGGTTCCACAGTGGTATACAGTGCCAGGATGCCCCGAGATGGGGCGGCAGTGCGCTTTACAAGTATACACACATTTACATTTACACATCCTATACTCAAACATACACATACATCAAACATAAATACTAATAATAACGTATGGCCCTTTGCCAACAAAACACAGTTAGATGTACAGTTTATGTACCCTAATAAATCCCACAATGTGACTGTGTTACATAGACCTATATAGTTAGAACCTAATTACTTAGTACCCTAACACAGTCCTTCTGGCCTTATTTATTGACACAGGGCCAAATAAAAGGTCAACGCGTTTCGAACCCCCCGATTGCGGGGTTCTCCTCAGGACCATAAATCTCTTATTTCTAAGGGAATTGGTGTCCCTTGAGAAGTCATGTAGTGTAGTCAAAAATATTCTAATTCACGAAGAGAAGGGCGGTGGCACTTAGTTGTGCAAACGCAGGGCCCGTAATGCCCGGTCTCCTACACGGCGTGTCCGTACCGGGTGGGATTGATTTCTGCCAACGTTCGTTTTTAAAGCGTTTATTCGCATTCGATGTGCTCTCCTTGAAACACTCCGGTGGTTATAGTTCTGAGTCCTTTCAGGGGCCCTGTGAACACATGAGTATCTTAGGTTGATGATTTTTTAAGTTATATGAGCTATGTTGATATTTTTGATTTTTATGTGATGATTTCAGTGATATCAATGCTGATGTAAGATGTGAAGCGGTACAAAAGGTTGTGGTTTGTATATGGCCATGTCTGAACTGGGGTTGCAGAGTGGGCTAAAGAACGGTGATGGATTGAACCCAGATCTGTTGACTGGGTGTGAGTGTTTGATTGGTTCAGATGCTCCGTACATCACCACCCCCTTTTGTACCGCGATGTAAGATGTGAAGGCATCTATAATGTGAGCAGTTGATCGCTGGGGATGAAGGGTTATGAATGCATAGCTACTCATTACAGCGAAATGTAAGCATTTTTTTCATTTATCATAACCACCTCATCTTTACATCCAAAGTTTTTCTGGAAAAACGTAAGTCCCATAACAAATTTGATCAAAACAAGGTGATGGTGGATCCTTGAATTCATCTTAGCCAACTCTAATTAAGCTGGGCTGCATTCCACTTCATTGTGTTTGGTTGACTGTGCTGATCCATTCAGAACCACCTCATGTCAGAACTTACATTCACACTCCATTGGGACCAGTAAATGTGGTACTGTGGCAATGGACAACAAACCCAGGTTAGAGGTCTCATGTTGTAGGATCTGGTGGCTATGTCTGGGATGGTGGATTGCAGCCCCCTTTTGTAATACAATGGCTTGCCATAGAACAAGCCCTACCCATTATGACTCCAGCTGTGATGGATCTTTCTGTTCCTCTCCTGGTCATGAGTGGAAGAGACAGTTTCAAGGTTATGCAGAGGGAAGCACACCGGCTGGCAACATTCCTCTGTGCAGTTTTTCATCTAGCTCCTCCCGTGCTCCTATGTTATTTTGTTCCCTCTTGTCAATCCTCTCTAGGATTATTCCTTCGGTTTGATGGTATTTGTGTTACGATTGCCTTCCTCTGGGCCTGCAGTCACCAGGCTTATGGGGTGATTTCTACATTGTTTTTTTTGTATATGGGTTTATTGGTTTTGTGATATAATGTCTTGAAAGTGTTCTCTGGTCCTTGAGATTCTCCTCTGGGCCTACTCTGTTCCCCTATTCTCCCTGTTTTATGTCCTTTTGTCCCTAAGGGCAACTCATTCCCATCATATTACATATATGCAATATATCTTGTAGAATTATGGAAACTAGGGGTTATTTGCGTATTGTTAGAAATGGGGTCTCTAGTTGGCAGAGGTAAGCACCCTGTCCAACCAGGGACCACTTCTCTAGTCAGATCAAGTCACATGCACTCCCTAAATTAACCTATGCTCACCCTCTGGTAGCTTGACATAGAGCAGTCAGGCTTAACTTAAGAGGCAATGTGTAAAGTATGTGCGCAACAATTATTATAGTAAACCAGTGAAAACACCATACAAAGATAATCCACACATGGTTAGACCAATAGAACTTGATTTACTGCACAAAACCAGACCAAATCGATCAAAATCAATAAATAGAACTCGAGATATGATTTTTACAGATTAAGGGCCAGATGTAGGTAATCTCAATTTACCTATTCTTAAATACCGAATTTTATCGATTCGGTATTTCAGAATAGGTTAATGGGATGTAGATAATTTTTCGGTAACAATTACTGAATCGGTAAGATTCGGTATTTACCGAATCGGTATTTACCAATTCGGCAATTGCCATTCATTCCTATGGCCCTGGAGGCCCGTAGGAATGAATGGCAATTACCGAATCGGTAAATACCGATTCGGTAAAATGGGGGACACATTCAAGGGTGCCAGGGTGTCACTTTGACACCCTGTTGCACCCCTGAATCGTGCTTGTGTGCACATGTGGCACACATACATGCCCTAAGGGCATGTATGTCCGCCACATGGCACAGTTGAAAATGCACAGATTTGCATTTTCAAAGGTATTCGTTATTTACCATCAACTTATAGTTGGTGGTAAATAATGAATCCTAAAATGGGAAAAGCACTCATTTGAGTGCTCCCTACATTTCAGATTCGGTAATTTACCGATTCGCTATTTTAAGGAATCGGTAATTTACCTATTCCTTAAATTACCGATTCGGTAAATTACTAAATCTGAAATGTAGCCACCTACATCCCAAATGCCCAATAGTGGTCGGTAACGGCCGACATTCGGTAATTTCGGCCGTTACCGACCGGTATTGGGCCACCTACATCTGGCCCTAAAAGTGAAAACAGTGCTTAGGAGTCACTAGCGGTCAAAAGGTTAATTGAGGTTGCGAGGGACCAGTGCAAACCCAATATTCAGGCCTACCACGATCGGTAGCAGGAGGTCTAAGGACATAGACGGGTCCCGCTGAAGAAATACCTTGAATGGAGCTTTTGTCGACGTCTAGGGTGCTGCATTGGCATTGATCCGTGGATGGAGGCGAAATCCGATATGCCCCGTCGATGGAAGCTTCAAAGATGACAGTTCCCTTTTATTTGATGGCCAACGACCCTTATCATTGAAAACTTTGGATTTGAATTTAGATTGGTCAACTTTATTTTTCATCTCCAGCATCCATAAATGATTCAAATCACAAACCTCCTTCCTTCCCCTCATTTTCTCAAATGGAGACAGATCACCAACCACTCTAGGAGTAACCCTATAACTCCACACCAAATCCTTGAGGAACTGAGAACAATTTTTGCCAGAAGATAATGCCAATTGTACACCCTCTTTCAGAACTCTTCTCCACCTTTCAACAATTCCATTACTCTGTGGATAATATACTGATGTTCTCATATGAGAAATCCCATGCTTAACCAGATAATTTTCCATTTGGGTGGATGTTAACTGAGTTCCATTTTCGGTAACCAAACACTTGGGAAACCCCTCCTTATTAAACACTTCAGTTAAGAATTGAATGATTGTGTGAGAATCAATATGATGCACTAACTTAATCTCTGGCCACTGAGATAATTGATCAATAAGATCAATTATATACCTTGGACTCTTGGGCAAACAAATCGGACCAGCTATGTCAAGAGAAAGTCTTTCCCAAACACCCTCAGGCCTTGATACAGGAGTCTTTTCATACTTAACAACTCTTTGTGACTTATCACTCGTAGCACAATCTAAAAACGATCTGACCTTTGACTCGATAAATCTGTCAATGGCTGGCCACCAAAATTCAGATCTTAATCTGTTTTTCATGCTCGACATCCCAGGATGACCTACGTGTGCCAAACACAATACTTGTTCCCGCAAATTCTTAGGTACTACTAATTGTACACCTCGAAATAACATGTCATCAATAACTGACAATTCATCGGCCACATACAAATAAGGCAATAACTCTTTATCTAAATCTTTTTTTAATGGCTACCGAAATATATTTGATGGCTTCTTGAATTTCCTCATCGGTTGCACAAGCATTTTTCCATTCATCTTGTTTAATACACCCATTAGATACCATACAAACAGATATAACTTTTTCAGTACTTTCATCTAATGATTCACAATCTTCCTTAACGGGTAAACTGGATAAACAGTCCGCTAAAACATTCTTGACCCCTGTAATGTACTCTACATTAAAATGGAAATCCTGCAGTTTGTACTGCCATCTGGCAATTCTTGGTGTGGCTTTCCCACAACCCTTTGTGGTAAATAACTCCACCAATGGAGTATGATCTGTCCTAACCTTGAATGTTATGCCATATACATACTTTCGGAAATACTCTATACCCCACCAGCATGCCAGAGTTTCCTTTTCAAGTGTTGAATATTTGACCTCAGCATCTCGTAGAGGTACTGATGCAAATGCAATGGTAACTAATTTCCCCTTCTGATTTTGCATCAAAACTGCCCCAATACCAACATTACTGGCATCAGTAATGATGACAGAACTACAGTGTGTATCAAATGTCGCCAATGCAGAATTTGAAGATAGTTCTTTTTTAAGATTCGAAAATTCTGTAGCACAATTTTCACACCAAACAAATTTTTGATTTTTTTTCATTAAACACCTCATATGACTAGTCTTATCCGAAAATAGAGGAATGAATTTGGCGTAATATTCAGCCAGACCCAAAAAGAATCTGAGCTGATCTTTAGTATGAGGCTCGGGAGCTTCTTGAATTGCTTTAATCAAATTCTGCTTAGGTGATATACCTTTGCCTCTAATTTTATGACCTAAATAGTCAACCGAGCTCCTTTCAAATTTGCATTTTTCTTTAGTAAGAGTCATTCCACAGTTCCGCAATATGCTCAGTACTTTACATAGTGTTTCAGAATGGTCTTGCTTATTGTTTCTAAAAACCAAAATATCATCTTGGAAATACAATGTATTTTTGACATCTTTAAACAATTTGTGCATCACTCTTTGAAACACTGCCGAGGCTGAAATCAGGCCAAATGGCATCCTTTTGTACCTAAAAGCACTCTCCGAAGTAATAAAAGATGTATATGGTGTACTATCTTCATGCAAAGCAATCTGGTGATAAGCATTAGATAGGTCCAGGGTCAAAAATACAGTAGCCCCTTTCAAAACTGAAAACATCTCATTTATATTGGGCAACGGATGCCGATCTACCCACACACACTCGTTCAAATCCCTCAAATCAATACATAATCTGATTTTTCCATTCGGTTTGTGCACGACAACTACCGGAGACAACCACTCGGATGACTCGATCTCTTCAATTATGTCCAAACTGCACAATCTATCCAATTCTTCTTTAACCGCTTGTCTCATAGCTAGAGGGACATTTTGAACCTTATGGACCTTGGGTGTGGTATTTTCCTTCAGAATAATCTTATGAACAAAATCTTTTAGTAAGCCCAATTTAGCTGCAAAAACTTCTGGATATAATTTCTCCCAATCAGTTACCTTATCATCCTGGACTTGAGCAATACAATCAGTGTAACCAAACACTTGTTTAGGATGGTTGGGATCTAAAGTGATGAGCAGATCCCTTTGTGGTGGCCATCCTAATAGACAAGAACCTTCTTTGGCAACATACACATTAGCAGTTATAGTAATGCCTTTAAAATTAATTCTCGCAACAAAATATCCCAAAACATCAATGGGTCACTTCCCATAACCAACCAGTTTTATATCAGAAGGCATTAATTTAATATTAGGAAATCTCTTAAGGTAATTATCACCAATTAAAGTGTGACGAGCACCAGAATCGGCCATCACTTCTATATCTATACCATCCACATTGATTATACACAATGGGGAATCTCTTTTATTATCATTGACCTCATAAATGCAAAGCATGAGTTCCTCATCTAAAGTTTCTGATTCTTGAGCTACTTCTCTGATTTGAGCAGGCTTATTGAAAAATCTATTCCTATTTTTACACATTCTGGAATAATGGCCTTTATTTCTGCAGTATCTGCACATCTGACCCACAGCAGGACAAGATTTATCATAAGCCAAATGGCCCGGTATTCCACATTTAAAACAAATATAATTGTTCTTTTTCATGTTTTGCATATTAGACCTTGTGTTCTCTTTACTAGTAACAACCTCTTTTGAAAATGTATCATCTACCTTATCATCACTCATTTTTTTTTTCAACTTGTACTTCAGAAGTAGGTTTCGCAGCCAATTCTTGCATACCTAACTTCATTTCTTCGAATCTATGACTGATATCAAGTGCTTTCTCTAGTGTAAGATCTTTAGCAGCCAATAATTTTTCTTGTAACTTTGTATCTCCAATCTTATGTACGAACTGATCACGTAACATTTGATCTTGAAAGTTACCATACATACATTTAGCAGCTAAAACCCTTAGACCATTTAAAAATGAATCAACAGATTCATTTGGTAATTGTGCTCTACTTAAAAACGTATGCCTAGCTACTACTTCATTAGTTTTCTTTATATATATATATATATAGTAAATCTAACTGAGAAATAGCCATGTCATACACATCCATATCATCATCACTATCGTCATTAAGAACAGGTGGCAAAAGACTCAAAACTCGTCTTCCTTCTGCACCTAGAGAATGTTTAAGGATTGCTAATTGACGTTTACTGGTGTAATCTTCCCCTCCAATGACCTCTAAATAAGCCAAAAATCCATCTTTCCATTGTTTCCATTCAAGAACAGGATCACCTGGATTTGGCAAGAAAGGTGCAGGTGCAACAAAACCATCCATTTTAAATGAAGTGAAATAATATATATATATATATATATGCACATCAATTAATGAAAAGTGATTACCAATTAGTCACTTAACTCCTTAATGGCGCGATGAACTGTAGAATTCCTGATCTGCCACGGAAGGTTCGGAAAGCGCTCCAGGCTCTTCAATGGGTCGTAGTTCCGATCGTCGCCAGTGTAAAGTTTAGATAATACTCAGACGAGGTAATTTGCATAGTGTATTTATTAACATAAATACAATGAACCATTACTTAACAGAGCCTGGGCCAACTGACTCAGAATGGAACATGAGTCATGTAGAATCCTGACCAATGGTTCTACTTGTCACCAATGGCCAGGATGCCACACCCCGTCGATGGAAGCTCCAGCGTCGAACCCGCTTCTCGATGCAGGTGCTGGCTGTTGTCATTGAGTGGCTTCGGCAGTAGGATTTCTGCCGTTGTCAAGCTGCTTCCGCACTGGAAATGCAGTAGTCGATCCGCCATTGCGTCGCCGTTGAAGAGCGATGCGTCGCGGCTGCAGCAAAGTCAAGTGTTAAAACAGATGCAACTCCCACTTCAGAGGCCCAGGACTAGAAGGGGGCACCTCAGGCAATAGTAGGACACACAGATGGCAGAGTCCAGCAGCACCTGAGAGTTGCAGGCAGTCTTTAATGTCCCTGAGACTGCAGAACAGGAGGCAAGCTGTCAAGCCCTGTGTGTCACTCTGGGTTCAAGTTGTAAAAATCCAGTCCTTATCACCCAGGCAGAGAGAACAGCAGCCAGGGCAGGACAGCAGAAAAGTAGTTCTCTCAGAGCAGAAGTTACACAGAGCAGCAGTCCTTCAGGAGCACAGCAGTCCTTCTTCCTGGCATAGTATCTACAGGTCCAGCAGTTTACTAATTTGGTGAGGTCAAAGGCCCAGTATTTATGCTTTGGTGTCCTGGTTCTGGAAGATGGAAGAAGATTCCGAAATGGTAATTTGAGGTTCTCTGGATATCCTGCTTCCCCAGTCCTGGCTTTGAGCTGGCTACACTAACAATACAGGATTGTTAGGCCCATTGTGAGGTGACTGGGCACAACCTATTCAGGTGCAAGTGTCAGGCCCCCCTCCCCCCACACATACACATAAATCTGGAAGGTCCATCGGTCTAATGATGTGCCATCGGGTTGTAAACGACACACCTCAGCTCCCTTTGTGTGTGACAGTCTATAAGAAATGCACAAGGAGTAAGGCAGAGACACAACGGGCTTACGGACAGAGAAATACCAACTTTCTAAAAGTGGCATTTCAAAAGTTGTAATCATAAATCTAACCTTACCATTAAATAGGATTTATTATTACAAGTCCATAGGTACAAAAAACTACTATTCATCCCCTTCCCAGTCCGGAATCATACCTAATAGATGTATTAAGTATTCTCCAATGTTAGCCTATGGGAGGGGTAGGCCTCAGAATTGTGAAAAACTAATTTGGGAATCTTTCACTACCAATATATGTATAACTAAAAATGATATGTCCTGCCTTTTACTTACACAACACCCTGTCATATGGGCTACCTAAGGCATACCTTAGGGGTGACTTATATGTAATAAATGGGCAGTTTAAGGATTGGCAAGGCTTATTTTGAATGCCAAGTTGACATAGTAGTGAACCTGCACATACAGGCCATGCAGTGGCAGGCCTGAGACAGGTTTGAAGGGATACTTAGGTGTGTGGCACAGTCAGTGCTATAGGCCCATTAGTAGCATTTAATTTACAGGTCCTGGGCACATTTAGTGCACTTTACTAGGTACTTATTTGTACAAAAATATGCCTTTTGTGGGTATAGCAGTATTACTGTGTTTTAAGGAGCAAGCATATTTACTTTAGCACTGGTTAGCGGTGGTAAAGTGCCCATAGTCTTAAAGCCAACAAAAATGAACTCCGCAAGAAAGGGAGGAGGAAAGGAAAATGTTTGGCGGTGACTATGCAGAAGGGGCTAATTCCAACCTGTTTTCTTTTCTCCTATCTCTAATTCCTTCCACCAAGTGAGTGTAAGTGGCTGGGAATTTTGAAAAGCATTTCTCCCATCACCTTTGTGTTTTTCTCGTTATAATTCCCTTGCAGAAATATGGCTTTGGGTCCAGTGCTTGCTGTGCCACAGTTCTAAAGTTATTCCTCACTGATGAGGATTAACAAGACTGAAGCCAATCAGGCATTTCACCTGCACTGTTGGTATAGGAGCAGGATGAAGGCTGAGTTGTATGTTGCTAGTCTCTGTCAGATAGTGGGTGAAAAACAATGGACTGGAAGGCGGCCTGAGCATTGCCCATTGACTGAGACTTTAGTAATCATTCCACCTATCACCTTTGTTTTTCCTCACTGAGTCGTACTAAGTGTGATAGTCAGGCCCTGTTCGGGGAGCCACGGAACTAACAGGGGCTACCAGGCCTCAACCACTGGTTGAATCAAAGCTGCTCAAGTATTTTGCTGCATTCAGGCCATAAGTTCCTCAGCTCTTGGGAACCGATGTGCATCTGTATTAGTGACTTCTTTGAATGCTCTGTAGTCTACACAAAAGTACAAATCTGTGGAATCTTGCTTTGGCACCAACACTACTGGGCCAACCCAAGGACTTTGGGGGCACTTAATCTCTCCCAAATCCAACATATTGTTACTTCTTCCTTAATGCACTCTTGTAGTTGGTCGGACATGTAGTAGGTCTTGACGTTGACTGGCTCCTTTGTCATTGTCATGCACACAGATCAATGTTAACCATGGAGTAAGTGAGAAAGGGTGGGAAATTCAACTCAGTACATGTCTACAATCTTTCCGCAACTCAAACATCAATTTACGGGAAAGCTGTGCCCTGCCACAGATCCTTTTTTGATGTTGCTGTTCATTAAATCAGGAAGAAGCTCACTGTCTTCCTCAACTTCCTTTGCCATTGCCATGATGTTCACTTACCCAAAGGCTAAGCCCTGCAGGTATGTTCAAAACTGAGCATTACTGCTCCCAACACCCACTTGGCATAGCTTAAAATGTGTCATTGATCTTTGAGTGCAGGTTATACAGCCCAACCCAGTGCTGACCATGCTCACAAAGTTCACTATACGTGTAATTTAGATCAGTCTAGTTCACTCTGAACACTATTGCTAGCTTTCAGCTAGACCTTGCGCTCAGTGACCTAATAGCTGTAGCCGCTTTATTGATATTACTAGTTGTTATTTGTGATGTCATGTATGAGCATTGCGCAGGAGGGAGTAATGCTAATGTTGCCAATTATAACTTCTGAATTTCAATGGGTTTTAGGTTTTGCATATAACCATTATGCCGCTTCAAATAACGTTCAATTTTCAATGTATTTTATAGCAAATGTATATTTTTTCTTGGGAGTACAGATTTGTTTTTATTTGATTTCCAGACCATAGCAAGAAATTGATACTCACTGTCTTCGGCAAACCTCTGCTAGTATTGGACTTAGAGCCTAATTTAGATCTCAGCGAATGGGTTGCTCCGTCACGACGGTGACAGATATCCCATCCGCCGAAATATAAATCCCATAGGATATAATGGAATTTATATTTTGACGGACTGGATATCCGTCACCATTGTGATGGAGTAACCTGTCCGCTGAGATGTAAATCAGACACATAGTATCTGGCTGAAGGCCTCAATGTGAGCCCAGTGCCCTGAGAACCCTTTCAGTGGCGACTGGCATCTATGGGGCACGCACGATGGCAAAATAAATCAAACTTATCAAAAGCGATGTCCTGTGCTCCTATTCTCTTCTTTCCACAGGAACTGGATGCAGCAACTCCCTTGACCAATCCTGGTACTGCTCTCATGCTGCTTGAGAGCAGTGCCCTGATTAGAGGATGCTGTCTCAATCGACGCTCACAGCACTCTGGAGGCCTGCACTTGTTCTTAGAGATGCTTAAAGTGCACATGTGTGGCTGGCCGTCGCTAGATGGCCAGCCAAAAAGACATGGGCACTTTAAACTGTGCATAGACAGCCCACCCTCCTCCCTGCTGCTGTCACTCAACATTGACCCCGCCCATGTCCTGACACTCTATTCGGGATGGGGTATGACAAATTAACCCCTTCGATGCTCATGACGGAACGGTTCCGTCATGTGCTTCGGTCGCGCTGTGCTCATGACTGTCATGCTTTCAGAATCCCCTACGCGGTCCCTTTAAGAAACCCGGTATGTAAGGAACCTGGAAACAGGGAACGACGCTTCACGTTCCTGCGTCAAGCTTCCCTTGTTTCCGGTTCCGTTCCTGTTCTCTGACTTCGTTATTCTTGGACCTGTTCTGCTGTTGACCGCTGTTCCTTCGTGTAGCGTTCCCCTGCATCCAGCTCAAGTGGGCTCGCTTACGCGTTTGGTTTACAGTGCCTTTCTGCCTCAGGCGTTTCACAGCTGTTTGCTCCGCCCGGCGGCCGGGCTTTGCTCCGCCATCCGGCCGGGCATTACACTGTGCGTACGCACTCTCCTCTCCCCCACTCCTGGTGCCTCGCCCGGCGGCCGGGCCTTGCTCCGCCATCCGGCCGGGCACTGCTCCATTCTCTGCTTTACTAAGAACTAGTTCACGGCTATTTTGTGAACTTCTGAATATTTGCGCTGATCCTCAGTTCCACCCGGCGGCCGGGCTTAGCTCCGCCATCCGGTGGAATCAATCTCCCTCTTGCTTCCCAGTATTTTTTTGTAAAGCCTGACAGCCGGGTTTTGCTCCGCTGTCCGGTGTGGTGTTTTCCCTCATTTTTCTCCTTACTTAGTTAGTCAGTTAGGTTTCTCCTTTATTATTTTCCTGTCCCCACCTTACCTGCAAGGTCCCTGTTTCCAGGAGCTTCCACCGTCCCTTTCCATTATATTCTGGAAACTCTGTCCTTGGTATTTCGTGGCACTCTTGCGTGGATCTGGGTGGGTGCCTCTATTCCTCACTACAGGGAATCACGATGGTGATTATTCATAAAGACATCTGCGGAAGGATTAAATGGAAGGTTCATTGTGTACCAGACGTTATTGAAGGGGTCTTCAATGGCAGTTCCAAGATAGTTGAAGTAAGAGAGGGGTTGTTTAGAGTGCTATCAAACATACAACATCTAGACTATAATACTCCTTTCAATAACTGTGTCATCCTTCTTATAGCTCCAGACGTTGTACCTTATTACCACCTCCATCTGCTAAATCAGAGTCATATTAAGAACTTGGGGTACGTGATATGTTTATGTACATGTATAATCAATATCCTGTTTGATTGGAGTAGAGCTAGAGTGTTTCCTCTTGTCATTTCAGCCTTCCTGATTTCTTGTTGCCTTCATTGAAGTACCCTATATTCACTACTGGAGAATACCATCAGCCATCATTGTCTTCCCCCTTCTTTCCTTGTTTTGTTTCCCTGTTTTCCCCTGGCGTGTCTCTCGTACTCTAGTGCTTGATAGAGTCGGAAGACCGTAGGGGAAGGCTGCGGACTACTCTTCGGATTCCTGACGCTCCTGTGGAACCAGCCTGCAATCCTTACAATGACGGAACGGTTCCGTCATGACCACACCCACGAATGGAATGTTCTGCACCAGGGGAGAATCAGCACCGCAGGCAAGGTGTTAAATGGTAATAGATTACCATCTTATTTTTCATCTCGGGGGTTTTGGGGGGATTTTAAGAGGAGCGACGCTCCTCTGCTCCAACGGAGGAACTGCTCTTCGTCCAACAGATGAATCCATGGGCTCCCTAGCTTTTTAACCTAGTATGTTCTCCAATGTCTTCGGGAAAACTTAGCTGCACAGAACACAAGAAATCCTAAACAACATTAAAAAAAATCTTTGTTTCCAGGTGGAAAATCATTCGAAAGAAGATGGCTGTGTGAGTGACTGAAAGTCTGAATGATTGTAATAGATAATTAGACCAGCATTTACTATCTCCAGAACCTCTGGTTCAGGTGTGTTGACATAACTCAAGACTTTCTCTAATCTATAGAGCCTGTTGCATGTGTTTTGAAGTTCATATGTTGCATCATAGTGCTATATATTACAGAGTTGGTATAATGTATTTGTAGTTAGGGCTGAGCAGAGATTTCCTGTGAAATCCAGTTTCTGATACGGTGCTGCTTTACCAATATTCATAAAGTTAGCATGCGCTTGATGAATCCAGATGCAATTCTTCATTTCACAATTCCTGCAGATCAATCAAGGGGGTCAAAGTTGAATGCAGTGATCTAGAAGTAGCATTACGTACAATCCAGACCGAAAAGAAACATTTATTAAAAATACTCAGATCTGTTTGGATGAGGGAGCATTTTTAGCAGTAGCCATTCCAACAGAGATGTAACTGAGCAAGCAATATAATTGGCTGAGATCGAGGCATGTAGAGGAAAATTTAAGTTAAATATAGGAATTTTACAGAGCTGAAATAGACCTAGTGATGGACATACGGGTTGCAAGGCATGGGCTAAATTTGTAATTGTGCATGGTTGGTAGCCATCTACAGAGGGTTCAACGGTGGCTCCTCCTTTTGAGCAGGGGAGTGTTGTCCCACAGGCCAGAGCTGAAAGATAAAACAGTAATAACGTTTATTTATTACCATTTTATTTTTCAGCAACCGCCTTGTCCTGAACTGAGTAATAGGGAGGGGTGGGGCCAGTGCTGCCGAGTGCCAGCAGGGAGCTGTGCGCTTTAAAATCTGCCTGTCTCTTTCGCCGGCCGTCTTGGGATGGACAGCCAAACATGCGCATTTAAAAGTTCTGTAACCTAGCTGTCTTAGAAAGCTGAGTTAGAGAAAGCACAGGTCTTCAGTGCTCTTAGGAGCGCCGAGAAAGCCTGCTCTATCCAATCCTGGTGCTACTCTATCCAATCCTGGTGCTACTCTCATCCTGTGAGAGCAGGGCCAGGATTGGTTAGTGCAGTTTCTGGTTCCGCTGGATGAAAGACGACCGGTAGAGGAGGACGTTGCGTCGCGCTTCAAAGAAAGTGATTTATTTATTCAGTTCTCCCCCCCCACCACCATCCCCGACCACCCTCGGTACATGGCAGCTGCCACTGTAAGTGTTGCATGTTCATTGAAAGCATAAGGTGGCCATGTATAGATGTCAGGCTAGCTACACAGTTTTATTTTTTCCATTTTATTTTGTGGCATTAGCATGCATTGAAATAATAATAACAGAAAATAACAATTGCACCATACTTGCCAAGGCCAGGCATATTTGTTTTGCCAATGCTTGGTTTTAAGTAGTGAATATAATATTAAGAACAATGTATTTTCTTTTTGCAAAGCAACTGCAATTGAATGCAAGTGCCTGTCCGATGACTGTAGCTGTATAGATAATGCTCTTGGTTTGAGCAATGAAAGATCTCTGCACGCACAATGACTGCTCAGCGCAATATCAGTAAGTTATTAGTTTTCATGGTAGGTGTGTTTGTCACTTTTAGATAGCAGGATGTACTCTAATTTTTGCTGGCATTCACAAATTGATCTTTATTATGAATGTTTCCTAATAGTAGTTAAGAGTGTCTAATGCTTTGTATTTAGCACCTTTTCATGGTTGTGTCTCTTCTTCTGCTGCGTACAGTCCTTTGAATGATTCCCCAGAATTCCTCGGAAGGTTTGTAACGTGACGCGTTTGCTAGTGCCAGTATTTTGATCCTGGTCACAGCATCACAGTAGGTAATGCTACAGTCATGATCTATTGGAGAAACTCTAGATCGAGAAATGTTTGCAATATTTTACATTGTGTTCATGTACTCTGTCATGCGGTGTTGTGTTACTGACTCGAGATCACTGCAATGCCAGCATTTACTTCCTGGTCACAACTTCTCAATGGCTAGTCTTAATGCATTTTTTGAGATTGCTGTGTCTGGAGTATATGCTTAGGGCCATAGTCACTGCATCGGTTTGATTCACTGTGTTAATCGTTGAGCGTATTTGCGCCTTATAAGTAGAGAATGCAAGAAAGGTACTATTTGATGGAAACATGAACCTGTCTCCTTTGGCGGTTCCTCTAAGAGCCTACGCATGTTTGATGTCATTCAACGCACCCCTTGTGTCAGACTCGACTGGTTCGCATTAGAGTACTCTTTGAGGGGAGGAGTCGCCTGCTGAACACCGTGTTGCTTTATGTCTCCCTCAGAGATGCCTTGGCTGAACGAGCCCGTGAAACCTCATGTTAACTTTGCTTTATGGGGTCCTATTCCTGTATGTCATCACATTTCCGACATGGCAGCACCAGCAAAAAACACATCTAAGGCAGGGTTGTAAAGTCCACTCGGTCCCAAAGGAAACCAACGCAGATATACTGTAGATTCTGCGGTCGAGCCTTATTTATTTAAGTTGTTTTCAATCATTTCTTGGAATTTAGAAAATAGAAAAAAAAATCACTTGGCATTCTGTTGAACTTTGAGTAAATTGACAGCGCAAGTGGGTATAACTTAATAAGGGTTGGAAGTTTACAAAAACAGGTACTGTGGTCCCAGCTGCGGGAACAGTTGGCAGGTGACCACATCTGAAAAAAATCTACTCTTTAGTTGTTATTGTGGTCATAGGTTTAAACGCCAATCTTAACACCTGTCTGTGCCAGCTGCTGTGAAGTAGAAAAGTTATTGCTGGATCCTGTGTGCATGTGGTGTTTGGAAGTTGGTGGAAGAAGAGACACTAAATTATTCCAGTTCCGCCCTGAGCCTAGAGTGAGGCTTTATTTTAAGTCACGGAAGCATAGCAGAAATGCTACCTTTCACATCTTTTCTTCCAATTGTTATATTATTGCCAGATTTGAAAAAGTTGCTTACCAATTTGATGGGCAATGCACTCGAAGCCCACAAAGGCCATCTCCCCTGACATATATTTCAGTGTGTCTACTGTCTGCAAACACCTTCAGCATAGTGTCCCAGACACAACAGCACTATTTGCCGGTAATATTGAAATTTTTGAAAGTTTGACATTGTGGAGAGTGGGTCATATATGGAAGCCTTCCAGTACTAAAAATGACAATGGCTAAGAGCAGGTTGTAACTGCATTTGTAATCTGTCGACCTCTCTTTTATACATCCCCAGTCGTCATAATTCTAGCGGGTTATTTCTCGATTTTTTTGGTGCTGCCCCCAATGCCCCTATTCCCGGTTTCAGTTTGTGTCACAAGGAGTGCAAGGTAAAGACGTAGCACTGTCTCGGCCTAGTCCAGACTCAACAGTGCCGAGCAGCGTAGGTATGTAGGGACAATGAGAAAGAAAGAGCCGGTACACCTGCTTTTAAGGCATGCTATCCGTTTTTGTCTCGTGTACGCTCCTCCTACCTGCCATAGCTCCTCCATCATTCCTACCCAACAGCGCAAAGACGAGGAGTGCGGTGGAGCTGTTCTTCTATACCACCCCATGCTTTAAAATTGCTTTCCTGCACTGTATGCCACACTTACCCATGTTCCCATAATTGAAGAAACGTACTTTTGAAGCATGAAGCTGTGCAGGAAAGCAGGCTCTGCTACATAAAGTTTTTACACACGAGTTTTCTGCTGCTCTGTATGTCACAGCTCCGTTCTAATGGAGAGACGTAGCACAGACTACCGTCTGCACGTGTTTAGCAATTCACAAAAATGCAGTTGTATATGTGCCTGCTGATGACTGATGGTGAGATTCTCCTGGTGTTTTTTTCATTCTATCCTTTTTGCAGCAAATATTTAAAAGCTCTTCCTGCTTCCCTTGTAGCTATCCTCATCTATGTCATCTGTACACAGTCTCGTCTTCCTGTTTTCTGAGAAGCCTACAGGAACTTTGAAATGAACTAAATATACATTTATTTTTGTGTTTGTTTTTTGTTTGAGATTTTCTTCTTCGTTCAGAGCAGTATACCTAGATAGTGAATTCTTGGAGTTATTATAAGGTACTTTACACATTTCCTTATGGCTTATGCATACCTCTCCCAAATTCGTTTCTTCTAAGAACGAATCATGGACAGAAATTATTGTTTAATCTCTCCATTTAGGTGACAGTCCAATAATATTCCATAGTTGGCAGATTGTTGGGGTGCCCTTGTACCCTAACTAGCATAGCACACCACCAGAGACATGTGCTGAATGCACCCAGCTCACTTTATAAATGCATGTCAACAGCCTCAGGTGGATGTGACGATTAAACCTGTAACGCTAATCACAACTGTCTCCAGTCTTGCTTTTTAATACCCAGACTACAATCTCTTATGAAAGGAACCTTGTTTTTTTCAACAAAGGTGTGAGACGGCCATCTGCCTTCCTATATTTTCCCATATGAGGGCAACTCGCCCCATTTGAAAGGAGTGCAAAACAACAACTTAACATTTTGTGTAATCACTCCACAGTTGTACTTGCATACCAGTTGTGGCGGTGCCAGCTGTACATACAAGTTTATTGTATTTTAACTTCTTCGGTGTTGTACTTAAATTATGTCTCACCGGGGAGGAGCCTAGCACACGCCGAAGATGGCCACGTAGGTGAGCAGCTCCGCTGGGACGGGACTCTCACCCCACCATCCTGATCTAATCCTGGCACGCTATCTCAAGATTCGGACGGCGGAACCCCGCGGCAACATCCTCCTGTAACTCCGGTCCCGCTGCAACACTGGGGACCGGAGCGCTGCGCCTAACAGTTCCTGGCCTCCTGGAGCCGGGGATTCGCGTTACTGCAGCGGCCGGCCGCGAGTTTGTCAACACATGCGGCTGCGACCGGAAGTGGCCCGAGGTGCGGAGCTTCCCTGCTTCCTTCTGTCGGTGGGGGGCGGACCCGCGGCCGGGGACCCTTCTGTGTGGCGCCGCTTTGATTCAGCGATGGATGTTGGCGCCGGGGGCCCTGCCTTTTGCCCCGAGAGGATTTGATTGCTGTGGCTGGGGCCCGGTGGCTCAGAAGTGGGCCGTGGGGGTGGGGGTTGGTGCTCCGGTCTGGCTCGTTGTGTGGCTGGTGCCTCCCCCCTTCCTGGAGCAGGCCCGGTCCGGCCGATCTGTTGGGGGCCAGGGCCCAAGAACTGGGGTCGAGGGCCCTTTTAGACGCCCTGAGCTGGGGAACTGAGTGTGGCGCGCGGCTGGCCGTAATCCCACCGGCGCTTGTGGCTTGCTGACGATGACCGGCTCCCCTGGGGCTCGATGGGGGCTGAGGGCGAGGCGGTGAGGGGCGTCGCCCAGACTGATCTTTGACCTCTGGGCCGCACCCATTGGCACAGACACCGTCTTTATATTTTGTGAGCCCTGCAGGATTGACCTGGCAGCGGCCGGGGCTCCGAGAGGCGGCTGAGGTCTCTGCTGCAGTGGCTGGGGGTCCGTTTTCGAAGGACAGGTGAGAGCTGCTTCGGCCGGTGGAGAGACGGGAGCCCGGGCACAGAGGAAGTTGGGCTCCCGGGGCCTTTTGGCCATACTGCTTCGTCAGTGGGGCCATTGCTGTGACATCCTCTCCCCCTGGACTGTTTCCCCCTCTGGACCACCGGCGGATGGATACGGAGAACCGGTGTATGCATAGAGACGATCCTTGACCACGGACCGGCTGGCGTAATTGTGGTTGGTGCCTGGAGTTGTGCTGATTGGTGGGATCGGGGCCCTTGGATTGATCCGTCGCTGGAGATACGGTGGATGCTGAGTTGACGGAGCTGGGGTGCGTTGCAGGCGGAGATGCGGGAGCTCCGGAGGGCTGGTGAGCTTGTGAGTCGGAAGCTCGATGACTACGAAGGGAGGGCTCGGAGAAACAACGTCCGGATAGTAGGGGTTCCTGAAAAAGCGGAGGGCCTCACCCCAGATCTGTTCGTGGAGGATCTAGTTCTCAATCACCTTCAGCCCAAAGGATTGAGCAACTTCTTTACAGTGGAAAGGGCTCATAGGGTCCCGGACGGGAGGCCTCGGCGGGGGGCCCCCCCGCGTCCGATGATAGCGAGAGTGCTGAATTTCAGAGATCGAGATGCTATCCTGCAGGCCTCCAGGTCCGGAGGTCCTCTGAAATTTGAAAATGCTAATCTCTCATTTTTCCCCGATTTCACGCAAGCGGTCCAGAAACAAGGCCAAGGTTTTCTGGGCATTAAGAGGAGACTCAGGCAGAGAGGTGTGAAATACGCCATGATGTTTCCGGCCCGACTGCGGATTGAACTGGACGGGAAAGTGTGGTTTTTCGACAATCCGGGAATCGCCTCAGACTGGTTGGATTTGCACCCCTGGCCGGAGTCTGAGACATCGGGAAACATGGACGGGGGGTGAAGTGATGGAGCAGGAATAGGGGTGCGTACCTGGGAATGTCCACGGGGTTTCCGATATAAGTGTTTGCTATTACGAAGATAAGAGATGTGTGTAGTTATTGAAAGGGAGTTTTGTGGGTGGGGGGTCCCTAGGAGCTGTCTTCCTCCTCATTACTATCTTTAGTTAGTCGGTTAGTTAGAGTGTAGGGCGACAGGCACACTGCAAGTTGGGGTCAGGCGCAAGCCAGGAGCAGGGGTTCAGGGAGGGGGGAGGAGGGTTGGAAATGTTTTTTCATTTATTGTTGTTGTGTGTGTTATTTGTTGATTATGTTTTTTTTTTGTTAGTATTTTTTGTACTCGGGTGATAATATTGTCGTGTTTTGCCTTCAGCAGGGGTCCGATGGCACAGTATAGTAGAGGGTCGGGAATGAGAGTGTTGAGTTGGAATGTAAACGGTTTGGGTGACAAGATCAAAAGAGGGATGGTTAATCAACTGGTTAGGAGGCATTCTCCAGATGTGATTTTATTACAAGAGACACACTTAGTTGGTAATAGGTGCATGGCCCTTCATAAGGGAGGGTATAAATTTGTCGTTCACGCTGGATTCACCACTGGCTCCAGAGGTGTCGGTATCCTGGTTAAGAACTCGTTCCCCCTATCTGTGCAGGCCACATGGATTGACCAACGGGGTAGATATGCTGGTGTCTCAAAGCAGGTGGGTTGCTGGACAGTTACTTTGTTATCTATTTATGTGCCGCCTGGCCTTCAGACAGAGACTTTTCGAGATTTTAGTACTATATTCCTTACACTGCCTCTTGGTGTTCTAGTCTTGGGAGGCGATTTTAATTCAGTGATTGATGGGGAGGTCGATCGAAGTCCGCCCCGGGCGCTCAGGCTGGCGCAGAGATGGCTCTCCGAGTTCCTGGACACGCTGGAACTGGTGGATAGCTGGGGAGTACGAAATCAGACTTTGACGCACTACACTCATGTCTCGACTGCTCATGGTAGCCTGTCTAGGTTGGACTATTTGCTTCTCCCCGCGGGCATGGCGCCCATGATTCAGGAAGTAAGATATCTCGTCGGGGAATCTCGGACCACCCCCCGTTATGGCTTTCTCTCGCTCTAGAAATGCCTAAGGTTGGTAGTGTGGCTCCCATCGCCGCCTGGCAGTTAAGAGACCCTGTCATTAAGAAGGAGAGTCTCCGGATGTCCGATAGTTATTTTAAGGAGAATAAAGGGTCGGTAGATTCCGCACAGTCCCTTTGGGAGGCGTATAAAACGGTTGCCAGAGGTGAAGTACTGTCTTTGGTGTCCGGGAAGAAGAGGGCGAGCCAGGCGGAGGTGGTGTGGAAAGAGGCGGAGGTTATACTTCTGGAGGAGAAGGTTGCCAGGGCACACACGCAGGCGGGGCTCCATTTGTTGCTCTTTCGGGAGGAGGAATACAAGAATCTTGTCAGGAATAGAGCTGTGACGCAACATAATGCCGTCCAGAGCCGTATATACGAACACGGCGGTAAAGCAGGTAAACTGATCGCATGGCTGGAGCACGGAGAGCATGCGTCCAGGTTAGTGCCTGAGCTGGAACCGCTGGGATCACGTAAGATTACGGAACCGCAGGCTGTGGCGGATGAGTTCTCTGCTTACTACCAGAAGGTTTACAGGGCCGGTAGTGACTTCACATAAGGGGATAACGCCGAAAAGATTAAGGATATAATTATGCCGCGTCTGACGGAGGAAGACAGGGGCTATCTTGACTCGCCGTTGTCGGACGATGAGGTAGCTCAAGCTATTAGGCAACTGCGATCGGGTAAAGCGACGGGGACCAACGGGATACCCATCAAATTGTATAAGTTGAATGCTAATAAACTTGCCCCCCACATACGCGCCATGTTCCTAGAAAGTAAAGAAAAAGGGGAACTCCCGTATGATCAGCGGATTGCCAATATAGTGGTAATACACAAGCCCGGCAAGCTCCAACACAATGTTCTTCTTATAGGCCCATATCACTTCTTAATGCGGAACCCAAGATACTGGCGAAACTCTTGGCCACTAGATTGATCAAAGTGATCACCACCCTGATTCACCCGGATCAGTCCGGGTTTATGCCGCGTCGCAGCACGGCACTGAATCTGCGAAGGCTACACGGAATCCTCGGCAGCGCCTCAAAAATCCACGAACCAACGGTGTTGGTATCCCTTGACGCCACAATGGCCTTCGATAGGGTAGAGTGGAGATATCTGTTCGCAGTATTGGCAAAGCTGGGTTTCGGAGATGAATTTGTTGGTTGGGTGCGCCTTCTATATGCGAACCCCCTGGCCAGAGTTGTTGTCAACAATTGCAAGTCTGGCGACTTTCTCTTAGAGAGGGGCACCAGATAGGGGTGCCCACTGTCCCCGCTGCTTTTCGCTCTGGCTATAGAGCCTTTGGCAGCCTGGGTTTGGTGGGATAGGTCAATACGGGGTTTGCGGTGGACGCCGGACTGGGAAGATAAGATCTCCCTATATGCGGATGAGGTTTTGCTTTAGCTCACACACCCTGAGGAGTCTTTCTGGAATTTTCTCGATGTGCTGGTGATTTATGGTCGTTACTCTGGGCTTGCTATTAACTGGGCAAAGTCGGTGCTTTTGTTATTAGTTGGGAACCCACCGGTGATCCCCGCGTCATGCCCTATTCATATCGAGACTACGGGGTTCAAATACCTGGGTATGTTTATCACACTGGATCCAAAGGTACGGTATGATAGGATTCTGACTTCTCCACTGAATAGATGCAAGAAAGACGTGGAGCGTCGGAAGGCTCTTCCACTCTCCCTGCTTGGGCGGGCCGCCCTCTTCAAGGTGATGGCTCTGCCTCGGTTCTTGTACGTTTTGCAAAACTCGATGGACCGGTACCGGCTACATACTTCAAGGAGATAGAGGCTCTCCAGAGACAGCTCCTCTGGGATAGGGGGGCCCGAATCGCCTTCAATAAGCTGACCCTTCTGTGGTATGATCGTGGGATCGGGCTTCCAGACCTGCGGAAGTACTATTGGGCCTCGCAGCGGTGAATAATATTATGTACGGACTCCACGGAGATCCGGGATACGCTATGGACCGGGGCCAGGCTCCGGGTGGGATGTTTGACTGAGCTTTATACGCTAGGCCCGGGAGGTTTCTCTTACTGGCCCGACCGCTCATGCGGTGCAGGTATGGCACGCTGCCAATAGAGGTCTCGGGTGGGAGGACAAATTGACACTTGCGACCCCCCTCTTGAATTCTGAAAGGTTGGGCAGTTTATGGAGGTCCAAGGGATTCAATAGATGGGATCTCATAGGGATTACGCAGATTAAAGATGTATGGGATAAGAATTCAGTACTCATGTTTGAATCCCTTGTACAGCAGTATAGGTTGCATCACAACAAGTACTTTCGCTATCTGCAGGTTAGACATGCTCTCACTACTCATGTTCCCAAGGGTACGGAGCTTCCAGAGGCATCTCCACTTGAGGACCGTGTGATGGATGGTCACATTCCTGAGAAAACCATCTCGCTGATTTATAGGAAGTTAGTTAATAACTCGGATGACCCCTTTGTGCGACTCAGGGCTCAGTGGAGTGCAGATGGGTTAGAGCTTGATGATGAGGATTGGACAGAGGCGGTGTCGTCCCCCAAAGTGGTAGCTATCCAGATGAGGCTCCGGCTAGTGCAGTTAAAGATTTTGCATA
Organism: Lissotriton helveticus; assembly: GCF_964261635.1. Lineage (NCBI taxonomy): Eukaryota > Metazoa > Chordata > Amphibia > Caudata > Salamandridae > Lissotriton > Lissotriton helveticus. The sequence continues at coordinate 285,602,463 of NC_136067.1, forward strand.
GATACATAACGGGGCCCCGTCTGGTGTGAATGGGGAGAGCCGAGAGTGGAGTCTGTAGAAGAGGTTGTGGGGAGGCGGGACATTGATACATATCCTTTGGCATTGTGAAGATATCCAGAGGTATTGGACAAAAGTTCATGAGGAGCTGAGAGAAGTTTTAGGTGCTGAGATCTGGCCGGAGGCCCGGAGATGTCTGCTGAATGTGTGGGAGCCGACTGACCTGAATGTTTACCAGAAGCAATGGGTGACTTTGGTCTATATGGTGGCCAAACGTAATATCGCTCAACTTTGGGGTGCCAGTCAGCCGCCCAGGCTTAAGAAATGATCGGAAGACCTTGATTGGTGCATGTTTTGAGAGAGGTTGGTGTATGTGGCCAGGGGCTGCCCGCAGAAGTGGAGTTAGGTTTGGGATGCATGGAATAGTCGCCGGGGAGGAATTTGTGACTCAGAAGCACAGGATTCCCCTTGACCCATTTATTGATGATGGTTATTTGATCCTGAACTGTGTTGCTATGCTCCTTACTTTGAAATTGAATGCATTCACCTGAGAGTTGATTTTCGTTTTGTAATGTCCTTTTTTCTTTTTTGTTTAATGAAAAGAAATAAAAAAAAAAAAATTATGTCTCACTGAGAAGTCTTTTCTTTGAGTACTGGGTCAGATCGTGGCTACTAAGCAATATTTGCACTGGGCGCTGTTGTCACTTCATTTCTCTTCCAGGGGTATACTCATCAAAGTCATAAGCAGTGAATTATCCCCGCCCATGTGCGGGACCCCGGAGCTTATAACAATATATATACATATATATATATACATATAATAAATAACTATGCAGCCCTATAAAATCCAAACTAAAAGATGGACAAACAGCCAGAAAATAACTCATCCATACTTGCATAGTAATACATTACTTAAGAAAACTTGTAATAGAGACCATACACCCAAATGGCTTCATTCAAGAATTTCTTTATTTTCCAGAACAAGGAAAAAAACACAAGTATTTGAAGGCAGTTTGGCCCATAGGCTACATAGGAATTATTGTTCTGAGACAGAAAAGAAAACTGGCACCTCGCCTTTAAGACTTCCAAGAATCTAGGTACTTTGCCTTTAAGAACCTCAGAGAGCCCTATGCTCCCAGCATGCACCACAGGTGACAGTTAGGTTAGTTCTTTTTTCCGGCTCCTTCTGTGAGGATCCTGGAGCTTGAGCTCGACAGTTTTTTGACTTTTTAGTCAGAAATTGTTATTTTTCTTGCTGTTTAGCATTTCTCATTCCTGTGCTGGAAGAAGATTTTCCTTCTTTTTCTGACAGATACATGTCATCTTTTTCTGTCAAAATGCCAGCTCTCTTCAGAAATTGTCCATCTTGTGGAAAAAAGATGGCTAGATCAGATCCACACTCTGTGTGTATCGCCTGTCTTCCTTCTTCTCATAAGGTAGACGCCTGCTATCACAGCCAGAAGTTTTCCTCAAGAACACTCCGTGATAGAGAGAGGCTTCAGGTGGTGATGGAGAGAGGAAAAACACGTCCAGAAAGTGGCCTTGGGGATCAAGAGCCCTCCTCTTATCAGAAGCATCGACACCTTCTACAGTCTACCTCTACAACGTCGAGAACAAGGAAGATCCCAGCTTGTTCGCCGTCGCAGCTGTGATGTATTAACTACGGGTACTGTATCGATCCCCCTATTTCTGACCCTTGTCTGGTTAATAATTAACTAGCAGCCATTCAACTGCACAAAAACCCGTTATCTGATTAGCCATACAACGGCACAGAAGCCCGTTATCTGATTAGGTCATAGCGCATGCCATCTCATTAGGCAAGCACTATTTCTCCAGCCCCCTAATAGGCATACGGAGTTCTCAAAACAAATCAAACCTACAGCGACCTGGGAAATCCCCGCAGCCATTGTTTTGATTTAGCCGAGAACTTCAGTAAAGAATGTGCGAACGACCAGTTCTTATGACATCCTTATTGACGTATTTATGTCCATCCTTACGTGAATCTCGGCACCTTTCAGGTATAAATAATACCGACATTGCCTTAAGCAAACACACGAGGTGGTGACAAGATTGGAGCAGCGAGACTTGCCGAGGAGCCCAGCTGACAGCGAAGCCCACAGACGCTGCCCCTCCTTTCTGACGCGCTGAGAAAGAGACGCTGCCTTTTCTCCTGCCGAGAAATCCAGCTCCGGCGCTTCCAGCCGCCCTTGCAGGCAGCTGGGATATCAAGCCCTGAGATAGAGATACCAGCCCTCCAGCCTTCTAAATCCCAGGTACTGAACTGAATAACCCCTTGCAGAGAATTCTTGAAGCAGACCCTTGGCAAAGCAAACTTAACTTAAACTGCTACTTATCTACTCCCGCCCACGTATTAGGCTTAGGTCAGGTACATTGGGGTAGGCGTAGTTAGAAGCACCAGTTGAGTACGATTAGTCAATGTATATATGTATGTATCTATTTTATCCATTTTAAGTATCATATGGCTAAGAAACCATATAAATGCTTTTACAGTATTATTTTATAATTCTGTTTTTACTGTATGCACTCTACTTAACAATAAGTATTGCAATAATAGCGATTCATTTCTCTTGTATGAGAAAAGAGACTGATCAATAAATAACATCTTTTATTGAACATGCCCGTCTCTTCCTTTTCTCTACAATCTGGTGAAACTAAGAATGCACTGAACTGACTGAGTAAAATAAGTTGTCTTTTGTTTTCACACGACTCTAGAGATACACTCTTGATTAGGGGAGAGCAAAGTTGTCATGTTCTATGGTTGTCAGAAACTAAATCCCTTCTTGTCTATCCAGGGAGGTTAAACTCCTCCTTGTCTATTCGAGAAAGTTTCTAGTGAACTCTGAGCTAGCTGGCAAACACTAAACTTTAAGTCTAATATCGTCAGTAGAAGACCTAGTTAACCTCTGTCCTACGTCTATACTATTGAAGATATTATTCCAATGCGCAGAGCCTATTGGGATAATAGGAACTACACTACATGGTTCCCAACGGTTTGGATAGGCGATAAATCTAACGTAAGACATTAGAGTAACTCAGTCGTGCTTTTTCACACAGACCCCTTTTTCCCCATAATACTCCAAAGACGTCTGGAGTGGGTGAAAGGTTATATCCGCCAAATTTCGTAGGAGGAGACTCCTATGTATGGTTCTTGGTTTATTCAACGTTGAAGGATACAATGTTCCAAAATATTGTGCATCTAATCTTTGTTTCCATAGAAACCTGATCTGCAAATAAACAAAATCTTCTTGTCAGTAAAATGTCAGACAATGAAGTAGAAAGAGAGACAGCTAGAATAGCAGCTCAACTCCTAGCGGATGACAATAGTCTCCTGCAGCAAGACCCGGATGCAATACTCATCCCGGTCAACATAAGAAAATCTATAACTTTAAAACTTATAGAAAATGGACTGACACCGAGAGGTGGTACAGTCATATTCGTAATTGAGGCACACGAATATCGGCAGACAGAGGTATTCTATTCATGGATAAACTTTACAGCAGCAAACGCTGTAACAAAGGACTTCCACTATTACAAAATAGAGGAACCTCCTAATGAGTACACTCCTTTCGAGGAGGTGGAAATACCACTCAAATACCAAGAGCACCTGCTCTGGTTTAATGGCGCCCTAAAACATAATAATCACATCACCAGGCTCGGTCCACTAGGTAGACCAGGAGCAACGTGGCCGGTCCTAGCCGGATACACACCACATCCAGACATTGAAGAAATGCCTGCACCAGATCTTTTAGCACAGCTAAAACAATTAATTAAAATACATAGACAATTAGTCCAATATGTAATGCGGACTTCAACAGTCCAACCATCGATTAAAATTCCACAGCTGATCCCTCATCAGGGGAACACAAATAAAATTACACCACAGAACATACAGTCCTGTCTAGGTAAAGTACCCGCAAAACGGGAACAAATTCCATTCTGGTTAGCACAAAAAATCACTCAAATAGAGGCAGTGTACTCAAATAGAGGCAGTGTTCCCTGATACCACCTCTGTTGAGAAACACAGAATTCTGACTATCTGTCTTCCAATGGGAATCGCACCACATGTGGAGGACTGTGACACTTGGGGTACAGTCTTTGCTTCCATTTATACAAAAACACATGGTGTCCCATCCATGTCAGTAATACCAGATGTGCTAAAACAAATTCAAGATGAATACGGTCCAGAACCTGCTTTAACTCTTGGTATGAAACTACTAAAAGACTTCAAGCAGGTCTCGGCAATATTATTAGCCAATATAAAGGGAGAAGCAGCAAATGTGGCGATCCGCCAGAGGTTGAAAGAAACAGATATAGCAAGCAGACCAACCATTTGAACTTGCCAGAATCATAGAAAAATCCTATGAAGAACTAGGAAGAGATAGTTTGGGTGGGAAACCAGTGAAACCCCAACTAATAGAAAATCCTGAAAAGGTATTTATTAAAAATAATCTAAACACTTCAAAGAAGATCTGGGATGGAAATAAACAATCCACTCCCAAAGAAAAAAGATTCCAGTCCAGAGGAATGTCTCCTCGGCGGAGAGAAAGATCTCCGGACCAAGGAGGCAAGTCTCCCCAAAGGGAGCCCTCTGAGAAAAAATACAACCTTAGAAATAGGGATAATCTAAAAAACCTGATAGATATCAAGATATTGATACACGTCCCTCTCGATCTTTTCAGACTTCCTCGCAGAAATCGGAAAGAAGAGGACGGTCAGAACACAGGGAAGAGCACGTCAAGTCCAAAGACAAGGAACCTGCTCATCAAAATAAAAAATTACAGTTTCCAAAAAAGAAGGTAGCCAGTATTAAAGTAATCAAACATGCCGAGAATACTGAGGACACAGCTGAAAAACGGAGAATGGGCTCAGACAATGCTAGACAGCGCAGCAGAAGTGAGCATAGCTCGCAAGATCCTTATGAATCATCTGGAGACAGTGGACACGAATGAATACATTCAGGTGGAAACTGCAGATACCAGAGTTAGCAAACCTCGTAAAATATATGACATAACATTGCGTATAGAGGGGGATAAGACTAGGAAAATAAGGGGTCTCTTTTGGGATAATCTCTCCAAGGGCTATGACATCCTTCTAGCTGAAAGAGACTGGCCACCAGAGTTTGTCAGGGAGTGCCCTCATGGCGAAGAAATAATTATGCCTGCCTTCTCAAATCATATTCCAATTCATAAAAAATATACACTTGCAAGAAAGTGGGCAGTAGCCCAAGCTCCTGCATTATATAAAAACCATGTGGGATGGGATGAGGACTCTCCTCCTCACAAAATCCAGTTAAAATCACAACCTACTGCACAGAGGCAGTAGCCAATTAAGCAAGAAGCTAAAAAACAGGTAAAAGAGATCCTAGATCAACTTGAATACCAGGGGGTGATTCAAACTTGCACCTCACAAATGAATAATCCTTTGTTTCCTGTCTCCAAACCAGACAATTTATATCGTCTTGTTTTGGACTACAGACACTTGAACTCATTTTGCAAAACTTTTGCAGTACAAAACTCGCATAGTGCTGCACTAATGAATAACATAGTGCGCAAAAAATACAAAACAACATTAGACATCTCTAATGGAGTCTTCTGTCAAAATATAGCACCAGAGAGCAGATATTTGACCGCGTTCTCAATAAATGGCGCGCAAACAAATTTCTGTTGTTTGCCCCAGGGGTTCAAGAACAGCCCAGGATTATTCTCAGTAAGAGTAACAGAGTTACTACAAATATATGATGATGAGGCATTATCTTATGTCGATGACATCTATCTAACAGATGACGACTTGGATACTCACTTGAAGAGAGTGAACACCATAATACTTTGGTTCGCAGCAGAGTGTTACAAATTCAACTTTAAAAATTCAAGAATTGCCCATCTAACTGTCCTGTTTTTAGGATATGAACTATCAAGTGAAGGCAAAAGCCTGGCTGACAATTTCCTAGAGAAATGTGCTGTAATCCAAGCACCTAGAACACTAAAAAACTTACAATCAATTCTAGGTTTCCTAAATTTCGGAAGAACTTACATTATAAATTATGCAGAGAGAGTTAAACCTCTCTATGATCTTATAAAACCAGATTTTAAAAGAATCAATTGGACTCAAAAACACACAGAAATTTTGAGATCTTTACAAACAGATATGTTAGTTAAAACAAAATTACAAACACGTGATAACACACGCAACCTTGTGATTCGAGTCATCCCAGGAAGATGCAGATTCACGTACCTAACCTCTAATGAGGGAGAGAAGGTACCAATTGCATACAAATCCCACTTGTACACAGAAGCTGAAAAAAGGTTCAGCATTATGGAAAACATTGTTCATGCGGTTCAAACAGCTGTGGCAAAAGAAAAATACCAAGCCGACAGTAGACAGGTTACAGTCAGAACAGCAGAATCAGCTTTTGAGGCATTAACAAGCCCATGTAATTTACCGACAACGGCACTGAATCCAGAATGGATACAATGGGTAAATTCTGTTGCTACAGACAAAGTAAAATACTATTTTGAAATGAAAGAATTAAAATATCTAGAATATGAGAGAGAATACCCTCTGCCAATCGACATTCTGCCTTTACGACAGTACGCCTGTGTAATATATACAGACGGTCATGCTCAACCCTCAGTTTGGGGAGAGCTGGCTTACAACGCCACATGCGAAATTGTAAAAGACGTGTGGCGCGGAGGTAAATTGAGACCTCTATTTACAAAAACACACTCAGTGGAAAATAATTCAGAACAACAAACTGAAATAATAGCGTTAAAAATGGCGCTAGATAATGCCGATCGCGAATTCCTGACACTTATAGTGTGCAATTCGTATTACTGCGTCAAATCATACAATAACGATTTACAGAAATGGATTCAAAACGGTTACAAAGATGACACAGGTGCAACAATAAAGCAAAAAGTGCTTTGGGAACAAATAGTTCTTTTACAGAAAGAACTACCAAAAACTCACGTGATACATTCACTGAGTCATCAGCGTGATGGCGTTCATGTTGCAGGGAATTCATTGGCTGAGACAGCCACAGCGGTAGCAACTAAATCGGCTTCCGTAGCTACAAAGAAGCGTGCAGTAAAATACATTGACGGTGAAACTGTGCTGGCAGTAAAAACGTCATCAAAAGGCGACTGCTCAGCGCTACCGATCAATTATCCACTCAGTGATACATACATAATCGATGCAAACTCAGTCCCTTTTGCTCGAATCCCTGGAGTGGGGGATAGAGTAATTCCAAACACGGACAAGAGAGTCTTGTTAATAGTAGACGCACATATTGGCGAGGGTCTAAGACATCGCACAATTAAAGATTCTCTAGCAGAATTACAAACAACATACTGGTGGCCAGGAATGAGTCTGGACCAACACCTATTCGCGAGGAACTGTCCAAACTGCAACAGAGATCGCAGTGGTGTACGAAACGGTATATTCCCACGGCTTTTCGCTCATTAAGGAATAGGCTACCAACATAAACACACCCAGTATGAATAATGCATCATATTAACATGTAGAGACTATTTTCACTTATAATGTAGACCCCAACTTTCGGCTGACGTCGGAACTGTTATACAAAGATTTGCGAGTCTATAATGGCATATACGCTAGAAGCATGTTACGTTCTGACCAAAATCTTTCCTTTAGCTCTAAAACAGCTTATGGGGGGTGCCTGGCCAGAATGAACATTGCATTGCGGGACTCTTCTCACTTCCTTCCTGAGGGAAACGGGATGGTGTAAAGAAAAAACCAAAGCATAAAGCAATCTATAACAGCAAAGGTATTAGGTTCAGGAGCTGGGTGGGTCAAACATTTAATAAGTGTCCAACGTAGTCTAAATAACCTGCCAAGAAATTCTCTGAAAGGACTCAGTCCGTACGAACTATTGTTCGGGACTAGAATGTTGATCCAGGACCTTGATAGTCAGACTTCAGTGGTTAAAGATAAATGCTTTGATATCAAAGATCGTTTGGCTATTTTACAGGACTTAAATGAAACAAGAAAAGACCTGAGCAACATAAAGTTGAAACAGCAGCCAACAACCACTGAAGAAAAACCACCTGTCCCAGCAAGGCCTGTCTGGATTCCAAAAGTCGGGGATCTGGTCAGAAAGAAGATCGCGGTAAAGAAGGAATTTGGGCCTTCTTACAGAAAAGCAGTTCCTGTCTTGTCTATCAACGGGACAAGATCAGTAGTACTACCGCCCCTTGCTGGTAAAAAGGAGAACTGAGTCATATCCATCGACCTGGTTAAACCACAATCATGTGGCCGATAACAAATAGTAGGCCAAGTGGACTCCCAAGAAGTAGCAGAACACCAATGTTTGCTACATCCAAAGAGGTTCTAACTGAAAGACTGATCACATTTGAAAAATCTACAGTGAAACAACAAGGACTATGCAATAAGGCAATGGATCTTAAACCCCAAATCAAAGCTTTTCATCAAGAAACACTGACCTACGATGATGTAACTACAGACTTTTCTAATGAAACAAAGCAAAATCCAAAAGCAAAAAGTAATCCAGTAGCAATTGGAACAATTGACAGAACGGCATCCGGCTACTTCATCAACTTCGATGATTTTTCTGAAGATCCAAGTGAACCAGAAGTACAGCCATCAACAAAAACTTTTAAAGACAAAGCAAAGGAACTTTTTCATCAACTAAAGGGAACCTATCTGAATTCTCCATGGATTGAAATTTGGGTGACATTAGGTGCATTTGTCCTCATACTTTGGCTCATCATGGTACTATGCTTGGGACATTTCATTGAGGGAAATATGCTAAAATGGACACACCAAGCCAGAAAATCAACTTGGTCCTTAAACCACACACATCTTCACATATCGAGAAAAGAGAACTTTCTTCAGCGAACTTCACAGCCAATCCTATACCAGGCGGTGTAGCATGGGACAATACTGATTATGAAATCTATGGCCCGGTTGAAATCCTGAAGTATCCACATCAATTTAAGATCTCGTTAAGTGACTTTGTAAAACCAAGCACATTTGCTGATGATTGGGACTTTGAAAGTATTAATGATATGATGTCTGACCTAGTAATGTCTGCTAAATTTACAGAACATGATTATTTGCAGGGTTTGTCTAATTATGATCAAATGTTCTGCTACAACCACTATGGTAACCATTATCTCCATAAATCTGCACAACCTAGAAATGTTTTAAATTATAACCAATGGGAACATTGTGCTACTCCTCCAAAGGGTAGCTCTAAAACATTTTATGATAAATATTCATATTTTTCAGGGTTTAACACAAGTAATGCAGAAACATTTTATTTCAAATTGTCGAATAAGACAGGTATGAAGACCATGCTTACAAACACGAAATTGATATATTCAGATTCATTTTTTGAGCAAATGAATACATTTGGTTTTGATTTCTGGAACAATAACATTGAAGCAAAAACTGTTTGGGGTACAAAAGATTGGCAAGTACAAGGTATAGAATCATTGTTCAGAGCCTGCATGATCCCAGAACAAATTATATTTTTGAATGACACTATTCAACAAACTACCTGTCTTGGCTTAGCCAAAATCAAAGACTTAAACAAACCGTCTATTCCAAAGCCAACAACGAACAGTAATAGCTCTATAGATGTTGAGATAGACGTGAACCATATTTTAAACCAAAACAGAACACATCCTGATTGGAAACAATGGTTGATCTGGCCCACAGACACAAATAACTGTCAAGACAGATTCCTGAACAAAATACAGGGGTTCAAATTGACCAGGCCAGACCCTAGATATTCCCAAAGACAACATCCAGGGATAGTAACTACTTAGTGTGGGCAAGCTCTGCCTTCAATGGCTACAAACATCCACACTGGCAGAAATTAAGCAACACCTAACTTTACTTCAAGAGGGTGCTGACTTGCGTGATTTCATTATGGGACCACGCAAACAGCGTCAAAAACGTTTCATAGCGGCCTCTATATATGCAGCTTACAATGAAGCTTGGAAAGAAACTCAAATTGATACAGCAGAAAAACTACGGGAAATTGACCGTATTAATTTGGAAAAATCACTTTCTGTTGTGGACAATGGGTTAATGACTCTGTCCTCCAGAATATATTCACTGGACAGTATTGTGTCTTCAGCAATCGATATAATAGAGCAAGACTTACTGATGTTACAACACGGTCAGTCCCAATTGCGTTCTATTGTACAACTTGGGTGGACGTTACAAAATCTGCGTTCAGGCTATGTGCCTTGGCGTTTAATCAACACAACGTCACTATTTAATATCTTTAACCTTACTGATAAACAAATCAGTTTGGCACAGAAGGGTGCTGACTATACAATTCTGAGCATTGAAAAACTTGAGAGATTACCATTGACAATGTCAGAACGACCTGTCATTGAATGGATAATACATGGGATAATTAATATCCCGATAACAACTTTCCAGTTTCAATACTGCCAAAAATATATACAGGCAGGCCAGTATCAAAGGTTGGGTAAAGGGTACATTAAGTCAACATGGAACTTTCCCTATACACACACATGTGTTAGTAATAAAGGCCAGAATGTGTTTCTTAGTGGCAATAAATGTGCAAGGTCACTAAGCGGTACACTTCTGTGTCAGGGTATTAATTTGCATGGAGCCTGTGAAGGGACTACAAATAACCTTTCATGTCACCAGCTAGGCACACCTGCAACACAAATAGTACCATTCTTTAGGAGACTCTCGAACGGGAGTTACATTCTAATTGTAGATCGCAGATGTTGCAGTCTGCTGCCCGGAAAACCTTATCTCATAACCGTGACTACGAAGGTCATGTGCTGTGAACGGGTATTGTTCCCAAACGATGCTCGAGACAGGGAGGCAAGGTTATGGCCCAGTTTGAAAATTTCTTCTATTCGAATTGATACTTTAAGCAGAATGAAGACTGTGCTCCTACAGACGCCAACCCGGTTAACGTCATCAAAAGAAACGTATGATCTCCAAGTTGCAAGGACAACTGCAGAGATTCATTCACTGTTATCAACCAATTCCCCCATACATTTCGCAGAAATACTGAGCGAAATCCTAAATATTTCTGATACAAGCGGAATCTCGAGTGTATTTAAGACAGTGTTTTCGGGAGCTTTAACCCCATTCAAAGCCATCCTGGGTATTTTTCCTGATTTTGTCCATTCCATCTTTGGCGGACTTCCTCTCCTTTTGGGACTAGTGGCAGGCATCCTATTTTTGATCCTGTTACTTCGCTATGGCAAACCTCGTCACAGACAAGACACCAGCGACAAAGGAAGAAACGATCCTAGCCATACGCTACAGGGACCGCATAACTAAAGTCCTTGGAATAGCCCGGTTTAGAGACCTGAACATGACTTGGTTTCTTTCATTTAGACTGATGTGGCAACGTTGTGTTATGCCTGTATTAAGGTGCTTGCTATGCGGCGAAGAATGCGTGTTGGACACCTGTCTGACACTACAATCGGATGTGCCAATGGACGCAGAGACTTTGTTGGGTCCGGTAACGGCTCATGCATTGTACTGTCCCCAGCGGCTACCAATCCTGATGACGGCATTCGTGGAGACTTCACCACTACGATTGAAGAGTAGTGAAGTACAAGATGAAAGCAGCATCGATCAGGTACGACCTTCTGTCAGCTATGCTGATCGGAACATCAATGAAGGCAATCATGCTCATGAATGCATGTTAATTAATTTTTCCGAGTTAGTGGAACTTTCGCAAGAAGCAGTTGACAGTTTTTTCGAAAGTCTCAACAATATGATGTTTTCACCAGAGCAGAAAGAATGACTTTGAGCAAACTAGCACACGGCGTTCCCTACACCCTGAATTTGGCCTTCAACTTTGAAAATAAAGCAATAAGAAATTTTCTCACCAGTTTTTACGGAGAGCGGGACCATTTTTTTTTTTTCTTTCCATTTCCAAAAATATTTACGATTTTTTGGGACACTTATCTTCTGCTTAAAGTAAAACTATTCTTAGAGAACAAAATTTCTATTTTTAGCTACTCTAGAGACATTAGCTACCCTCTAGCATGTTCACAAGTATTTATTATTTTGTGATGAGATGGTCTCGAATTTTCTTCTGTATTAAGAGCCATTTCATGTGTAATTTCCGCATTTCGTTCATGCTGATTTCAAAATATGCGTATTAGATTTTGCATTATTATACTGCTTGAAGTGCATATAGTAACTATACTCATCTTTTCGTGTATTTCGCATTTCCAATTTTCAAAATGCATTTGATTGTATTTTGGGGTGGTTCGGTATACACATGCACTACTAGTTTTGTTTACTATGCCTAGATTTGTAAATATGGACATAGATTACATGGAGTGGGTGTGATGTATTTACTACGGGTACTGTATCGATCCCCGTATTTCTGACCCTTGTCTGGTTAATACTTAACTGGCAGCCATTCAACTGCACAAAAACCCGTTATCTGATTAGCCATACAACGGCACAGAAGCCCGTTATCTGATTAGGTCATAGCGCATGCCATCTCATTAGGCAAGCACTATTTCTCCAGCCCCCTAATAGGCATACGGAGTTCTCAAAACAAATCAAACCTACAGCGACCTGGGAAATCCCCGCAGCTATTGTTTTGATTTAGCCGAGAACTTCAGTAAAGAATGTGCGAACGACCAGTTCTTATGACATCCTTATTGACGTATTTATGTCCATCCTTACATCAATCTCGGCACCTTTCAGGTATAAATAATACCGACATTGCCTTAAGCAAACACACGAGGTGGTGACAAGATTGGAGCAGCGAGACTTGCCGAGGAGCCCAGCTGACAGCGAAGCCCACAGACGCTGCCCCTCCTTTCTGACGCGCTGAGAAAGAGACGCTGCCTTTTCTCCTGCCGAGAAATCCAGCTCCGGCGCTTCCAGCCGCCCTTGCAGGCAGCTGGGATATCAAGCCCTGAGATAGAGATACCAGCCCTCCAGCCTTCTAAATCCCAGGTACTGAACTGAATAACCCCTTGCAGAGAATTCTTGAAGCAGACCCTTGGCAAAGCAAACTTAACTTAAACTGCTACTTATCTACTCCCGCCCACGTATTAGGCTTAGGTCAGGTACATTGGGGTAGGCGTAGTTAGAAGCACCAGTTGAGTACGATTAGTCAATGTATATATGTATGTATCTATTTTATCCATTTTAAGTATCATATGGCTAAGAAACCATATAAATGCTTTTACAGTATTATTTTATAATTCTGTTTTTACTGTATGCACTCTACTTAACAATAAGTATTGCAATAATAGCGATTCATTTCTCTTGTATGAGAAAAGAGACTGATCAATAAATAACATCTTTTATTGAACACGCCCGTCTCTTCCTTTTCTCTACAATCTGGTGAAACTAAGAATGCACTGAACTGACTGAGTGAAATAAGTTGTCTTTTGTTTTCACACGACTCTAGAGATACACTCTTGATTAGGGGAGAGCAAAGTTGTCATGTTCTATGGTTGTCAGAAACTAAATCCCTTCTTGTCTATCCAGGGAGGTTAAACTCCTCCTTGTCTATTCGAGAAAGTTTCTAGTGAACTCTGAGCTAGCTGGCAAACACTAAACTTTAAGTCTAATATCGTCAGTAGAAGACCTAGTTAACCTCTGTCCTACGTCTATACTATTGAAGATATTATTCCAATGCGCAGAGCCTATTGGGATAATAGGAACTACACTACACAGCCACCGTCGAAGAAAAGGCCTGAACAGTCTCCAACGTCGAGACGACGTAAGTCTCCGTCATCGAGAAAGGCCTCGACGTCGAAGCGTCCTGCTTCGGAACCGAGGTATGGCCAAGATGTGGGTCTATCGACTTTGAAACATGTATCGTCGTCTAGAGCCCCATAGATGTCGAGACACTCTCTGTCACCTCACCGTAGTTCGACGTCGAGAAGCTTGCCGACGTCGAAGAGACCTGAAGACCGGTCGACGCCGAGAGTAAGACACCATTCGACGTCAAGATCGCCACGACGTCGCCGTCATTTGATGTCAAGATCACCGTGACGTCATGCCAGGTCGACGTCGAGGTCTCCTGTGAAGACGTCGAAGTCTGTACAGCCCTTGACTCCTGCAGAGCATCATCGTGGTTCGACGTCGAGGGAGGGACAGTTGTCGACGTTGATGCCATCAACGTCGAGGGACAAAGAACATGTTGGGGCCTCGGAGGAGGTCACCGGTGCATCTCGTTCTCCCTTAAGATCTTCGTCACCTGAACTTAATATACAGATTTCACCAGAGGGCTCCCCAGAAGTTGGTGCAGAACCTAGGCGGAAGAAAACTAGGTCTATCAGCAGTATTGGTGCGGACTATTCCCGTACCTACTCTCCTTCCCGCCTGTCAAAATCTCCAATTCAAACGCCTTGGAGATCTCCACGAAGATCAAGGACACCCACTGTGGTATCTTCAAGAAGAAGAACTCCACCTAGATCACGCTCTTCGCGATCCCGTCGGAGACATTCCAGGGACAGATCTAGGTCTTTTCATTCTTCTTCACGGAGGAGTCCTCGAAGACCTCGCACTTGGTCTACCTCGTCTACCAAGTCCTGTAGGAGAGATTACTCTCCTACTTGTACTTCTACACCTCCATCACGAGTTTCACCTGTGGACGATCTCATTACTTTCAATGAGGTGTAATGTCGAGGAGCGAGCAAATTAAATATAACGATGTCGGTCCCTACTGTATCCACCACGGTAATCTTTGAGACCCTACATCACCGCTCCTCAGCCAGACCATTGCTTCCACTTGTCCTTGGCATTATTGATCTTGCCACTCAGACTTTTCTAACTCCTGCGACAGTGGGGTCTGTGCCTTCACGAATAGCTAAGAAATATAAGGCCCCTGATCAGGATCCATTTTTTCTTCGCTCAGATTCGCCCCCAGATTCCACCATTGTGGCAGCGGCTAGGAAAACTCAGTCATCGATGTCTTCATCCTCCGCTCCTCCAGATAAAGACAGCAAAGTGATGGATTCCATGGGCAGAAAAATTTCGGCCTCTTTTATGAAGGTTTCCAGTGCCTCTGCTCTATTGGGAATATAAGACAGGTCCTTATGGGATTCCCTGGGTCGTTTTGTAGACAAGCTTCCTAAAGAAGATCAGCAAGATTTTTGAGAAATCTTACAGGAAGGAGGCCTTGTCGCTAATCAGGTGATTAGCGCCTCAGCGGATGGGGCTGATTTGGCTGCTCACAGATACGCTCATGGTATCTGTCCAAGACGGGCTGCATGGCTACGACTAACAGGCCATAAACCGGAAGTACAGCGAAAGATCACTAACTTACCGTTTAATGGTTCTTCTCTCTTCGGTCCTCATGCAGATGAGGAGATGACAAAAATGAAAGCGGAATTGGACACAGTTAAGGTGGTAGGTCTGGAGAAGAAGAAAAACTTTCGCAAACGTTTTCATTCCAATGACAAACGCCAATTCCAACAAAAAGGTCAATCGAACCAGTGGTCGTCGCAAGGTCAGCAGCAGCAGCAGCAAAGGTCTCATTTCCAACAAAGACGTCCAGGGAGGGGAAGAGCCAACAATAGACAACAGGCCTCTACCTCAAAACAGCCAGCGAAACAATGAGCAGTTATTTCCTCTAAAAGTGTTGTCCACTCCGGTAGGAGGAAGTATCGTTGGTTTTCTGGAGGAGTGGCGCAATATAACAAATGACAAGTGGGTGCTAAATATTGTCAAAAATGGATATCTACTACGTTTCAAGACTCCTCCTCCTCCCACGCAGTCTTCTGGTAAAAGAAGCTATAGAACATGTCCCAATTCATCAGAGACGCCAGGGCATATACTCTCGTTACTTCCTGGTCGAGAAAAAGGGTCCTTCTGTGGAGTACAGGCCCATTCTGGATCTTCGCATCTTAAACAGATACATACGAAAGGAAAAGTTCCGGATGCTGGCTCTACACCAGATGTTCCCCCATTTACATCAAGGAGACTGGATGTGCTCAATAGATTTGCAGGATGCTTATTTCCACATTCCAGTGTCCAGGAAACATCGAAAGTTTCTCCGTTTTCAAGTGGCTCGGCATCATTATCAGTTTCGAGTTCTGCCATTTGGTTTCAAGTCAGCACCAAGAACGTTTTCAAAGTGCATGGCAGTGGTGGCGGCTTTTCTGCGCAAACGAGAAATGTTCATTTACCCATACCTCGACGACTGGCTTCTGAAGAGTTCCACTCCATCTCTGCTTCAGTCGCATCTGTCTTACAGTCTTCACATTCTGAACAACCTGGGTCTACGAGTCAATTTCAAGAAATTGATTCTCAACCCCACTCAGAACATTCACTATCTGGGATCGTCGCTGGACACCGTGGAAGGAAGCGTGTGTCCTTCGGAGGAGAGGTTCATATCTATCAAGAAGAAGTCTCAGGAGCTCCTTCAGACTCTCCTCCCTAAGGTCAGACAAGTGTCCTCTCTCCTGGTTTCCATGGCCTTGTGTATCTTCATTGTCCCCAATGCTCGATTGCACATGCATCCTCTTCCGCAGGCTCTGGAGGACCAGTGGAAGTGGGAGGATCGAATTGCACTTCCCCAGTCTGCCAAGGACTCCATCAGGTGGTGGACCAAGAGATTGAATCTTCTGCAAGGGGTTCCCTTTCACCAAGAGACTCCAACACAAACTATCGTGACAGACGCCTCTCTGCTGTAGTGTAGTTCCTATATTCCCAATAGGCTCTGCGCATTGGAAAAATATAAACAGCAGTTTAGACGTAGGACTGAGGTCATCTAGGTCTCTACTGACTATATTAGACTTAATTAGGTTTGCCAGCTAGCTCAGAGGTCACTAGAAACATTCTCGAGTAAACAAGGAGGTGTTAACTTCCCTGAATAGACAAGAAGGGATTAGCTTCTGACAACCGCATAAACATGACAACTTTGCTCCCTCAGAATAAAGAGTATATCTCCAGAGTCGTGTGAAAACAATAGACAACTATTTCACTCAGTCAATCGTGCATGCTTAATTTCACCAGGAGTGCAGAGAAATAGAGAGACGGGCGTTTTCAATAAAAGTTGTTATTTATTGAGCAGTCTTGTTTCTCATGCAAGAGAAATGAATTGCCACAATTGCAATACTTATCATAAAGTAAAGTGCGTACAGTAAAAGGAGTAGTATGAAATAATACTGTAAAAGCATTGATATGGTTTCTTAGCCATATGATACTTTAAAACGGATCAAATATATACATACATAAAAACATTGACTAACGTACTCAACTGGTGCTTCTAATATACGCCTATCCTGGTGTACCTGACCTAAGCCTAATACGTAGGAAGGAGTAAGTAAGTTGCAGTATAAGTTAAGTTGTTTTTTTGCCAAGAATCTGAATCAAGAAATCTCTTAAGGTTTTAGTCACCTCCGTACCTTGGTTATAAAATAAAGGAGGTCTTGTATCTCTGTCTCAGGACTCGATCTCCCAGCAACCCGCAAGGGTGACTGAAAACACCGGAGCTGGAATTTCTCGGCAGGAGAAAAGACAGTGTCTCTCTCAGTGCGTCAAATGGGAGGGTCGGCTTCCTTCGGCTCTCGCATCAGCTGGGCTTCGGGCAAGTAGATAGCCGCTCTGCTCCAAACCACCGTGTGTTTGCTTAAGGCAACATCGGTATATTTATACCTCGAAGGTGCTGGGTTTGACGTAAGGTTGGACATAAGACGTCACTAAGAACTAACAGTTCTTTCTGGACTCCAGGAGTTCTTGTGCGAATCAAAACAAAAGCAGGGGGAATTCCCGGGCTGCTGGAGGCTTGGTTTGTTTAAAGAACACGTTGTGCTTTCTAGGAGTCTATGGGAGTAGCCTTGCCGTATTTGGACTGCATTGGCTATGCCTAAATATGGACATGATTCTTATGCCTTTATAAGGATATGTTTTGTTATAAACACATAAGGGCATGAATCGGGGATATCTAATTAGGGTCCTAGATAGATTCACAACACCCACTCCACGTATTATGTCAATCATCACTAAATACTAAGCAATACTAAACATATAACGATGCATGTGTTTTCCAACCCACCCCAAAATACATAGATCGCATTTGAAATGGTGTATGGTGTATACACGAAAATGAGTATTATACTGTACGTCTTTCAAGCAGTTGTATCATTCAGATAATGCATATATAAATATCGGCTGAATGAATTGCGAAAATTACATTTATGAAATGGCTCTAAATACAGAAAAGAAGGTCGAGACCATTTCATCACATATTTATACAATACTGTACATGTGCTAGAGGCTGAATCAAAATACTGTCTCTAGTGTCTCTAAGAGTAGAAGCTCTGTTCTCTAAGAATAGTTCTACTTTAAGCTGAGTACCATGTGCCAAAAAAAGGTAAATATTTTGGAAATGGAAAAAAATAATTTTGTTTTCAGTAGTGTTGTTTATCAAAACTGAAGGCCGAATTCAGAGTTCAGGGAACGCTGTGTGCTCGTTGTTTTAAAAGTTATTCTCATTGTTAGGGGAGAACATCATATCAGACAGAATTGGTCTACAACAGTAGGTGAAAGTTCGACCAAGTTCGAAAATGCTGAAATTGTGCAAATGTGAGAATCATTGCTATCATCGATGTCTGGATCAGCAATGCTCACAGAAGGTTGTACCTGTGTGGTGCTGCTTTCATCTCGTACTTAACCGCCACCTAATCGTAATGGTGAAGTCTCAACGAATGTCGTCATCAGAATAGGTAGCCGCTGGGGACAACACGTTGCATGAGCCGTTACCGAACCAAGCGAAGTATCGATATCCATAGGTACTGCTGATGGTAGTGTTAGACAGACGTCCAACACGCATTCTTCTCCGCATAGCAGACATGGAAGCACAGGTAAGATGCAATCTTGCCAGATTGGTCTGAATGAAAGAAACCAAGTTGTATTCAGATCTCTTAGCCGGGCCAATACGAGGACTCTAGTGATTCGGTCTCAGTAGCGTATTGCTAGGATCGTTTCTTCCATTGTAGTTGGAGTTTTGTCTGTGGCTTGGCTTGCCAAATCGGAGCAGAAGGATCAAAAATAAAATTCCTGCTACGAGTCCCAAAAGAAGAGGCAGGCCGCCGAATAACAAATGCACAAAATTCGGGAAAATGCCCAGAACTGTTTCAAAGGGTGCTAACAGTCCCGAAAAAATTGTCTTAAATACATGTGCGATGCCACTGGTATCAGACATGTTTAAAATTTGACCTAACATTTCTACGAAATGTAAGGGCAATTTGTTGATAATAGATAATGTATCTCTGCCGCTGTCCTTGCAACTTGCAGATCATACGTCTCTTTGGACGAGGTTAAAGGCCCAGTTGTCTGTAAAAGAATAGACTTCATTCTGCTTAAAGTATCAATTCGAATGGAAGAGATATTCAAAGAAGGCCATATTGCCGCCTCCATGTCTGGATTGCCGTTTGGATGCAAAACTTGCATACAGCAAATGACCCTGGAAGTGACGGTTACGAGATAGGCTTTTCCTGGCACCATGCCACAACAGCTGTGGTCACTTATTAGAACATAGCTGCCGTTGGAAAGCTGTCTGAAAAAAGGCTCTATCTGTGTTGCAGGAGTGCCGTGCAGGTGACATGAAAGGTTATTTGATGAACCTTCGCAGGCTCCATGCAAGTTAATACCTTGACACAGAAGTGTACCGCTTAGTGATTTTTTACAATTGTTACCACTAAGCAGTACCTCTTTTTTCCCTTCACTATAACATTTATGTGTATAAGGTAATTTCCAGGTTGATTTGATGTATCCTTTACCCAACCTTTCATATAGGCCTGTTGGTATATACTTTTGGCAATATTTAAACTGGAAAGTTGTTATTGGGATTGTAATCGTTCCATGTATTATCCATTCAATGACAGGTTTCTCTGACATTGTCAATGGTAATCTCTCAAGTTTTTCAATGCTCAAAATCGTATAGTCTGCTCCTTTTTGTGCCAAACTGATTTGTTTATCAGTAAGGTTAAAGATAGAAAATAATGATGTTGTGTTGATTAGACGCCATGGCACGTAGCCTGAACGCAGGTTTTGCAACATCCAGCCTAGTTGTGCAATAGAACGTAATTGGGACTGACCATGTTGTAACATTAGCAAGTCCTGCTCTATTATATCAATAGCAGATGATACTATGCTGTCCAGTGAATATACTCTGGAGGACAGAGTCGTTAACCCATTGTCCACTACAGAAAGTGATTTTTCCAAATTTATACGATCAATTTCTCGTATTTTTTCTGCAGTTTTAATTTGCGTTACTTTCCAAGCTTCGTTGTAAGCAGCGTATATACCGGCGTATATGAAACGTTTTTGACGCTGTTTGCGAGGTCCCAGTATAAAATCTCGCAAGTCAGCACCTTCTTTAAGTAAAGTTAAGTGTTGCTTAATTTCTGGCAGTGTGGATTTCTGTAGCCATTCGAGGCATAGTTTTCCTACACTATATGTTGTAACTATCCCTGGATGTTGTCTCTGGGAATATCTTGGGTCTGGCCTGTTCTGTTTGAACCCCTGTGTTTTGTTCAGGAATCTATCTTGACAGTTATTAGTGTCTGTGGGCCTGATCAACCATTTTTTCAAATCAGGATTTGTTCTGTTTTGGTGTAAAATATGGGATACGTCTATCTCCACATCTGTAGTGCTATTACTATCAGGTATGGGCTTCGGAATAGACTGTTTGTTTAAGTCTTTTATCTTGGCTAAACCAAGACAGGTTGTCTGTTGAATGGTGTCATTCAGGAATAATATCTGTTCTGGGATCATGCAGGCTCTAAATAATGCTTCTAGACCTTGTACCTGCCAGTCTTTTGAACCCCAGATGGTTTTTGTTTCAATGTTGTTTTTCCAAAATTCAAAACCAAATGTAGACATTTTATCATAAAATGTTTCAGAATAAATCAATTTAGTATTTGTCAACATTGTTTTCATTCCTGTCTTATTTAACATTTTAAAATAAAACGTTTCTGCATCACTGTTGTATTAAACCCTGAGAAGTATCTGAATTTCTCATAAAATGTTTTCGAGCTGCCTTTTGGCGGTGTTGGACAATGTTCCCATTGATTATAAGTTAAAACATTTCTAGGTTGAGCAGATTTATGCAAATAGTGATGACCATAGTGGTTAAAACAGTACATTTCTTCATAGTTCGATGAACCCTGTAAATAATCATGTTCTGTAACTTTTGCTGACATTACGAAATCTGACAACATATTATTAATATTTTCAAAGTCCCAATCATCAGAGAAAGTACTTGGCGTCACAAAGTCACTTAAGGAAACCTTAAATTGGTGTGGATATTTCAAGAGCTCAATCGGGCCATAGATTTCATAATCCGTTTTGTCCCATGCTAGCCCACCGGGTATAGGATTGGCTGTGATGTTCACTGATGACAGTTCTCTTTTCTCGATGTGAGAGGATGTGTGAGGCTTTAGGACCAAGTTGATGTTCTGACTTGCTGTGTCCATTGTACTATATTTTCCATCAATAAATCTACCCAAACATAAAACCATGATGAGCCAAAGGAGGAGGAAAAGTACACCTAACACAATCCAAAATTCAATCCATGGTGAAATCAGATATGTTTCTTTTAGTTGATGAAAGAGTTCAGTAATTTTTTCTTTGAAAGTTTTTGTTGCTGGCGTTTCTTCATGTTCACTTGGATCATCAGAAAAGTCATCGAAATTGATGAAGTAGCCAGATGCAGTTCTGTCAATTGTTGGAATTGCTTCCGGGTTCTCATTAGTCTTTGCATTTTTCTTTGTTTCATTAGCATAGTCTGAGGCTACATCGTTGTAGACAGGCATTTCTTGACGAACTGTTTCAATTTGGGTTTCAAGAGGCACAAGTTCCATGGCTTTGTTGCTTAGTCCTTTTGTATTCACTGCAGGTTTATCAAATGTGATTAGTCTCTCAGTTTGAACCTCTTGGATTGTAGCAGATGGTCTTCTGCTATTTCTTAGGAGTCCACTGGGCCTACTACTTATTATTGGCCACATGATTGTGGTTTTACCAGGTCGATGGATACAACTCTGTTCTCCTTTTTACCAGCAAGTGGCGGTAGTACTAATGATCTTGTTCCGCTGACAGCTAAGACAGGTACTGCTTTTCTGTAAGAAGGCCCAAATTCCTTCTTCACCACGATCTTTTCTCTGACTAGATCCCCAATCTTTGGAATCCAGACAGGTCTTGCTGGGACAGGTGGTTTCTCTTCAGTGGCTGTTGGCTTTAACTTTGTGTTACTAAGACTTCTTCTTGTTTCATTTAAGTCCTGTAAGACAGCCAAACGATCTTTGATATCAAAGGCTTTTCCTTTTACCACTGAAGTCTGACAATCTAAGTCCGGGATTTTAATTCTAGTGCCGAACAATAGTTCATATGGAGTGATACCTTTTAGAGAATTTCTTGGCAGATTGTTGAGATTACGTTGAACACTTGTTAGATGTTTGACCCACCCATCACCCGAACCTAATACCCTCGCCGTTATAGATTGCTTTATGTCACGGTTTTTTCTTTCCACTACTGCATTTCCCTCAGGATGGAAGGGAGAAGAGTACCGCAATGCAATGCCCATGCTAGTCATGGCCTCTTTGTAAGCTCGAGAGCTAAACGCAGGACCCTGGTCAGAATGTAGCATGCCAATTGCGTATGTGCCGATAAAGACTCGCAAATCTTTTATAACAGTTCTGGCGTCAGCCGAGTGCTGGGGCCTACATTTTAAGTGAATCTAGTCTTAATAATTATGGGAACGCATTTCTCCGGCTGGATTTCTGCGTATAGATAGCCTGATGCTTTCTAATAAAGGTGTCCTGGCAGTAGTCTTGTCCGGTTCACAACTGCGATCTGTGTTGCAGTCTTGACAATCCATTGCAAAGTTGTAAATTTGCAGGCTCATCCCCGGCCACCAGTATTCTGATTGTAATTATTTTAGAGATTTCACGATCTCTTGGTGCCTCAGACCCTGTCCCATGTGTGTTTCTTGAATCAAGTAAGCCCTCCGGTTCGTGTTTGGAATTACTCTATCCCCCACTCCAGGGATTTGAGCAAAAGGAACGGAGTTTGCATCAATTATGTATTTATTTCCGAGTGGATAATTTAGAGGTAACGCCGCATAGTTGCCTTTCATTGAGGCTCTTACAGCGTTTTTGGAGCTTGGAGTACCGCACATTTCTCTAAGAAATTGTCTGCTAGGCTTTTGCCTTCACTTGATAATTAATATCCTAAAAACAGGACAGTTAGATGGGCAATTCGTGACTTCTTAAAGTTGAATTTATACCCTTCAGCTGGGAACCCAAGTATTATTGTGTTCACTCCTTTCAAGTGTGTCTCCAGGTCGTCGTCTGTAAGATAGATGTCATCGACATATGATAATGCCTCATCATCATACATTTGTAGTAACTCTGTTACCCTGGCTGAGAATAATCCTGGGCTATTCTTGAATCCCTGTGGGAGTCGACAGAATTGTTTTTGCGCTCCCATTGTTGAGAAAGCGGTCAAATACCTGCTTTCAGGTGCAAAGTTTTGACAAAAGAAACCATTTGAGATATCTAATGCTGTTTTATATTTTTTGCGCACGATGTTATTCATTAGTGCTGCACTGTGTGAGTTTTGTACTGCAAATGTTTTGCAGCAAGAGTTTAGGTGTCTGTAGTCCAAAACTAGACGATATGAATTGTCTGGCTTGGAGACAGGAAACAAAGGATTGTTCATTTGTGAGGTGCATGTTTCAATCACCCCCTGATATTCAAGTTGATCTAAAATCTCCCTGACTTGCTTTTTAGCTTCTTGCTTAACAGGATTCTGCCTTTGTGCAGTTGGTTGATTTTTTAACTGGATTTTATGGTGAGGAGAATCCTCATCCCATCCTACATGATTTTTATATAATGTAGGAGCTTGGGCCACTGCCCATTTTCTAGCAAATGTGTATTTTTTATGAATTGGAATGTGATTTGAGAAGGCAGGCATAATCATTTCTTCGCCATGAGGGCACTCCCTGACAAACTCTGGTGGCCAGTCTTTTTCAGCTAGAAGGATATCATAGCCTTTCGAAAGGTTATCCCAAAAGAAACCCTTTATTTTCCTAGTTTTGTCCCCCTCTATACGCAATGTTATTTCATATAATTTATGGGGTTTGCTAACTCTGGTGTCTGCAGTTTCCACTTGTATGTATTCATTCGTGTCCACTGTCTCTAGAAGATTCATCAGGATCTTGCGAGCTATGGTTACTTCTGCTGCGCTGTCTAGCATTGTCTGGGCCCACTCTCCGTTTTTCAGTTGTGTCCTCGGTATCCTCGGCATGTTTTATTTTAATACTGGCTACCTTCTTTTTTGGAAATTGTAATTTTTTACTTTGATTAGCAGGTTCCTTGTCTTTGGACTTGACGTGCTCTTCCTTGTGTTCTTACCGTCCTCTTCTTTCCAATTTCTGTGAGGAAGTCTAAAAAGATCGAGAGGGACGTGTATCAATATCTTGATATCTGTCAGGTTTTCTCAATTTATCCTTATCTCTAAGGTTGTATCTTTTCTCAGAGGGCTCCCTCTGGGGAGACTTGCCTCCTCGTTCTGGAGATCTATCTCTTCGTTGAGGAGACCTTCCTCTGGACTGAAACCGTTTTTCTCTGGGAGTGGATTGTTTATTACCCTCCCAACTCTTTTTTGGAGTGTTGAGATTATTTTTAATAAATGTTTTTTCAGGATTTTCAATTAGTTGGGGTTTTACTGGTTTCCCACCCAAACTATCTCTACCTAGTTCTTCATAGGATTTTTCTATGATTCTGGCAAGTTCAAAAGGTTGTTCTGCTATATCTGTCTCTTTCAATTTCTGGCGGATCGCCACAGATGCTGCTTCTCCTTTTATGTTGGCTAGTAATATAGCTGAGACTTGCTTAAAGTCTTTTAGTAATTTCATACCTAGAGTTAAAGCAGGTTCTGGACCGTATTCATTTTGAATCTGTCTTAGTACGTCTGGTATAACTGCCATGGACGGAACACCATGTGTTTTTGTGTAAATCGAAGCAAAGACTGTGCCCCAAGTGTCACAATCCTCTACATGTGGTGCGATCCCCATTGGAAGACAGATAGTCAGAATTCTGTGTTTCTCATGAGGTGTAGTATCAGGAAATACCGCCCCTATTTGAGTGATTTTCTGGGCTAACCAGAATGGAATCTGTTCCCGTTTTGCGGGAATTTTGCCAATGGCTGATTGTATATTCTGTGGTGTTATTTTATTTGTGTTCCCCTGGTGAGGGGTGGTCTGGAATTTTTATTGCTGGTTGGACTGTTGAAGTCCGCATGACATATTGGACCAATTGTCTGTGTATTTTAATTAATAGTTTTAGCTGAGATAATAGTTCTTGGTCTGACATTTTTTCAATGTCGGGATGGGGTGTGTAGCTGGCTAGAACCGGCCACGTGGCTCCTGGTCCGCCTAGTGGACCGAGCCTGGTGATGTGATTTTGATGTTTTAGGGCGCCATTAAACCAGAGCAGGTGCTCTTGGTATGTTAGTGGGATTTCAACGTCCTCAAAAGGAGCTTATTCATCCGGAGGTTCCTCTATTTTGTAATGGTGGAAATCTTGTGTCACAGCGTGTGCTGCTGGAAAATGTATCCATGAATAGAATACCTCTGTCTGCCGATATTCATGGGCCTCTACCACAAATATGACTGTACCACCTCTTGGTGATAGTCCATTTTCTATAAGTTTAAGAGTTATAGTTCTTCTTACATTTACCGGAATGATTATAACATTCGGGTCATCATTTTGGAGACTTGTGTCATCCGCTAGGAGTTGAGCTGCTATTCTAGCTCTTTCCCTTTCGTTGTCACTTTCCGCCATTTGCTGACTGAAAGTTTTGTTGCAGATCAAGTTTCAAGGGATAACAAAGATTAGGTGCACAATATTTTGGACACTGTATCCTTCAACGTTGACTAAACCAAAAACTAATACATAGGAATCTCTTCCTACTAAGTTCCGGCGGATATTAACCTTTTATCCACTCCAGACGTCTTTTGGAGTATTTACGCGAAAAAGGGTCTGTGTGAAAAAGCAAGACTGAGTTACTCTAGCGTCTTGCGTTAGATTATCGCCTTACCAAACGTTGGGCGCCATGTAGTGTAGTTCCTATATTCCCAATAGGCTCTGCGCATTGGAATAATATAAACCGCAGTTTAGACGCAGGACTGAGGTCATCTAGGTCTCTACTGACTATATTAGACTTAATTAGGTTTGCCAGCTAGCTCAGAGGTCACTAGAAACTTTCTCGAGTAAACAAGGAGGTGTTAATTCCCTGAATAGACAAGAAGGGATTAGCTTCTGACAACCGCATAAACGTGACAACTTTGCTCCCTCAGAATAAAGAGTATATCTCCAGAGTCGTGTGAAAACCATAGACAACTATTTCACTCAGTCAATCGTGCTTGCTTAATTTCACCAGGAGTGCAGAGAAATAGAGAGATGGGCGTTTTCAATAAAAGTTGTTATTTATTGAGCAGTCTTCTTTCTCATGCAAGAGAAATGAATTGCCACAATTGCAATACTTATCATAAAGTAAAGTGCGTACAGTAAAAGGAGTATTATGGAATAATACTGTAAAAGAATTGATATGGTTTCTTAGCCATATGATACTGTAAAACGGATAAAATATATACATACATAAAAATATTGACTAACGTACTCAACTGGTGCTTCTAATATACGCCTACCCTGGTGTACCTGACCTAAGCCTAATACGTGGGAAGGAGTAAGTAAGCTGCAGTATAAGTTAAGTTGGTTTTTTGCCAAGAATCTTAATCAAGAAATATCTTAAGGTTTTAGTCAGCTCCGTACCTTGGTTATAGAATGAAGGAGGTCTTGTATCTCTCTCTCAGTATTCGATTTCCCAGCAACCCACAAGGGTGACTGGAAACACCGGAGCTGGAATTTCTCAGCAGGAGAAAAGACAGCGTCTCTCTCAGTGCGTCAAATGGGAGGGTCGGCTTCCTTTGGCTCTCGCATCAGCTGGGCTTCGGCAAGTAGATAGCCACTCTGCTCCAAACCGTCGTGTGTTTGCTTAAGGCAACATTGGTATATTTATACCTGGAAGGTGCCGGGTTTGACGTAAGGTTGGACATAAGACGTCACTAAGAACTAACAGTTCTTTCTGGACTCCAGGAGTTCTTGTGCAAATCAAAACAAAAGCAGGGGGAATTCCCGGGCTGCTGGAGGCTTGGTGTGTTTAAAGAACACGTTGTGCTTTCTAGGAGTCTTTGGGAGTAGCCTTGCCGTATTTGGACTACATTGGCTATGCCTAAATATGGACATGATTCTTATCCCTTTATAAGGATATGTTTTGTTATAACCACATAAGGGCATGAATCGGGGATATCTAATTAGGGTCCTAGATAGATTCACAACACTGCAAGGCTGGGGTGCCCATATGGATCACCTCCAAGTGCAAAGTCGGTGGTCGGACACAGAGAAGGGTTACCCTATCAACTTCCTGGAACTGAGAGCGGTCCAGCTAGCTCTCAAATCCTTCTTCCCGTCTCTGCGATCCAACTCTCTCTTGGTTCTTACAGACAACACCACGACAATGTTTTACCTGAACAAGCAGGGAGGCACCAGATCCAGAATTCTGTCCCAGGAGGCGCAAGCAATTTGGGAGTGGTTACTGGCAAGACATCTGACCATCAAGGCAGTTCACGTCCCGGGTGCCCTAAATGTTCAGGCAGACTTCCTCAGCAGAGAGTTTGTAGAGGCGCACGACTGGGTGCTCAACGACGAAGTTGCTCATGGCATTTTTCAACGCTGGGGGTTTCCAGACATAGACTTGTTCGCAGACGCAACAAACGCCAAATGCCCCGTCTACACATCCAGGTTTCCCCAACCAGGTTCAAGCGGGAATGCGCTGCTGATAAGCTGGTCCCAGAACTTGCTCTATGCCTTTCCCCCACTGCCTCTCATTCCAGTGGCGATGACCAAATTCTACAAGACCAACTCCAGGATGATACTGATAGCTCCGGAGTGGCCGCGCCAGTAGTGGTCCCTGGACCTTCTACAGCTTTCCAAAGCTCCACCCCAGAGGTTACCTTGCCATCCGGACCTGCTGTCCAAGAGTCAAGGGAGGGTATTCCATCCCTGCCTTCCTTCGCTGCGGCTGACAGCATGGCTCCTGAAGTCTTGCAATATGGGCACTTAGACTTGCCAGATGACTGTAAGGACATCCTCAAGGAAGCTAAAAGACCTTCCACTAGAGCTTCCTACGCTTTCAAATGGAAGCGTTTCTACATCTGGTGTTTGAATAATGGACATGACTCAGTCTCAGGACAGGAACAGGTCATACTGCCATATTTGTTATATCTGGCTAAGTCGGAGCTGCAATTTTCCTCCATCAAGGTACACTTATTAGCCATCACAGCGTACAGAAAATCTCCTACACAGGGTTCTTTCTTTAAGATGCCAGTGGTGAAGGATTTTTTGGAAGGATTAAAAAAGGTGTATCCACCAGTTCGAGCGCCTTCTCCTCCGTGGGAGCTCAATGTGGTCTTGACCAAACTGATGGGAACACCTTTTGAACCAATACATAAGTCTTCTTTGCAGCACTTATCTTGGAAAGTGGCCTCTGTTCATAGAGTAAGTGAATTGCAAGCTCTGTGCTGTAAGGAACCCTTCACAGTATTTCATTCAAATAGGGTGGTTCTTAGGACTCATCCTAGTTTTCTGCCAAAGGTGGTATCAGAGTTCCACATCAATCAGGGAATCACGTTACCCACTTTCTTTCCCAATCCCTCTACGCCCCCCTGAAAGGGCCTTACATTCTTTAGACCTTAAGAGGGTGTTGAAGTTCTATTTAGATAAAACTAAAGATATTAGAAGGACAGACACGTTATTTGTCAATCATGGTCCCATTGAAGGGAGGAGCCAAGCTCGCGACCGTGATGGCCGCGTTGTAGCTCGGCTCCGTCAACCTTCCTGCTTGAACTATCTATCCTGCGCCTTATCCTGCCCCGAGAAGTCTTATTTGATGGAATATGGAATTATGACGTTTTGCTGGCACTTACCGTCTGCTCCGGATGATCCTAGGTGCCGCGGATCTTGAGCTGTGCCCTTGTTCGCTTCGGAGCCTCCGGGGCGGGCGGGCCTGGGACTCGTCTGCGGCGCCCGGGCGGGACGGAGCGCCGGGGCCAACCCCTTGGTGGAGGAGTGGGGTCGGCCGGAGCGGCCACTGTGCGGTTGGACCGGTGGCGACTGACCGGGCCTGGTCTGGCTGTCCGGGGACCTGGTGGTGGAACGCTGCCTTCCGCGGACGGGGGTTGACCGCATGGGCGACTCGTCTCCCCTTTGTTCTCCTGTCCGGCCATCTTGAAACCCTCCGCCCGGTCTTGGCGGGCGGCGCCTGTGGGTCGGTGGCGCCGGCTGCCTCAATATTCTGGTGGCCCGCCTTTCTGCCCTGGAGGTTCCATTGCTTGTCGTCGGCTGGATTTCATCGAGCCCCGCCGGTGGCCGGATTGGGGTCGGAGATTGCCGAGGCCTCGCCGGGCTAAAAAGATGGCGGCCTGCGCCCTGTATCCACGCCCAGTTGGAGATGGCGACATCGGCTGGCCGCACGGCACGTTTGCTGAATACCGTAAAGGTGAGCCTACAGTTGGCGACGTCTTCGCCGCCTTGTGTTCCTGGCGTGCTTCCATGACTGTACCTGTCGCTGGGCCGGATGGTGGTCTTGGTACCGGGCTCGTTGGGCCGTCCCCTGCGTGTGCGGTTCCACCGCTTCAGTGTGCTGCGGGGTCCTTCCTGGAAATTGAAGACACCGGGGCCACCGCTTGTTTGGACGTACAGATGCCTACTGCCTTGTATCGTCAGGAGTTCTTCCCTGTGGTGGATTTACTGGAGGGCCTCCAGCCGAGATCCGTCCGGGTCTGTCTAGCCGGGTCTCCCGGTGTTTTTTTGCCTCGACCTGCCGAGCGGAGATCCTGTAACTGTTTCACCGGGGCGACTTTTTCCCCTTGGTCGGCGGAGCTACGCTTGAGTTGCTTGCTGCTGTTGCTGTCCTTTCTTGCTCATCCGGTCCGAAGCCGTTATGACTTGTGTGGTGTATCGATGATTGGAATCCCTGCTTTTCACCTCTGGCCCCTCATGTTCTGGTTCTTTGTGCACTCTGTGCCTATGGCACTGGACAGACGAGGACATGGGTGAGTTACACTCACGTGTATGATCGATTCCTCTTCATATTCCTGGTGCCTGTTTTTTGAAATGACTTCATCTTCTCGTGGGATCTAAAATGTGTTCGAACGGGGGGTTGGGAGCTGATAGTTTTGATTATGTGTCTCCTCTCCCACTAGAGATTTTTTCTTTTTTTTTTCCCTTCCTTTCCCCTTCCTCTCTTTTTGCCTATGTGGTTTCTTCCTTACTTTTTGACTCTTCTATATTTCGGGTTTCTTGTTAGGGCGACAGGCACGCTGCTGGGGGGGTAGGCCGTAGCCTTCTGCAGGGTGGGGTGGGTGGGGGGGGGTCTGCATTTTTGTTTTTTCTTTGTTCTTGGTTCTATGGCTCTTATGTATCCTATTTTCTGGACGCTGCGTCTACATGTAGGCCTCTTGGGGTGTTTTTGCCAGCGTGGGCCTCATGATCTCCCTGCCACCGATGTTCATTGTGCATCCACTACTCCTATTTCCTTCGGTTCCATAGGCTGGCCTTTTCTTTTGTATGCTTTGCTTGCCAAGGGGCGCATGATGTGGTGCCGCGTTCTCTTTTCCCTGTTTTTTCTACCCTTTTTTTGATGTCCTTTTCCCCTTTTTTCCCCTTCTTTCTCCCTTTCTTTGGGTTGATGTAGCGGATGGCTCTTTGTATTGCAATCCTGACTTCCTTTTTATGTATTGCTGCGTATTTTCGTAGTAACGGGTGGGCGTTGGGCAGTGGTTGGACTTGCTTGCAGATGTGGGACTTACGTTTCGCTCTTGCTATAATATAGCTGTTCTTTTTGAAATTCGCTGTGTATTGTTTTACTGCTTGCTGACAGCCCGCCACGGACTTTTGGACCCTAATAACTGCACTATTCCTGCTATTCACCCTATTGTATTATAAAATTAACCTTCACTTTTCCTACTCATGGTGGTTTCCTTGTGGCTTTCTGCCTCGCCTTATTGCATCTGTTATATCGGAGACCCGCTGGAGCTTCTTTCCTGGCCTACGTGCTAATACAGTGTGGTGGCCGGCCCGATGGGTTGTAGGCCCGTATTTGTAAGCTACATCTGCACAATAAAGGTTTTCAAAAAAAAAAATAATAATCATGGTCCCATTAATACTGGCTTAGCAGCCTCTAAGCGGTCCATCTCAAGATGGATAGTTTCCTGTATTTCCTTGGCCTATCAGTTAGCTAATAAAGTTCTTCAAGGAAGGCCTAGAGCGCATTCAAACAGAGGAAAAGCCTCAACTACGGCTCTCCTCAGAAATGTTCCCATAGCAGAAATTTGCAAAGCAGCCACATGGCGATCTGTTCATACCTTTTCTTGCCATTACTGCTTAGATTCAGATACTCAGGCAGATGCTCAAGTAGGTCAAGCATCTCTGAGGAATCTGGTTGATTATTGGTACCTATTACTTTAAGTTTGGTTTTATTTCTAGTGCTACATTGCTAGTCCGCGAAATGTGGGGTATGGGCTTGCTATTCTATTCACTGCTTATGACTATTGATGAGTATCCCCTGGAAGAGAAGGATAAGTTACTTACCTGTAATCCTGGTTCTCTTCCGGGGGTATACTCATCAACGTCATAAGCACCCCGCCCGCCTCCCCGGTCTAGCAATGTTTAGTACTGGTTTTAAGTGGTATTTTAAACGCCTTTACAAAAAGAACTGACCTAACTGTCACCTGTGGTGCATGCTGGGAGCATAGGGCTCTCTGAGGTTCTTAAAGGCAAAGTACCTAGGTTCTTGGAAGTCTTAAAGGCTAGGTGCCAGTTTTCTTTTCTTTCTCAGGACAGTAATTCCTATGCAGCCTATGGGCCAAACTGCCTTCAAATACTTGTGTTTTTTTCCTTGTTCTGGAAAATAAAGAAATTCTTGTATGAAGCCATTTGGGTGTATGGTCTCTATTACAAGTTTTCTTAAGTAATGTATTACTAGGAAAGTATGGATGAGTTATTTACTGGCTGTTTGTCCATCTTTTAGTTTGGATTTAATAGGGCTGCATAGTTATTTATTATATGTATATATATTGTTATAAGCTCCGGGGTCCCACACATGGGCAGGGATAATTCACTGCTTTTGACTTTGATGAGTATACCCCTGGAAGAGAACCAGGATTACAGGTAAGTAACTTATCCTTATTTTATACACACAACAAGGGGCGTCGTCAACTTCTCCCCCCACACCACCCCACCCCACCCCTCTTAGCAGCTACAGCGGGGTGACTTTCTTGATGGGCCTTTTCTCTCTGCAACCCGGCTCGATTGAAGAGAGAGAGAGAGAGAAAGTAGATAGTATTGAAAGAGAATTCAGCATGTGTGAGAATATGTACAAAAAGGTGAGAAAGAAATGAGAGGAGAGGCTGATCGAGTTGGAAAAGGACAGAGACTGAGGGGCATATTTACAAGGAACTAGCCCCGCCGCCGCAGCATTTTTTTTTTACCCAGTAGCGGTGCAGTCATTGCTCCACAATGCTCCATATTTACAAACTAATGCATTGAGGCCGAATACGTTAGTTTTTAGAGGCCTGCGTCATATTATACCTGTGCCAGGTATAATGTATGCAGGGTAGGTGTTCCCACATTAAAAGCCGCATAAAACGGACACAGTTAAATTTATATTTCACTGTGTCAGTCTACGCCTTGACTGCGTCAAAATCTCTAAGCCTTCTGAAACCAGGTGTAAGGATTGACGCAGGGCTTTTAACATGGGACTTGCCTCTGTGTTCTGACGCATTGCTGGAGTTGCGTCAGTCTTACGACCAACTCCAGCAATGTGTCACTTTAGCGCCAAAAGATGCGTCAGAATTTCTGACGTATCCATGGATCCTTGTGCCATGGAGCCCTGTATTGTAAATACAGCACATCCATGGCATCGTTAGGCCATTTGCGGCAGGCGAAAGAAATCTGATGCACCGATGCTGATGCGTCACAGATCTTGTACATATGCCCCCAGGTGTGAAATGGGAGACGTCAGAGTGAGAGACATATAAACAACACTACAAAAATTGTGCTAAAGCAACCTGTATGTTATGATTTGCGAATGGTATTTGTGAAGTGTGCAGCTCACCCCAGAGAGTATCCTGGTGCTGAGAAAGCAGGTGTTAAGTCGGCTCTGACTGGACCTTTTCCAGATGAAGAGCCATCTTTTCAGTTTCTTGCAGAACTCAAGTACTGAGGAGGCAGCTCTAATATGTAGGGGTAGATGGTTCCACAATTTGAGCACGAGGTAGGAGAAAGCACACAGCAGACTCTGGTTCTTCGTATGTGGGGGGTAGAGGTTGTACAGGAATTTGCATCTGTGTGTGATTAGTTTTAAAAGTATAGGTTAGTGAATGAGGAGCAAGTAGAGGTCTTTGAGGGGTCGGGCGATGTGACCATAGGGGAAAGCCTGAATGTGAATCTGGCCACTGGGTTTGTAGGGTGTGAAGTCTTTTAGCAGTTAGGCATTGATTCTGACAGAGTTTGTTTCCGTACCACAGCTCGCTGATGATGAGGACCTGGGTGACCATTCCGTATGTGTTGACTGGGAGCCATTGGAATTATTCATTGAGCGTTTTGAAGGAGTGGAAGCAGGAGGCACGGACTACATTAACTAAAGCAAACTTTACAGCACATTTCACCCATTCACTTTGCTCCCTTCATCAGAGGTTTTCCATTTCACTGTGTCACTGGGCAGTGCTGGTGCTGGCAGTAGATGGTGCCGATGCCAATCTCCAAAGAAACAGTTTGGTCACTAGCACCCAGTTTTTATTTTAAGCAAAACAACAGAGTTGGAGTGAAGGTGTTTCACATGTGACTGATTCACTTGGCAGCTATATTTTAAAATTCTAAAAGGATGGTCATAGTCCTTTCAAAATTGTGTTTAAATTGGAACATCAATGGCTTGGTTGAAGCAGGCAAACTCCAAAGTGAGTGAAAGGAAGATTAAAGCATAAAGCTTGTGAGGGCAGCTCAACTTCAAGGATGAATAGGAGCGATTTCTTGTACGAGCCTCTGTTACTGCACGTGCACTAATCGTTGATGTATGGCTTGGTGACACCACAAACAAAAGGAAGGACTCAAATCATGGTCCTCTCTGTATACAAACGTTCTACATACTCCGCTATACTGCTATCTGCACTTTCCATCTTCCTGCGAGAGAGCAGCAGGCATCTGTTCAGGTGAAGGAACATGAACTACACGCTGACTGAGGGTGCAGGTACTGTGCATTGGCTGGAGCTACAGGAGCCCTTTGAGAGCGGCACAGCAGGGTTCTAGGCATGCTCACACTTCCACATATGCATGAGTCTACTATCAGATCTCCTGGCTATCTCAGTCTAATCCTGCAGAGATGTCTTACTCCAGTATTGGAACTTTCATAAGTTCATATGCTTGAATCATTCCCCGTCGTCGAGATGGGAGTCCCCGGCATTATAAAAAATAATAGTTGTAATAGACATAGACACATATGGCCCAGGCCTAGCAATCTTTTATAACATTTCTCTGTCCTTTAATAAAAAGGACCAAATTCAACCAATTATAAGAGATCACCCTTTAGAACCTTCCTGAGAGAGGCTCCAGTCCCTCAGATTTTCTACCACACGTCGTGCTAAGGGAGTCTCAACTGAGCTTTGCTGAGTTTTCTACTCTTTTCTAGATTTGGAGTGGTTTTCATCTTTCTATCAACTTATTGGAGTTATTTGAAGGTGATTCAAACTGACGTCCACCAAGTCAGAGACACCTAAAAAGGTTTATTCAGAGCCTGTGGAACCTGCAGTAAGAAAAGACTGCATATTGACAATAAGCATAAGGACTGCATATACTGTTTATACCCTGACCACAAGCCAAAGGAGTGCAAGGTATGTCGTACCTTTTCTACTAAAACTCTTAAAGACCGAGAAGGAAGGCTTCTCTTGTGGCTTCAGAGACTGAAAAATAAAGATAATGTGGTATCTAATGAGGAGAGTGATACATCGTCTAAAGCCTCCTCTAGAACACCTCAGAAACAACCTTTAGATGAATCTGCGGGCTCATCGCCGCAGCCACCTAAAAAAGCGTCAAAAAAGTCTGTTGAGCCCTCTCACAAACAGACTGAAACTACCACCAAAGCCTATCATGAGGAAAAAAAAGGCTTTAAAAATCAAGAGACCAGTTTTAGAAGCTAGAACACCACCTATGAAACTGAAGCATAGCTTCAAGAAACCTACCTCAGCTCCGCAGTTGAGCAGCCCGTCGACGAGGTCATCACTTGAGGTGGTTCTAGTAACAACAACTGTGTCTTCAATCAACACTGTGACGGTTTCTGCAGCATCAATGTGATTGCTGATGACGACATCGTTGATGGGTAATGTGCCTTTACCATCGACCAAGCAAATTGTGTCATCAAAATCTTCATCGATGACGAGGGGTCAACTTCCGTCGACGATCCATCCGTCGACGAAATCACTCCCGTCGACGATCCCATCAACGGAGGCCTCGTCGGCGACGGCGTCCACGAGAGAAGCAGCATTGACGATGGAAGTGTCATCTGCGTTACCGTCGACCAAGGTCCATGTCGCTGTCAGTTTGCCATCGACGACGACAATTTCGTCAACAGAGCAGCAACCTTCGTCAATGAAAATTGTTCCGGCAGTTATGCAATCGTCGACGGGCTCGTCGACGACACCGTTGACGAGGAAGGAAAAATAAAAAGTTTTAAAATTGCTGTTAACACCAGCTGTAACCTCACCTAGTCAGGTGCAAGCCATTTTGCCATCACAGTTTTTAGAGGAAGAGGATGAGGAGGATGAAGAATTTGAAGAAGATAGCCTTTTTGGGGCAGCCATGAGCCCATCTGATTTTCATGTTAAATATCAAGAGGAGTCTGATGAGGATGATGGTTATGGACGTCAATATTACCATCCGCAACAGCAATATCACCAACAGGAAATTATGTGACTACCTTCAAGTCTGATGACAGACCTGCATATTATGCTGGCGGACTACAAGAGGAGATTTCCGCCATGAGCAGAATATCCGACATACTCCGCCTCCTCCGCCATCTCCGCCTGCTATTCCACTGATACAGGTTCGTTCTCCTGTTCTTCAACTCATGCTCCTCCTGCCCAGCAGTTAACATCCTCTGATGAGGAAGTAGAGATTCAACAGGATGAATGGGATTCCTACATCATCCCCACTCCGGCATCTCCATCTCCCCAACAAGTGGATTCATCTCAGGTAGATATTGGGGGTTTTCACAACCTTCTGGAGAGAGCTGCTAAGCGCTTTGATTTACCGATGCCTATGCATCAGCAAGACTGTTTTCTTTTCTGTATGATTTCAAAGAGCCTTATTGAAAAACAGTAAGATCTTTGCCTATGATAGATTACATATGGAAGGAGGGGCTAAGGATAATGCAAAATCCAGCAACAGTTACACCTGTGTCGCCAAGAGTAGTCAAAAAGTATAAAGCTCTGGATGATGCACCAGCCTGTTTAATAGGTCACCCAAAAGCAGATTCAGTAATTTCACAAGCAGCGCCGCGACGCTCTAAAAATCCTTCAGCTTCCCTGACGGCTCCTACTGACAAAGAAGGAAGAAAACTTGACAACATAGGCAAGCGTTTTTCAACGATGTCTGCTATAACGGTCCGAGCAGCCAACCCTCTGGCTTTACTGGGCCGTTATAATAGGCAGATGTGGTCGGCCTTGTTGCCTTTTTTAGACAAACCTCCAACAGATGATAAGGAGGAAGCTAAAAGAATACTTCTTGAAGGCGAACGGACTGCCTTGGAAGTGATAGACTGTGCTATGGATGTAGCTTCCGCTGGGTTCAGGTAACTAGCAGGAGCGTCCGTCTTGAGACGTCAAGGCTGGCTCTAAGCCACCACATTCAGACTTGAAATACAAACAAAGATCCTTGACCTCACTTACAATGAGGAAGAGTTATTTGGTAGCCACATTGACGAAGCCTGGCAGACCATCAAGAAAGATACTGATACAGCTAAGTCTCTGGAGACTTTACAGTTCCGAAAGATTACTTTTCGTGGCTCACGAGGAAGAGGTTATCAATCTTACAGATCAGGATACCAGCAATCCCGTTATTCAGTATATCCTGCGTCCGCTCAACTATACAGACCACAGTATACTAGCCGGCAACCACCTGCGGCTGCACACAATAAGGCGTCCTTCAGAGGAAAATCAGGACGCCAGGGTAAGGAGTCCGGTCGACGACAATGACCTCTCCCAGCTGTCGGCTTCTATCCCACTTGCTCCATCCAAGGTGAGAGGCAAAATATTCTATTATTTACAACAGTGGCGGGAAATCACTTCAGACCGATGGGTCCTAACCTTATCCAATTCGGACACTCTGGAATTTGTAAAGATCCCGCCAACACACCCTCCTCAGCCTCGCTTCCAGAGGCATCTACACCTCTTAAAGATGGAAGTTACCAACATGTTACAAAAAGGAGCGATAGAAAAAGTTCCTTTCAATCAGAGAGGAAAGGGGTGTTACTCCCGTTTTTCTTGATACGGAAGAAGCTAAAAACTGGAGACCGATCTTAGATTTGCAGAACTTGAACAAAAAACAAGCGTTCTGAGGTTCTGTGATTTTCAACTTTGCTTCGTACTCAGCCGCCATTTTGTGTCCAGTCGCCATTTTGTATTGCCTTTACTCAGGCAGCACGGCGAACTGAGTGTTTTTGCCTTTCCAGCTGCTATGCGTCTCTTCTGTTAAAAAGTAACCCCTTGTCCTTGTCTATTCAACCGATGTCAGGGTCTGGCCGAGTTTGTTAATCCAGGTCTAGACTGATTGAACCCTTGTTTTAGTTGACTGTTTGGGTCCCACCATTCTTCCTTCACTTTATCTTGTTTGACTGGCCTTCGCAATTCTCTCCTTGTATTCTCCTATTATACAACTATCCTTTGAAACACGCAAATACGTCCTGCCACCTGCAAATTGAATTACATGCACTAGCATTGATTAACTTGAGGGGAGGAGAGAACACGGGGTCTGAAGGAAGGGCGTATTCAAGATACTCGATAGCTTGTTTTCAAACTTTTCCTATTAGTCAGTTTTGTATGTTTTGGGAGTAGACATTGTAAATATGTGTACTATAAAAGATTGTGCGCCACGGAATTAAGTGGCAGTCTGCTAAGAATATACTTTTGTACTTCTTGGATAACTGTGCTTAGCTGCAGCTAATAAACCTGATTTTCTACGCCTAACAGAGTGTCTCGTGTCTCTGTCTGACAAGGCAGGTGAACCCGGAGATATTAGGCGTGCCCTTCGCCGCTTGGCCCATAAGGCCCGGTTCTCCAGTTCCATATAATTTCTATTCAGGATGTGCTTCACCTGCTCAACACAAACGATTACATGGCGTTGCTAGATCTCCAGGTCGCATATTTTCATATACCCATACACTGAAAACACAAAAAGTTTATAAGATTTTCGGTGGCCGGCAGTCACTTTCAATCCGCGTCTTACCCTTCGGACTAAAATCGGCTCCCCACATTTTCACTAAATGTTTGGCTCCGGTAGAAGCATTTCTAAGGCAGCTGCATCATCAAATTTTCCTTACCTAGACGATTGGCTTCTCAAAGTCCCCACGTACGAAACAGCAAAAGCATCCACCAAAGCCTGCCTACAACCTTTCAAGAAATTGGGCCTCACTTTAAATGTAGAAAAGTCGATTTTACTACCATCCCGCCGACTGGTGTTTCTGGGGGCTACCCAGGACACCATGGAAAACAAGGCCTATCCTACTCTAGAGAGACAACTGAGGATATGATCCTTGGCAAGCAGGGTCCAAAAAAGAAAATCCATTTCAGTACGCCTATTCAAATCCCTCCTAAGAATGATGTCTTGTATCCCTCTCATACCTCACTGTCTGCTTCAAGTGCGTCCTCTTCGGGAGGCTTTGAACGAACATTGCATACAAATAGAGGGATCTTTCGGCGATCTGATATGAATGACTCCTCCCATGATAACAGCCTTGGACTGGTCGACTATTGTGAGGTCTACCGTTCCTATCACAGGCTGTTCCTCTCGTGATTACAACAGATGCATCACTAGATGGCGGGGTGCTTTCCTGCAAGACTTATAGGTCAGTGGAAAATGGCCGCCTTCCCACAAGGATCTTCACCCCAATCTTCTCGAGCTGCGAGCAGTTTACCCAGCTCTCCAAGCGTTTTTTCTGCCAAAGATACAGGGTACATCAGTGCTTGTCAGGACGGACAACACCACTACAATGCCCTACCTCAACAAACAGGGAGGAACAAGATCTCTCCTTGCCTCTCAGGAAGGCCAGCTCATATGGTGTTGGGCAATTCATCACAAAGTCTATTTATCAGCGGAGTATGTCCAAGGAAACCAAATTGTCATAGCGTACAAATTGAGCAGACTAAGGACTACTTGCCACTAGTGGGAGCTGGACCAGCACACTCTAGACAACATTTTCTTCCAATGGGGAAAGCCAAACAGATCTGTTCGCATCTCCAAAAAACACGAAATGCCGGTATTTCGCAAGTTGGCATCACCATCGGGGTTCATTGGGGAATGCCTTTTCAATAGCTTGGTCTGGCTTATTTGCTTACGCCTTTCCCCCCATTCCTCTCCTGCCACCAGTTTTAAAGAAGATAAAGACAGAACCCGGCAAAGTCATTCTGATAGCTTCAGCCTGGCCTCGCCAGCACTGGTACACCGAACTACACCTACTGTCAGTCAAGTCTCCGATTCACCTCAGACCAATTATGTCTCTCTTGACAATAAACCATGGAAAAGTGTGTCATCCGAACCCCAGTTCTCTGAGATTGTCAGCCTGGTGCCTGAGTTCAGAGAATTTCAACACCTGAAAATCCCACAGGACTGTAAATAGGTGCTGGCTAAAGCAAGAGCAGAAAGTACTAACAGGACGTACTCCTTGAAGTTGAAAAGATTCTGCTTGTGGTGTACCTCGTCTAACGTTTGTCCTCTCCATTCTCCTCCTGAGGAAGTCTTACCCTATTTACTTCTCTTAGCTCGCTCAGGTTTAGCCCACGTGTCAATTAAGGTCCATAGTTAGTTTTTAAATTTATAGTTCGCAACAGATACCCAAAAAGGGTTTCCCAGCGCACAGGACAGATCAGGGCTAAAAGACAGCAGACAGGGCACTTACTTGTCGAAAAGCCAAATATTTAATGACTTACGAAACTGTGTATAATTTACCCCATTTCGGAGGATAGTAGGTAAAGAGTTCCAGGTTGAGGGGCCGAGATGAGAAAAGGACCTTCTGCCCATCCGGGCTAGTTTGAATTTAGGGACAACAAACCTTCATTGGGTGGCAGAACAGAGATTACAGGAGGGAAGGTAGGGACTGGCCAAGGACTGAAGATAGCGGGGGGGAAAGCGAGATTTGATTTTATGCATGTAACTCAGTGCCTTGACTTTAATTCTGTTCTCCATTTTAAGCCAGTGCAACTTGCGTCTGAAGCGGGAAATGGAGGTGAACGTAGGGACTCGGCATAGAAGTCTGACAGCGGCATTTTGTACCATTTGTAGTCTGTGGACTACAGCGTTGTTTGACCAAAGATAAAGAACATTTCCATAGTCGAGCCTTGATGTTATTAAGGCATTGACTACGGTTTTTCTGGTGGATTCTGGTAGCATCCAACAGATTTTCCTCAACCATTTAAGGATGGTGAAACAAGTTGCTTCTACTTTGATTGATTGAGGATGCATGCTGAGTGAGTCATCTATTGTGATGCCCAGATTTTTGACTTGAGGGGAAGGGGACGGAAGATTGCCCATTTCGCTCGGCCAGTGTAGGGGATTCCATAGATCCTTTTTCTTTCCTAGTACCAGAATCTCCGTTTTCTCTCCATTTAGTTTAAGAAAATGTTGCTGCATCCAAGAAGCTATTTTGTTTAAACCAATTTTGAGAGTCGATGAATCCACTGTTTTGTGCTAGGAAAGGGAGAAAATGATTTGTGAATCATCGGCGTAGGAGAAGAGGGATAGTCCTGATTTTTCAGCTACCTCAGCCAGTGGTCACACATAGAGATTAAATACCAAGGGGCTGAGGATAGATCCCTGCGGCACCTCATGGGCAAAAGAATGGATTTCAGAGAAGGCTGAGTGTGAAAAAACTTGGAAGGTAGGCTTTGAAAGGAAGGCGGTGAGCCAGTTTAGAGCGGGCCCACCAATGCCCTGTGACATAAGTGTGTTTATAAGCACAGCGTGTGACGCCGTATCGAAGGCAGCGCTCAGATCCAATAAAATGAGTGCTACGGTGTCACTATTGTCAAGATGTTGCCGTATACTTTCAGTGACCCCAAGTAAGGTGGTTTCGGTTGAAAAACCCACTCTCAAGCCAGACTGTGAGGGATGAAGGAGTTCATGTGTTGTTACAAAATGCTGAGGTGTTGGTGGATATGTCTTTCTAAGATTTTTGAAAAGATGGGAAGTAGAGATATGGGACGATAGTTACTAGGCACCTCAGGGTCAGCGTTAGCCTTTTTCAACAGGGGGTGAATCATAGCATGTTTCCAGGACACTGGAATTGATAGCTTCCCGTAGTGAGGCATTAAGGAGATTCACTATCATAGCCAATGAGGAAGTGCTCAACTGCTTTAATATTGAAACAGGTAGAGGGTAATTTGGCGATCCAGATTTGATGTTATTTAAAAGTGTTGTTTAACTTTCTATAGTGAGCAGGCCAAGCCATCATGGAGTGTTCATGAAAATTCAGTTGGTCCATTGGGTTAAGAAGAGATTCATTATTAGGAGAAGAAGGTGAAAGAGGTGGGGTGGCAGAGACATTTTTTGCCTGATCAAGCACAATGTCTTGATATATTTTGTACACTTTTTGCACAAAAACGAGGCCAAGGCATCACATTTAGGTTTCGTCAGTGCGGGGGACAAACCTTGAGTTTTGGAGCCTGCTAGTTCCTTAACAGTATTAAAAAGAGTCTTCGAGCAGTTAACGGCGCTTGCAATAGTAGTTGAAACATATTCTGCTCTAGCTAGCTTGCAAAGTTGGTGATATTTTTTTAAAGCATTTCGACAGACAGATTTCGACGCAGAAGTGTAATTCTTTTTCCACTTTCTCTCTAAACGTTTGCAGTTTGTTTTTTCAATTTTCAGTGCCTCAGTAAACCAGGGGACTGGTGGCCATTTGGCTGCTATTACCAGTTTCCGCAGAACAGCTAAAGCTCCATCTCTATGGTCCTGCAGAGTTATAAAACAGTTTCTCAAGGGGCTTTTTCGAATGTTTCCTCCAGCAAGGTCACCTCCTCCTACATGGCAACTAAATACGGTGCTCAGTCAACTTATGAAACACCCGTTAGAACCTATTCATAATACGTATATGAAGTTCCTATTTTGGAAAGTGGCTCTTCTCCTAGCATACTTTGGCAAGAAGTGTGGGAGAACTTCAAGCTTTCTCTACTGAAGAACCCTTCTTACAGTTTAAACAAGACAAGGGTATTCTACAGACAAACCCTAAATTTATCCCTGAGGTCCCTTCGGATTTCCATCTTAACAAAGCTATTGTTCTGAACTCATTCTTCCCAAATCTGCAAACTGCAGCGGAGCGTGCTCTGCTCTCTCTAGATGTTAAAAGGTGCCTAAAATTTTACTTAAACAGGACTTTGGGCCATATGTATCATGCCCAAATGCGTTCGCAAACGCCGAAATTCGCAGAATTTCGGCGTTTGCGAACGCATTTTTGCAAAATGGTATGTATCGGAGTGATTCTAGCGCTATACAAACTTATAAATAAATAAATAAAATAAGGAATCGCAAAATTTGTGATTCCTTATTTTGTGATTGCATTGTAAGAAGCCAAAAAATTTGCTAAATGGCCTTAAGGAATCGCAAATTACCACCAACTTCTAGTTGGTGGTAAGTTGCGAATTCCTTGAAAAATGCACATTTATGCATTTTTCAAAGTGCCATGTGACGCACATTCATGCCCTTAGGGCATGTATGTGCGCCACATGTGCACCGATGCATATTTCAGGGGTGCAACAGGGTGTCCTTTGGACAC
Organism: Lissotriton helveticus; assembly: GCF_964261635.1. NCBI lineage: Eukaryota > Metazoa > Chordata > Amphibia > Caudata > Salamandridae > Lissotriton > Lissotriton helveticus. The sequence goes on from NC_136067.1 coordinate 285,645,609, forward strand.
CCCTGCCCCCTTGAAATTATTCTCAATTTGCGATTCGCAAATTGCGAATCGCAAATTGAGAATAACTTCTCATTCATTCCTATGGGCCTCCTGGCCCATAGAAATGAATGGGAAAGTATTCCTTAATTGCGAATTCGCAATTTGCGAATTCGCAATTAAGGAATATCAAGGAATCGCTAAAAAATAGCAATTTTCTTGATACATACCAATTAGCGATTCTGAAATAGCGATTTCTTAAAAATCGCTATTACAGAATCGCTAATTGGTACCTTGATACATATGGCCCCAAGTCATTTCGTAAGTCAAATCAACTCCTTATTGCCTATAGTGCACCTAGAAAAGGGTTCTCCATCACTAAACAGAGAATCTCCAGATGGATTTCAGGTGCAATTGTATTGTGTCATCAACAAGCCGGTCATCCTCTGACGTCAAGGGTCTGTGCTTATTCTACAAGAGCGATATCCACATCTACAACACTGTTTGCAGGCGTGTCCCTGCCTGACATTTGTAGGGAAGCAACATGGAAGACGCTGCACACATTCACCAGGCACTACTGCTTGGATGCTGGGAATAAGTGAGATGCGACAGTAGGACAAGCAGTTCTCAGACATCTCTTTCAATAAAGTGAACCTTCTTCTTGGGTTCCTTCCCACCATCCTGAACTGTCTCCCATTTTCAATGGTTGAATTTTTCCTTTTATTTATGCATTTATATGTATATATTGATGTACATGATCGATGCTTTCAGGAATGCATTTACTGTCATAGTTTTATGGCATGAAAATGTGATGCTTACTGCTAACTATTCTGATACAAGCATGTGAATCTATGAAAGTTCCAATACTGGAGTAAGAAACAAGTTACTTACCTGTAACTATAGTTCTCCAGTATTGAAATCTTTCATATGTGACCCGCCCGCCTCCCCTGGAGAAGGCTTACTACTTATCTCAGTTTTTTTCTAGCATGCGCACTTGTACTTGGAAAATCTGAGGGACTGGAGCCTCTTTCAGGAAGGTTCTACAGGGTGGTCTCTTCTGATTGGTTGAGTTTTGAGTTTGGTGCTTTTTATTAAAGGACAGAGCTATGTTATAAAAGATTATTAGGCCTAGGCCTTATGTGTCTATGTCTATTGAGACTAATATTTTTTATAATACCGGGGACTCCTGTCTTGACGACAGGGAATGACTCAAGCATGTGAATCTATGAAAGATTCCAATACTGGAGAACTATAATTACAGGTTCTCTTCCAGGGGATCCTCATCAATAGTCATAAGCACTAGAATATTCCCGCCCATGCGCGGGAGCCCAGAAACACAATAAAACGTAAATGCAGCCTTCCGTACAGTAAGAGCTGAATAATGCTGTAAGGACTTCCCTTGCATATCACAAACCATACATTAAAACCAGGAAAAAAACAAACAGCAAAGTATGTTTGAAAACAGTTTTAATGCTTAATGCTTAGCACTTAGCATAATCCTGCAAAGAGGACTGAAAGCATTGACAGCTCATAGGCTGCATTGTAGAAACATAGCATAGAAAAGCTGAAAAGCTAACCTATAGCAACATAGAAATATTCTGGCACCGTGCCTTTCAGGCAGCCATGACCCCTATCTTCCCATCATGCCTCAGGGGTGACAGTTAGGTCAGTTGTTTATTCCGGCTCCATTACTCACGACCCTGGTTACACAGCTCTGCTTTTTCTGACATTTTGTCAGAAATAATCTCTAGTTTTAAAAAAAATCTCTACCTACTTCGACATCTTACAACTTTAGAAGTAAGGTTCTGTCTTTTTGTGGCAGAATTTGGCATTTTGTCTTCTAAAAAATGCCATCTCTTTTTGACTCCTGGCCTTCTTGTGGAAAAAAGAAGGCCAGATCAGACTCTCAGTCAGTCTGTATACTTTGTCTCCCTAAGGATCATGTCCCTAAGACTTGCCAACATTGCCAGTCTTTGTCTAAAAGAACATTGAAAGACAGAGAAAGAATCCGTCTCTATGGACTGGCTGAAAGGGATAGTACATCTTCCAGAGGCAGGTCTCCGGTGAGAAAGAGTTCTAAGAGGGCCAGATCCTCTTCCAGAAGCAAGATCCCACTCTGCTCTTCTTCAGCGTCTGGCTCGGCGATGAAAAAACCTCCACCGGCAGGACATCGACGAGAAGACCATCGACGGCGGGCTCACCGTCGAAAGAACACCAGTCGTCTAGACAAACAGGTACGTCACTTCGTTCGCCGTTGTCAACCCGGTGACGATCAGCGTCGAGGAATCATGATCCTCTGCCGTTGTCAACCCGGCAAGGATCGGCGTTGAGAGTTGCAAGCCCTCCACCTTCGTCAACCCGGCGATGATCGGCGTCGACGAGCAGAAGCGCTCCGCCGTCATCAACCCGGTGACGATCGGCGTAGAGGAACAGAAGCCCCCCGCCGTCGTCAACACGGCGATGATCGGCGTTGAGGAACAGAAGCCCTCCGCCGTCGTTAACCCGGGGACAATCGGCGTCGAGGAACAAAAGCCCACCACTGTCGTCATCTCGACGACGATCAGCGGCGAGGAGTGGAAGCCCTCCGCCGTCGTCTGCCCGACGACGAACAGCGTCGAGGCACTGAGGCACTTTGAGGTCGTCAGCACGACGATCGACGTAGAAGAATAGGGAATCTACGTTGCTGCCTTTGAATCAGCCGACTTCGAGACTAGACCCTCTAGCATCTAGCCGAAGGTCGACGTCGAGAAGGAGATCCCATTCGGCATCGAGAGAAGTCCCGTCCGAGCAGATCATACGCTCGACGTCGAGACCTGAATCGGTGAGGTCTGGAGAAGGCTATGTGGTGTTGGTGACGGAGTCAGCGTGGCGGTACTCGTCTTATCACTCCTCGAGGCGTCATTCATCAGAGCACTCACCTTCAGCATCTCCAGAGCGACATTCAGACAGATCTCAACAAAGGTCTCCTTCACAGTGTAGGGCTGCTTCCCATTCTGTACATTTATCACAGAGATGACTTCTTCCGGTCCATCACTGGAGGAAAAACCCTACGGGAACAGCGAGGCAAGAGGAAGAGTATTCCAGTCCGCTTCACAGAACACCTCTGCAAAGACATAGGGACCGCACAGGCAGGTAGCAGGAACGCAGACCCTCTGGTTCTCAGCACAAGAGGAGAAGATCCCCTCAATGGTCGTCTTCCTCTACTCGTTCTTCTAAGAGAGACTATTCTCCCACTCTGTCGCATAGCCCTCAATCAAGGGTATCTCCAATTGACGACATCAATACCTATCATGATGTCCTTCAGAGGGGAGCACAGAAGCTGAACATTGAAATGTCGACACCTCAGGTCGCTTCAATGGGTATTTTTGAGACACTCCATCAGAGATCGGCGTCTCGACCTTTACTCCCCCTAGTTCCTGGACTTTTGGAACCTGCGATGGACATTTTTCTTACTCCATCTTCAATTAAGACTATGCCGGCTAGAGTCCAAAAGAAATATAAGCCGGCAGAAAAGACCCTCCTTCCTTGAAGTCAGATCCACTGGCGGACTCTGTGATCATTGGAGTGGCAAGAAAAATGCATGCAGTAACTGCATCTTCATCAGTCCCACCGGACAAGGAAAGTAAATCCCACGATTCCTGGGGAAGGAAGGTTTGCGGACCTGCAGCATCTTCTCTAAAGGTGTCGAGTGTGGCAGCTTTATTAGGCCGCTATGACAGGGCCTTATGGGACTCCCTGGACCGTTTCAGGGAAAAGCATCCGAAAGAGGACCAATGAGACTTTGAAGAAGTTATCGAAGAAGGATCTCTTGTAGCACAGCGGCGGATGGTGCTACGCTGTTGGTGAATTCCTATGCACATGGGATTTGTGCTAGAAGATCTGCCTGGTTGAGATTAACGGAGCTAAAACCAGATGCCCAGCAACCGATCCTTAATCTACTTTTCTCTGGCTCCTCTCTGTTTGGCTCCCACACTGATGAGGAGATGGCAAAGATGAAAGCTGAGTTAGACACTCTCAAGAATTCAAGCGACGATACAGGCCCAACCAGCGCAAGGGCTACCAATAGAGGGTTCAAACCCCTCAGTGGTCTCAAACCAAGAACCAAAACAAGTTGCAGTTCCAAGGCAGAAAATCAAACAGAGGTAAATGTAAATGTTTTTGTACTTGTATAGCGCGCAGCTACCCGGACCGGGTCTCCCGGCGCTTGTACTCATACCGCTAAGGAACCCTTCCTGGTTTTTCCTTGTGAAGTGTCCACTCCTGGGCACCCCCATGGTGAAACCAGGCATCCTCGCGCTGTTGGGGCCGTTGTGGAGATTAAGCAAGCTATTGCCCAGCGTTGCAGCGGGACCCATGATTAGAATAGGCACGGAGCCGAGAATATCCGGTCAGAGGAATTTGAGCCCGAGATCCGCCTAGGCGGGAATCGAACCCTGGTCCCGGGCCAGAGCTCTGCATCAAGGTCTGCCGCTCTAACCATTGAGCCACATTTCTCCACAGGTAGAGGAGGTCATCAGTAACAATCCGCCAATACGGCTAGATCCGCGGGGAAGCTATGAATACAAGCGTCCTCTAGCACCGTTGCCCACTCCAGTCGGAGGAAGTGTTTCAAATCACCTAAAAGAGTGGTGCAACATAACAAAAGATCAGAGGGTGCTCAGTATACTGCGCAATGGATACACACTACGTTTTTGTGTGAATCCAAAGGACATTCCTCCAAAAAGATTGCGTCCTCACCAGCTAAAGTTGCTTCGTCAGGAAGTATCAACCCTTCTGCGCAAAAAAGCCATAGAACAGGTACCTCCTGCTCAGCGAGGGAAAGTAGTATATTCCAGGTACTTCCTTGTGCCGAAAAAAGATTAAGAGCACAAATTCAGACCCATCCTGAACGTTCGATCGCTGAACACAGTCATCTTGAAGGAGAAGTTTTGCATGTTGGCGCTTCATCAAATAAGTCCACATCTACAAAAAGGAGATTGGATGTGTTCGATAGATCTCCTAGATGGGTTCTTCCACATACCGATCGTTCCACGTCATTGCAAGTACCTACGATTTGTGATCAGCAACAAACATTACCAATTCAAGGTCTTACCCTTCAGTCTGAAATCTACCCCACGAGTCTTTACGAAATGCATGGCAGTAGTGGCGGCAGCTTTGCCTCAAAAGGGTCTGTTTGTTTACCCATACTTAGATGATTGGCTCTTGAAAGGACCATCCCCTCGAGTGGTAAGGAACAATTTTCAAGTTTGTTTGAATCTGCTCCACCGATTGGGCCTTCATGTGAACAGGGAGAAATCAGTTCACCGGCCTACTCAGTTGATCCATTATTTGGGCTCCACTCTGAACTCAAACATAGGAAAAGTGTTTCCTTCGGAGGAGAGACTTTTATCGATGAAGCAGAAATGCGATACTCTTCTCCATACAGTTCAGCCAACGGTCCGGCAAGTCTACTGGGGTCGATGGCTTCTTGCATCTTTCTCATTCCCAACGCCAGAATGAGGATGAAACATTTGCAACAGGATCTGGAGGACAAGTGGGATCAAGCATCAGGTCACTGGGAAGACCGAATTGTGCTCTCCCAAGCAGCAAAGTCGTCCATTCTTTGGTGGACTCCTCTTGGTGGGAGTCCCCCTCCATCAACCAGTTCCGGCATAGTCCTTGATCATGGATGCATCCATGCAAAGATGGGGGGCACACATGGGCTGCCTACTGTAGCAAGGTAGAATCTGACTATATGGTTACCCCAATTCTTTTTCCTGGTGTTTTGCTGGTTTTCGACTTAGTTGGCCTGGGACCCTGCTGTTGAGGGCCCCAGACTATCTGCTTTGTCTATATAAATGGACTCCATGTACTTTAGGTACATACCAGATTGGTTACTGGGTCACCCTTGTGAGCCCCTGTATAGTGTACCATAGGTACCCAGGGCATAGGTGCACCTTAGGCCTACCAGGGGCTGCAGCATGTATTGAGCCACCCCTGGTTTGCCTTCCAAACTGACACCACAGGTCTGTTCACACAGCCTGGGTAAGGTGGTGTAATCACTCCTTACTTAGATATAGTATCCCTATATCTACCTTTATATATAGACACATATACACCTAAAAGCCAGTCCTATGGTAGGCCTCGACAATCCTAGAGGCAGAGTGCTTGGTTTTATGTGAGAGGGTGCCCTAGCATGAGCTGAGCCCCTCTGCAGCTTTCGGAACCATCTCCTTATAGCTGTTCTATGATATACCCATACCATATACTCTTAAGTGCATTATAATCCTCGCGGTTGATGCTAACTTTGGTTTGGCTTTATCAAAACATGTTGTGTAAGGTGTCAAACACTTTGGAATACTACCCCCCGCCAATTCTGGCGGCGGAGGTAGCATTCCACCCTTCTAGGAGGAGAAGATATGTAGTTACTGCTTTACCCGGTTAAAGTTAAACCGAGCCTCAGCATCACAAAATGGATGCTGCTGCCACAGACACGAGTCTGACCTCCTGCTGCTGGACGAAACTCCGGCAGGGGAGGTCTGGACAATAGGTTTCCTGTTCAGGGAGGTACCAGCACCTCTCCAGACAGGGTTTTGTGTATTGGGGCAGGGAGGGCTGCATCAGCAGATGCTTTTTCAGACACTGCCTGGGGCACACAAGGTGCTCCATGCATAGCCTGGTTCAAACCAGTTGCTGGGGCACTCCAGCCCGTGCTCTGGTGCGAAACTGGACAAAGGGAAAGGGGTGTAACCACCCCCTTCTCAGGTCCACCCATAGGAGGGACCTAGTCAGGTAATCCAGCCCCCATCCTTATAAGTATAGGAGCTGTGTCCCTGGGATTTTAGATTATCCTGGACGAATCTTTGAAAGACATATCTTGGACCTTCGACATTCCATTCTGACTGGAAGACGGAAGACATCTTCCTTGTGGTCAAGGAGTGACCACCCTGTGCAAACAGGCACCAACAGCAACTTCGCCGGTCTGCAGTTTCAAGGCTCCCGTCGGAACCCAAAGACTCTGCGACTCAAGAACTGGACTTCCAGACTTCTCTGACCCCGACCCACATCCACAGCGAAGCTGAGACCCGTGGCGGACACGAGAGACGTGGGACCGGACATCTTGGACAGCCTGCATTTTGTGCATTGGGGTACGAGAAGCCCCAGCCCCGAGCACCATTTGCACCGAAGCCCAGGCCCCCACACTCCGTGAGTGTCCCGTGGGCCCCGCCTTTGCATTTGAGCTTGACGCGTCTTCCCGGTTCCTTGCCCGTTGGCTAGTGAGCCCTCTGAAGATGCCATCTTGAATTTACTTTGCTTTCCTGGTTGCTCCAGGCTTGCTCCAGCTTCCCTGAAAAGGAGAAGTGCCACAGACCTTGCTGGTCTGCAACAGAGCCAATCTCGACATCCTGCGTGGGTTGCGGTTGCCTAGGCTTGTTGGGTCCAATCCGGATATCGACACCACAGTCATCTAGATCCATTGTGGGACAGCTCGAATCCAGCGCCTGGTCATCGTCGATGTCTCCTGGACCTCGTGGCTGAAGAGGCAAACTCACCTTCTTCACCTTAAAGCACCCGACATCGCCTGGTTCCTTCCTGGTACCTTCCTGGTCACTGGCTAGTGACCCAGACTCTATCCCCTCTGCTTTCAGGTTCTTCACATCACCGATCAACCCGGACACTTTTCCTCTGGTCGCCTACAGCACTTCTTTGCAGCTCTCCATAGAAAATGACAACGAAACCCGACACGAAAATACACCTATGCACCCGGCTTCCCTGGGTGAGGTAACACGAGTACTCCGGTGCTCCCGTGGGTCTTGACTCTCGAAGTGTCCTAGTTTAAAAGGGTTCCATCCTAGTCCATCCGAAAGTGTCCTTAAATTGCATATTTGTAACTTCTTCGTTTCCCGTAGAAAGTCAATGGTAACCCGCGTCCGTGTTTAGACACTGCACGGGTCTCCTGTGGGCCACCTACTTCCTAACCTTTGGTTGTTTCCACAGGCCCCAGGCCTGCTTTCTAACTCTCACGTGGTACTTATACCACTTTCTTAGTATATGGTTTGTGAGGCCCCTAGGGCATAGCGTATACTGTGCAACTTATCGTATATTAACTGTGTGACTTGTATTTTATTTTGACCTCTGACCTCATAAAGAGTGCAGAGGGGTTGTGTTTAGATTACATACATATATATTTGATATATACCTTGTCTGGTGTCCTTTTATTTGGTATTCAAGGGATTATATATGGTAAAACAACTCTCTTAACTCGCCTACTGAAGTCTTAGCCTGAAGACTGCTGGTTCATGCTACCACTAGGATAGCTTTCTATAAGGTTGACTTTACAACCACCATCAATAAGGGTCGATTAGACTGGTGCAAGGTGCCCACTAGAACTAGTGGACATCATATGCCAGGCTAACTTCTCACACCTACAGATGCAGGGTCGTGTGGTCCCACAAGGAACAGTCTTACCATATAAACATGTTAGAGATGCGAGCAGTCCATCTAGCTCTAAAAGCTTTTTAGCCATCGATCAAATCCAGCTCGATTCTGGTTCAAACAGACAACACGACCACCATGTATTACCCCAACAAACAGGGTGGTACGCGCTCTCGCCCACTCTCTCTGGAATCTCAAGCGATTTGGCACTGGCTTCTAGCCTGAGACGTCTCCATCACGGCAGTGCACCTTCCAGGAGAGCAAAACGCGGGAGCAGACGCACTCAGCACTTCGAAGATCAGCCAGACTGGGTACTAAACGACTAGGTGGTGGCAGACATTTTTCAACAGTGGGGTCAGCCATCAATAGATTTGTTTGCAGACGACCAAAACAAAAAATGCCACGCCTTCACGTCCAGGTTCTACCGGCCAGGGACGAGAGGGAATGCTCTTTTGATGGACTGGTCCGGAGCGTTTGCATAGGCCTTTCCTCCCCTGCCTATCCCGAAGGTGGTGTCCAAGCTCAGCCGATCCAGCATGACGATGATCTTGAAAGCTCCAGACTGTCCTCACCAGTGGTGGTATCCAGACCTATTACAGATGTGGATACACCCCCACAAGAGGCTGCCGTATAGATCAGACCTTCTGACCAAGATGGGCGGGAAGATTCTTCATCCCAGCCTTCCCTCACTAAACTTGGCAGCATGGCTCCTGAGGTCCTGCAATACGGAAACCTGAATCTACCTCAGGACTGCATGCACATCTTGAAAGAGGCAAAGAGACCATCCACGAGGGCATCGTACGCTTTTAAGTGGAAGCGTTTCTACTTGTGTTGTGCACGTAACCATTTTAATCCTACAGCTGGGTAGGAAGAGGTAATCCTTCCTTACCTCCTTTACTTGGCCAAGGCAGGTTTGAAGTACTCATCGATCAGGGTGCACTTGGCGGCCATTACGGCCTACAGTAGGTCCCCCCAACCAACCTTCCTTTTTTTCAACTGCTGGTGGTCAAGGATTTCCTACAGGGTTTTAAGAAGGTGTATCCCCCTGTTCGACCTCCTTCTCCTCCGTGGGAGTTGAATCTAGTCCTTTCCATATTGATGGGCCCCCCTTTGAGCCCATTCATAAAGCCATGCTGCAGCACTTAACATGGAAGGCTGCTTTTCTAGTGGCAATAACTTCAGCGCGCAGAGTAAGTGAGATTCAAGCGCTATGTGCCAAGCAACCATATACAGTGTTTCACCACAACAGGGGGGTGTTGAGAACTCACCCTTCCTTTTTGGCAAAGGTTGTGTCTGTTTTTCATGTTAACCAGACGATTTCTCTCCCTTCTTTCTTTCCCAATCCTGCTACTCCTGCAGAAAGGTCACTCCACTCCTTAGACCTTAAAAGGATGCTCAAGTTCTATTTGGAGGGAACAAAGGCCATAAGAAAATCAGACCAATTGTTTTTAAGATATGGTGCAATTAGGACAGGCTTTCCAGCTTCCAAACGGTCCATTTCAAGATGGATAGTGTCCTGCATTAGATTGGCATACCAGTTGGCAAACAAACCCCTTTTATTGTCTCCTAAAGCGCATTCCACTAGAGGGAAAGCGGCTACAGTAGCTTTCTTGCATGACGTGGCAATGGCGGAAATTTGCAAGGCAGCAACCTGGAGATCGGTACACACTTTCACGAGGTATTACTGTCTCGACTCCGACTCCAGAGCGGATACCCAAGTAGGCCGAGCCTCCTTGAGAAATCTGTCAGATGATAAGATATCTGTGTGTTCAAGTTTGTCCATCTGAGCTTGATTGGTAGTTCCTTTTCCTTTTGCCCGCAGGTGGAAGAGATGAGGCTTGCTATTCTATTCTAGTGCTCATGACTATTGATTAGGATCCCCTGAGGAGGCAAGATGGCGGCTGCTGCGGTGGCTGTATGAGAGGCTTGTGAGGTTCTCCCCCGTAAGGAAGCCTCCCTGTGATTCTTTCCTTACCTGTGGCTCGCAGGGGTTGGCGTGATTTAGTGGCAATGCTCTGGCGATATCTTTCCAGATCTGGTGTCGGCACCGCTCCCCGCTGTCTCTGAAAAACGCTCTGGTCTGGCAGCGGTATACAGCCGTTGCTCAGCGGCGGTCTTGTGGTTCCTCTAGCGGCAGCCCTAGCGGTATTAGCAGGAATCGGCAGTGGAGAGTCTTTGAGGAGCACAGGACTGCCGGCTTTGCTTGTCCCTTCGTTACGGAGTAGAATGGCTCCGAAAGGGAGCGGGAAGGGTGCTAAGACCCAGGGGTGGCAGCCGCAACAGAAGCAGCATCAATGGTGGTAGCGGCAGGTATTACTGCAGCGGCAGCGTCGCCCCCCAGTCCAGGGATTGAGTTTGACGGCAGAGTAGAAGCCGCTTTGTCGACTATGCTCGCGATGGTGAGCGGCAGAAGGGTGACTCGTGGGCGGTGGCGGCTACTCCATTACAGAGTAGTGGAGGACAGCAGCATGGAATCCTCCAGAAAGAACTAACTGTTCCGGCCATTTTAAAAAAGATGTATTGAGAGGTAAACCTGAGGAGCAACTGGATAATCAACTTACAGGTCTGGTGTTGGGGGGACCTGGTTGCAACAATGTTTCAGCAATAGCTGTTTGAGAAGAGACAAACGTGAAAAAAACAGCAGTTTTGAGCAGTGCTACTGTATCAACTAACAGCTTTGTTAGTAGTAATGAGAGGGTGGCGGCAGTTGACTCTGGCATTCATGTTAGTTTAAATTCTGGGATTAAACTGCTAAAAGCGGTGGGGGATCCACAGAATTCACAGAACCTACAGAAACCTGAGAACCTTGCAGAGGAGATATTGAATGATATGGAATCCGCTGGTTCAGGTGGGAAGTTTTATTCAATGTCTGACATTTCCAATTTGTCAGAGAATGAGAGTGAGAGCGCTGTAGGGGATTGGGCCGATGAAAATGGTTCTCAGCGAGACGAAGATGATCCAAGCTCTGAGTTCTCTATGAATCAAGAGACAGTTCGAAAGACACAGGATACCTGTAATCTCTTTTTGAAAGAGAATCCGACCCCTGCGGGCCAGCTTGTATGGGACTGTTCACCCTCATCTCAGCCTGATGGCGAAGGTGATGGCACTAGCTCTGGTGTGAAGGTTGATGGAGACAGCGAAATCACGCTTAACACGATATATAAGGTGATAATGGCACACAGAGAAGAAACTAAGGCTGAAGGCTTGCGGACCCAGGGTGTGGTGCGCAAGTTGCAGAATACTGTGCGTCAAATTGCCAAGTCGTGTACGGAAATATCATCGAGGATTGGGGAGGCGGAGGAGAGGTTATCTGTAATGGAAGACCAGTTAGTCCAATAGAAGGCGACAATTGCAGCATTACAACAAATTAAGGAAGACTAATTGGAAGCTAACTGACTTTGAAAATCGATCTAGACTGAATAACCTCCGCGTGTTGGAGATTCCTGAGGGCAGGGAGGGGAAGGATGTAAGACAATATGTTATTGAGTTGTTTTCTGAAGCTTTTCCTGATTTAAAGCAATGGAATTGGGAGACTGAGATCATTAGAGCACACAGATTTCCTTTTGTTCAGAGAGGGAAAGCAGGAGGGTCTAATGAAAACCTAGGGCCATCCTGATCTACCTGAATAATTATCTGTTACGTGAAGCTTTGTTTGATTTGGCCAAGCCAGACAGGAGGAGGACTGGTAAGCGGTGCGACTTCTTCATACGTCCAGACTTTTGTCAGGCTTCAGTCCAACAGAGATGAAGGCTTCGCCAAATGATCTCAGTTTTTCAGTCTATAGGGGTCAGGCGTTTTTGCTGAATCCTGCAAAGTTAAAAGTGATATACAAGGGGAAGACTCAGTATTTTGTGTCAGAAATATTGGCAGAAGAATTTTTGCAGGCATTGTGAAGTTAACATATATCTAAATTAGTTATATGGGGCTTTCAACGGCCTTTAGAATGGTTCAATGGTTCAATGTGAGAAAAGTTTGTTTAGGGAGGCTCACGGGGGGTTGCAGGAGTGCGCATTTCACAATCCACTTTCCATCATTGAGGACATGGTCCTTACGCCTGTATTGGGGGGAAGGGGGCAGGGGGTGGGTGGCTGTTGGGGGAGGGGCAGCAGGGTGGGGAGGGTGGTGAGGTAGGCACATTGGACGGTTGGTGGGTGAGGTTGAATAGAATGATTATGATACTATTTTGTGTGAAGGAGAAAATGTTTTGGATTAGTTTTACTAGGTTGGGGAAAACAGATAAAATCTCTTAAATGAATCAAGATGGGACGATTTTCTTTTTGTTCTTGGAACATTTGTGGGTTAAACGATAAAAGAAAAAGGGGGATGCTGGCTCAAATGCTTCGGATCCATCGGTATGATTTGTTATGCATACAAGAAACTCATTTAGCTTGGAATAACCGCAACTGGTTAAGGGATCTTGGTATGGAACTAATAGGGTGTACTAAACAAGGCTCTAATATTAGAGGTGTAGCAATTCTTTTGAGACATGGCTTGGGAGTGAAGAGGCGGGTAAAAGAGGATTCCTATGGGCGCTGGGTCATTGTGGAATTGGGTATTAATGGTTCCCCAGTGACAGTGTGCTCTGTTTACGGACCTAATCTGGATGACCCAGGTGTGCTACATTATTTAAGTATTGAACTGGCAGATTGGCCAGCCCCCGTAATTCTTTGTGGGGACGGACATCAATATTCATTTGGAGGGGGATTTTGACATCGGAAGCAATTGCCCCTATATGGGGAAAAAGCCCAAGGTCTTCAAAGCTATTAAAGGCTTAATCAAAGAGTTTGGTTTGGTCGATGTATGGGCAAATCAAAAGAACAGGGTCCCAGGCTATACGTTTTATTCTGCTCCCTATAAGAAGCATGTCCGTATAGAATATTTTTTATTTCAACTGAGGTGGCGATTAATGCCAAAATAGAAATAATGGCGAGGGTCATCTCGGATCATAATCCTGTGGTAATGGATTTTGGTTTGAAAGTACAGCAGCAGCATCGACCATGGACTTTCGAACGCAGTCTGTTGCTTGATCCGGATTACTGTGAATACATGTGCATTTGGATTCCAGAATTTTTAAAGATAAATTAGGGTACAGCCTCAGACTCAATTGTCTGGGATGCATTTAAAGCTGGTGTGAGGGGCGCTATGATGAGTTACTCGATTGCGAAGCAACGTAAGCTTAATTTGGAAACTAAAGATCGAATGAAGCAACTTAGGCTTTTGAAGGTTCAGCTTATGGATGAACTTTCGCATCAGCAGAATATAAATGATACTCTAAAAGCAATCTCTATCCTGATTGAAATGAAATGAAAATTCATCAACACTTTGTAACAAAGATGGCATCCAAGTTGTCTGTTCATAGGGCTCAGGTTTATGAATTCGGAGAAGATGCAGGCAGAATTTTAGCAAAAAGATTGCGCCAAAGGGAGAATATGAATCGGATCTCTAGGATATGTGATCATAATGATAGGGTACTGTAGTCGCCAACTGATATTTTGAGGGTCTTTGGTAGATTCCATGCTGGTTTGTACACAGAGGATGTAACAACAAATATAGAAGGGCATATGGAAGAATTTTGTGGCAATCTAGAAACTAATAAAGTTTTAGAGCTTGATAATGCGGTTCTAGCAGCAGATGTTACATGGGAAGAGGTGGAGGCAGCGATCTTATCACTAGCTAGGGGCAAAGCAGTTGGTCCCGGTGGTATTCCACTTGAATTTTACAGAACGTTTTGCCGAGTTTTAATTTCTGAGGTTATGACTCTGTTTCTGAATGCACAACAAGGGATAACACCAGAGTCGTGGAGAAAAACAACGATCATTGTTTTTTTAAAAAAGGGTAAGCCTGAGCTTTCCCCCTCATCGTATAGACCGATTCCGCTAATTAATTCTGATAGCAAAATATTCTCAACAATCCTTGCTCTTCGTTTAGGGACAGTTATTGCTCCTCTAGTTTCTCCTGTATAACACGGTTTTATTCCAGGGAGGGACACTGCCGACCACGTAAGGAGGGTTATTACCCTTCTGGATTGGGCACAGGCAACGGATTCTGCGATGGGGATGATCCTGTTGGAGGCTGAAAAGGCGTTCGACAGGGTCTCCTGGGGATATCTGTGGGAGGTCCTGCATTTGAAAGGTTTTTGCCCAGAACTAATTCAAGCCGTTAAGACTCTATATATAAGCCCGGTGGCCACAATACAGATTTCAGGACTGGAGTCTGATGAATTTAATATCAGTCGCGGCACACGACAACGGTGCCCGTGCTCTCCCCTTTTATTTGCTTTATACATTGATTTATTTTTGTGCAAATTAAACTGCCATCTGGATATTAAACCTATTAGTTTTAGTGGAGTCGAATATAGAGCATTGGCCTATGCCGATGATATACTTAAAGTATCTGGTGAATTGGCAACTGCTCTTCCAGTAATCAAAACTTTAGCGGCGCAGTTCGGCTCTTTTTCGGGGTATAAGCTCAACATCGGAAAAACCCAAGTTCTTTACTCGGGGCAAGATAGGCAACTTATTTGGGAATCAAAATTACCCCTAATGTCGATGAGATCCCAGTCCTGAACATTCTTCCTGTCATGGAGAAGGTTAATACTACTCTGGAACGTCTGAATCACCTTTATCTCTCCCTGCATGGTAGATGTAATGTCCTGAGTGCTATATAAGCTCTATTAACATAACATAACATAACATGTACAAACTACAGGGCCAAACATATCACCAGAACCCCTGAATGATAATGCTGTACCATATTACACAGTTAACCTTCATGCTTGCTCTGTATATACTTTACTTTAAACCATTGGGTTAATGCAGAAAGACAAACCTCAACCTTAAACAAGAGACAAATCAATTAGATGCTATACATGTACAACACTTAGATATATATAAAAATAATTTGCATTCACCAGACAGAATGATGAAGGGGTATGTTAAAACATCAACAAGAACATGAGTGTTCACAAACAGTGGTGAAATCGAATGTTGGAGCTTTTTTTAAGTTCTAGTACATCAGCTGAGGAATCAGATGTGGTCTAGTGGTTAAGCTGTCGATCTGAGGACTTTGGTGTGAATCCAGCTTGGCATTGACTGAAGATTTTCCAGTTTGGGTAATCACAAATCACAATGTGCCTAAAACTTAAATGTGTGAGATACTAGTGTAAGTGTGTGGAAAAAAAAGTTTTAATCATCCACTTGATGAATGCAATCTTGCATAATTTTCCATCATCTTCCATGTCAATGAATGCTTTGTTGCTCTCGAGCTAGGTCCATGCTTAAGAAATGCTGACACATGTATGCTTGTACATTGTTCAGAGCTTATTATTCTCTGTGGCTACCCCTTCCATTTGAGCTGTTGGTGAGCCCCCCTCATTTTGTCACAGCCAGATACAAGCCCTCCGCAATTGACTTCATTCCGGTTTATTCTTTACACCTCAAGTCTATTTCTCAATGTCCTTAGGCACATTTTCTTGGGCACATTGGGAGGTTCGCCCCACACACAACTTCTTGGTCCCTGGAAGCATTTTATCATTACGCAGTTAATGCTACTTTTAATCAGAAAATACACTTTTCCAATAAGCTTTCAGTGCTTTCTTTTCTGTGCTTCAGACATGCACGGGACTCGCTTGCAGGCACATTTACCTTTTTCATGCGTTAGTACATTAAACCCAGACCTATTGGCCTTCCGACTGTGTATTTTTTGTTTCAAGACGTTTTTATTAGCATTTATAGAAAAACACAACGCAGCACTTAATACGATAATTTGCAGATGTTTCAAGGCAATACTGAGGGGATAAGAACGAGACTTTATGATCTATATATCAGCTCAGGCAATCCTAGCACAGAGGGCTTATTAAATCAGATGTAACATCATTACGCAATGCTGTCGAATACATCAGTAGCAAAAGACAGTGTCAGATGTAGGAGTCTCTAGTGCTAGTTTCATAAAGTTCCAATTGGCTAGTGGTACAAGCGAAGCCTCCACGGTACAGGGCCACGTACCAACGTTTTAGAACTCGTCCTCCATTAAGCATGCCTTTACTGCATTACGGTATCATTATTGTACCCATTAGCTTTATATCATAAACAAAGAGAAAAAAGAAAAAGAAGAAACAACCAATAGGGAGAGTTGAGGATAGGTAAAGGATAGTGGGGAAGGGGGGCGATGCAGTGGGGGGGGGAGTTGTGGTGCCCTACTGCACGTTCTGGGACATTTCATATCACTGGGAAGTACTGCGCTGGCTATACCAGCTACTGTCTCTGGTAACATGCGGGGCAAGGTCGAGGATGGCAGTAGTGGTCAATGCATCGGGAGGTAAAATGTCTAAGTCGTGGAGAGTGTATAACGGTGCTATCAATCAATCAATCAGGAAATGTGTAGAGCGTGCTACACACCCGCTAGGGCCTCATGGCGCTGGGGGGGAGAGAAGCAGCTAGTGGTCGAAGAGCCAGGTCTTGAGCAGTCTTCTGAACGCCGGGAGGTCAGCAGTCTGGCGTAGGTGGAGGGGGAGGGCCTTCCAGGTCTTGGCGGCGCGGTGGGAGAAGGATCTGCCTCCGGAGGTGGTTCTGTGGATGCGTGGTACGGTGGCCAGGGACAGGTCGGCGGAGCGGAGATTCCTGTTGGGTACGTAGAAGGATAGTCTGCTGTTGAGATAGGCGTGGCCGGTCTTGTGTAGTGCTTTGTGTGCGTGGATCATGAGTTTGAAGGTGATTCTTTTGTTAACGGGGAGCCAGTGTAGATCTCTCAGGTGGGGGGTGATGTGGTTTCTGCGGGGGACGTCGTGGATCAGGCGAGCGGAGGCGTTCTGGATTCTCTGGAGTCTGTTGATGAGTTTGTTTGGGGCTCTGGCGTAGAGGGCGTTTCCGTAGTCGAGTCGGCTACTGATCAGGGCGTGGGTGACTGTTTTCCGAGTGTTCGTCGGGATCCATCTGTAGATCTTGCGGAGCATACGGAGGGTGTGGAAACATGAGGAGGAGACGGCGTTGACTTGGTTGGTCATGCTGAGCGTAGAGTCGAGGATGATTCCTAGGTTGCGTGCATGGTTGGTCGGTGTCGGGGGGGCTCCCAGGGAGGGGGACCACCAGGAGTTGTCCCACGCCGAGGGTTTGGGACCCAGGATGAGGATCTCTGTCTTGTCCGTGTTCAGTTTCAGCCTGCTTGCTTCCATCCAGGCGGCGACGGCCTTCATGCCCTGGTGCAGTTTGGATTTGGCGGGGAGGGGGTCCTTGGTGAGGGAGAGGATCAGCTGGGTGTCGTTGGTGTAGGAGATTATGTTGAGGTTGTGTAGTCTGGCGATGCGTGCGAGGGGAGCCTTGTAGACGTTGAATAGCATCGGGCTAATTGAGGACCCCTGAGGGACGCCGCAGATGGTCTTGGTGGTTCCGGATTGGAACGGGGGGGGACTCTCTGGGTTCTGTCGGTGAGAAAGGAGGTGGTCCAGTCCAGGGCCTTATCTCGGATGCCTGCGTCGAAGAGGCGGGCACGGAGGGTGTGGTGGCAGACGATGTCGAAGGCGGCGGAGAGGTCCAGGAGGATGAGGGCTGCTGTTTCGCCGTTGTCGAGGAGCATTCTGATGTCGGCTGTGGCGGTGATGAGGGCAGTTTCAGTGCTGTGGTTGCTGCGGAAGCCAGACTGGGATGGGTCCAAGATGCTGTTGTCTTCTAGGTAGCGGTTTAGTTGGTTGTTGACGGTCTTTTCGATGACTTTCGCTGGGAACGGAAGCAGGGAGATGGGCCGGAAGTTCCTGAGGTCGCTCGGGTCCGCCTTGGGTTTCTTTAGGAGGGCGTTAATCTCAGCGTGCTTCCAGCTCTCGGGGAAGGTGGCAGTTTCGAAGGAGAGGTTGATGATGCTGCACAAGTGGGGTGCGATGAGGCTGCTGGCTTTGTTGGCGATGTGGTGGGGAAGAGGGTCTGATGGGGCGCCTGAGTGGATGGTGCTCATGGTCTTGATTATGTCTTCGGTGTTCACGTTGGCCCATGTGGTCTGAGGGTTGTGGTGGGTGGGAGTGGGTGTCTTCGTCCTGGTGGGGTGCGTTGGGTTGATTTGAGTGTCGAAGCTGTTGTGGATGTCGGTGATTTTGTGGTGGAAGAAAGTTGCGAGGGTGTCGCACGGGCTTGCGACGGCGGGATGTTGTTGGTGCAGGAGCTGGGATTGGAGAGTTCTTTTACGATGCTGAAGAGTTCTTTGCTGTTGTGTGCTTTGTTGTCGAGGCGGTCTTTGAAGGAGTCTCTTTTGGTGGTCCTGATGAGGCGGTGGTGGTTGCGAGTGGCGTCTTTGAGGGCTGTGTGGTTGGCGGGAGTTCTGTCGCTGAGCCAGATGTTCTCGAGTTTCCGGCAGGCGTGCTTGGAGGTCACAAGCTCCGGGGTGAACCAGCTTGCTCTCTGGCTGGTGTTTCTGTCGGTGGGTTGTCGCAGAGGTGCTATGGTGTTGGCGCATTTTTTCATCCAGAGTCTGAGGGTGCTGGCTCCATCCTCTGGGTCAGTGGGGCTGGTGGGAGGGTCGGTTGCGAGGTGAGCTTCCAGTATTACTTGGTTACTTTGCCCCATCGTCTGCGGGGGATCTGTGGGGTGCGATGGTGGGTGATGGGTTTCTGGAAGGTGAAGTGGACGCAGCGGTGGTCGGTCCAGGTGAGCTCAGAGTTGTGGTCGTAGGTGATGTGAGGGCTGGAGGAGAGGATGGCATCGAGCGTGTGGCCGGCGATGTGGGTCGGGGTGGTGACGACCTGTTTCAGTCCGAGGGTGGCGAGGTTGTCGACCAGGGTAGAGGAGTTGCTGTCGTTGTTGTTTTCCAGGTGGAAGTTCAGGTCGCCGAGCAGGATGTAGTTGGTGGAGGTCAGTGCATGCGTGCTGATGAAGTCGGTGATGGAGTTGCAGAATTGGGGGCGTGGACCGGGAGGTCTGTAGACGAGGGTGCCTCTGAGGGTGGTCTTGGGGTCTGTGTGGATCTTGAAGTGCAAGTGTTCGGCGGTGGAGAGGGTGTCGTCGGTGTCCGTGGAGACCTTGATGGTGTTTTTGTGGATGATGGCGATTCCTCCTCCGATTCCGTTGGTGCGGTCTCTCCAGGAGATCTTGTATCCGTCTGGGGTGGCCGTAGCGATGTAGGGGCGGAGGTTTCGTTCAGACAGGTCTCGGTCAGGAAGGCGATGTCTGGTGCTGTGGTGGTGAGAAGGTCCTAGAGCTCGACGACGTGTTTGCGTGCGGAGCGAGTGTTGAGCAGGATGCATTGCAGTTGGTTGGATCCCGTTGCCATTGGTGCTTTGGCGTCGATGTTGCAGGTGAAGGTGCAGTTTTGGCAGGTGAAAGGGCCGTGGGTGCTCTTGGGGGTGGCTTTGTAGCAGTTGGCGGGCCGTCCTTGGTTGAGTGCGATGAGGGTGTTGGCGTCGTAGCGGAGAATCGTGTTGTCGATGTCGCAGACGTGGGGACCAGGGGTTCTGGCGCTGGGCGCGGTCCAGGCGCGGACGGGCGCAGACGGGTTTGCCTTAGGCGCGCCTTAGACGCGCTGGCGGCGCGGCCGCTGCGCGGCCGCCATATAAGGAGGAGGTGGGGAGGGAGGGTCAAGAAGGGCAGCGAATGGGCACGGGGGCGGGGCCTAGGGTAGTCAGCGGCGGGCGGGAGGGAAAAAAGAATAAAAACGGCGGGAAAAGGAGAAGCGGCGGTAGCAGGGGGCAGCAGGCACCCGGGCACAGGAAGAAAAGGGGGCTCAGGCACACGGGTCTAGAATGTGCTATGCAGAGTGATCAGTCAGTGGGATTCCAGAAGCCCTCTGGGTCAGAATGCGGTGAACTGCATCGTCAAAAAGCTGTACGGCTCTGAGTCTTGGCGGCTGTAGTCTAACATTTTCCAGTCGTCCCAGATGGTTCACCAACGGTTTCCACAACTTCGTAAATTTGGTGTCCCGAAGCTGCAGGCGCGCCGCAAGCAATTCCATAGCCACTGTGTGCCATAGGCGGGTGAACCACACGTTAATGGAAGGTGTTTCTGCTTTCTTCCAGTAAAGGGCAAGCGTCTGTCTTGAGGCATCCAGCATGTGGAGACTGAGATGCCGGTCTCGGCGGGTCACAGCCCGCAGGTTCACTGGCCTAATGCCCAGAATGATTGTGAGCGGACTTTCAATCAGAGGGTACCCGAGCACCCATTTATTGTGGCTGAGGACTTCTTTCCAATAGATAGCCAGGCGAGGGCACTACTACCCAATGTGTATAAAATTCCCCACTGCTTGAGTACAGCACCAACACAGGGGAGACGCATTGGCGAACATCTTTTGAAGGCGAGAGGGGGTGTAGTACCATTGAGTCATTACGTTGTATGCAGATTCCTGCTGGGGGCTGCTATGGGAAGTTTTTGGAATGTCGCGCCAGAGGTGCGTTCACTGAGAAGGGGCAATGTCGGAAACGGAAAGAGGCTGCCACTGTTCAGGCCCGGTTCTAGCGGGTGGGCCGGGTGGGCCCGGCCCACCCAAAGATGAGCCTGGCCCACCCAAACAGGAGCCTTGGCCCTCGCAGTGAGGGCTTGAAGACAGGCGTGCAACGCGCACAGGTCGTGTGTGTCAGCCCGGGGAGACAGCTTCCCGGGCGCACACACACACAGACAGTTTAAGATTATCGCAGCCGCACCAAAGTATTTAACAGGTCTTTAAAAGACCATTAACATGTTAACTAGGCTTTGTTTACTTTTTTCACCCCTTCATCTCTGCATGGTGAAAGGGACAAATCCTTTCTTTGACAACGGTAACCTTTGGTAACCTTTGCCTACTGTCCTGCTGCGTTGATATTTCTTTTTCTTTGCAGCGCAGGGGAAAAGTGGTCTGTTTGTTCCTAGTCACCCCCTGACCCCTGCAGCTGCTTATCACATAAGGCTGACACACAAAGTATGACTAATGGAGTAGGTAAGAGAATGTGTTACAAAAAAAATTATTTTTAAAATATTCACAGGCCCAGCAGGACACATACTTCGTATGTGCTTCATTTAAACAGTTTTTATCATTTCATCATAGCCGATGCTGGTCAACAATAAAACAATACAAAATGGCAATGCCCAGATAAAGTTGGTGATTAATGATCCTGCTCTAGAGCAATCGTTTGTCTGTTAGTATTTTTTAAATGCAGACGCACTGTATTTTATGTGGATAGCTCAGTGGGTTACTGCCTTTGTCACAGAGATCCTTTTGTTACTTCAGAAGTTACAATCCTAACAAAAGGCAGTGAACAATGAACTACCACCAAAGAGCTGCAAACAAACATGAATGGCATAATTAGAACTTCGCTTTTTTTGTTTTGTGATATAGTTATAACTTCCCTAGTCTTTTCATTATTCTAATGTTGCTAAAATGAGTGTTTGGGCAGATATACATTTTTATCAGTAAAGCTGACCCCCATGGAATACTCTTTAAATCCTAAGGTTGTGTTTCCCCAGACCAAACCCTCTTAAAATATACTACCCACCAGAATGGATGACCTATGATTCCTACACCTTGTAATCCTCATTGGCTTATGTGACATTCCCTGTAGACTTATTTACATACTTGCATGATTCATTGTCTCTGTAAGTGTGTGAGTGGTGTAAAGTACTGACACACACTACATTGATATGAGCAGCGTTATACAACAAATTAAATACATATGAGAGAGGGGATACGTAAACATGAGGGGCACTGTTGGAGGATGACAGTGAGGGAATCCGAGGAAGAGGTCATGGGGTGGAGGGGGAAGCTAGGGAGAGATGAGGGGCACCGGTGGATGGTAGTATTGAGGGAGTCTGATGAGGAGGTCATGAGGGGGCTACAGAGAGACGAGGGGCACTGGGGGAGGGTGGCAGTGAGGGAATCCGAGGAGGAGGTCACAAAGGGGAGGGGCTATGGGGAGATGAGGGGCACTTGTGGCGTGTGGCAGTGAGGGAATTCGAGGAAGAGGTCAATAGGGGGGGGGGCATGGATGGATGAGGTATACTGTTGGAAGGTGGTAGTAAAGGTATTTATGGAGAAAGAGGTTTTTGGTGCAGCGCCAAAAAAGACTTTTGCATCAGCGCTGTCATGGCCTTTCTGTTTTTGTTTATTTAATTAGCAGTCGGGCCATAAGGGCCACTGTGGAACATACTTTAAAGTGCGTGCTAATTATATTTATTGCTCTATTCAATGTTTTAAGTATGAAGGTGATTTTACTAATGTTTTTACTGGGAGATGGTGCCTGACATGGGGCGGGGCCCAAGGTCATCTGTGAGATAAGGTGCACTGGAGAGGAATAGTGGCTAATCAAGCTTGTAAGGGAGTGCATTCAAGAGTCCGTGGTCAGGTGGAGGTAGTAATGAAGAGGGATTCTCCCTGAAGGCTCACACAGAGGGAGCCCGAGAAGTGTCACTTGCCTGATACTCCCACCTCAGAAACCTCCTCTTCCCATCAAAGGAACATTACATAGAAAAAACACTTTTTGTGAGTGATAACATTAAAAAGAGATTTGGAATAGAGTGAGTTTTACTGGGCTTTGTAAGACTAAGAAGAGGTAAAGGAGGGCCCTGAAGCAGGCCTGCCTAGACATATATGCGACAAATCGAGCCTGAAGTGGCCCACCCAAATGCGTCCTTGGCCCACCCAATTAAAAATTCCTGGAGCCGGGCCTGCCACTGTTGCTGGTATGTGTGAGGTTCCGAGCGTTGTGAGTGCTGGAGAACCTAAATATGCGAGAGATTAATCCCTTGGAGGTTCTGAATATACGTGCCAGCCGTTCAGACGGTGTGAAAGGTCGCGTGGCCGCCTGTGATAAAGAGGATTCCTGTATCCAGTGATGGAGCTGGATATATTGGAATCTATCCTCACTTAGTCGGAATTCTTGTTTGCATTGAGCAAATGTTTTGATATCTTCCCCCAAGAATAAGTCACGTATTGTTCTACAATCCTTGTCAGTCCAGTTTGCAAAATAGGGTGGGTGACACGCAGGGGAATCTGCGGGTTGCGAGCAATAGGGGTATGCGGGACGGGAAGGAAGTGAGGCCCAACTGTGTATTTTAATACTGTCTTTGCCCCCAGCGTGCAAAATGGTAGCCCAGCCACCAGTGTGTGGTACTAGCCACTCCCACCCCCCTCTCTTGCAACGTTTGCGTCTTGTTGCGCCCTTGTCCTCACTAAGTGTTAAAATACGTGCAGTGAGTCAAGGGCATGCATCCTTTTTGGCGGAGGGGGTTTCAAGAAAAATTTGTGGATAAGTTTCAATTTGTTTTTTTTGTAAAACAAAAACATTTTGCTTAACAGGCACTTTATATATGGCATCCCACTCAGCAAAGCTTGTGTACCTTTAGCGAAGTAGCCAGGACTGCAGCTCTGCTGAAAGCGCATAGATTTCCGCTGACCTGGCCGTGCAGAGGACATCCCCCAGCTTCCCTGACGGACTGGCCGCTGCACTCTAAATGAGGGCCTCGCTTGTGTGCCTTGAATATGTGTTCACAAAGATCTGCATTGAGCCTTACTTTTAAGACGTGATTGGCTACTTATGTGTGCACATATTCTGTATGCGTGTTAGTGCTTGTAAGTGGTAGCATGTATTTCCCTTGGGGGTCGTACCATCACTCAAAAGTCCTGGAGTGAAGGAACCCTAATGCCACATGTAAGTGACACAGATATGTGAAGGATTTAGTGGTTTAGTGAAATGAGCCCGGGACAGCGATACAAAATCTGTTTTTTCTCCGAGTGCGTGATCGTAAAGTGAGTAAAACTCTTGTTTAATCTGGGTCATAGCCAGGAGGCACCTAAAACGACTAATTTGCCTACAAAAATTAAGACTTTGGCACATGATAAATCAGTTTATGTAATACCCGTGACTTTATTCTGGTGAGGTTTCTTCCTGTGTAAAATGTAACTTGGAGAACATAGAGGACATCCGCTTAGGATGTTTATAAGACAGAAAAACAGCACACCTTTTCCAAAACGTGTTAAAAACTTTGCATCATCCTGGACAACTTGTTTAGTTTTTATTAGGAAGACTAATTTACTAATAAACTAAGCACATTTCCAAGACGGGTCACAGCTATCAAAATAGACGTGCCATGGTGATGGCATACACATGGCATTTTACATAAATTACATTTCACCCAAACTTCCTTGCGCCCTGTCAGTAGCTAATCATGAAGCCAGATACAGCCAGCGTTCTTTCTTTGCTAAAACACATTACAAAATCTGAGTCTATCCAGACCTGGAGGAACAGGTTGTTCATTAACAAGAGGTGTCGCTAAATTTTACAAAAACATACAAAGGGGAAAGCCGAGGTCACAACATGGTCTACCCTCGGCCGTCCATTGATAGACCATGGTTTGTTCATAAGCACAACAATTTTTGTTTGCTAAGTGAAGCGATATTACTCTAAGGTTTCATTCTTACTAATTTGTACACAAATTCATGCGAAAAAAATTGATTTGCATCTATTATTAAACAGTGAAATAGAAATGGGTTATTTTAGTTGCATCCTCATGCTTCCCATAAGCCGTTCAAGCCATTATCTGCAACATCAGGACGTGTTCACAGTGCTTATATCCTGGCAACTTTTATTTTAGCACTGACTTTCGAGGTGCTTGGATACATTTGGGGTTAAGCATTAAGGGCCATATGTATCAACATACCCTTTTGCGATTTCTTAATAGCGATTTTTAAGGAATCACTATTTAGAAATCGCAAAATGGTATGTATGTAGAAATTCGCTATTTTTTAGCGATTTCTTAAAATTCCTTAATTGCGATTAGCAAATTGCTAATCGCAATTAAGGAATAATTTCCCATTCATTTCTATGGGCCAGGAGGCCCATAGGAATCAATGTGAAATTATTCGCAATTTGCGATTCGCAATTTGCTAATTGCAAATTGAGAATAATTTCAAGGGTGCAGGGGTGTCCAAAGGACACCCTGTTGCACCCCTGAAATAAGCATGGGTGCACATTTGGTGCACATACATGCCCTAAGGGCATGTATGTGCATCACATGGCACTTTGAAAAAAGCAAAAATTGGCATTTTTCAAGAAAATCGCAAATTACCACCAACCTGAAGTTGGTGGTAATTTGTGATTCCTTAGGGACAATTAGCAATTTTTTTTTGCATCATACATTGCATTTAAGGAATCGCAAATGTTGCGATTCCTTAAATGCAATCGCAAAATAAGGAATCGCAAATTTTGTGATTCCTTATTATAAACCACATTTTGCTTATTACATTCCATTTAGCAAATTCGCATTTGCATTCGTGAATTTCGGCCTTTGCGAATGCGAATTTGCTTGATACATATCGCCCTAAGCTAAGTGCACCTTCGGTTGTGTGCCTGACTAAATTCTAATAAGATTGTGTTATGGGATTTGCATGCCCAATATAATGTGCAAACTGTATCGATAAAGAAGCCGAAATGTTTCTTTTTTTTAATGTAAATAAATGTGCAAAGCTATGGTTTGCAAATACATTTTTTTACAGAAAAAATATATGTGGATAATTACAGGTAAAATCCAAATTAGAACAAGTCTAGTGGCCTCTACATTGAACAGTCTTGTATAACAACCAAGGATCTGAGTTCCAGTAACGGCATGGTTACTGCATGGTTTCTCTAGCGTGTGAAACCCCACTAGCTGCAAACAGAGTGGTGGAAGAGCAAGCACTTAATCTATTAGCCAAGTCTTTTATGGTGAAAGTGAAAGAAAAAGAGAGCCAGGAGGCTTCTGACACATTACAGTGTGATTATGACCCCAGGACTCTATTACTGACGCATTAGCTATGAGTTTATTGATCTGTTCCCAGATGCTCAAATCATAAGGCCATTGCCTAGATCGTGCCTCTTCAGCATATTTTGCACTTTTCCACTCCTAAGATTAATAAAATGTTATGATATAAATCTGCGGTCTCCAACGAGTAGTACTGATTGCGTGCCGGCATCCTCAAAGTAGCTCCCATAGGGACTGTCAAGCCCAGTATCTCTTTCAGAGTATCCATGCTTTTAAAGACTGCAGCACTTCCCACTTTAACACCCTTCGAGTGACAACCTGCCAATCCAAATTGAGGGCTTCATGATGACACTCAAACATTCACTGTGTCGGCTTATGGGATTTGCCACATGACCATCTGCCTCCAGTCTAAATCTAGCTAAGTCAAAACGACATTGGCTTTGTCATAGGTCCTGCTCCATCAGTCAGACTATGCGAACAATGAAAAAGAGTGCTACCAGTAGTCCGAGCACTGACCAGTGCTGACCAACTGAAGTGTGGACTGCTGGAGCCAGAGAAAAATGTGTTAGTTGGGAGAATGATCAGCACATAAGCTGAGGAGAACATTTTATGGGTCCAGAGCAGAGCAAGTAAGAGCCTCATCTGCGTTCATTTATGTGTGTCTCTGTGTGACATATAAACATAATCTATGGGTAATACTGAGTATGCTGGATATCTCGACTGAAGAAGGAAAAATATCCTGAAACACGTCAGTGGCGTACGAAACTTGAGAGGGCCCCCTGCAAAGCACATGGAGGTGCCCTATTCCCCCGGCGGTGCGGCCCACTATCTACCACTTTGCCCTACCACCCAGAAATCTAGCATATTTTGATTTGAAACCTCCAACATTTACATGAAATGCGTCTATATTGTCTTTCTCGAAGTTCTAAAGTGGGAAACACTCTTAACATACAAGTTATGCCATTTGTAACAATACTGTCAAAAGCAGATTATTTAACTGAGGCAGCAATCAGAACAATGCCAAGGAGTAATCCTATTGTCTCAGGAACTGCCAATGGCTGAAGAACAAAGAACAACTATGAAGGGTCTGAAATAGAATTCACAATACCTTGAAACTTTGAAAGACAAACCCAAACCTGAAATTCCATAAAAACTCGACTGAAAATATACATGAGAAGTACACACGCTATAACTCAGTATCCTGCGAAAGTCAAGCGAAATAGACTGGTGCATTATTTGCATGGAGTCTATTGTATCCGTCTTTATCAGCCTTAGAAGATGAAAACATCCTGAGGCCTGCCAGCCAGGAAAAATCTAACTACCTCCACCACATTAAGGGTGGCTACAATGTCTGAGGCTATCCTGACTCCTGGGTGGGCCCCATCCTGCTGACCCCTGGCATTGTGGCTACAGGACCTGCTATCTGCCTTTATCAGCCTTAGGAGATGAAACCATGCTGAGCCCTGCCAGCCAGGAAGGGTGGCTACAATGTCTGAGGCTATCCTTGCTGACTCCTGGAGGGCGGGGGGCGGCTTCCTGCAGACCACCATATATTGTGGCGATAGGACCCTCAATCTGCCTTTATCAGCAGTAGAAAATGCAAGTACGCTCGCTGAGCCCTTGGGTCACCCCATACCACAATAAGGCTACAAATGGACAACTGAAAATGGGCGACATTCACTCCCTCCGACCTTTGGTCATTCTTTCCAACCTTTCTTTTATTTCCTTTCTTATTTTCTTCTTTCCTACTTCCCTTCCTTCCCTTCTCACTCTTTCCATTTCCTACCCTCTCTTCCTTCTCCCTCAACCCTTTCTGTAGCTCCATTCTTCTTTTCCTTCTTTGTTCCTTCTCTTCCTCCCTTGCAGTCTTCTTCCTTTACCCCATCACTCTCTCCCCATCTCCTTGCAAGCTTTCTTCCTTCTCCTTCCTTCATTTCTGCTTTACCACATCTCTAACTTTCTTCTAGCTTCTAGCTTCATACTTCCTTCCACCCTCCTTTCTTCTCTCCACCACGTCCTTTTCCTTTCTTCCTGCTTCCCTTCTACTCTCTTTCCTGTCATCTCCCCACCTCTCCTTCCTTCTATTCCTCTCTCTCCTTTCCCCTCTTTCTGTCTTTAAGTGCCCCCCGCCCCTCTTTTTTTCCTCCCACTCTTGTTACGTAGCTGTACGTCTTGCCCAGCTTCATCTGTAGTGCAGCAGACACCCACTAAGGGTTTCTCATAAATCATTTAGCAATGTTTTGCTCTGGTCTCATATGTAATTAACAGCTCGATTAATATTTTAATATTAACTTGCTTTATAAACCCTAACATCTCTGTTAACTCATTTATTGATGCCACTTGTCAGACTGGCAATGGGTTTAATGACAATTTAGAACAAAAAGAATTTAAGACAGTAAGTAAAGATAGGTGTAAGACACATCCCTGAAACGAATCAACTGCAATTTAAAGAAATCTGACTCAAAACTGCTTGATGCACAGCCAGGCAAAAAGGCAGCGCTACCTAATCAATGCATGATGTCAATGAACTACAATGACATCCACACAAGTCTCCAAGGAGCATCAGTTAATCATTATAGTCTAATACCTCAGGTTTTAATTTAAATGATGTGTTGGGCTTTCTTATTTCTCATCCACAAGGAATGAACGAGTTTTTCTGTGGGTGGCACACTGTAGACTGAATTATCCATAGACACAGGAACACTGAACCGGAATGGCTGGGGTGCGCAACCCAAACTATCGACTTTCGCACCTAGTGAAGTTTCTCAGTTTAAGCCCCGTGTGACATTATACAAATGTGAAATATGTTTTCCCGCACTTTAATGAAGCCAATCCATTGATGGTGTCAACCAAGGTTGGCCCATTTTAAGAGAAATCGAAATACATAATTGGCAGAGGTTTCCCGTTTTTGCATGCATTTATCAGCAATTTTTCTAAAATAGATAAATGCATCTTGGAGCAGGAGGATCTGCTAACAAATATGGGTTTACCAAAAGTATGCCAGTTAATAAATTACTTATATATTTATTTGTTTATTATTTTTTTTTATATAGGAATGCTTTACCCTCAGATGGTCAGATTGCTTTATGGAGATCAAGTTCAAACCTGAATTCTCAGGAATGCATATAGCTATTGAGAAACAACAGATGAATTCAGCAAAAAACACAAAACATTTAATTTAAGAGTGATATTCCGTTAGGGCAGAGGGAGAAGAGAGAATATATGGGAGGAAAAGAAATACCAGGGAAGAAGGAAGTAGCAGGAGGGATAATTGAAGATGAAAGACTATGTAAACAAAGCCGTTTCGATATATGAACTGTTTAGTGGACACTGGCTTTTTGCTTGTTGCTCATGGGTTATGTGTTTTTTGGTCATTGAGAACTAAGAACTCTCTTTCTTCCACATTTCAGATTTAAAGAAGGATAGATGGGTGGTTATGCTTGTTTCCAAATACCTCAAACCCAATGTATAACTAAGAAATTTAGCACCCCTGAAATGTAAATGTAGACTGATGTTGCGCACACACATGTCCAAAGGACATGTGTGTGTGTAACATACAACTTAGAAAAATGCACTAAAGTGCATTTTTCTAAGTTTTCGCTATTTACCACGAAGTCAGACTTCGTGGTAAATAGCGGCCAAAAATAGCGATTTCGCAATTTTTAAAAGGTTCATGAATAGCATTTAAGGAATCTCAAATTGAGATTCCTTAAATGCGATCGCAATTTGATAAATCGCAATTATTTGCGATTTTTCAAATTGCAAGTTCATGAACCATTGATGAATCTCAAATGCCATTTTTGCGGGCGCGAACGGCCGAATTTTGCGATTCGCACCGTTTGCGCTCGCAAAAATGCTTGATGAATCTACCTGTAAGTTCATCTGCCATCAAGAAGTCTTTAATGGCAATGTGGCTTTGGCTTTCCTAAATGTCACAGAGGAGGGGATCTAGAGTGTTTCTAAGATTGCATGGCTAAACAGTTAGGCTTTGGCGCCTAACTACAGGCCCAAAGCATCAGCATATATTAAATTCCAAGCATTTGAACATGACAGCTGCTTTATTATTATTAGTGAACTTGTAAAGCGCAATGGTTACTCCAGCGCTAGGACAAACAGAGCCCTAACAGCCACCCCAGCAACCCCACACGCGGGCATCCAACAAGGTGGAACCCGACCACTACAGTCCTCCATGGGAGGAGCAGAAAAGCCAAGTCTTCAATGTTTTGCGAAACAAGGACGCAGACTCAGTTGTCTTAAGATCTACTGGAAGCTCATTCCAGGCCTTGGCTGCCAGAAAGCCAAATGATCTTCCGCCCAGTCGCGCTTTGCGCACCCTGGGCACACTCACTCTTGCACTCCCCAATGACCTTAGATAACGAGCAGGCTGGGGAGCTTTCAGGAGAGGCCATAAAAAGCGAGGTCCCCTCTCCCCAAGAATCCTGTGACTAAGGCAAAGAGCCTTAAAGGTAACTCTAGCCCGAACAGGAAGCCAATGCAGTACCTTTAGGGCTTCTCCCACCGAAGTCCTCCTAGGTATATTCAGGATGAGCCGGGCCGCGGCATTTTGGACTTTCTGCAAGATGTTCACATTTTTAGCCGTTACCCCCATATACAGGACATTGCAATGTCAAGGCAAGATGTAACCAACGCCTATACAATCGACCTTTTAGCATTTAGGGGAAGAAAGTCCAAGATCTTACGTATCCCCCTCAGAATGCCAAAACAGGCCCCGGCCACAGCTGATATTTGCGAGGAGAAAGAGAGACCACCGTCAAACCATACTCCCAAATGTTTCACCTTGGCTTTCGGCACTGGACAAGAACCCAGTGCTACGGGCCACCAGAGCAGTGTCCAGAGAGAAGGCTGTTTTCCAACCACCATCACCTCTGTCTTTCCCGCATTTAGCTGAAGACAGCTCAGTCTCATCCAATCCATAAGTTCCCCTAAGCACGCTCTAAAATTGCCAGCTCTTTCGGGTTCCTTGTGTTCCAGAGTAACAACTAGCTGAGTGTCATCAGCATATGACACCAGCTGAATTCCATATTTCAGGACAATGTCTGCAAGTGGGCGCATATAGATATTAAAAAGGGTTGGGCTGAGAGCCGAACCCTGCGGCACCCCCTGATTTAGAGGGCAAATTCTGGAACTGAATGATGTTGCAAAACCTGGAAGGATCTATTTGCCAGAAAATTCTTCACCCAGGTCCACGTGATACCTCTGACCCCGGCCTCCCTCAGCCTTTCTAATAGAAGGCCGTGGGACACTGTGTCGAACGCGGCGCTCAAGTCCAGCAAAATCAGGGTGGCAGTCCTACCCTCATCAGCCGCAGCCCGCAAAACTTCGGTCGCCAGCAGGAGAGCGGACTCGGTACCATGCAAAGTCCTGAACCCAAACTGAGTATCATGCAGGTCCCGCCTCTCTTCCAAAAACGTAGTTCTACATACACACCACATCTTTGATTATATTCCACAGTCTTGCATTTCTGCCTCTCTTGGTGTTATAGGACCAACAATACTCATTTAACATCTTCTGTGTGAAGTGTGTAAGTTAACTCTGTCCTCAGACAGTTGTCTAGTTTTGCATACCAAACACATGGAAAGGCATCTCATCACTACAAGACAGGATGACGTTATTTGCTCCACTATTAGATAGAGATTGTCTAAGGTTATGTGGCTATCATACTGTTGAAAAAGGTTGCAGCCACATTCATAGAGTCACGCCACCGACCTCTCTGAGACTCTCCACTCCGAGTCCGAACTCGGCTGAGCGGCACCAGGTCAGTGGGTCGCCCGCCGTTTCGGACCACTACTCCTGATACCCGCCTGGGATAATGCACTTTAATAATGAGTTTGACCCTGCCCTTTTTTGTTGTGTTCCATGATCCAAAGCTATCTCTACAGTCCCTGCTCCCCTGGCTTATCATCTCAGTTATCCCCTAAAGAGCTTCTGCAACGTATTTTTAAATCTCTAATGAATTATTTTATTATTGGTTTTATGTATAATGGGTTTTTTATCGGTCTTATGCTCACCAATGTTCTTTTTTTATACAATTGTAAAGATTTTAATTAATCATACAATAAAGTATTACCTTCTGGCACCCAGTGTAATATAAGGCTGCTCCCTAATGGCGAGGGTGTCTCCTGATGCCCCCTGCTGGTCTAATGCTGTCTCCACATCACAACCCATTGCAACTGACAGCACCAGCCCTCAGCTATCTGGGTCCCACCCTGTTTCCTACCCACGCTCACGCTGGGGGCCTCTCATCTCTTTGGCACTTGAGGAGAACATTGAAGCTTTGCTGCCCCTCCCAGGTCCACCTACTCTACTGCTTTCAGCACTACTACGGGTACTCATTCCTCGATCCCTGCTTCCCCCCTCCCCTCAATCTCATCCAGCCAGCCCTGCTTAGGGATATTTCCTTAACGGTTCCCGCCATCTCCCTTCTGCGCCTCTCTATACCCACCAAAGCCTGAGAATGCTAAGCCGGCTTTATTAGATCCTCCCAGTCCTGACCTGCCTCCTCGGACACGACATACTCACTCACCTTAGGCCTGGCTGGCCTGCAGCTTTGGAGGCAAGTGGGGCGGGCATCAGAAGACAGGGCGTCTGGGCGAGGCTAGCCACCAGACAGGGGCTAGTACTCTTCTAGTACCACGGCGGCCGCACCCTTCTTCTCAGTCAGTACTAAAGTCACGCGCACTTTTAATTACAATGCGCATGACAATGGCAGACATTAGTCACCAGCCCCACCCCCACCCTGAAGTCCACGGCACCGCAGCGCCCAGACACATAGACAACACCTGCGCACCACCAGGTCCACGCACCATTTTAATTATGAAGAGCCGGCCCGGGCGTACTGCGCAGTGCGCACCAACTATTTAATTAATTTAAAAAGGCTCAGGCAGGCCGGCTGGGCGTGCGCACGGCAGCATAATTAATGCTTAAATAGAGGCCATCACCGCCTGTGGCGTGCGCGCACCATTTAATTTATGGGGACTTGGGAGCACCATTTTATTTGCGAAGACTGTCTGTTGAAGAGGCTTCCTTGCAGCCGTCTTCCTCTGCTGAGAGTCAGGGGGCCCCTGGAGCGTGGGCCCCCCCCCACACCGCTGGGGCTGCTTTGGCCTGTGTTGCGCCCCTGAAACACGTGTCCTGAGATACACCGCACTGGCTGGAACAACTATGGTGAATAGTAAAGACTTTCCTTTGGGATGTCAGGGAGGCTCATTTAAACCATACTTCCAGTGATACAGGATATGGAGTTGTCCCACAACCCAAATCAAGCCCTACAGTTAAGCATGTCCATCTCACTGGAAGATGTGGAGGCAGCAATATAACAGGGCACCTGCCTGAAAGCTCCTGGCCTCAATGGTGTGCTCCTTGACCTTTTTAAGGGTAAGCCTATTTTGTGGCCGCTGCTCCTAACTAATATCTACAAAGCCGCTATTATTGGCCCACTGAGGCGGTAGTGGTCTATGTTTATAAAAAGGGGGACAGAAAAGACCCTGCCTGTTATAGGCCAATATCATTGATTGACGTGACAGTAAAGGTTTTACGCAGGGTCCTACTGGCGTGATTAGCAGAGTGGGCAGCTGCAAAAAAGGTTCTTTCAAAAACACAATATGTTTTTAGACGGGCATGAGTACAACAGAACAATGCCTCAATCTGTCTCTGATTGTCAGTAAGTACACAAAGTCCATGAAGAGTTTGATACATCTAGCCTTCATGGACTTATCTAGTGCCTATGATACTGTGAATTGCATTGCGAGAAAGCAGTGGGGGGACGCTCCTCTGCCCTAGTGGAGTAGCCACCCCGCTGCAATTGTAAGCAATGCTGTTCAATCATGCCATGTGTCTTATTTTAATAACAGGGTGCTTAAAGCAGAAATTTAAAACATATAGTGGTCAAGTCATGGAACAGAAGACTAAAATTGCAGTTTGGTAAATTGTTGGTGTTGACCATTACCTGCATGCAACAAGTAGTAATATGGAGGTCACGATACCTTTGGTGTCAAGAGAATAAAACTAAAACTGTGTGAAACATTACAATAAAAAATAAAGGCATATTTTCCTTTTAAATCACGCGCATATAGCAGGCGGTCTTATAATTCGGTTTCTGGCCTATGTAGATGACTTGGAACTTCCATAAATAGGCAGTTTGAGGTTAATGTGCAGAGAAACTGCTGTGACAATCATAAGTCGATGTTTCTTCGCACATTGTCCCCACTATTCACTCAATATCATCACACGTTTAGTTCGAAAAAAGCTGCAGTTTCAGCACAGCTCCAGAGAAGGTAATAATAAGAGGAAAAACAGCAATCCCCAATCACATTTTCGCCTCTCATTCACTGCTTATTTTGCGCTAAATATCAGAGTACAAGTGAGGGTGAGACTGCCCTATTTAAAGTTTGGTGGATGTGTGACATGCAGGAAAAAGTGTCAGGTGTACTGTCTGCCCTATTTAAAGTGTTTAGGGCCTGTTGCACTCTAGAGAGGGTGGACCGGGTATGCACTTTTTTTTGTCAGATGTGTGGATCCACCAAACGCTAAATACGTCTTTTGGGTTGTTTAAGTCAATAAGCTTTCTCAACAGTGTCACATGATTGACTGAAACAAACTCTCTGGGAAGTCAAAAAAGCAAATAAAACTCAAATACTTCTGTGCCAAATACCATAAAGTGAAAAATTGGCAGAGGCACCTGTCGCTCCAACTGAACAGAACAGGAAGCAACCCGAAGGTGATCCAAATTCTTTGCAAGGACTGGCAAATCTTAGCAACGAAAAATACAGTTGCTAGAATTTTTCTGAATCCGGAAAGCCAGTGACACAGTTGACATCAGAACATAATCCATTCAACTAGAAATGGGGGGGACATGCAGAGATTAGGACCTTCTTAAACAGCTGGAGAAGCATAAAGCAGAACCTGTAAAGTGAAAGCTATGGAAGAAATTTTATGGACTAGAGAAAAAATTGAATACGGTGAAATCAGCACAGATCGAGTTAGACAGTAAAGGAGGAACAGCAAGTATATCTTCAGGTTTTGGGAGGCAACAAAGAACGATGCAATGGCAAGGAACAAACAAAAAAGATCTTTTCAAAATTATCAATGAACTTTCACTTGTCAGCTCTTCTAAAAATAAACTACCCTATTCCCAATATTTGTGCAACAAATTGTCAGATTACTTTTTTCAGAAAATTGCACTCAGCAGAACAGACATTACAGAACACCCTTCGGGCAATCACCCTTCTACTGCTACTTCTTTGATAGAGCTTACATGGGCATCTTTTCAGCTTTTAGATCTGCCTTCTGTCTTACAGCTCATCACGGAATGCAGGTCGAGATCCCCATCGCATCCCATTTCTGTGAAATATCTTCCCCTTATTCAGGCCCTCCTGGCTGTAGCTCTACTGGAGACTCTTAGCTCATCTCTCCCTGACCCGAAGCATTATCTTCAGAGAAAAATAATATTGTGATGCTTAAAGTGTCACAGTCCAAATGTGCCACTATTACAAGAGACATCGCTAGAAAACAAAACAAAGGGAGCTCTGTGGGAAAGATCATGTACAGTAAAAATGTAGAGGAGAAACAATGTAGGCTATCTCCTCTCTTCAGGAGTTCTCTCCTGTCCTGAATGTCCAAGAATTTAAGGAATAGATGGGATAAATCACTATTTGCAAAAATGCAAAAATGCATGTGGAAGCCAAGTGTGATGTGCTTGTTTAAGAACAGCTATATACCCAAGAGCCTCCTTTCCCCCTCCTTTCTGAACAGAACTTTAGCAAAAGTGTGTAACTCAACCACTTTATTTGGGGGAGGGCGGGCGGGTGTAACTGCAGTTTAGTGCTATGCTCTAAATTAGATTTACAAAGTGGGACTGCCACTGGGGAAATTCGGATGAAATGTTCTGAGATGTGTCCTGACAAACTGATCTGGCCGAATCTTGAAGGGTTTATCACGAGATATTGTCTGTGTGTGTGTGTGTGTGTGTGTGTGTGATCTTTACATGAACTGATTTATTCCTTGTAGTTTAGGAGCTTCTTACATTATTTGTAGACTTGTATGATGGCTAGGGTCTAGCCATCATGCAGCAAAACAAATAGACATGAATCTCAAGAAACACTACCTTAAAATGAACAAAAAGCTAGAGGCTGAATTTGATTATGCTCACACTGTGGGAATCAGGTACGTCATGTGAAGGCCATACTATTGGAAACAGTATGCCAAAAAGTAGAGAAAAAGCAGGCATCTACTTAAACACTATGCAGGCACATAATCAACTGCAATGTTAAGAGAATACATTAGATAAAATATGAGCTCAAAAATATATTTTTTAGAAAGACAGCATATTCTGTGTTACAATTGAAGAATGAGTACTATGGGCTGTGTACTGTGAGCTAGGTTAAAAGTCTAAGATTTGCTAGCTGCAAAGATAAAACAAGAGGACTTGTAGATATTCAGGAGCAAACACTGAACAGTCCTGGCCAACCTGAATGGCTTAACAGTTGTTTCTATATAGAATAATAGAAGAATGAGGAAGAACCTCACCAATCAGGAGTAAATTTGTAAGTAAGATTTGACCCCCTAAAATATGCCACCGAGCCTGAGCAATGTTGAACAAGTCTTTATCGGATACTAATACCTAAGAGGCCATAAAAGAAAAGAACGTGGGAAAACCTTTGGGAGTATGGGTTCCTAAATGAACGGTAACATGAAAGACTAATTTAGTACAACACCAATGACAGTGATTAAGATGCCTCTAACAGACAATACAGCAAAAGGCAAAAAAAATCTATTTCACTTATGACCATGAACACCAACATATTGGCATTCAAACTAGCTGTCAATTAAAACAATATTTCTTCAGTGATATGCAGTACCATTAGCATTTGCCCCACACTTTTTTCTAAAGATGACATGCAGACGCTGCTCTGTGATAGTTCATGTTCCTGACTTTGGATACTGAAATGGCATTTGAAATGGATGAGTGTAATATACACATTTGAATTGGGTAGATAATTACCGATTTGTTTTGTTGCATTTTCACCAGTAGGGTTAAGCCCATGTACTGGGACCCATCAAAGAGGATAAATTGTGAGGGCTTCATTTTGGATGTTTTTATCTTAGGCAGGAATTAGCACAGACTACTGCTGTTCATATTGCCTTAAGATCCAATATTGCTGCTAAAGAAATGAATGAAAGCTGGTAAAATCAAAACTTTGTAATATCAGACAATGTTTATGGTCATAATATAAGACAGACACATTGCTGCCATCGTATTCACCCTTTCGCTGTCTTCTTCAGTTACGAAATCATTTTGGAAAGAATGAGGTAGCCCATGACAAGATACTCCATTCATATGGTGGTACACTCCTTTAATTTTACTTCGGTAACCAAAGAATGGTATATCTTGTCATTGGAATTAATAGGGGCTTACAATAGCTGATCCCCCATGTTGGACAAGTTATACTTCTTTAAGAACTATGAACATATAGTTTCACATGTACACTTTATAGGCACATCTCCTATCTGGAGCTAGAGGTCTTCCATGCTCAGCCTATCTGCTCTAACTCTCCCAGCTGTCACAATACTCATAGCCTCAGGAACACTACTTCGTAATACGTTCCGAGTATTTTTTTTGTATTTAGTCTTTATTGGGTTTTTTCAAAGCATACTGTTAGAACTGGGATTTCTGGTAGGCTAAGGCTGACGCCAAAGCCAGGCAGAAACCACCATTCTAGTCAGGGCAAGGGAGTCACACACCAAGATAACCCCTGCTCACCCCCTTGGTAGCTTGGCACGAGCAGACAGGCTTATCCCGGAGGCAATGTGTAAAGCATTTGCGCACGCACACAACAGCAACAACATCCTAGGCACACCACAAAAGGAACTCCACACAAGGTTATATAAAAATAACTTCTGTATTGTCAAAACACATCAGATAGTAATCACACAATATACATTGTGCCAACTGGCACAGGCAATATTCACAAGGGATTATGTACAAGACGGCCACATGGGCCACTGTCAGAATCAACACTTTTAGAACTAGAAATACTGTTAGGAATAGCACTTTGTAGATCATAGAATAATAAGAAGTTTCACACGTGATGCATAGAACATTCAGAGGTGTAAGGGAAGGAAACACATGATGCATCAAAAACACATTCAGAGGTGCAGGGAAGGAAAACACATGATGCCTAAAACATTCAGAGGTGTAAGAAAACACAATTGCGCAAAACATCACCTTAGGCAATTACTGTCAAAAACATAACAAAATCACATTGCGCAGAAATCACATTAGGGCCTTGCGCCCTACCCACATACCAGCCAACTGGCCAGCCAACAAACTCAACAGCCCTGTGTCCAGAATGTCTGGGCGCGCTGCCCATGCAGCGCCAGTCAGGGGTGCACCACCGGCGCCAACCTAAACGTTGCAGGTGCCCACTAATTGCTGGGCAGCTGGGAACACCAACAGGGCCTAAACATTGCAGCTGGCACTAGTGCTGCGCAGCTGTAAAAGGCCTGGCACCACTGTGCCATCTCGGTCCCACACAGGGACTCACTCACATTGTGCCTAAACAGTGCAGCTGCCCACTAATTGCTGGTCAGCTGGGAGACAACAAAACTGCTGGGCAGCTGGGAACACCAACAGGGCCTAAACATTGCAGCTGGCACTAGTGCTGCGCAGCTGTAAAAGGCCTGGCACCACTGTGCCATCTCAGTCCCACACAGGGACTCACTCACATTGCGCCTAAACGGTGCAGCTGCCCACTAATTGCTGGGCAGCTGGGAGACAACAAAACTCCGACAGGGCCCTCACTTGCCCTTAGGAGCAAACTGCACCCACAGCTGGCAAGGGCACTCACTGACCCTCTGGGAATAAAACTGTGCCACATGTTGGAGCCACACAGGCTCTGAAATCAACTATGCCCCTGGAGGAGCGCATTAGCACTCTGGAACACGAAGCATACCCCCTCAACCACCAGGCATGGGCCTCCATGGCCCTTAGGACAAAAAGGGGCTTAAGGTTAGAGACACAGGCTCTAGAAATTCGAACATGCCCCCTTACATTGCAGCTGACCTCTGCCAGAGTGGGGCAGCTGAAGAACAATGCCCATCAGGGGCGATATGGGCCCACGGGGGCCCAACAACAAATGAGGAACCGTTGCAGCGGCCCGCTGCCAGACGGGGCCGCTCTAAGTCTGCTCCTCCCCACCCGGGTTCCCTCGCACAACTCACCGGCGGGGGCGGAGGCAGCACTCTGCTTCTCGTGGCTCCGGAGCGGCGCCTTCCATGCGGGCCTCTCTCTCCTCATGAGAGCCCCGCGTCGCGTCAGCCATTCAGGACCTGCGGGCAGAAGGCAGGGGCTCTCCCTTGCACATGGGAGCCCCGCAGATCACCGCAACACTTTTCCTGCTTCACCCGGGCCCTCCTCGTCACATGGCAGCTCTTGGCCAATCGGAGCACGGCTCACAAGTCGAGCCCCTCGTGATGCGGCAGCTTCTTCCCGGGGACCCGCCAATCGGAGCGCGGCTCCTCGGGACCAGCCCCCAACATCGTCCCAATCACCTCGCGGCTCAGAGGACGAGCCTCCCGCAGCCCGCCAATGACAGCGCGGCGCCTCCAGTTTTCCGTCCGCGGCTCCGGGCTGAGGACGGCGATTTCTCTGGTGCCACATGAGGGGTGGGCACCCTCAATTAAATTTAAAAATAAGCGAGGTGGCTCTCGCAATGACCCCTAATGCAATCTCGGGGGAATCCTTTGTAAGGGACCTGCAGCATCGCGCTGCACAGCCCACGCTCCTCTCCCTTCTCTTGAAAATTAAAGCAAAAACGCTTCCTGGCCAAAATAAGGCGCTGGGGGAGAAATAAAGCGCTCCAAAGCGCTAGAGGCAAAAATAAAGCAACAAAGTCCTTCAGGAGTCCAGGACCTCAGCAGTCCAGGACATAAGGTGGAGCACAGCAGCTCCCAGACAAGGAAAGTCCATCAGGTATCCAAGGGCTGGGCAGGGCCCAGGGAGGCAAGCCTTCCCCTGGGCCCAAGCAGCAGCACGCCCCTGGCAGGATTCAAGTAAAAAACAAGAACATTTTCAGAGTGTCACAGCACCCTTTTTATACACAAAAATCCCTTTGTCTAGCAGGGTGTAGGCACTGTAAGAACCAGCTACAACTGGTTATGGGGAACTCCCCTTCACTGGCCAGGCTAAGGACATCAGTCGCATCCCAGGGGGCGGAGCCAGCATTGTGTGGGGAAAACCAAGCCCCATTCACTCCCAGGTGCTATCTCCTCCCACCACTCTAGTTGTAGATGCAGTCATTCAACCGAGGACTGACTCAGACAACCTCCTGGGGGCTCCCCAGCCCCTGTCACCCTCAAACCAGACAGTCAATCCACAAGCAGGCCCAGGCACACTCCTGGAGCCAGGCTCCAGCCAATCACGTGCCAGCAGACTCACTACACACGCACACCCATGTCTAGAAGTGGCACTTCCGCACTAGACACATTTATGCCACATACATCATTACGCAGCATTTAATCTCACGAGTTCGCACATACCAAACTCGACCCTGCACTCCCCACACATCAGGAACTACCATGGTCACACATACTCCCCATGCATTCCTATGGGAGGGCAGGTCACTCTCACGCATACAGAGAGCTCACGCACCTTACACTGTACCACAGTGAAAAAGTGCGCAGGAACAGGCTAGTCAAAGGAAAAAAGTTTCGGGGTGAACCTGCCAAAAAGGGCCAGGTCCAACACATACAATGCAAATTCAGCACAGTCTTTTTACCCTACATATTTCCTCAAGTCCGTCCTTCATATATTCACTAAGTGCATTGCCCTGACTGCAGCAGCACTCAGAAAGCAAGGCCATCAGGTATTCTCTTACCTAGACGACTGGCTGCTAAAAGTTTTAACCCTGGGACAAGCTGCCAGAGCGACAAAGATCTGTCTCGCTTTTTTCAAACTGGACCTCAGGTGAATTAGCGAAAGTTCTCCACCAGTCCCAGTCAGACTGACATTTCTTGGAGCCGAGCTGGACATGATACAAAACAAAGTCTTCCTCTCCCAGGACAGAGAAGGTGAGGCTAGTGCACTTGGCTCAAGAAAACTGTACGTTTCTGTGAGACCATTCTAGTTGCTCCTTGGCATAATGTCTTCTGCTATAAACTTGGTACCGTTGGTACACCTCAAGATGAGACTGCTGCAAGAGGAGCTGCAACTCCAAGGGATACAGTTGGTCCTTCGAGGATTTCCATTACCCCGCTAATATTACCCACGCTGGCATGGTGGTCTCACAAGCCGCATCTTTCTCAAAGCCTCTCGTTCCTCCCTCTAGTACCAGATTTCATCATCACCACGGATGCTTCCATGGAGGATAGGGGAGCCATTTACAAGACCTTCAAATCTAAGAAAGGTGGGTAACAATTCAAAAGTCTCTCCACATCAACAGTTTGGAGGTCAAGGCCATTTTTCTCACCCTATAATCTTTCCTCCCAAGGATCGCAAAATCCTCCATGCTGCTCCGTACGGACAATACGACCAGCATGTATTATTTCAACAAACAGGGAGGAACTTGATCTCTTACTCTATCTCAAGAAACCCAGGAGGGCTCACAACCCACTGCTTATCCTCGAAAGCCGAGCATGTTTCTGGAGCCCACAACAGACAAGCGCACACTGTCAGCAGGACCAAGTGATGAAAAAGGGTTCAGGCAGATCAGGTCGTTTTACCCCTTTTCTAGGTTTGCCCGACGTTAGCCGCTTCTCACCCAACTCACGATTACCAAATAAAGAGGCAGGCGCTGGAGACTGGAAGGCAGGAAACAGGAGTTTATTTCCGACGGAACAGAACACGTCAAATCAGACAACAGGGTATCTTCTCGAGGTGCTCTAACAAGTTTCTCTACGGCTCCGTCTTTTATACACAGGTTTATGATGTACAAACATTCCTTATTGTAATAAAGACACTTTGAAGTACGAAAAGGCATGTTTGGAGTCCCAGCTTCAGGCCTATTCCCATACCGGTCGCTCTGATGTTGTTTTCCCCTCCCAAATGTAACATGTGATTGTAATCTGCAGCCGGACGTGCCAACAGGACACGAGGGCAAGAGGGGGTGGTCAGATCTAAGGTTGGGCAGGCGATAAGATCACGTTTCGCTATGCGGGGCCGGAGGGGGTACATCCACGAGACCTAGTTTTATGATATGGGACTGGGTCGAGAGGCCAGGTGTAGCCGGGGGGGGGGGGGGTCATCAGAAGAGAGGAAGGGTGTTCCTGGGAGGAATGCAGGGGTGTCGGTCAGATCTAGGGGTGTGAAGGCCTTGATTAATCACCGCTCCTCTGATGTGAGGCGAGGTCCTACTGTAGGGAGCAATAAACTGCATCTGTTGGACTAGGTGATGGCCTGGGATCAGGCCGGGCAATCGGGCAGGGAGGAAGAGGTTACCAAAAGGGCCTGTTCTATGGGTAGGATGAAAGAGCGAGGGGGCAGGGGTTCAGCACGGAGACAGGGTCGTGTTTAGTGGTGCATTTATGGCCCGAACAGGAGAGACCGGGGGCTGTCGGGCGCGGGGGGGGAATACTTGCGAGGCTGGGGGGGAGAGAGAGAGAGATGCAGGCTATTGGCAGTGGGCCGAGAGGTCATGACACACAAAATGGCTACTATCTATGTTCGTGATGGGGCCTAAAAGGGGACAAGATGGCGGGGCCACTGTGCCGTGACTTTCGCTTTACCTTCAACAGTGGCGAGGGTGAACACAAATGAACGCCGCTTATGTACATATACATTGTCATTTTCCACAGTCGCCGCTTTTTAACATAAGTTAGGTCATTTGCGTGTTTATCATAGCTGACGGGGTGTACATATAGTCGTGTGTTGTCAATGGAATAGCGTTTGTCAATACTGGTGGATTTGCATATAACCGTGTGCAGTTGATGCGACATACGAGGTGGAATACATATAAATTTACATTCGTCGTATTTAAAAAGTGACCGATGAAACATTTTACAGGCAAAAAGTGGTTGAGGGAGGAATTTAGTCCAATACAAGCAATTAGTCAAG
Organism: Lissotriton helveticus; assembly: GCF_964261635.1. Classification (NCBI taxonomy): domain Eukaryota; kingdom Metazoa; phylum Chordata; class Amphibia; order Caudata; family Salamandridae; genus Lissotriton; species Lissotriton helveticus. The sequence goes on from NC_136067.1 coordinate 285,688,749, forward strand.
GGGGTGTAGAAAGTTCCGAAAAAAAGGGGGGGGGGGGTCTTCGTTACAGTGTCCTTTTTTTGTAGCGAGCCATCACTGGTAGGCTCTGGTAGTTCGTTTTCTTCCGTTGGCGCTGTTGAGCACCGGCGGTGGAGCTATAGGTCCAGCTCGGGTCCTTCTTTACACGTCGCAGGGTGTGATCTGTCCTTTGCCGTTAGGCCACAGTCCTGTTTCCTAACTAATCTCTTTTAAGGGTGCCTCATGCTGGGCACCTGCATTTCTTTCTCGGAGTCAAAATCCACATGGAAAGGATAGAAGGGGGTTTTGTCGGATAATCGAGGGAGGAGAGGGCGGAGTGGGACCGGATCTTTGAGACGGACCAAGGGAGCAAAAGGGTGATGCGCAGGCAGGTCCATCAATCGGGCTCAAAGGGGCGGGGACTTCTGGCACGCGTGGGTCAACAAGTAGAGGGCTTCAAGGCAGCCCTCCATTCCTTCGTTTTCTGCGTTTGAGAGTGGTGCATCGTCCCGCGTCCCGTTGCTCTGCGGCTCCATCTTAGGTCGAGGCCACACACGCCTCATGATCTGTGGCCAGGCTGTGCGTCACGTCCAGCCCCTCTCCTCCGGTGACTGTGTATCCTTGAATGGGTACAAAACAGGTTTTAGCGAACTGGCAAGAGAAGACATTTATACATTTCAATTCCGTCCCAGATCTAGGTAGTTGGGGGTACGTTTCATCTGTCACGGTCAGGAGTTATCACTGTGGAGCATGTATACAGGCATGTCTACTGAGTTTGTACTAAGTCTATTTGGCGTTCATTCATGACGTATGTGGCTTTCTGACCCTAGCCCTGGCAGTCTTCTATCAACATGAGAGAGGGGGATAGTGGCTAAACATTCTTTTCTCGGGGGGGGGCAACAGTTAATCGGGGTCATCAGTTATACTTCGTGTTATGGAGCTGGGGCCAATCGGGAGAAAACGGGGACGTTTGGACATCCGTACTTGGGTGCAGAGGGGTGGGGCAATCTGGGCATTGTTTCTAACGAGCTGAGAACAGAAAGTCACTGACATATAGTCCTCCTGTAAGAAGGCCAGATTAGCGGACTTCAGTCGTCTAACCTGTCCTTTCCTTCATAGCCAATTCAAGTTCCATCATTTTACAGAAAGGAGAGGTAGTAATATGGCAAATTACAATTGTTTTAGTTTCTGTCAATTTGCCGAACACCTTTGTGTTCGAAAACCAATTAGGCTCGTGCCGGCGGGGCACAACGTTACCACACAAAGAAAGAGGGAACAGGGGGGACCCTCGGAGGGAGGGTCGTCTGCATTTTAAATGAACTATTCGGTACACGTACAACATGAAGAGAGAGAAAAAGAGAGAGAGTGAGAGAGAAACGTGTACAATAATAGGCCATTTAATGCGCACACAACACAAAACAGAAGGGGTCATGTTATATAGAAACACAGACTGAGGGACAACGTAAATCCATATACTACGTACACATGAATTCAGGCGGGGGGGGGGGGTACATGTATTATATACAGAACTCAAGACAACTCATAGAACAGTACTTGGCCAAAGATATTTCCTCCTGCATGCTGCGCATCCGTAGTATCCTATTTAATTCGTTTGGCTGTCTTTTGCTGTTGGCCTCTGTTGCAGATACTTACACTTTCGTCAATTGTTCGGGAACTAACCTGGTCGGGCTAGTACTTACGGTGGGATCTTTGAATCGTTATTAGCGAATGGGTATCCAGGCTGAGGCAACGGAGGGTGTCAGTCGGGGGAACAATGGGCAGCTTCGAGTTTCATGTCTATGAGGGTGCAAGAAGGAGGTGGTAAATCTTAAACATTGACAATATTCTTAGTCTTCCAGGAGGAGGGTACTTGGGTAAACCTCACCCTGGAATAGCCCTGAACCTTCCCCTATTTAGTTATCGTATGAACCTACTCGTAGGTGCACGTCATTCTTGGTTGCATTATTCGGGGGCCGGTTGGAGTCATATTTTTGTCATACTGCAATAACCCGTCAAGTTTCTGTTTCGGCCCCCCCCTTCCAGTCGTTGGGTTCAGAGAGAGATGGTCGTTTCTAAGTAAGGGAGTGTTATATCTATGTTTGCTCGTCGTGTATAGGCACCATGTTCAGACCCCCTTTTTCCCCATTCCATCGGTCGTTCGATCATCACTCAAGTCGTACAAAAACATCTCTCTTATCAAGTCAACGCGTGCAACGTATATCCAGTCGAGTTATACACATCCGGTCATACACGCGTGCATTCATATCACCCAAAGTCGTCATGTCCTCAGGGGCAGTCCCCATGGATAATGTATCATTTGTCCCCGCGGAACCATGGCGCGTTGCTTAGGTCTTTTCCATACTTTAGTCGATGTTCCGATGTGACCTGCAGAAAGAAGGGGAAAAAGAAGGGGTGGGGGCAGCGTTTAAAAACACATCCGCGCGCATAAACCCAAAAGGCTTTTACTTACCACGTATTCGACCTATCTCCGCGGGGTGCAGTCCCTTCCATCTCTGCGTTTTAAGCCCAGAGGGATTGGTAGTGCGGGAGGCATAATCATCGATGGACTGCATATTGCATAGATCGCCCACGTGTGGTATTGCGGATCTTGTGTAGGGGGGGGTCGAAACAAAAGGGCAGTCAGTGTAAAGTGGGGGTGAACTCGTGTTCTCCTTCGAGGAGGCGGGGTGGTCTACAGTGGTACCGGGTCTGGTTTAGGGGCATCTGAAACAATTTCCCTGAGATATGTGGCATACAAAGTAAAACAGAACACCGGGACCTTTATCGATTGCCTTATGTTGCACAAAAGTAAAAAAACACACGCAACAAACTTGGACCATTCACATTTTCAATATTTCTGGGTACTTTGCTTTTTAACCTTTCAGTAATCGACTTGCTTTATTTCGCCTGTATTTTACGTAGATCGGAAACAATGGCTATGTATTCGAACTTACCAATCCAAGAGCTACGACTATATTTGTTTTTCACAAAATCTTTATTTAAAAAATGTTGACGTACAAATGCAGGCCTACAACCACGTGGGCCAGCCACGGAGCAGACTGGAACTGTACATGAGGGCATATTTATCTGAGGAAAACATAACTGAGTCGGTGGTCGTTTTATTTCATCAAGGTACGATAAGTGCAATAAAATCATATCGAAAATTCATTGTGGGCAAGTACCATCAGTGTCAAAAAAATTCGAACTTTCAATAATACTGTAATCAATGATGCGTCAGAACTTAATATCAATTCATTGTCCGAATGTTCAAGCAATACTCATCCCCTCCCTCCATGTGCTTCAAAAACTGCATACATATCTCATGATATCAAGTCTGAGCATCCGGAACACAACGGGGAATTGCGAGTTTCGTTTGTACCGGCGCCATTTTGGGTGGGGTCAGGCGGGTCCAAGTATAGTCAAAATGTCTCCACCAACTCGGGGTTGGACCAGAATCTCTTTCGGCAGTCCAGAAATTCCGCTAAGGGGCAACAGAAGGGACCGGTGACATGAACCATTAATCAAAGAAAAGGGAGGGGCAACAATCTTTCCTACCGGGTCATACTGGTGTTCCACCGGAACTGATCAAATCAGTAGTCTGCAGGATTTTGGGTCATTCAAACTGAGGCTGGCGTCAGCATGAGAGCGCCAACGTCTCGTGGCTACGTCTTGGTCGTTCTGCGGGCAATCATGGCAGTCATTTCCCATCGGGGGCGGTCGGGGGCCCGCGGAGGTCGAGGGCCCTCCGCAGTTCTCATAGAATCTTCAAAGCTGAGGAGAACGCATCTGGACAGGGGCCCATTTTCTGGTTGACAGGCGACCAGGCCAACTTTTCACGCCAGGCCCATTCCTGTAAAGTCGACCGCCATTTTTAGGAGTTCTGCAGCTACCGGCAGTCACTGGGTCAAATGAGCAGACGGACTCCAGCCTGCTGGGCGAGGTGTCGTAGCACCGCCACAGTGGACGAGACCCTGCTGGGTGAGTGGAGCGTCGCTATACCGCAAGAGTGGACGAACCCTTTGCCGGGTGCGTGGAGCGTCGCTGCACCGTAAGAGTGGACGAACCCTTTGCCGGGTGCGTGGAGCGTTGGGGGTGTAGCTGAGGGGCCTCCACCTGGGGAGGCGGGAGAGGCTCGTTCGCGCCGCCTCTCCCTCCCAGTGCACCCCACGGCGTCTCGCTGACACTTGTTATGGCCGGACCAGGCGATGAAGAAGAGGGGGGGGTCGGAGGCATATGCAAGACATCCCCCCCCCCCATGGCCTGCAAGGCGCCGAAAGAGGAAGGGAACGGGAAGACCAGTACATCTCGGGTCGGGCCCATGCCTTCTCCGACCGATGGCGGCCGGCCGCTCTTTGCCACGGCCCCAGGAACGGGTCCCTTGGTTCATCCTGGGGACAGGCCTTGGCGCGTGGTGTCGCCTCCGGACTATTCGCGTTATGGTCCTCCACCACAGGCCGCCGCCGACGGCTTTTGTAGACTTTCTGACGCCCAAAAACCTACTAGAAAGTAGCCCAAAGTAGCCCAACATTGCTACTTTGGGGAAGGAGGGACAGGAACAGCGTCAAGCAGACGGCGAAATGCATTGTGGGTTTGTTGTTGCAGCCGTTTGCCATGTGAATAGTTGTTTAATATATTTTTGTTCAAATAAAAACGTTTTAACCTGTTACTTTGCTATAGTGTTGTATATTTCTAATATTTGCCTAGGGTTTGTCGTTAATTGGGCGGGGTGGTCGGTGGAGCCGAGCTGTCCCGCAGTCATCAAGGCGTTGAGTTCGGCTTTCCTCACTAGTTTCATTTTTCCTGAGGGGTTGTTCCTGATGCTTCCATTTCAGCGAGGTTGAAAAGAGATCTCATCAGTGGCCTACTGATTTTACTCGATTCCTTTTGTTTTTCCTAACGATTTTTATGTTCTTTTATTTGCTAGCACGATACAGCGGCTTATCCGCATTTTCTTTATATATGTCCTTTTTATTAGGGGTGTCCTCCGGTGGAGCCAGATGGTCTACCTCTAATAAATGTTCCGGGCTGAACCAACTACTGAGCAATGGGGAGGAGAGATAGGCATGACGGGTTACAACGGGGACAAAAGTCAGCACTACCTATCCTTCACTACTTTGCGGAGACTAGATAGAATATTTCTATTCTACAGTATTCGCAAATAGGGAATACCCAAAGAGAGAACCAATTCCAAACAGTCAAGTTCGGACAAACAATCAATCAATCAAATGAGGAATAAAATAGGCGCGACGGGTTACAACGGGGGCAAAAGCCTGCGCTACCTACCCTTCACTATCTGCAAAGAGAGAGATCTTCCTGTTCCTCTCTGTTTGTAGGCAGAGAAGATCCTTTCCGAGAACCAATTCCGAACGATCAATGTTCGGTCAAACAATCAATCAGTGGGGGATAAAAATAGGCACGACGGATTACAACGGGGGCAAAGGCCTGCGTTACCTATCCTTCACTATCTGCAAAGACTAAACAGAGTATGGCGACTCTGTGCTTGTTTGCAAATAGAGAATGATCCAAAGAGAACCAATTCCAAAACAATAAATGCTTGGATAACAATCAATCAAATGGAGAGGGAAGTAGGCGCGACGGGTTACAACAGGGGCAAAAGCCTGCGCTACCCACCCTTCACTATCTGCAAAGGGAGAATACTCCTATCCTTCCCCGTTTGTAGACAGAGAATCTCTCAGGACAAAACAATCAAATGCGTAATACTAGTATTTTCCAATGACAATCAAACAATCAATTCGCAATTTGTCGTGTTTACACGACCTTACCCGGACCGTATGGACAGTTTCTCGTCTTCCGTTTCCAGCGCCCGATCGTCCTCTATTCTCCGTAATTGCTGTGGCACTCCTGATGGTTCCCAGTCAGGACCGTAGATCACTCGAGAGAGGTCTGTTCGGAACCAGTGAAGTTCGGATGATCGGCTGCCAGACAAGGGTCTATCGGGCAGGAGCTCTTCCCGATCGTTGCAGTCGTTCACTCTGTCGTTGGGACCTCTCTCACTGGATCCACGTGTCGCTGATGGGCCCCACGTTTGGGACGCCAATTGATGAAAAAGGGTTCAGGCAGATCAGGTCGTTTTACCCCTTTTCTAGGTTTGCCCGGCGTTAGCCGCTTCTCACCCAACTCACGATTACCAAATAAAGATGCAGGCGCTGGAGACTGGAAGGCAGGAAACAGGAGTTTATTTCCGACGGAACAGAACACGTCAATTCAGACAACAGGGTATCTTCTCGAGGTGCTCTAACAAGTTTCTCTACGGCTCCGTCTTTTATACACAGGTTTATGATGTACAAACATTCCTTATTGTAATAAAGACACTTTGAAGTACGAAAAGGCATGTTTGGAGTCCCAGCTTCAGGCCTATTCCCATACCGGTCGCTCTGATGTTGTTTCCCCTCCCAAATGTAAAATGTGATTGTAATCTGCAGCCGGACGTCCCAACAGGACACGAGGGCAAGAGGGGGTGGTCAGATCTAAGGTTGGGCAGGCGATAAGATCACGTTTCGCTATGCGGGGCCGGAGGGGGTACATCCACGAGACCTAGTTTTATGATATGGGACTGGGTCGAGAGGCCAGGTGTAGCCGGGGGGGGGGGGGTCATCAGAAGAGAGGAAGGGTGTTCCTGGGAGGAATGCAGGGGTGTCGGTCAGATCTAGGGGTGTGAAGGCCTTGATTAATCACCGCTCCTCTGATGTGAGGCGAGGTCCTACTGTAGGGAGCAATAAACTGCATCTGTTGGACTAGGTGATGGCCTGGGATCATGCCGGGCAATCGGGCAGGGAGGAAGAGGTTACCAAAAGGGCCTGTTCTATGGGTAGGATGAAAGAGCGAGGGGGCAGGGGTTCAGCACGGAGACAGGGTCGTGTTTAGTGGTGCGTTTATGGCCCGAACAGGAGAGACCGGGGGCTGTCGGGGCGCGGGGGGGAATACTTGCGAGGCTGGGGGGGAGAGAGAGAGAGAGAGAGAGAGAGAGAGAGAGAGATGCAGGCTGTTGGCAGTGGGCAGAGAGGTCATGACACACAAAATGGCTACTATCTATGTTCGTGATGGGGCCTAAAAGGGGACAAGATGGCGGGGCCACTGTGCCGTGACTTTCGCTTTACCTTCAACAGTGGCGAGGGTGAACACAAATGAACGCCGCTTATGTACATATACATTGTCATTTTCCACACAAGGACAGCTGCCACAAATGGGAACTGGATCAACACTAGTTAAACTAAATATTCTCATTGTGGGGGAAGCCAGCGCTAGACCTCTTTACGACGGACAGCAATGTCAAATGCCAGTTCTACACTAGTCAAATCCCTCTCCCAGGGTTGTGGGGGAATTCCCTTTCGATGCACTGGTCCGGGATTAATGCGTACACTTTTACCCCTCCCCACTGATTCCCAAAGTCCCCAACAAGATGAGGATAGAACGTTGCCCTCTCCTATAGATTGCTCCCAAGGGGCCCAGCCAGCAATGGTTTTCGTAGCTCCTCATCCTGTCAGAGACCAAACCCATAAGCCTTCCACCAGCGCCATCTCTCTTGACACTGAAACAGGGTCAGATATGCCACCCGGAGCCAGCCTCTCTCCACTTGCATGCATGGCTCCTGAATTTTGGAACTTAAATATCACTCAAGGATGCAGAGATATTCTCCCTAAGTAAGTAGTGGAAGGCACGACTAAAACGTACAAGTTAAAGTGGAAAATATTGTGTCTCTGGTGTGAACAAAACAACTTACACCCGTTCCACGTTTCTCCGAAACAGATCTTACCATATCTTCTTTCTCTGACCAAGTCAGGCCTGGTTTATTCGTCAGTCAAAGTTCACATTGATGCAATTTCAAGATACAGACGCTCGGCACAGACTTTATCTCTCTGTTCTACAAGGCTCATAAAGCAACTCATGAAAGAACTCTTCAGAGCTTTCCCACCAGGGCGAGCTCCTCCCCCAGAATGTCATTTCAATGTGGTCCTTGCACGGTGAATGAAGCAGGCTTTCAAACCCATTCATAAGGCTGAGTTGAAGTTTCTCATGTGGAAAGTTGCTCTTCTACTTGCTCTCACATCAGCCAGAAGGTTTAGGGAGATACGGGCCTTTACCACTAAAGAACCTTTTCTTCATTTCACAGATGAATTCGTACTTCTCAGAACAAACCCGAAGTTCATCTCTAGGATTCCTTCTCAGTCCCCCCTCAATTAGCCTATCATCCTTCAGACTTTTTTCCCCAACTCAGCCACACCAGCTGAGCAGGCTCTTCATACCCTGGACATCCGAAGTGTCTCAAATTTTACCATCACAAAACTAAGCTCATTCGCAAGACTGACCAGTTGCGTGAAACTTTTGGCCATGGTCGTCAGGGCACAGCAGTGACAAAACCTACGATCACAAGCGACACTTCAGTTTTGCCATTCCAAGGCAGGCGAACCCCTTGCAAGAACAGCTAAAGCTCATTCGACAAGAGCAGTGTCCACTTTGGCTGCTCTATTTGCAGGCATTCCGATGGAGAAAATATGCTGTGCTGCAGCATGAAAGAGCACCCACATGTTCACGCAGAACTACTGCCTGAAATCGGCTCAGCCAAGAAACACGCAGCTGCAAGCCAGGCAGTGTTAGGCCACTTATTCCAATAAGGTAAGCCTCTTTAAACAGAGGAGTTTATTTATGTTTAAGTCAAATGTTCCTAGCTAAGGTATATTGCTATTTCATTATTATATTTACATCCTTTATCTAAACATTATACACATAAATGCTTATGTTCTTTTCATATCTGTTTTGGGATGTATATATGTATATATAATATATGTTGTAAATTCATATTATTGTTTTTTTCAATATATTTTTTTAACAATACAGGTATAGCATACCTCTCGCAACACCTGATACATAAGCACCGCTATATATTAGCTTCAGAATGCATATCTACTTGGCACATCGAGGCATAGTTTGATATTATACATGTCACAACTTTCGCATCTCTCAGTCTCTCCCTTATC